>NW_026087423.1:3232500-3879000 GCF_022539395.1 Myiozetetes cayanensis
CTGGCAAAACTGAGCCACAGGGATCCCACAAGCAGCTCCCCCTGCCACAGGAGCCCACACACCATGGGGACACCAGGGGACACAGGCTCTGCCACCCCCACCTTACCTGCAACCCCTCCCCACACAGTGGGTTATGGACATCCCGCCTTGTCCAGTATGCCCATCCCAGCTTTTGGGATGCCAGCACCCCAACAGCCCACACCTGCTGCATCCCACCCCCCTGCAGACCCCAGGAGCCCCAGGGGCCCCAGCCCCGGTGGGAACCTGGCACCTTCAAAGCCCTGCCGAGCAGCAGCACATTAATCCCCCACTAATGACCTCGTTATTCCTAACGAGGCAGATCAAGGGACCTGCTGCCCAAGAGGATTTTGCACCAAGGGGTTGGGAATGGGGGCACACAGGTGCCTGAGAGGGGAAGGAAAAAGGGACAAGGATGGTCTCCCACTCCTAGAGGGAGAGCACTGGGGCTTCCCTATTTCAGCAGCTCTGCCCCACACCGGTTACCCAGCCTGACACAGCAACACAGAACCCTCCGCAGCCTGCACCCCAAAAGAGCCCGGCCTGGCTGGGCACACACCCTCCCACCAGCACAGAAACAGGAGCACCCTCTTACTGGGGGGCAAGAAAGAGCACTGCGTGAGCCCAACCCTCAGAGCAGCCACCGGAGAGTCGCGGCAGAGAGCACAGCACCGCCACCACCACAGAGCGCTTTATTTGTCACAGCCACGCCAGCTCCCTGCCCTCCTCTCTGCCCCGCGGGCGAGCCCCAGGATCCCAGGACCTGCTGTTTTCTGGGAAGAACCCCCCGAGTCAGGTGTCAGCACCCAGGGACAGGTCCTGGGACCGGCAGGGAAGAGGCACAGCGGGGGCTCAGCCCCCTGCGCAGCACAACCGGGATCTGAGAGGCAGAAAGAGCCAGGGGGTCGTGTATTACAGAGCTGCTGTCCCCCCACACCCAGCTGCCCCCCAAGAGGGATCCCTGCACAGGACAGACACCCACAGATGGACGGACAGGATCAGCCCATGGGTGCCTGTTCAGTCCCAGTGGACCTTGACTGGGGGGAATGTCCAGAGGTCCGGGTGGCCCATGTGGAGCAGGGAGCTGCAGGGGGACGTGCTCCAGCGGAAGGCGGGCACATCATCCCAGGTGGGGCCACTGGCAGCCACCAGCCCGAAGGAGGGGACCATGCCCGAGGAGGTGACCTGGAGCCGGGGAAACAAAACGAGGTGTCAATCAGCACAGCCTGGGGGAACTGTGGGGGGGTGCACCCCTCCAAGTGCAGACCCCCCTCAATGGGGCTGCCTGAATCCCCCACCTTCATGTCGGTGCCGCCGTGGCAGCGCTGGCGCAGGGCAGGGAAGGGGTAGGTGCCGTTGGGGGGGTTGAGGTCGGAGCGGGCGGAAATGGCGTTCTCGGCGTTCTGGGGGGGGTCGCAGCCCTTGCACCGCGACAGAGGGTCCTGCAGGTAGTTGTTGGACCTGCCAGGAGAGAGGTCAGGAGAGAGTCACGGGGAAAACATAAATTTACAATGATGAAAAAAAAAAAAATCACACCGAAGGGTCGCAAACCCCTGGGGGGTGTGGAACACCCGGGTTTGGGGGGTCCCCAGCACAGACCTCATGAGGCGGATCATGGAGTCCAGGTCACGGACCAGCGTCTGGTTCCGGCGGAAGATTTGGGCCCGCGGGTTCTTGTCGTAGGTGAACCAGTCTCCATACTTCCTCACCAGCTCCAGGTTCCCGCTGGCGTTGAAGATCTCTTCAAAGTACCTGGAGTGGGGGGACCCAGCACTCAACAGAGGGATGAGGGGCAAGGCCCAGCACTGCTGCCCCCCTTTATGGGGCAGCCATGGGTGGGACGGGGTGAATGGCACTCACGGTACATTGTAGCTGGCCCAGTAGCCCTGCTGGTACAGCAGCTCTGTCAGATCAGCCTCCACCACCAGGCCCCTGTGCTGGGAGGAAGAGCACTGATCAGAGCAGAGAGGAAAAATCCAGTGGGGATAAGGGGAGATGCCTTGGGATGGGCTGGGACACATGCTGGGGGTCCTTACCGTGTTCCCAGCCCAGCCAGGGGTGCTGGGCACCCATCACCTCTACACAGGCATCCCCAGAGCCTTTAGCCACAGACACACTCACATCTCCATTTCCCACTGCCCACCCATTGGGCTGGGGCAGACATGACCCTCAGGGCTTTCCCAAACCCACAGGGATGGGAGAGGAGATGCTTCTGCTGTGGCTCAGCTCAGCGCAGGAGCTGCTGCTCAGGGAGGAACAGGGTCACTCACGGGATCTGCTCCAGCACGGTCAGCACGCCCGGTGATGGGCTCGTTCTGTGTGGCGTGAAGGTGTTGTAGTCCACCACCATCCACTGGTTGTTGTACCTGGCATGGAGAACAGGAACTGTGTCCCTCTGGCAGCCAGCCTCCTCCCAGGGACTTTCCATCCAACCCCACCTCGCCCTGGGGACAAATTCCCGTGCCCCATCCCACCCCACTCACGTGCCGCTGTTGAACCGCCGGAAGACAGTGGCCCACTCGGGCCCGCTGCGGGCCAGCCGGTTGGCCACGATGTTCCTCAGCCACTCCAGGACGCTGCCCCGCGGGTCCAGGTACTTCCACCGCGCCGGGTTGTTGTTCCCGATGGTGGTTTCCAGCGCTACCTGCGGGGAGGGCAGTGATGGGCAGGGCAGCGGGGCCGGGGAGGGGTCCCCGAGCGCCACACCCACTCACCAACCCACTGCTGAGGATGTAGAAATCATCCGCGGAGAAGATGGTGCCGGGGTAGGAGGAAAACACCTGGATGCTCCCGGGGATCTGAGACTTGCCTGAGGGGGGATGCAGAGGCAGGGGAGCATCAGAAGGGAGGTGTGAGGCGCAGCCCCCCCAGCCCAGCCCACGCACCGCCGGCCGAGGCGCGGAAGGGCAGCGTGTACTTCTTGATGAGGCGCAGCATGGACTGGTAGGAGTTCCAGGTGTCGTGGGCCACCAGGAGATCCCGATTGCCCGGCAGCAGCTTCACCAGGGCAGAGCAGGAGCCTGAGCCCAGGACACGCTGCGGGGAGGAGCGGTTCAGGGCAGACTCCAGGTCCTCCAGGTCACCCCCCAACTGCAGTAGCCTGAGGGGAAGCAAGACATATGAGGCAGCAGGTGGGCGACACCCCAGCACAGGAGCTGAGCTGGCTCAGAGCCCTCTTTCTATCTGTCTGTCCATCCAGGCTGGAGCCATTTATTCATCCCATACCAGTGCAGGCACTTGTGCTGGGAGCACCTTGGCAGCCAGATCAGGGAGGGAAGGGGGAGCACAGCAGTGGGGAAACTGAGGCAGGAGCTGTGGAGGGACCCACTGCCCAGACCATGGTGTGGGGGGAGGAGAAACTGCCTTGGCTCCATCCTGTCCCAGCAGCAGAGGACAAGCACCCGCAGAACATGGATGAGGTGAACTGGGAGCAGAACTGGCTGTCCCTGGACATGCAGGAATTATCCCCACAGGACACCCCAGCCACACTGTGAGACAACCACCTCCCACTCTCCACCACCTCCAAGAAGGAGCTTACAGGAAGCCAAAGGGCGCCAGGGTGAACCTGCCCCGGGGGAAGTCCAGGCGCCTGTTGTAGCTGTCCTCCAGCCCCTTCAGCTGCAGCAGGGCCAGGCGCACCTGGGGACAGGGGACAGAGCTGGCACCCGGCTTCCCCGAGGAAGATGGGTGAGAGATTTTGGTGGGATGAGCTCCCCCATTCCCCCCAGGGGACACAGCAGATCTGGTGGGTCCCAGTGCTGCTGCAGAAGCAGGAAGAGGTGCGGGGGAAATGTCACTGTCAGCAAGGTCGTGACTCAGCACCTGTGCCCAAGGGTAGCCAAGTCACCCCCTGGGCACCCCAAAGGCTGCACGTGAAGCTCCAGCACTGAGAAAGTCACGAGTGGCTTCTTCTCGCCTCAGGGAGGAGGATCCATGTGGCCACATCCCTGTCATCCTGCCTGGAGCCCAGCCAGGACATCTCACTGCCCTGTCCCCTCCTCTGAATTGAAGCCCCAGCTATCCCACGGGGATGCAGTGGGGTTCTCCCAGGGTGGGGGTACCCCATCCTCACCTGGTGCCAGTACTCGGGGTCCTGCCCCTTCCCCATCTGCTCCTCCATCCAGCCCAGGTTGGCCTCCAGGTAGTCCCGGAGCTTCTGGCAGTATTCGCTCTCGTACTTGAAGGGGCCACAGTAGCCCACCATGGTGTTCATCCAGTGCATGTACATCAGCTGGGGGGCACAGTGGGTGTCACCGGCAGGTGACAGCCAGGGAAAGAGGGAGGGGAACGGGACATGTCCTCCAGGGCCCCATTTTTGGAGGGGTCACCCCTTACCTGCTCTGTGACAGCGGCCTCAGCGAGCCCGGCAGCGTAGGCCTGCAGGCTGTCATTGTACGAGGCATTGGTGGTCACCTCGAGGAAGGCCCAGCTGGGGAGGACACGGTCACGGAGAGGGGTCAAGGGTGGGTCACGGGGTGGGGCGATGCTCCCCCGGGGCAGCCCCGCCACTCCATCCCCGCTCGGCCCTATTCCACCCTCGTCCCGTCCCGCCCGGGTCAGCCCGCGCCGTCCCTACCCGACGTGGGGGATGCGGTCATCGAGGCTGGCCCAGGCCACGGCGGCGGGGAGGCGGCCGGGCAGGACGCGCAGCCGCCCGGAGCCGGGCTCCAGCAGCACGGAGACATTGCGGGGCGCCGGGGCGGGCGCTGCCCCGGCCGGGCGGGCGGAGAGGAGCGGGGACAGCAGGGACAGCAGGGACAGCGCCAGCAGCGCCCGCGGGGCCGCCATGGCGGGAACACCGCGGGGCGGGGGCGGGGCTTGGGCGCGGCCACGCCCCTCAGGATGAATGGGGCGGTGCGCTGTGGGGCGGGGCTTAGGTTGGCCACGCCCCCATTGATGTCCCGCCATTGCAGGGAGGGGGCGGGGAGGGGGCGGGGCTTGGATGGGGAATGAATGGGGCGTGTCCCCATTTTGGGCGGGGCGTGCGGTGGCCACGCCCCCAGCGAGTCCTCCGTGGGGTGAACGTCAAGTAGGGGCGGATTTTGGGGCGTGTCTTGTGGCGTGACCTTGGTCCCGCCAGCCGGCCCCCCAACAACCCGTGTCCCTCCTGTCGTACTCCCCCACGCTCGCATGCACGCCCCCATTTCAACGCCGCCCAGCGCCCACGGGAGATGTGTGCAGGTCGCCCCTCCAGCCCCAGCCATGTCCCACCATTGAGGACCGCACATGTCCCTGTGGGGTCCAGCCCCAGCCGGTGCAGCCAGCGAAGAGCGGCTCGTGAAACCTGTGGCTGGTGCGGGGGGGGCCTGGGCCCCACGGGTGTTCGGAGCAGGGGGACACACGAGGTCCTGGTCCCCTGTGGGCCCCAGCCCCGCCTTGTGCAATCGCGGGCGGCGCCTGTCTACTGCCTCCCGCTCCTCTTCCTCCTCCTCCTCCTTCTCCTCCTCCTCCTCTTTTTCCGGCGGGCAAAGTCGCCCTGCGGCGCGGGTGTCCCGGGTGGGCCGGGGTAGGGGGCTCGGACACGCGTGGTAAAGTCACGGTGGGCTGCACACAGTCGCCCCGGAGAGTGCCCCAGCGGAGGCGGAGAGGATGCCACACGCCCGGGGCTGTTCTGGGCAGGGCGGCACCTCAAAGCCACCGCTCGCGTGGGCACATGGTGGCCCAGCACGTCCCACCAGCTCCCAGTTGCTGCGGTTAATTTCCCAGTAGCGCCCAGTGCCCACACGTTCCTGTGCTCAGCGCTGTGTGAGACTACCCCGGGCACCGAACGCGGCCACTCGTGGGTGCAGGAGCCAAGAGGGGAGGGAGCACAGGGACACGCGGCAAGCACCCAAATTTGGCCTAAACCCACAAAAACCGGCTGAGAAAGCATCCCTGTCCCAGAGGGGTCTGGGGGTAATGACCCGGGCCACCTCCTGGCGGGGCCGGGCCTTCCACCCAGTGGGTGCCACTGGTCTTTGGGTACCAGGAAGGACCTGGGATCCCCTGGGAGGCGCTCCCAGCTGGGCACTGCCTATATTTTTTTACTTTGCTTCCTTTCCCCTCTCCACGGGGAGAAGGGCAGAATGCGACTTTAGGGAGAAACTGGCCAGGGTGGAAAGTGGATCCTTGAATCCCATCAGGATGTTAGGGCTCCAGCCATGGGGGGTAAGCTGCACATCCTCTCCCCAGGAACACGGCTCGGGTCTTGCACAGGGCAGGGTTGAGGCTGGGGTGTCCCGGAGCGGGGGACATCGGGGCGGAGAGGAGCACCAGCAGCATCCCCGGCCCCTCTGTGGACTCTCGAGCCACCGGCACGGGGGCTGCGCAGCCCTGGCCGTGCCTGAGATGAGCTCACCCGCTCTCAGAGGGTCACCCCAAAGGGGGCTGTAGGGCGGCGCCGCACCCAGGGAGAGTGTCCCGGCTTGAGAGGGACGGGACGGGGCAGAGAGTTGCGCGTGTCCTCCTTCCGCTGCCACCCCGCCACTCGCGTGGGAAAGTGCCGCTGTCGCTTTAAGGGCGGAGGGTGGCGGCCCCTTTAAGGCGGGGGGGGCGCGGGGGGGGATCAGCTGCCCGCGCACGGCAGCGGGGCCGCGCCGACACGGTGGGTCCGCGCCGCGGGTGGGGTCCCCCGGTACCCCCGCATCCATCCCCCCGCATCCCCGCCCGGGATTCCCCACCCCTCGGGGTCCCCGTCCTCACCCGCATCGGGATCTCCCCGTACCCGCCCCGGCCTTGCGGGGTGCCCCCAGGTCCCCTGGTCCTGCCTGGGGTGTGGGTGCCCACCCCCCTCTCCCTGAGCTCGGGGAGGCCCCGGGGCTGAATCCCCCTCCCAGCGGGGACGTGGCGGGGCAGCGAGGGCTCAGCCTGCCCGCGGGGGGCTCTGCCTTCTATCCTTTTTATTATTTTTATTTTAAATAATAATTTTTCTTTTTTATTGTTAATTTTCAACCCCTCCTCTCCCCGCCCGTGGAGCGCGGGATGGGGGTCCGGGAGCAGCCCCCGATCGCTCCCCCGGGGGCCGCTGCCGGCGGTAGGTGCCCCCCGAGGCTGCCCCCCGCCATGGGGCAGGGGGCCGTGGGGCAGGGGGCCGCGGGACTGGCCGGGGCGCTCAGCCTGGCACAGCCAGCCGGGACCCCACTGCTGCTGGACGTGGGGCGCACGGTCCCTCTCGGGGGGGATGCTCTGAACCACGGACGGGGCCTGGATGTGAGTCTGGGGGCTGCGGTGGGGTTTGGGGGGGAGGCGGGAGGGATTTGGGTGCTTCTGGGGTGGTGGAGTCCCGTCCCGTCCCGTCCCTGCCTCCCCTGTCCCCGTCATCGCAGTTGGGATCTCACCAGGATTTCCTCCTCTGCTGGTTTTCTCCTCCGAAAACCTCGCTGACTGCCAGGCCGGCGCTTTCCCATGGCCGGGGTTGGGTGGGGGCTGTGTGGGGACAGGGACAAGGGTGTGAACAAGGGCTTCCACCCCTGCTGGCCCTGGCACAGCCCTTGACCCACGCACATCGTAGCACAGATGGGGTAACTAAGGCAGGGGTGACGGTGACTGCCGAAAGCAGCCCCGCAGAGGGGCAGGGTGCCCGACGGCAGTCCCTGTGGGGCGTGGGGGGTGCTCGGGGTGGGCAGTGTTCCCTCACGGTGCCCGATGGCAGCCCTCGGGAAGGGCAGGGGGTCCTCGGGGTGGGGAGGGAACCGGGCTGAGCACTCCCCGCTCTGCCCCGCAGTGCTGGGAGGTTCGGAAACAGAACAGCTCCGAGTGGTGCCGCTTCATCCGATCCAACCCCGACTGCCGGATGGACGGGGGCTTCCTCGACTACCTCAATGGGGTCTTCTGCGTCTTCCCCCCCCGGCTGCTGCCCCTCGCTGTCACCCTCTATGTAAGGACGGGAGCAGGGCAGTGCTGGGGGATGCTCTGCTGTGGGGGCGTGGGTTGGGCACCCCGCTGACCCCTCTCTGTGCCACCCCTGCCCCCGCAGGCTCTCTGGCTGCTGTACCTGTTCATCATCCTCGGTGTGACAGCAGAGAAGTTGTGAGTGGCCCCGCAGAGAAGGGGACGGTCCCCAGGGTGAGGGGGAGCCCCGTGGTCCCCGAGCAGCCCCATCAACCCTCTCCACCTCCTTCTCTGCCTTTCCAGCTTCTGCCCCAACTTGTCGGCCATCTCCACCAACCTGAAGCTGTCCCACAACGTGGCAGTATCCTTGGCAAATCACATGGGGCCTCATCCGAGGAGGGGGGCATGTAGGAAAAGGGCAGAGGAGGTGGCTGTGACGGGGTCACTTTGTGTCCCCTTGGCACCGTGCCAGGGGAAATCAACTCGGATCAGGAGCCTGGAGGTGGCACTGGGACAAGCGGTCGTGTGCTGGCACAGCCCCCCTGTGCCCCCACGGGGGAAGAGACCCCCAGGCCTTTTCCTTGACGTGCCCTCTCCATGGTGTCACCTTCCTGGCCTTTGGAAATGGGGCGCCGGATGTCTTCAGTGCCGTGGTGGCCTTCTCCGACCCCCGGACAGCAGGGCTGGCCATCGGGGCCATCTTTGGTAAGGGGACCCCCACTGCCGGCTCCTCCCTGGGAGCAGCTGGCTTGGGACACGTGTTTGGGGTGAACACTGTGGAGCTGTGGGATGTTCCCATGCGCTGAGAGGGTCCTGTGGCGTTGGCAGGTGCCGGTGTGTTCGTGACCACGGTGGTGGCCGGGGGCATCGCCCTGGTCAAGCCCTTCACGGCCGCCTCCAGGCCCTTCCTCAGGGATGTCATCTTCTACATGTTGGCCGTCTTCCTCACCTTCATGGTCCTCTACTTCGGCAGGATCAGGCTGGGAGAAGCTCTGGGTGAGCGCTGGGGGGGGTACTGGGGCTGGGGGGTGGTGGGAGCAGCCTGGAGGTGCCATAACTCCCCCATCTTTCCCCCCTCCCAGGGTACCTGGGGCTGTACGTGTTCTACGTTGTCACCGTGGTGCTCTGCACTTGGATCCACCGGCGGCAGCGGGGGGACGGGACGGCTCCCCCTGGGCCCTGGGAGCCAGGTAAGGGCCACCTGGCTGTGGTGGGACCCCGGGTGGGTCAGAGTGTTCTTCCACTGTCCCCCTCCACTCCTCCTCTCCCCAGAGATGCCGACGGATTCCGAAGAGCCGGAGCCCTCAGGCACAAACAACAGTGACTATGGTATGTTCCTCCTGCTGGGCTTGGGGCTGGCTCTGTCCTCGGGGCTCGCAGAGACCCCCAGGCTGCTGCATGTGTGACTGAACCCATGGGGTGGGCATGGCTGGTTGCTGCCCTGGGGCAGGGGGATCCCCCTGGAGGCACACAGGGGACTGCAGCCCCATGCTGGAAGGGCTGGGGGCACGGCAGGGAACCCCCCTGCTCAGCCACTGTGGCCCCTCTCAGGTGAGGAGTACCGGCCCCTGCTCCCCTCCCAGGAGACCTCCCTGCGCATCCTCACCAAGGCCCTCAGCCCCTGGACTACCGCAAGTGGAGGAGGAAGCCCTGGTATTGGCGGCTCTTCAAGGCCTTCAGGGTGAGCAGGGGGGACATGGGCCAGGAACTAAGCCCCTTGGGGCATCCCCAACCCTGCTGGCCCTTGGGGCTGTGTCACCCTCCCCAGGCTTTGGAGCGGGGATGGTGGGATGTGGGGTGGGAATGGGTCACAGGGCACCTTGCAGGGTGTCCCAGCTTGGGGTTCCCCCACCCCAGGTGCCCGTGGAGCTGGTGCTGCTGCTCACTGTTCCCGTTGTGGACCCTGACAAGGATGATCGGAACTGGAAGAGACCCCTCAACTGCCTGCACATCCTCACCAGCCCCCTGCTCTGCATCCTCACCCTGAAGTCGGGCGCCTGTAAGAGTCTGGGGCAGTCCCAACTCCCAGGAGGAGATGGGACTGAGGTGACCACAAAAGCCCTCGGGACTACAGGAGCCCCTTGGAGCTGGCTCCCTGTTCTGGGGAGGGAGGATGGGCAGTGAAGAGGGGGCCTGATTTGCAGCTGGTTTGCAGCTGGATGCACCTTCACAGAGCTGGAATAGCCCCCCACCATCCAGGACTGGAATAAAAATGGAGCAGGCCTGGCCTGCCTGGGGAACTGAGGCACTGAGGGGAGCAGCCCTGTGAGGGCTTAGGGTAGAGGTGGCTTTAGGGAACAAGGCTTTACCTCCTACCTTGAGTTTGGTCAGATCCTGTCCCAGCCACTCTGATGTCCCCTCTCCCCACCACGTGCAGATGGGCTGTACCAGATCCAGGGCATCTTCCCAGTCTGGGGACTCGTCACACTGGTTGGTTCTGTCCTGGCCATCATCATCTTCATCACCACAAGCAACGAAGAGCCACCCAAGTATCACTGTGTAAGGTGTCCCCCAGCCCTGAACACCCACCGGGAACCAGCCCAGCCTGCTGCGGTCTGGGCTGAGGGTCCTGGCGGCAGAGCAGGAGCCAGGACTTCTTTCCCATTCCCCAGTGTCCCCAGGCTGGCTGAAGGTGTGCAGGGCCCTGTGGGATGCACCCAGGGCCCAGCTTGCACCTCTTCCTGGCAGGTATTTGCCTTCCTTGGGTTTTTGGCCAGTGCCATGTGGATCAACGCCGCAGCCACAGAGCTGGTGAACATCCTGCGGACCCTGGGCATCATCTTCCAGCTGAGCAACACCGTGCTGGGCTTGACACTGCTGGCCTGGGGCAACAGCATCGGTGGTGAGGGCTCTGCTGTGCCCCAGTGCCCCCCTAGGCACACCCTGGGGTCCCTCTGCCATCCCCCAAGGTCTCCCCTTCTCCCTCTGCAGACACCTTCTCCGACCTCACCATGGCACGGCAGGGCTATCCCCGCATGGCCTTCTCCGCCTGCTTCGGGGGCATCATCTTCAGTATCCTTTGGGTGCCAGGGGCAGGGACTGCCTCAGTTTCCCTGCCTACAGCCCAGGGAGAGCCCCCTGGTCCTGTGGGACCTGTGGAGAGGAGCTGGGCAGGATCCAGCCCCGAGCCCCAGTGATGTTGGCAACCTCCCCAGTGTCCTCACGGTGCAGGGGGACTGGTGTGGTATTTGTGAGCTGCAGGGATGGAGCTATCAGCACCCCACTGTCCCCACGGCTGTCCCAGCCCCAGCAGGGTGGGAGTTTGGCAAATTTGGAATTTGCCAAAGGGCAAGAGGGGAAGAAAGAGGCTGTGCCTCCCTCTGGTGGGTCCCCAGACCAGGCTGAAGCCTCTCCTCCTTGAGTGTTCCAGCTTGTATTCACCACAAGCAGGGGAATGCTTTGGGGCCAGGCAAGAACCATGGGGGTGCAGAAAGGAGGAGGAGGAGGAAGGCTGGCGCTGTCCCCCTCTCCAGGGCGGGAGGGACGTGGCTGGTTGTGTTGCTCCCCTGAGGTCTCCTGTGCTGTGTCTCCATCCTGAACGTGCCCCAGACATCCTGGTTGGAGTGGGACTGGGCTGCCTGCTGCAGATGAGCAGCAGCCAGCCGCTGGTGAAGGTAAGGCTGCAGTGACACTGTGACACAGGTCAGGCTGGCAGCAGGACCCCGGTGTCACCCCACATCACTCCCCATCTCTCTGGCAGCTGGAGCCCGACAGCCTCCTGGTCTGGGTCCTGGCAGGGGCCCTGGGGCTGAGCCTGGTCTTCTCCTTCGTGTCAGTGCCGGCTCAGTGCTTCCAGCTGGGCAAGGCCTACAGCGTCTGCCTCATCGCCTACTACCTGGTGTTCCTCTGCGTGGCCCTGCTGACCGAGTTCAGGGTGATCCACCTCTCCACCTCTGACTGACCCCAGGGGATCACATCCAGCCCTGGATCTGACTCTGCCCCTCCCCTGTCCCTGCCGAGGGGACAAGGGCACCCTGACCCCAGCCGAGCTGCTGGAGGTGCCAGCCCAGCCCTCAGCCTTCACATTTAGAAGAGAGGGTGGCTGTGGTTAGAGAGAGGAGTTGTTAGTCACTGGCCACATCCTCTGCTCGCTGTTTAATCTGTTTAACTCATGGCAGCTCTGGGCCGGAGTGAGGTTGAGACCTCAACTGCCTCTGGTCCCGGTGGCAGGGGCGGAGGATGGGGCAGCTCCAGTTTGGGGGCACAAGAGAGGCTTTACCTCCTCCACCACTTCACCTTCCCCTCCTCACCTCCATCCAGCCGCTCCAGGACAGGGCTGGAGCAGTTGTGTACACAGGGTAACTCTGAAAGTCCAAGCACATGTTTGTCCTTTTAAAGGACACTCCGTGTTGGCACCGAGGGGCTGGAATAGCAGCGGGGCAGAGCCAGAGAGGGTTAAGGTGAGTCAGCGCCCCAGGGCAGCGCTGGGTTTCGTGCAAGCAAAGCCGGAGGAAAAACAAACATCAAACCGAGGGAGGCTGGTTTCCCCTGCTTTTTTTTAGTGATGTTTTTCAGCCTGAGTTTCAGATCCTACTTTTCTCCTCCTCCTCGGGTGGGTAGAGCTGTAGGAGAGGACCTGGAAGTTTCGACACAGTGTTAGCCTCTGGCAGGACTAGGTTTAGACACTGTAAAAAAATTGCAATAAAAAAACCCCACAAACCCAGCCTTGGCTTCTGTTTGCTGCGAGGGCAATTTCTCTTGCCCAGTGATGGTGTAACATAGCCCTTACTCAGCACGGAGCCTTTGCAGGGGAGAGGGAACAGCGGGGGCTGAGCTGGGAGTGACACCCCAGGCCACCCAGGGCGGTTTTCCCCAGGGTCTGGGAAAGTGGTTTCCTCTGCGTTCACCAGCAGCCGCTGTCCCAAGAGCAGTCACATGTCCCGTCACGTTGGGAAACGATGTGTCACGGTCGTGCCAAGGGTCAGCACGGGCGGTGAGAGGCACTGCTCCGTCCCTGGGGACACGGACACGGGAGGGGCTGCCCGCGGTCCCAGGGGAGGAGCAGAGTGAGTGGGCTCGTGGTTCTGCTCCCAGCTGGAGGGTCCACAGAGCACAGGCTGGAAAGCAAAGCGCTGTTCCAGAGGGACACCCACCCTGCTGCCCCACGGGAGAGGGGGGTGTTGTGCAAGCAGCACAACCGCCGGACCCAGTCCCTGCTCCCTTCTGGGGGTGCCAGCAGCCTCCTCGCCCTGCAGCATTTCTCCTTTTTCTAACCAGTGCTTTCACAAAAAATAACGCTCCCTGTGCCTGCAGCTATTGGCTCTGCCCTGAGCCTACTCCGGCAGCTGCCGGAATTATCCGGGAGACAACCCCCACTTCCTTCCACCCAGCAGGACTAAGGCAATCGAAACCGTGGGGCCAACGTTTCGCAACAGAGGCACAGGGTCAAACACCCCTTCTGGCCTTAACCCTGCACTGGGGTAGAGTTAAAAAACATAACTAAAAGCATTACCCTAATGTTTAGAAAAAAACCGGCAGGGGGAGGACAGAAGGGAAGCCGGGCTTTGTAATGTCCTGGAGCAGGAATTCCGAGCAGTTCACGCAAAATATTCCCAAAGCAAGCACTTGCCACTTGGAGAGGGAGGGCAGGGCGGGCAGTGCTCCTCTTCAAACACTGGAAATGCTTCAGCTTGGCCAAAGCCCCTGGAATAACACAGGGAAGGAGGAGAGGAAGCCGCTGCCTTTACAAAGCCAAGGGTGCTTTTTATTAGTGCGCCTGAAAAAAATCTAGAGAACATTTGACAGACATACCCAGAAAATCGTTTTTATAAACAAAACACCAGCATACAAAATCCTGCAGTGCTTCCTCCCGTGCTCCCTACAAAATGATTGTCTCCATCATTAGTCTGTGTGTCGGGGTGGGGTGGGGGGGAAAGAGGAGGATAAATAGAAGGGGATGCCCCGTACTCAAATTTTGTTTCCTTCCAAAGTCATATGGAAGAAGTAAACTCCCACCACCCTCCTTGGTTTACAAAAATAATTAACCCAGTGGGTACGTGGGGGTGGAACAACACCTTGGCACGAAGCCACAGAGGCAGTACCTGTGCCCTGACCCCCAGCCCTCCACGGAGCCCTGTTATTGCATGATAAGCAGGTCAGTGCCCCCCTCTGTACAGCTCAGAGCCACAGCTCCTTTCACACCCAGAAAACACCCCCCAAAAAAAGTCACTGACAGCCCTGCCAGGAGAATTCCTGTAGGGGAATGTGGAGATTAAACACAGCCACATTTTTTCCCCCCTAACCTTCACAATGCTCATTCATCCTGCCCACAACTTAAAGCACAATAAACACCATCTCCTCCAGCCCCAGGACTAATCTGGATAAACCTCCTGGGCTGGGACTCCACGCAGAGCAACTGCAAGATCAACAACTGCACTGCTCGTTAATTTGTGGTCGAATTCATGATTTGGAAAACAGCCCTTTAAGGTCCTTCATGGTTCAGAAGTTGTTTCATACCTGCAAGTATCCAGAAAGGAAACAAAGAGTTGCCAGGAGGCACCCAGGGAACTTGGCAAGGGTTGGGAGCAGCCACTGGTGTGTGCTGCCTGGAAAGCTGCTCACCTACTCCTTCCATCCCATAGCTCCCACCATGCTATGCAGGGAGACATTTCCAGAAGCAGCTCTGTCTTGCCTACTTCTGAAAGTTTCATCCACCCAGGAAATGCTCCTGAGCTGCCTGGGTAGGATCAGCCCTCTCCCACTGTCCTTGTGTCACGTGGTGAGGAAAAGACAGGGATGTGGGACAAGGGGAATGGGGACACAGATCTCCCACTGCCTGAGGTACCCAGAGGAAGGAGAAAGCTTCCCCAGCAAGCTCTGCTCTTAGTCCAAACCTGAGGAAAGACCAAACAGCAAGAGGTGAGGGGAACCTCTGCCAGGTACTTCTATCCCTCAGCACTTCCTATGCTGACAGGGAAAAGAAGGACCTGGAGAGACAGGTTCAAATGGACCATGAGCAATGACACAACCTGCCACAATCACACAACAAATGTGGCAGAGCTGGGAAGGGATCCCTTTTTCCCCCTTCCTTCCCAGCCCTCAGCTGCCAGGTCTGGCAGCATCCCTACCAGCTGCAGAAAAGCTGATGGGTGAGAAGAATCATCGTCTTCCACGTTCCTCCTGTGTCCAAAATTCAGGGGAACAGTAAAGCTCTTCAGTGGATCTTCTCAAGATGCCACTGAGTCAACATTTGCCAGCCTGAGGAACATTTCTGTAGGGGTGAGAGCAAGGGAGGAGCAACACTGCTGGTGCTGGGACTCTCACACCTGCACAGACCAAGAACCTGGCTAAGCACTAACCAGCAGGACTGTTTGAAGCTCTCTCCTTAGCCCAGAGTCAGGCAGAAATAAGCCAGACTCGGAGCTGCAAAGCCTTCCTTTCTCCCTCCCAGTCATTTATCTGAGCTAAGGACCAGACAGAGGTTTGCACTTTGCAGAGCAGGTGGCCAAGTGGCAGAGGCCAACAGCCATGTCATGCTGCAGAATCCCAGCCCTGAGCAAAGACAGGAGCGTTGGGGTTTGCAGACTCCAGCCCCAGGCAGTGCCACAGGCAGGACAGATACTGGATGGCTACAGCAGAAACAGAATTCATGTCCCCAGACTCCTTTCCTACCTATGGTCACAACATGATGAGGTTCTGGCCCTCGGTTCTGCCTCAGAACTGCTCAGGGACAAGTGAATTCAATAATCAGAGCTGGAGCTACTACAGGGAGTGCATCTATGTGTGCCAAAAAGGAGGGGGAAGGCAATCTGCTCTTCCAAAAGTGCTGAGATTTCACACCACCTGCCCTTTCTTTGCATAAGGAAGGTGGAGAAGAAAAACTCACTCCCTGATCTTTTATTCCTAGGTTAATGGCACCCTTTAAGCAAGAGGGATCTTCACAAAGGGCCGAAGTTTTAATATGAAGCAGGTGACTTCAGTGAATTCCCTGCTGTTAATAGATTACACATCCCCTTCCCCATGGTCTGGTAGTGGTAAGAAGGCAGCAGGTTGGAGCCCGGGAAGTGGCTCAGAGGGCCAAGGGCTCTGTTCTGTCCGAGATGTTCACCCTGCTCAACCTGTGAGCAGCAGCCTTACAGAGAGCCCCCTGGGCCTCTGTGTTTTTTCAAGCAACCCACTGCTGGGGAAGAGATTTGAACCCTAAACCAGTACACTGACAGGTCTATATACATCATCCCAAAATACACTGTGAAGGGATACTCTAGGTTATTGCATAGAAGGCGGCTCGCGTTAGCTAGGCCTAAATGACAGTCTGGGAGCGTTGTCGGAGGCTCAGGGGCTTCAGAGAGCTGCTGGAAGCAGATGCAGGCTCTTGCAATGGTGTCTGAGATTCCTCTTTTCTGGAGTGCTCCTCATACCATTCCTGTAACAGGAGACCAAACAGGGATCAGGCTCTGCCCCACAAAGGCCTTGCAGACAGAGCAGCCATGGGTGACTCTGCCATGCACATTTGTTCAGGCATAGAGGGCTCTTTCCAAAGCCCTGGATACTCCTGGAACGACCCTGTTAACTGCAGCCCAGTTGTGATGGATGCACTGAGGCCTTGCCAACCACAGCCCAAGCAAACCTGGGCAAGGAAACACCCCTCTCTCGGGATGTCCCTCCTGAACATCCAGGGGATCTGGTATCGACGTTCCCGTGATATCTGGGATTTGCAGAGCTGCTCCCAATCCTGTGTTACAGTATGTTACATATTAATCACAGACCAAGAAGAACAGGCAGGAAGCTTCTCTGCAGATCACCCAGCCCCGTGGTAAATAATGTTCAAAAAAAATGTTTATTTTCCTTAGGGAGACTGAAGACTCATCCCCAGCTGGCTGCCCCGGGGACAAAGGACAGATTCAAATGGTTACAAGATTAATCCTTTCAGTACTAATTAGCCCACAACCTTCAACTACCTTTGGCTGGGCAGTGACCAAATCCATGGCAGAAAGCTCCTGACCACGGAGGGCACAAGCAGGAAGGTGCTAAACTATCCAGGCAATCCCGTGATTTATGTGTTTCCCATCTTGCTCAGCCTGCTACTCTGAAGGCAAACCAGGCAGCTGCCTGGGAGAACCCTTGGTTTCTGTGGGAGAACCCTTGGTTTCTGTGTCAGACAGACACGCCTAAGCTCAAACACAATCACATTCCAAGGGTTTAGCAACCCTGTGCTCAGCAGCCAAGCCCCAGGCAGCACCAGCCATGTGCTCACAGCCCCAGCAAACAGCTGGGGAGCCCAGGTGAGCTCAGCCAAGCTGGAGTGCCTGCACACACCCTGAGTGTGGTTACAGTGACACACCTGCCCAGCTGGGCACCTGGACCCACTGAGGAGGCTCGGATGTGCTCTGTGGTTTAACAAAATCCCTGACAGCAAGAATGGATCAATCTGAACTACCCTTCCTGGATGCCCACCCACCCTCCTCACAGCTGCCTGCTCCCAGAGGAAGGCAGTCTCCAGTGTTTGAAGGGGTGGCTTGTTATTCCAGGCAATGTTTTGCTCACCACGGTGACCTGTTAATATCTGCAGCTCAGGCCCACATACCTGTATCTCCTCCTCATACATCTTCATACTCAAATCGCTCTTGGTCCTTGATCTGCGTCCCAGAAACACTGTTGACATTTGCTGAAGAGTTGGGGGAAGGAGGAGGAAAAAGCGAAAAAAGACATTAATCAGTCACTGAGCAGCTCACAGGATCAGTCCTGGAACTTCAGGCATCCTTCATGATCCCATTGATGAGCTCAGGCTATCCTGGGCTCCTCTTGTCAAGGGAAAAAGGCATTTTAGGGTGCACGTCAATGGTACGAATACAGGCACCCACTGCAGCTTAAACAAATCACACTGAGCAGATCCCCAAAGACTACAGAAGGAGATGTAGCTCAGATGGATGTGTCTGTCAGTGGTGCTTAATTGAGTCAGATGAACACATCAGTGCCTAGAACAAGGCTGAAACCCAACCTTCCAGTGAAGATCTCATCCGAGAACAATTGCCTCAACTACATCATTTACTGCGTGGGGCTGGACCTCTGAAACTGAGTAAACAGAGAGCTGAAGTCAGAATTACACTCTGACCACGTGAATTATACGAGCAGGATTGAGAAGCAAAAGAAACCTCAGGTCTGGCATCATCATTGCAAGGCCCAGGACAACCTCCTGCCTTGGTTTATTGTTTTTTAAAAGTGCTGCTGAGCAGTATCTCCATCCCTATTCTGAGTCTGTGAACAAGGGCCCAGACTTTAACTACCAAGCCAACCAAAGCAAATAAAGGTCACCTGAGAGACTGCAGCACCTGCCTGTCGTGGTGATACAGGAATTTAATGGCTATTATTACAACAACCACTTAAGCTCTTCCCAGATGCATGAGACAACATATCTGAGATAAGAGCTCATTCTCCCAATTGTCCATCCCGTTTTAGAATGAAAATGTAAGCTGTGCCATGGAGAAAAGAACGACCTGGAATCAATGCCATCATATTGCTGGATAATTCTCCAGAGCTGTCCAGGCCTCAGTGTATGATGGCACAGAGGAGAGTCACAAGACAATGTAAAAATAAATATACTTTTTTTCCATCCAGCACTGGGCCAGGACAGCTCTAAGGGAAGTTTGGAGGGACTAGAGACAAGCCCTTTCTAAGGCTGTTCAGAGAGCAGCTGCTGCTTCTGTACAGCAGCAAAACTTTGTGATGCTGCAGAGTCCCTCCAGTAGCTCAGCTCTCAGCACTACAAAGGCACATGGATCTTCTCTCTTGAGACAGCAAAAGGCACCTGTGGCCCTGGCATGCCACCCTCTCCTGAAGCTGAGAACTTGCAGCGTTTCCTCCTACCCCATATTTGTCCATCTGCAAAACGATCTTCTGCAGCTGAGCTGTCTCAGTGGCAGCTGAACTCCTCTTGTACAGCTCAATTATGCCAATCACTTCCTCCTTGGAGATCTCCTTCTCCAGCACAATGCCGTTATCTTCTGGAGAGGCAAAGAACAGAAAGAGGGGAAAAAAGGTTTCCAAGACGAGCATTGCTTCATCAGCCACTCTGATAACCCTGGAAGGCAAAGCCTAAAGCACACAGGACTGAGCCAGAGGTCAGGTACAGCCTGTACCTGCCCTTGTGACTAGAACATGTGTGTCCTTGACCTCCAGCACAACAGGGAAAAAGTTAACTAATGTGTAGGGCCAGCAAACTTTCTGGCCCAAACCATCTTCTCAGCTTTTTAAAACATCAGGCTTCTCAGTAACTTAAAAAAAAAAAAAATCTTGTAGCTTTTTGCTTGCCTGTAAATTAAGAAAGCAAATAATCACACAGGAGTTGCTGCCTTTCGACCTTCATCTGCCTAAAAGAGCTTGGGAGTTCAGAGCTAACCAATGTCCTTCACTGCTCCTTTCAATTTGGGTGCAAGAGGGATCACAATGACAAGTGTTTCCAACTCCTGGCTCCTATCATGCACCACACAAATTTGATCTTCTGGCACCTAAAAAAATTGGGGTCTCGGGCCTTCATCACGTTTCTGCAGGGGAGATTCTCTGCTGTTAAATGTGTAAGTGCAGTAGCTATAGCTCCTTCCTGGAGAAAAGTGTAAAAAATTATTAAGATTAGCCTACACGGAAAATGAACAGAAAAGTCTGGGTGCAGATTCCCTGAAGGAAGAGTAGGAGAAGGGCTACAAGAGGTGAGAGTGGTTTTGGCACCTAAATTAGCAGGTTATGAAGGTACCTGCAGTTTCAGACCCCCAGCTCAGGAGACAGAGAGTAAAAGTGATGGTTCACAGGAGCAAGGAGACTGCCAGTTCCTAAAGGGTACAGAAGGGCATGTCCAAAACCAGCACCAGTCTAAGTACCACTGGGAGATGTGGAAAGAATTGGATAGGCAGTGTCTGTTGTCCTCCATGTCATGGCAAAGAATGCTGGCAAACCACCAGGATCAGCCTGGATGCTGGAAAAGCCACTTGGAGACCTTCTGCTGCCAGTGAGTACATTAGTGAGGAAGGGAAATCGGTTTTAAAAAAAATTAAGTCATCTTCCCTTCCTGTAAGGTTTGCTGTGGAGCTTTGCTACATCACTGCTGTAATGTTTCCTAGAGTTCTTTCATGAAATGAGCACAGATTTCCTATTTTCAAGTAATTTGGTTGAAATGGCTCAAGTATTTGAAGTTTGTAGGTGTGCACACACACATATATAAAAACACATGCATTCACCCACACACACATTTTGGGGAGTGCTGGGGGAGAGGTGAGGGGCAGAGCAGAAAGAGCAGATGGAAATATCACACAAAAGCAAAAGAATTAGCTGAGGAAGTCAGGCTAAGATATAACATCTGGTCTTTGCTGGCCAATCCCATTCTCTCTTACAGATATAAGGCACCAGGGAGAGAAGGCACAATGTTTTAGGCTAACCACCCCCCAGTTCTGACCTTCTGAATCTTGGTTCTTCCGAGTGTAGTTCATGCGGAAGACAAAAGCATCCAGAATAAAAGCCACGATGATCGTCATCACCACCATGGTCACGATGTAGAAGATCATGAAGTAAAGACGGCTCCAGTGAGTAGTTTGGGATGTCACCCCTTCCTGAAGAGGAGAGGGGAGATGTCAGCAGTGCACAAAAGGGAGAGTCGCTGTTAACTGCTCGACAACAGGCATAAAGCAGCATAAACACACTCTCTCTTTCGTGGCTTCACAGTTGGCCCCAGGGACTGCTTGTGCAATGCTCAATGCCCCAGCTGGTCCTTGCAGATAAGCTGCCTCTCAAGCTAAAAAGAGGGGTTCCTATATACAAACACACAGATCATTCAAGGCTTGTGGCTGTAAGAGCCATTGTGCCATGAGAACACAGCTCGGACAGCAGGGTGACAAACCAGAGCACAGAGCGACTTTGTCCGTCCAGACTATGAAAACTGGCCCGAAGGCTGGCCAAGATTCACAAGAAAACGTGCCCAGCAGCATCCCAGAGGTCAAATGCCACCCAGCAATCAGGACCAAAAGTTGAGTGGCAGCAAGTGACAATACTGAGCCCATTCCAATCAGCAGGGGAGGAAAGGTGGTGTGGAAGATCCAGCTCAACTGGCAGAGTCTGTGCTGTCTGTGCACGTGGGGTAGCTGAGGTTTACTCACCATGATGATGTACCAGTCATTGACAACTGTCAGCTCAAACAGTGTGACTGTACAGAAGAGAGAGAAAACATAGAGACAGTTGCTTTATCCATCCTGACCTATTTTACAGTGATTTTTAGACATCAAAGTTTCAAGATAGCCAGCAAATCTGGAGACACAACACAAACCCTCACCTTTGCTTCAGACAAAGGGGATCAGACCCACAGAACCAGCAGCATGGCTCAATCTGTATTTCTTAAAAGAATCAGAAACAGACCTGACTCTCTTCACTAGGGAGCATGGAGACCTCTGAAATCTCCAGGACATAAGCATCTCTGCTCACACATTAGGAAAAATCATGGAGAGTAATCAACACATTCAAATTATTCTTCATCAGCGGGTTTAGTGAAATGTATTGGCATCACTGTTGGTTCTTTAGAAGGGCAGTGACTCAAAGCCCTCCTTAAACACCTCTGGAAGTCTGGTCTGATCACCAGCCAGAACAGATCTGATGGCTTCCAGCTGGCTTTAAGAGTCATCTGCCTACCTTGCAAAACAGTCATGGCACAATTAGTCAGCTGGAGTTCTCCAGACAGAAAGGGCAGGATGCTGAGTGCTTGAGGTGCATTAGTAGGACTCTTGGAGAGTCCCAGGCTCACATGAGCATTACAGCATTACAGAGCCATCCAGCTCTGCAGGAACACAGAATAATCTTTGCTACAGACAAAACTGCCCTTACCAAAGCTGTTCAAAATGTTGTCAAAGTTGTTGAGATAGTAATACCCTTCTTCCACAACTGTTCTGTTGCCAACTGTGTGATTCACCCAGCGGTAAGAATCTGCGACTGTGCTTGTGCTGGTTGGAGAAACCAGGACATAGAATCAGCAGAGACTGGAAAAGCAAGGAAAATCTCAAGGGTTATAAATATCAACCCCCCTAGAAGGTGGTGAGCAGGGTGGCAGTTTCTACCTCTTGGCCTTTTCCTCTAAAAGCAAGCCCCTTACCTTCACAAGCCCAGGGAGCACATGGAGACTTTCTAAACCACTCTGCCAATATTACACCAGAGAAACTGAGAGTTTGAGTTGGACTCCTTGGCTCACAGCCTTAAAGCTTGGCATTCCCAAGTGGTCTGTCATAATTTAAGATGAAAAGGGCACAGGACAGCTTAGCTTACAGGACCAGGTGAATTTATCTCGGTACAAAGGGAGGTCTAAATATGTAATACATCTGGCCAAGCAACTCTGGCATCGTAGAAGTATAGAAAGATTTAGGTTGGAAAAGACTTTAAGGATCATCTCATTCCAACCCTTCTGCTCTGGGCAGGGACACCTTCCACTAGACCAGGTTGCTCAGAGGCCCATCCAAACTGGCCTTGAACACTTCCAGGGATGGGGCAAGAGAAGTGAAGCGTGTCCTGGATTCTCACCACGTGTCGCCTGAGCTACAAAAACCCCACTGAGCCCCATCCCACTCCACAGGCCCCTTCTCCACAGGGAAATAGAGCTGCCAGAGCTCACTGCTGCTGGCTGAGCACCAAAAGCACTGCTGAGGAGGATGGATTTGAGGTACTCACTTGCAGCAGTTCGGGTAGACCACGCCAGCAAAGAACTCCATGCCAACAATGGCAAAGCAATAGTAGAAGATCAGCAGGGTTAAACCCAGGCTGGAGGCAAAAACAGAAAGACTACTGTGCTACTGAAGAGTTGCTAAGGCAAAGAAACACAAAATCCCAGGCTGGTTGCTCTGGAAGGAATTTCCAAGGGATGGGAAGCAGCACTGAAAACCCCAGACAACCCTCCCCACATACTGCTGTGGCTCTGCAGTTCTTTGCCTGCTCTCATTCAAGAAGTCCTTGGACAAGGAACTTGCCACTTGCTGAAGAGAGAAACCAAAGAGCAGCCTGGATTCCCTCCCAGTCTGTCCTTTTCTGTTAAACAAACGTCTCTCCACAGTTTCTTTAACAAAGAACACCACACACTGTTTCTGCCCTCTCCACATCCTTGGATGCAGGGACTGTGCCAGGAGCAGGGCTCTCCAGCCAACAGGCTCTGCTCAGACCTCCCTGCAAGGCAATCAGGGCTGAGGATGCCCCACTCAAACACCAACCTCCTTCTGCCCCACCACTTCAGTAATGCTCTTGAGTGGCTCTGCTCAGTACATTCATGCCAATGTTCCTCCCAAATGGGACCCCCCTCTCAGCAAGAGCTGGGATGAGGGGGGGGAGAAAAATTAAAACAAGCATTTAGTCTTAGTTATGCTCCTAATACAAAAGCAGGGGGAAGCCCAGGGTGCTGGAGTGCTGCTTATCATATACTGCTCCAAGAACTTGGAGGATTTAACACCCCACTGCAGCACAGTGAAGAACCAGTAACGACCTACTGGCAGATCAGAGCATAAATCCCTTTAGCAGGTGTGACAGGTCCCTGTGCTGACCCCAGCCCTGGACACTAAACCTCCACTCCCCCCCAAGGCAAGCAGTTGGTACCTGGCCATCCGAGGGAACAACTCAAACATGGTGTCGAGGACGTTTCTGTAGCGCTTCTTCAACTTAAATAACCTGGAAAGAGAAGTCAGGAGTTACCTACACCCTGCAGCTCTCCTGGTGTCAGGGGAAATAGCTAAAGGGGGTATCCCAGCTCTCTCTTCCTCCCAGGTCAATGACAGCAAGGTTTCCTGACACCAAGCTCATGGGGACTGCTCTTGCTCAAGTGGTCTCCACTCACCTAATGGTGCCCTGCTGTCCCATCTGACTGTTTATGACACATTCAACCAAGTGTTTAGGGGACTGAGGATCTCAAGGAAAAAAGTCCATGTCTTTTTACACAGCACGATGCATAAATAGCTATCTGAAAACCCTAAAATTCATAAGAACTTAAACTAGTTCTGTGTACAGGGTCAGGATTCATTCCTCCTCCCCTCAGACACAAGCTTTTCTGTGTTTCCCCCATGACCCAGTAAAAATTGATGAAAGAAAACTACACTGTGCCTGCTAATTGAAGATTTGGCATCTCCATCAGCCTTTACAGAGAAACACAGCTGCCAAACAGGCTTTGGCAGGGGAGGAACTGGGAAAACATTTTTTACCCCCCCCTTGAATGTCATAAAGTGTTCTTTAAATCCTCACTGAAGAGCTAAATTACATTAGCTTGTTTTTAACAAAACATTTTGCCTCAAATTCCTCCCCTCTATAGCACTTGAGGCGTCTGTGAAGGTACCTCGACACGAGAGGGTTAATCAGCCCCTGCTCACTGAGCTGCAGAGAGGTTACAGGCCGTGGTCTTGCTTAAAGTGTGAGATGCAGTAAGAGCAGGGCTTGTACTTCACCCTAGAAAGCAGCATCCTTTGAAAACTGTAATTTCTGGTAATTCAATGGAAATTATTAAACTGGCTCAGACCGTCTCACCCTGACAGAAGAGCTTTTCTCTGAACAGCATCAGACAATTTAGAGGAGGTGTAAGAACCCCACGAAGGCAGACACAGGATAATCTGCCCCTGGTAAATCCCTTGATCTCTATTAGAGATCAGCTTAAGCTCCAAAGCACGGGGTTTCATATCCCATCCCAAGTTTTTGTTATTGTTCATTTTGATAACTCTGGCTAATCTCATTACCCCACGCAATTCCTGCCTGCCATGGTCACATACCCACAGAGCAATCCTTGCCCTCTCCTCGTAAGGAGCTCGGTCCCCAACGGGATTGAGGGAAAACAAGCTTGGCTGTTTCCTCCCACCTGCTCTCTGGATCCTCCCCCCCCAAGCCTTCCCAGCTCACCTCAGCAGCTGGAGGGGCCGCAGGACCACAATGAAGTAGAACGGCTCCATGTCGAACGCCAGCGCCATGAGCCCCAAAAACGCAAACAGGGTGACTGAGAAGTCAAAGCTGGGAAGGAAAATATAAAATAAAGTAAGAGCAGTGATTTATCACTAGTGTTTCCGCAGAGAAGAGCTACTGGTGCTGCTCCAGCCCAACGAGATGCGAGGGCAAAAGAATTATAAAAGCCTTCTTTACAGGCTTAAAGACTCAGAAGTTTCTAACCCAAAAACAGGAGTGTGCACTTACAGATTCCAGCCTGAGGACAGGTACTCCACAGGCCCCAGCCCAGTGGTCTTCAGGAGCAGCTCCACACCATAGACTGTAAGACAAGAGGAGAGACACGGTCAGGAACGAGCAGCATCACAAGGAAGGCTCATGAGGTTTGTTCTCATGGATGCGTGGTGGTTTTAGTGCAGAACTTCTGACAGAGGTTTAACAGACTCCCACCCACCCTCCTCATTCTCAATGAGGTGCCAAAGAGACATTTCCCCTCCAAATCAACACATTTTCCTGTACTCATGGTGACTTCTCTCCAGAACACTCCACAAAACACTTAGCTGGAAAACATGCTATAAATGTTGAGGGACAAGCTCCTGTAGCAAAAGACAGAAAGGGGTGCTGGGAATTCAGTCCTGCCTGTTTACTTCCTTCTATTTTTGTGGAACATATCCACATCCCATAGCCTCGCCTTGACCTGCAGGGAGAGAGAGATCCTTTCAAGGAATTTATTTCACCTTCTGTTCTGGTAGGACCTTGTGGGTCCGTAGGTTAAAGAGCACCATAACAGCAAATATGTCATCCCAAAGTCTTTCTTTCCAGCTTCCAAGGAGCAGAGGTGGGTGAGAAACAAAGGGAAGAGCTGGATGACAACATCCTTGTTAAAAGAGGAAGAGACACTGTCAGCAGCATGGAAGTGAATTCACATCACAGAGCAATGAACCAGCACATGAAGATGTAATTGTTTATACTTGGGCTGGAAAGGAAGACTAAGGTACGTGTTCATGGAGGGGATGATGTTCAGTTAGAAAATTCAGCTTGTCAAGTAGCTCATCCAGTGCTCTCAGACTCCTCAGCACGTCCCTGCACTCTGTACTCCACCAGGCCTGCCTCGCTGTGTGTGGCAGAGAGCCAGCTGCAATCAGATCAGAGCTGGGAATGCCTCCTGGAATAGCTGGTGCAGCACAGAGCAACCTCCCACAGAGCCATCACAAGCCTGGAAACCTTTTCACTCTGCACGCTGTGCCTGACAGATGAGGCTTCTCTGGGCTCAAACCAGCCCTGAGAGTCACACAGCAGCTTCTGCAGAGCTGCAGCAGAGGTAAGAGGCTCCCACATGACATGACACAGAGAGCTGTGGGACAGTGCAGCAGTGCTCACACGGGGCTGAGAGGATGCTGATGATCCCTGCCAGGCACAGCACTGTTCTGGATGGAGGCTCTATGCCTGTGGCTAATTTATAACTTCAATTCCCCTCCCAGATCCTCATGAAATGACACGGCTCTGCTGGGAGGCATCAGCTTACTTGTGAGGAAGACTATGTAGCTCCATGGGACATTCCTGGAGAAGAAATTCCCTCCTGCAAGACAAAAGAACAGCTTTCTGTAGCCTCCCCTATTTTTCAACCCCTCAGCATCCCAGTCAAGAAACAAGCTGTGATGTTTGCTACCTTGCAGCATGAAGGTTTCAACAAGAATCCAGATTCCATTCACAGCCACCACAGTATCTGGAAAACAAAGTAAAAACCCATAGCAAAGCCACTCCTGGACCAGAGGACACGCATTTCCTAGGCTAACAAGAAAGTACAAGATAGGACAAGTGGCAAGGTCATTGTTTCCAATTCAGTGAACAAGCAGAACTCATAAATTGGGAGTGTCTTCCACCCTGACTTTTCCCAGACCGTTAACAGATGCACTACTTTTATCTTCAGAAGGAAACAAGACTAAACCGAAACAGCAGTCTGAATCACGTTGAATCACTTTTACTCATAATTATCTTATATTCTACCACATTATTAGCTGTGTATTCCAGCTTCCCTCCTAGTTCTGGAACAAGATCTTGAGAACCACTGGGTCTCCAACAGTGCAGGATAAAGTCCTTTTCCACTTGGATCTAAAATGCTCCCCAGCATTCAAAGCTGAAGCTGCAGGACTTCTTTTCAGTCAGATCTCACTCCATCCCCTGCCTTTGGTTTAGCATCTCAATTTACAAAAACTGCTCCTCCAACATTCAAAAAAGCCCCAAATTACTGAGTAGGAAGAGATCATTTAGAACACAGCAGGTAGCACCACAAGGAAGCACTTTCTCTCCTCTAGAGAAGAGGAGCACAGACTCTTCCTCACAGGCAGCACAGCTGCCAAGCAATCCCTCCAGCAGTGAGGACACTTGCACCTCCTCGAGTGCAAACAGAATGTGGTTGACTGGCAAGGCAGTTCCTTATCCAGCATCCTTCAGCTGATGGATAAAACCCCAAGGTTTGGGAAAGCTAACCACCAACCTAAATGCAACCAGACCCACAGGTGTGTTGTGTAGTGAACCTGGGAGCCTCTCCAGAGGGAGAGCTGAGAGCCCAGGCTGCAGCAGTGGTTGGTACCAGTAAACAACTCCCTCCCTCTCCACCAAAACTCCAAAATCTGTACATGACCCATTGCTCAGACCACAGCCCAGGCCACACTGTGCAGACACAGCACAGCAGACCCACGTGAGCAAGGGAGCTCATTACTTCTACTTACACATGGTGTACTGGAACACACGGGACTTCACAAGGATGTTGATGCCTGCATGAAGGAAAGTATGGTGAAAAAAAAATGTTTACACAGTCCTCTCTACCATAGATTCCTCTATCTTCCCCCTAGGGATGTTTTTCATACCAATCCTCAGCACAGAAGCTGAACAGATCAGCAGATTATTAAATTTTACTTCTTGGGACTAAGTTCAAATGTCCCCTAAAATTTTAGCAGCAGTGAACTCACTGTCCTTAAAACCTAAGGTGTCTTTTTTGTCCCCATGTACTAGTTCTGAATCCCTCTCCATGATCACTGCTGTCTGGGATATGGAGAAACTCTGGACACTCTCCTGGATTCAGAAATTGTAAATCCCCCCCTAACCTCTGTGCTGAAAAAGGAATACAGCCCTCCATGACTTCAGGGACTGATTTGCTACAGAGCTTCTGACAAGAAGCCTCATTTTCAGGAAGCCAGGGTTTGGGTCAGAGCAGGGGGAATATTTACATGACAGAAATCTTCCTTGTAGGCTCTGAATACAAAGCTCTGGCCTTGGAGGCTCTGGATACACAGGGAGTTGGTTAGTAGGCCTTCCCTCAGCTGTTTACCAGGGACATAAGAGAAAGTCCCCTCAGAGTGCCCTGTCTTTATGAAGAAATGATTTCCTGTTAGTTGAACACGTGCTGCCATGAAAACACAGCCTGTTACCTTTAAAAATGAGGAAGGCTGTCCGTGGAAGGTCATCAAACCAGTGCTCACGGTTTCGTTTTGCCTGGAAGCAGAACAGCCACAATCAGCAGCAGCCAGTGCTACATCCACACACAGAAAAAGGCAGGGATGGAGAACCACCTTATCCCCATCATCTGCTTCTCTTCAACTGCCTTTGTTTCTTATCCATCTTTTCTCTAACCACTGGTTTGCTCTCCCCTCACATACACACTTCCCCTCTTCTCCACCCAACAAAGACTTACCTTCCATTTTAAGCCAACAACTTCGTAGAAATTGTAAAAATCCTTTAGACTGCAAAACAGAAAGAAACATCAGATCAGAGCCTTTAAGTGTCCTTGTCATCATCAGCAGAGAGTCCCTGGAAGTTATTAACTCCTTATTAGAACTGCAGCCACAACCGACAGAACTCAACACTGACCTCCTCCCGGTCTGGCCAAAGGTTCCCGACTGACAATAGCCAGAACCTCCTTTCTGTAACACTTCAGCCCTTAAAGGAAATCTCTGACTCCACTGAACTCCAGAATTTTACCACTGAAAGGAAAGACCCGAGGCTTAGATGACAGCTCCAAGGGATAGAGATTGCACTGCTCTTCATGAAGAAGTCTTGGACTGCCTTAATTACTCACACAGCCCTTTTCTAACATCTTTGCACATTTTCTTTTCAAGGGAACAATGACGTTTGAGAAAGGACATGAAAGCAAAGAAACTCATAGAACACGAGTGCCTGTCTAGGTGCACGGGGTCAGGCCTGTAAGAGCTTTCAGAAGTCTGAAAGCGAGGATGGTGAACTTCTCAGACTCCTACTGGTGTCATTAGGTGCCTAAATTTAAGAACTCAGCCTTTCTCCCTATGCCATTTTCAACACTTCTCCGTGGCACTTGACTTCAAGGAGAAGCATCAGCACCAGTTTCATGGGAGACTCACTCCAAGCCTGTCTGTGGCCAGAACAAAGGAAAAGGAGGAGAAGGTCTCCTGCTCTAATTCCCTCTGCTTCCTTGCTGGTTGGTGTTAGCTGCACCCACCCACTAGAATGACAATTCTCTGCCTCATAACACAGAGAATGGCAGGCCTGAAAGCACCAGCAGAACCAGATTTTAATTAACAAAACCCTGGGGGGAACAGCCAGCTGCTGGAAAAAAGCAAAAACTTGTTAAGCTGCGAGGCTGCGCTGTGTGAAGAAATCTCCACGCAGGTTCTAGTGCTGTTCTCCAATTTCTGGCTCCTCTGTTCTGGCAGGGGAGTGGGAAGCAGATCCTGCCTGTGAGTGCCAGCACAGTGTTGTATCCACAAGAGGGCACGCAGGAACTCCATCACCTCTAAAGGAAAAACTCAGCTCTCAGGGTACCCACCCCTCCAAGCTCCTGCTTCCCAGACAAATCCCTTCAACTGCATTACTCTATTGCCACATCTCACACAACCCTCATTCCATAAACCCTCTCTGAAGGCCAGCCTAACTTCAGGGAGTGGAGCAATCCCTGCTCTGGGTGCAGCAGGAACGCCATCCTACCTGACTAAAGGAGTATTGCTCTGATTCAGTGCTTTGAAGGTGAGATATCTCTCCCTGGCACACATCCGAGGCTTGTAGAACCGCAACAGCCCTTCGAAGTGCTTGAAGGAAACTCCAGATGGCCTCTGGAAACAAAGGGATGTTGTCATAAGCAGTGACATCAGGCAGGAATATGCAGAGGCAAGGGCATTTATTTCTCAGTCTGGATTTGTTTTAAGCAGGATTTCATACATCATAACTCCAGCCCCGCAAAGTACCCTAAGCTATTACTCTAACGTATCAAACTTATCTCAGGGCACAGAGATCAGAAAGCTCTCCTGGCAATCGGTCCCTCCAGCAAATGCAGAACTGTTCCCTGTTGTCCCATTGCCTGAAAATTGTCCAACCAGGCACCCCAAGCAGAGTTCAACCCCTCATCTTGGGCAATTAGCAGACAGCCTAACAGATCCCATTACTGGCACTTTTTTAAGACTATCAGCTATGTGCACTAATCATGAACTAATCTACTAGAAGTGGGTTAGTTATTTTTGGGCCTTATTTCTCATGCTGCTCCACGAGTTAAACAAGAAATCAATCTTCTCTCCCATGTGCTTGTAAGCAATTGTTTGTAGGTGAGTTACTTCTATTTCTACACCATTTACTCATGCAGGATCCAGCAACAGGACTGTACCTTCACTTATATGACCCACCCCTCCTCTCAGCACTGGTGCCTGAGTAAGTCAAGCAAGTTCTCAAGTGACCCAAACTGAACCAGAGAGAAAGCAAAGATCACATTCATTCCAGAAAAAAATGTCACTGATTTTATCAAGCCGCCACCATCACAACCTCACACGGGCCTGCAACTCAGAGTACTGAGTATGAGTTACATAAACGAAAAACCAATAGCCCTCGGCGAGTATCATTACAACCAACAGACATAAATCACTTTTTTCGAAACATGCCCTTTAAACACTCCAGCCCAGTGGTGGTGTTAAGGCAGAGCCCTGTACCTGTTTGGTGACCAGCAGGCCGTAGGCGTGCTGGATGGCCGTGCGCTTGTGCAGCAGCAGGGACTTGAATTTCCTCTTCTCGATGTCATTGAAAGTGTCAAACACCACAGCGAGAAGCTGAGAGGCAAGACAGGAGAGAAAGTCATGACTTGATCCTTATACTCTGCAGCTAACTAAGCCAGGGCTTCCCAAACAGGCAGGAGTATCCGAGAGGCACCGCCTGCAGCAGGAATTCACTAAGCGCTGGCTGAGGCAGAACGGAGCCGGTGAGGTCTTGCTGGCGTAAAGGATCCCACAAAGGGATCCTCAGGCTCACTGCACACACACTCATCCACTTTTTGGAGGAGGTCCAGGTGTTTCTGGCCTCTCACCACTTGCTAGTGGGTTTTAACAGCTAAGGCTACACCACACAGGTGCCAACAGAAAACAGGATCAGGTTTGTTAAAGCATTCCTGGAGAGCAGGTTTTGAGGGCTGCTCTCTGCACTCACCCTGCCACGGGAGGGAGCTCTGGCTAACGACTGTCAAAGCTAACCCTCCACCTAGGACACAAGCAGTGAAATCCAAGCCCACCACAAGCATCAAGTCCCTCTCCTTGGGTTGCAGAACTCCTCAACTCCTTTGGCAAACCCTTTTCCACCACTCACATCCTCCCCTGGACAGCCATGCTCTCATGCTGCAGGGATCAGCACTCGAGTCCTGCCACACTGAGTAATTCCATCCCCTTCAAACTGATTTACAAAGTATTTCAGGTGAGCCCAGATAATAAAATGCCATTTCACGATAAATAATTAAGACAGAGAAGGACAATAAATTTCATGCAAGTGAGTATGTCACTCCAAGCACGATATTAATGTGAGAGAAGTTGAAAGATGCTCGTATCATTTGGTTTTCTGTGATTTAGTTCAATTCCTCGTGGTTAAACATTAAAAGAGTCCTGTCTGTAGCAAAGCTGCCATTTCTGCAAGTATTCTGCCAAAGGGCCTGAGACTATTATAGAGCACTTTTGGGAGTGGGGAAGACTCTGCTGGGCAATGAGCTCCAAAATCAGGCAGAGAGGCGTCAAGAGGTTCACTGGGGACTCACCAAGTTCATGATGAAGTACAGCTCAATGGAGAGATACACGATGAAGAAGACACAGGACCAGGGGTTCCGGGCATAAGACGGCATCATCACATCAGGGAAACTGCATCCCAAAGGGCACAAGTTTAAGCACCAAATAGCTCATGTTACACTTCCCACTACTCAGGCAAGAGGCACAGGACATGGGGGGGTGGTGGTGGTGTAAACTCATATCCAAAGATCTGCACATTTCTGCAAAACATTGCTCGTGACACAGAACTCTGTGCCCAGCAATGGGCAGCAAGAACATGGGGGCACGATGAAAGAAATAAATAGGGAAAGCACTCTGAAATTCAAATTCCTCTCACATCCCAAATACCAAACGGGATTTGTGACGTGGCTAAGGGTTGTGCTTTGATACTCAACAACAACAGCAATACAGCCTTGGTGTAAGTGTTACAACCTCAGACTTATTCCATCCTCTGCTAATTTCCTAATCATGAGAGGTCCCCCTGACAGTAGACCAATATTTACCCACTGTTGTTACCCAAATTTCCTAGCAAATAAGTGAACTGAAGCAGAGGAATAGGAAGTTACTTCTCCACAGCCAACTGTTGGCTGACAAAGGAGCACAAATAGAAACTTTCCCTTCTTGGACCAAGGCCTAATAAAGCTGTTTCCCCCCTTATTGCCCTCACAGTGATGAAGCAGTCTGAGTCCTTAGAGATAACTCTGCAGCTGAGGTCACAGTGTCCTAAAGCAAAATGAAATACCAGTTCTTCCCATGCAGGCTGACACTGGAAATCTCTGACATAAGAGGAAAGGGGTCACACATTTGGAGACAGAGCATTTCTGCAGATAAACTCTTGGCTCTGCTAGACTCCTCTGGGACAAAAGGAAAGCCTGAGCTAGAAGAGCATGAACTTACTTTGAAGTGGTCAAAAGCACGAAGAGATTCACGAGGCTGTTCTCTAAAGTATTGAAGTACTGAAAGAAAAAGCTCCCATGACAAAACGCAAGCAGAATTTCCTGGGGACATTTCGTTCAGAAAACAACCAACCCACCCACTCGCACTTCCACAGCTCCCTGATGCCTTCTCTAGGGAAAGGTACTTCCACACTGGTCCTTTTTAAAGGTCCTTGACAAAGATAAAGGGTTAAACCAAAAGCTTGTCTACACTTTTGGGTGGTAGTTACTCCCAGCAAGCCACAGCCTGGGCAGCAGCGGGAACTTGTGGCTGCTGGACTCCGACCGCTGCAGCAGAAGCAGCTGAGCTTTCACCCAGACACCTCCTCCCCTGGGGACAGTGGCAGGTGGCTCTTTTGACTGAATTAAGATATCAACAACAAGGAACAACTCTCTGTGAATGTCCCCTCTGGGACATCCTGCCTTTGAGGCAGTTCCCTGCACAGTCTTCCTTCCCAGCAGGGGCTAAAGGCTGGGTGACACTGCCAGCAGCCTCAGACCAGCCGGCGCCCGGTCTCCCAGGGATCACACGGAATAAACTAAGTCTGCACAGTAATGTTTGAGTCTTAGGCATGTCAAATGAGACCCGAGCTGCAGCTGAAAGAGTCAAGATACTCACCGGGTCGGAGTGGTTAGGAGAAAACAAATAAAAACCTGGAGAAGCAGCAGAGAAGGTAGAGGGGGAGAGACGGGGAAAGAACAAACAAAAATAAAGTCTGTTTAATGTCAAGCAGCAAAGCAGTTCCCAAAGAGAAGGTCACACTAACAGCGAGTCCTCTCTGACACCATGAAGATGGGAGTAACTGGAAGGCCTTTTCCATAGAGATTTGCCAATTGATGTCACTGAGCCTTTCAGAAAACAAACTTTGGTTTAGATTGTACCAGGTACATCGCAGACATTTGCATTTGTGGGGACGTAAACTAAACTAACAAGACTGAGGAATGGGTGATGGAAGTAGAAGTTGGAAACACAGACTGTGCTCTGGAAGAGGTCAGAATCTTCCAGATTGCCTCATAATCAAATACCCAGCTCCCAGATGTCTTTGATCTTTTAATTCTGTCTTCCAGATGACTGTGGATGAAATGGGATAAATGGAAGATCCTGGAAGGACTCTGAATATGATCAGCTTTATATTCATCCATGTTTGTGTTGATTTTGGACAACAACTGGTTAAGAGCATCACTTCACCTTCCATAAATACAACTTACCTAGAATAGCAAAAATCACCATGAAGAAAAGCAGGAGGAGAAGAATGTCAATAAATGGTGGGAGGGACTGGAAGATCTGTCGCAGATTTCTGAAAAAAAAAGAAAACATTAATAAATTAAAACTTGCACGTTTACTCCTCCAGCTTGACAGGGGGAAAAAAAAAACAACCACCACCACCACCACATCACACTTGAGAGCTTTCTTCCCACTCCCTCCAAGAATTAAAAGTAGAAGGCTTGCTAAATTAAGATGGTTTCCAAGCTACCCATCTGTCCTTTGCAGTCAGCACTCAGGTACTGCAAACAATACTAATGTCACGCTGTCAACTCTCCTTCTCCAGACTAACTCTGATTCATTGTGCAGCTTACAGGAAAATCAAGGAGCAGAGGCAATAGCAGCCACACTCGTGTGTTGGGCTCTCTGAGGTGGTTTATACACGTGAGGACAGCACTGTGTGCTGTGAGCACATCCACACCAGGTACAACCAAAATATCTCCAAGATCTGAAATGCCCATGAAAGACACCGGTTTTCCCGGGATGCCTGCAGGATCTGAGTGCTTTTCCTCCAGCCCAGCCCCAGGCACGACAGCAGAACACCCAGCCAGCTGAGCATCACCTTCTGACCGCCCCACAGTAGCGACAGTCCACGAGGAAGATGCAGCGCAGGGCCCTCGTGATGCGGACGTGCGAGGTCTGGCGCACCAACACCACGATGGCCTCTATGAACTGCACAAACAGCACGCAGGTCTGCAAAAGAGGGGTGTGATGAGAGGCACAGCTGCGGTCTCCTTTTGGGAAAGGCAAAGCTCTCGCTGGCCACCTGTTTATTTGGATGCTTTAAGGGATGGGAGGTGTCTCTGAGAGCTGAGAGATCTCACATGAATCATCTGGCAGCTGGGACACGTGGCTACGTCAGCTCTGCTGCAGTGCAGGCCAACATTTAATCTGGTTCTTTGGATGCTGGAGGAGGAAACACTGACAGCATACCTTTACCATAGTCCTTTTGTGCCTGATAAAGGTTTGGAAGCCCAGCCACCTCATCTTCATGGAGAGTTCAAAGACGACCACGATTAATGCAAACAGCTCCAGGGTTGCATGGACCTGTCACAACAGGTTTGACTGTAAACAGCAGCACAGCACAGGCCACATTTCTGCCCCTCCTTTTTCAAGAAGCACAACAGTCTGAGCACAGCACACAGGAAAACCTGAGGCCACTTTTTTAAAGCTAGCACAGCACTGGTTTTCAAAATTTCTGTATTTGCTGCTTTGGGCTTTCATTAAAGCCTGTGCAATTTTCCTCTAATCAGGCCAGAATTTCCTGACATCCTTGTCCCTTTTGGACTTGAGCAACACATCAAAAAAACTTACTGATACATTTGAAACACAAGGGCAAGACACCAGTGACTTCAGCAGAAACACTTTTTTTAAAGATTTGAGATTGTAATTTTTTTAGTGAAATGCAGGAACGGAGGCAGGGACAATTTACACAGAGGATGGTTTTCCCTTGAACTAGACATTCTGGACAACCACAGAGAGGGTCCTGATCAAGCTCTGGATCACAGTGCTGCTCTGTGCAGTGCTGAAGGGCCCTTCCTCTGTTCGAAGATGCAAAACCCACCATAAAGAAAACAACAGGATTTTCTTGCAACCTCAGTTTTAGTCACAGCTCAAAACCCAAACTGAGCTGTACAGCCCTGACTCGTTTTGAGGACCCCAGGGTTATCAAGGCTGGTTTACACCTCTGGCATGGTCCTCAGATGCCATAACAGCTCCAAAAGCAGCAGTAGATTCCCTCACAAACAACAGCAGCTCTTAGCACTGTGCCTGACGGTGGGACCTCGTGAAGTGGATGTGGACTCACAAAGGTACACACCAGTTTGTGCATTATCCCTTCTCTCAACCTGCACTTTGTGAAGCTTGGACATAACACATCAAGCCACTCACACACTCATTAAAAGGAATCCTCACAACACTGGGAGGAGAGGACAGGAGAAGGTTTGGCAACCTGTCCCAGACTGAGATCTGTTTGTGTTCTAGGTTGGGGTAACGGCACCAACCCTGGCAGTGACTTTAACACCACCCCAAAGCACACAGATTCATGAGTTATCTCAAGAAAAAAGAAAAACCACACACTTCTGTTACAAAATTTAAGGAGTGCACAAATTGATAGTACAAAATACGTGCCACTTTCACGGTGGTCTGTGCACACAAGATGGAAAAAGGAAGCTTTGCTGGCTCTCCTATCTGCTGACAACCCACTGACACAGAACAAGCCAGGTGGGCTCATTCCTCTTACCGCCTCCTTCTTCCTCTCTGTTTGACCTTCTTTTTCCTCTTACCCACACTGCAGAGCAAGCAGACTTCTTCATTTTGCCCCAAAATACTTACAAAGATGCCCAGACGGAGCATGGGGACCGCTGGAGCCTCGCAGAGGGACAGCAGCAGGAGCAGCAGTGCCGTGCTCAGCTCCATCAGGTAGAAAAGGTGGTTGTGTGCAAAGAGGTAGGCAGCGAGTGCTTTGGCATTTTTGGGGTGAGTGAAGAACTTATCATTATTTTCTCCTTCCTAGGGCAGCAGGAATAAAGAAGAGAACAGCATTAGTGACTCTCAGTGCTATAATGGAGTTTTCCACATGAAGAACATGGACATTTATAAGGATTAGATATGATTCCCAACAGACTATTCCCACTCACAGCCTGCCATTGATCTGTTTATTGAGGAATGTTCCCTTCTGTTCATAAGCATATCTCAGTAATAAAACTTAACTAATATTCACAAACTCCTGCTTCAGATACCCTTGAGCCCTTTGAGAAGCAGGAAGAGAAGCTGGAAGAGTTTATAACGGCGGGCAAAGAAACTTCAGTCAACATTCCAACACAAACACAGCACTTCATTTACTTGCAACTACTTCCACATATTTACAGACTTATTTGATTAAACTTCTCCAAGACAGAACACAAAAACACCCAGATAAGCTCCAGGGCACCTGGCTGACAGTTGCTCCTCCTTATCTTGGCCCTGCAAAATGTCTGGGAGAAAACACTGAAGCCCACGAAGTGTTTTCTGCTTCAGGAATGTAAGACAGACTCCATGAAAAATTAACAAACCTCTATGCTGATTTGTCATTCCCTCTTAACTAGAAAGCTTAATTAACATTAAAAGGTCAGATACTCCATCTCAACACTTTGCCTAGGACTGATTTTCAAACAGCTACATCGTCACTATTTTTACCTCTGGGACGAAACTTAGTTTGGGGAGAATTTAGAGGCTTTTCACGCAGAACCACCCAACAGCTTCTTCTCTTTTTTGAGTCAAGAGTTCTGGCAAGCAAGTCTTTGCCACTCACAGGAAACTTGCTGCCTCTTGAGAACTGTCATAAGAGATCATTTTAGCCCAGCTGGGACAAAAGGATGCACAAGAAGTGGTGGATTTTTTTTTTAAATTAACATCTTTCGAGGTAAGCAATTACTGTAAGGACAGTCAAACTATTACTATCAAAGCGGAATAACTGTGATTGCAAATGGATAACGGGGTCAGGAAGCTCTCCTTTAGAAGTGAAGCATTCTCCAGACTCCTTCAGAAGAGGGTTTCAAATGTTTCTCATTTATTCCAGCTCATCTTGTGTTTCAGAACAAACCCTGTCGGGTCAGGGAGCCAGATTGTGAGCGGGGCAGAGCCCAGCAGTGAGTTCCATCAACACCAGCCCCCCCGAAAGAGCCCAGGCTGGGATCAGCAGGGCATTCTCATTCACGCCTGGCAAAACACACTTGCAGAATGAAAAGCAGTCTAAATCCTGCCTCTTGGTAGCCAAGCAATTCCAAACGTGGCTGGACAGCAAAGCCCTCTCATCCGGCTACAACACTTGCCTGCAGCTACTGTTCACATGAACACTCTGCAGGCTCTTTAAGTGATTCTACTTCATTTCAAGGACAGTGTCGTTGTGGCCATTGGTCAAGGTAGCAGCAAGAATCATCTGCATCTGAAGGGCCAGGCCTGCTGTGTCCATTACCATCAGAGCTGCAGCAGCTCAATGACCCTTTGCAGAGCTGCTCCAATAATCAGGAGTTTAAACAAAAGCCCAGGAGGGGCTGGAGCCACCATTCCATTGTCAGGGCTGCTCCAGCATACCGTGAAGCTCACGTATTGCCAAGGTCCAGGCTACACAGTTTTAAAATACATGGGAAGTGAGATTTCTTAGTCCTGCGGGGTCGGAACAGGGAGAAACAAATGGTTTCTGTCACCTTGCAGTGCTTTAAAATAAAAACCAAACTGGGTCCAGCACCTCAAGCTGCCACGCAGAGCTTTGAAAGGGAACGAGGAGAAGGCAGAGGGACAGACAGTAAGGGAACCAGCAACCACTTCAGCCTGGACAGAGCTGGGAGAAGTTCAGTTTTGGTGGCTAATTCATTACACCAGAGTGTACAGTGATCTGAAAAATAGGATCCCTTTGCTGAAGTAAGGATGGTGTTTCCTGTACTGGGGTTTGTTTGGTTTTTGTCTTTTTTCTTTTTATATGCAGTATATTTCCCTCCTGGGCTGATCCTAATCCCAGCATGCTTTCTTCCTGTAGCAACCAAGACCTCTACCTTCTGTCGTGCCTTACATGACCTGCAGGACTTGACTGACACTAAAGAAACATCCCAGGGCCACCCACCCAACCTGTGGCCAAGGCAGGATCAGAACCTGCACTTCCAGAACGTGAGAACGCTGATCATTCACTGCAGAGATGAATTGACAATCTATGACCAAGCTACAAAAATCTCCATGGCAAGGTGGCAGAACTGCACATGTGCTGAATCCCTCAGCCACTACAGTCTTGACACTGGGAGAGATGGAGAGGATGGGTAGTTCGGTTGCCTCCAAATGACTCCCCTATCTGGAGGCACCTCCAGCATCACCCCGCTCTTCAAGCAGAATCCTTTGCAAAGCATCAAATTTTTAACCTCAAAAATGGAAGCTCTTTGCTGCTTACAGCCAAGAACCACCACAGCTCCTGAAGGGCGTTTTCCCCACAACCCAGCACGCAGCAGGGCTCACCTGGAGGTAGATGGCTGCCTCTTGGTAGTTCATTTCCCAGTTGTGCCGGGCAGCGCTTTGCTGAGCGCAGCAGTCCCCCGCCGCAGGGCTGGAGGCATCATGGACAACGTCATAGCTGCCTCCATCTGCATCAGGACACAGGGAGAAACGTGGATTCACAATTAGGCCAGCTGGGATTGATCAGGAGGCACTGGGATCAGAGACAGGCATCAGGACAGGGCAGAGTACCCAGGAAACCGGCAGCTCGTACACTGACAAATTGATTCTTCCCAGGTAGGAGCTTTTAAGAGACACTCAAACTCGGCACTTCAGCACAGGGATGCTCCCAGAAGATCATCAAAGGAGACAGCATCCTATTTAATACAGTAAGCAGGTCTCCTGGCTCGGGAGGTCTGTGCTGTCATGCTTGAAGCGTGCTATCAGCACTCATAAACTACAACCAGGCAGGTAACAACTCCCAGTCTCTGAGGATGTCCAACCCACAAAATAAAAGAAGGTTTGCTGAAGGAACACTGCCTTTGCACATCTCATGGTAGGAGAGGAGAGGATGGAGTACAGGATGGAGTACAGGACTGTCACTGCCAAGGGAAACCAGGGTGAGTACAGAAGCTGTCAGTACTTTTAGCAGAACCTCATTTTTCACAGCACTTGAGAGCCACTAAATAATGCATCCTCACAACACTCGTAGATGCTGTTAAGTACCAACATCCCTCTGATGCAAACACACAGCAAGATTAATTTTCTGTTCACATTCCACAGATTAATTCTGAAACTTCTACGTTTCCTTCTCACTGGCAAAGCACCATAAAGCAATGCTTTACTGAACATTTTAACCAGATTTTATAACTGAAGATTTCATTTAAAAAAATACAATTCAGCTGCAAAAAAGCGACTCCCAAGCAGAGCTGCACATACATAGTGCCATTCCCATGGGAGAGTTACACAGGGCACGTATATAAACTCCAAAACAACTGCCATTTTTTGCATTCTGCAGCCCCACTGCTATGAAGACACATGAAAAGCACGCCAGAAGACAATCGTTGTGCAAAAAGGGAATGACACTTGGTTTCTTCTTCTGGGACTTGGGTTTTTATTTTGTATGGTTGACAAAAAATACCGAGCAGTGAGACCTGCTTAGGGCCACGCATAAAACCTGTGGTGGAGCTGACCACATGCTCTCCAGAGTTTCAGTCATTTCCCACATCACATGGTTGTTCTTGCTCTCGGTAGAGACTTCCCTCCTCCGCCGCCTCATGTTCCCAAAGTGGGTACATGTAAAATTGATCTTGCCAGCACAGAAGTGCTGATTTCTCCCTTTTTAAGAGCACAGGAGCTGTGGTGTGGCAGCTTGTTCTCTCTGTGTTAGAAGTTGTTAGCTGAGAGTGGGCAAAAATTACCGTGAGGTTCTTTTCCTCTCTCATGACAGCCTGCTGAAGATCTGCTGTGACAAAATAATCCTCACTGAATTACTGATTCAGTCTTTCTAGAACACCCTTTGAGTGGAGGAAGAGTCCATGCCAAAAACTCTGCACCCACCGAGAGAAATGGCACCATGTGCTTCTGGCAGAAAGGCAGAGTGGGAAGAAATCAGAACCCCTTCACCAGTGCAGAGACACAGCTGCCTCTTCCACCCTCAAATCAAATTAAGATAGCATTTCTCTGGGATTTGTGAAGACTTTCCAGATTGCACACTCAGATTGTTGAAAATCCTGTAGCATGAAGCCTATTTCTCTTCCTTGCTTCCCCCACACCCTTAAAATACCACTCAAAATCTGGACAAATGTTTGAATGAGGCCGATTCCTCCCACACACCCCTTGATTTAGCACAGTTCTTGAAAAAAACTGAATGATGGAGTTTTTATTTATCCACAGAACTGGAATGGCAGTCATCTGGTTTGTCTGCTTTTTAACTAAAAGATGACAGCAATATGCAAAAATCAGAAGGGTTATATTAAGAGCTCTAAAAAGTTCTTAAATGTTATTATTTACAAAGCTTTTGTTGTGGATGTGTTTCACTGACTCCCTCCCACTGCAGCCTCAGAGCAAAACCTTTTCACACTTAATGCTTAACAGAGTTATAGAAGGAGCACACCTTCATCAGAGCCTGGACTTTACATCACAGCACACACAAAATTTAAGAGCATCAAAACACCCTGTGGCCAAATCAGCAAAGGTCTGGAGCCTTAACCTAAACACCAACACCATGTGCCCTGCCAAAAAGTGCCAAAACTACCTTTAACTCTGAAATGGTTCCTCTGCAAAAATCAACCTCTCTCAAAAGGATCAACACTGGGAAAAGACACACCACAGCAAAAACCCAGGACCAGGACCCCTCTCTGTGCTTCCCACTGAGGACTCACAGCTGAAACAGAAGAGATGTCCCAATGACACCAAGGCTGCAAATACAAAACAACACTCAAGAGATGCAAATCAGAAACAAAAAATAACTCCAGGAATCAAGATGTTTTCCTCCTGTCTAAACCAGGCATCATTTTTTTCCAGGCACAGACAGGAGAAAACGTTCTGGTGAAGTGTTCCAGTGGGGAGCTGCATTTTGTGGATCAGCTCCTTCTCCATCAGGTACCAGAAGGTTGATCTACCATCCCTGAGGCAACAGCATCATCTGGGTAATAAATAATAATAAAAATAATAATAAATTTGAAGAGCAAGCCTCTGACTGTTTGCTTGGCAGCCCTCCAGCCAGCTAATTTCCTCAGCTGCTCCCATGATAACAATGACACAGACTAATGCAACCTCCGCTCCGCTCGTGCTGCAGAACATCCCCGACGGCGTTTACCATCAGTATGGAGCTCAATGAGATAGGAGGATCTCTCCACAGGGCTCCCGGAATCCTCCAAGTAGATGGCAGGCAGCTCTCTCCACTGCATGGCAGCCGCTTGTGCTCGCAGCCGGGGAGAGGGAGACGAGGCAGATCCGAAGTTGCTCCCTCCCTCCCTCCCTCCGCTCCGAAAGGCGATCCTCGATTTCGCAGCTTCGTCAAGGGAAAGCTACGCACAAAAGCTTCTCCTCTGCTCGCTGCAGAACTGAACGTTTTCTCCCCTCCCCTCTGAGGAAGGTGGCTCAGACCTCAGGGAAATCGTTTCCCTCTCGCTGTCTGAGCAGTGGGGTGTTCCCAAGGGCAAGTTTTTGGAGGGTTTAGCTGCGGGACAAAGAGCTTTTAGGCACGAGCGTGGTGGCAAAGCAAAGCTTCATGTGCGGTGCTCTCTTATTTTCTGGCATTTAGCAGAACTTGCTCACCAGCTAACGGGGAAGGAGTGAAAGTGCTGAGTAGTCACAGCAAGGAATCTCCAGCACACAAAAAGAAAACAGATATTTGTGAAGTTCGCAGTACAAGGGGCACGACAAAGGAAAGGAACTGAGCTGTTCACAGATGGCAAAAAACTTCCTTCCACACTCGTGTAACTTATCCCAGGCGTTCCCTGAAAAGAAGGTGGGGGAGGGCTAGAAAAGAGGGGAGGGAAAAAAAAAAAGGAAAAGCAAAACCAGCTGGCTGCTTACACAAGGCATCCGGAACGAGACTGCCGGGACTCCAGCATTTCCATTCAGTGCAGCAGAGCATGCTCCTGTGTAAATAGTTTCCATATGTCATCATTACAATAAAAACAAAAAAACAAGAAAGAAAGAGAAGGAGCATAAACTTTCCAGAGCCCAAACCTCTCCCTCTGCAAAACAAATTCCCTGCTTAGGGGAAAGAAAAACCCTCCATGGGCTGAGAGCAAACAAATTCCTCTCATTCGGAGGAGCTCACGGCCATGGGGGACCTCAAGGGCAGAGCTGAGAGGGGAATAAGGGACTGAAAACATCCAGAGGAACCAAGGATAAATTACACCTCCCAGCCAGCTATTATATGTCAAACTGAAGTCACTCCAGAATTTCATGGGTTTTGGTGTCTGCACTTGTTTAAGTAAATAACAATTTAAAAAATTATCCAACAAACCAGTAACCTCCTAAAAATTCAAAGAGTTATAAACCAACTCTACAGGGTAGCTCTTACATTTGCCCCGGAGCTCCCCCAGTCTGGCTCTCATTAGCCTGTTTGCCAGATGTTCTGCTTTCTAGATAGCACACACTTTTTATGGCCTTACACTGCAACAGACTGAGATTCCCTAATTAGCTCCTCGACTGACTCCAAAGAATTTACTGGACTTAGTGGGGCTTTCTCCTAAAAGGCTGAAAAATAATGCTATTTCAGATAATGTTGTTTTAGCAATTACACCTGTGATGACAGAATGCTGCAATCTGTGTGAAGGCAGGGCAAGTGACTTAAATCAGCAAAAATATGCTTACAGCTAAACCTGTCATTCATATTGTTTACGTATCACGTGTGGAGTCCATGTAAGATGCAAGGTGTGAGCTACTCTAATGAGTTCCATGGGTAACATTTCTCTCCATAGGCAGAAAAAGAAATGCCAAGGACACACGACTTCGGAGACGGGACACATCTTCATTCAGGTGGCCTTGCAAGGTCCCTGCGAGTGGATTCACCAAACAGTGAGAGAGAAAAGCAAGGAAAGCGTTACCTCCCGCAGTTGTGAAAGCTCAGGCTGTCCAGGGCATGTGCTCCAGGCAGCTCCAATCACTGTGTTGGACAGCTGGTTATCTGCTTGGGCTCCACAGAGCACCAGCTACCAGCCACAAAGAGGGGAAGGACAGGGAGAGGGCCTAATTGTCAGTTAACCATCAGATTCCCTTTTAATTAAGTATATTCTGGCACCAACTTTGCCCTTTTTCTTCTTGCAACATTGTAGGAACTGCTGTCTTGCACTTCTGGACAGAGCCATGAACCCTGTTAGGGAATACCTTGCCAGCTATGGTTTTCCACAGGAGTAGTGTATTTTTCTATCTTTTCCAGGAGCACAGGCTGTCCAAGGCAAATTGGAAGTGAGCAAATCCTTTATGAGTTTACTGGAAGAGCCATGCAACCTGACCAGCACGAGGGTCCTGCTGGTAGGTGCCAGAGCCTCTGGAGTAGGGAGACAGGCACAAACCAGTCTGTGATCCACTCAGTCCCAGTCCCTCATCAACATTTGAGGGTGAAGAGACCCTGGCACAGGTTGCCCAGAGAAGCTGTGGCTGCCTCATCCCTGGAAGTGTCCAAGGCCAGGTTGGACAGAGCAATCTGGTCTAGTGGGAGGTGTTTCTGCCCATGGCAGGGGATGTGGAACAAGATGATCTGCAAGGTCCCTTCTAACTCAAACCATTCTATAATTCCATAGCTGTGGCACCATTCAACTGGAGCCATTTCTTTTCAGGCTGTGCATTTCTCACTGGCACAGCACCTCTGTTTCTTACACCCTCTAACTTGACTGTATCTGTATTTAACTCCCAAACTCAGTCACAGAGCCCAAGGTTTCAGTTTAATACAAACATAACCAGTGTCCCACAGCACCGAATGTAAGCCCATGGAAGAAGGTAGATCACAGCAGGACCAAAGACGCTTTCAGGTTTCCTGGACCACCTGATCTCACATAAAAGACCTGCCCCAGTGCAGGATCCCTGTGCTGGCTGAAGTTTCCAGCTCTCTCAGTAACTCAGGTCCCTGAGGCTGCAGTGAGGATGAACAAGGCTGCAGGAGGACAGCACTCATCTGTCAAAGACATCCAGAAGCACTCCTCTCTCTTGGAAAGCCCTCATCAGCTGAACCACATGGAAGACTCACTACAGAAGATGTAAACACATGAAAAAACATGGAAACAAGGTAGATGCCTCCCCTTCCCCAACACAAGCTGTGCAAGCACCTCCAGTCTCCAAGCCAAGATTTTAGTCAAGCATGTGGGAGTTGTCCCAGCACCAGTGGTGGCATTTTCCCTTCCAAGGGCTTACATGCCATGTAGCTTCACCTCCAGAGGATTTATCTTCCCTCCCTGCTCCAACGTGGCTGATAAGAAACTGCTCCTTTCCAAGTGCTGAGGTGTGAACATGTGTTTGTCTCTTCAAGGCCAGACTCACCTACCCGGGAGAAAAAAGAGCTGGAAGCTGCCTGGAAAGCACAGCTGGTCTGGCACTGGGCCACACATCTCAGAGGTGAGACAGACAGACAGGGAAATCACTGCCTTTGCTGCCTGATCACCAGTTCATCGCTGTGCCGACGGGAGCATCGCAGCGATGATCTTTGCAGCCCAAAATATCCTAGTGCCTGTCCTGTTTCAGGGGATGGGAAGGAATTTAAGAGCCCTGGGGAAGTCTGAACAATTTGCTATCAGTTTGTTGCCTAGGAAAAAAAGGGCATCTCCAACAGAGAGCAGTGCCAAGCCCTTCTGTTGCAAGAGAAATAATATACTTTGGAATATTTCAAGGCAGCTTCACTGGGTCGCGCTCTTCCTTGGAGACGAGGGCACAGCAGAAACATATGCAAAGGCCTTGGGGCTCTTTGTCTTACTGTATTCTCACAGCACTCCCTTTCTGTGAAGCTCAACAAATAAAGTCACTTCAGCTTCCTATTTAACACAGGAAAGTTTTAAAAAAAAAAAAAAAAAAAAAGAACATTGCCACTTCCCGTTAGTGGAACGAGGCGACCGTCCTTGATTCGAGACTCCAGCGAGTTCCTGCGGCACCAACACGAGCTCACTTCATGCTCTCATCACCACACTACAGGGAGCTGAATCCTCATGAAGGAGGAGCAGATGTCCCTCAGCATGGTAAGTCACATTTTATATATCATTGCCTCTTATCAATCGTGCTGCCGAGCTTCTTTTATCGAAGGCAGCTTAAGCCTGGCGTTGTTTAATTAGAGGCCCACTGTATCCTTGCTAACATCTGCACTGCACACATGTAAAAACCCCCCACTGCACGAGCTAAACACGATGCCAGAAGAGCTAAAGCATGGTAGGAAATGGTTTTGTCCCAGCAGAAGCCCTGGCTCCAGCCAGCTCTTGCTCTGAGTGGGGCAGAGCCAATTAACCATTTGCTCCATGGCTCAGGAGATGAGCCAAGATGATTCACTCGGACATTCACTTCCTGCACCACCCTGCTGGGGACAAACAGAGCCATTTGTAAGGAAGAATGAAAAAAAAAATAATTAAAAAAAAAAAATCAAAGGCTTCTAAGAAAATAGGGATAATTTTACCCATCTACAGCAGCCAAGCTCGGTTGGTTGGAGATCCTCATCTGCTGCCTTGTCTCTCCAGGACACCTGTTCTCCTCTGATCTCATCCCTGAGTCACTCTGGAACTTGTTGGGTTTTTTTGTTTTGTTTTGGTTTGGTTGTTTTCATCTCTTTTGAAATATTAAGTGGGAAGTTTTGACCAAGAACTGTTTGATCACGGGACAGTTTTCACTCCTGAATATGTGGCAGCAAGAGGCAGAAGGGCAGATCCCTCCTTTTTAGGATGTCTGGAATCCACAATTAGGTTAACGAGGGACATCAGTGGTTGAAGATGAACTGATGGATGCTTTGTCACCCTCAGAGAGGCCCTGACCCCCAAAAGCCTCTCATGGCTCACTCATACACCAGAACATATAGCTCAAGAGCTGCTACAAGAGTCACGAGTGGAACAGGATCGCTTCTCAATCCACAGAGCTGCATCCTGCAAGGATAACACTCCCTACCCCACTGCCTCTTGCTCCCCAGCTACACTGCCTTCCAGCAGCTCATGCAAACCATCCCCCTGCCTAAGCCCTGTTCCACAAAGCTGCTTTTTGACAGCTCTGGGATTAAATCCTGCACATGAAAGTCCATGAAATAAAGAGAGCTGGAACCAGGCTGCAACTCCTTCAGTACGAGACTGTGTAACACAGGAGTTCCTGCTTCTTTACAAAGCTGCAAAGTCAAACCCAAAGCATTTTTAATCAGCAAAACTCCCATAAAAGGATTGCAGTAGGTTGCATTAGGAAAATATAATTAAGAATCTCACTTGTATTAAGCCAAATTGCTGCCGGTTTCATGTCCTTTATTTCTGATCTTAACAAAGGAACCACTGCACCACAAAAAGGAGAAGCCAAAGCCACAACAGAAGGATCACTCTCAACCTTACATTATCCACCTTTTTAGCATCTAATATGCTCCATAATCTCATCAGTCCGATCATATCACAGCAACAAAGGCTTTACACGCACTGAGACAGAATTGTACTGTAACTGGAATGAAATATCTGAGTCATTGAGGGGCTCTGGGAAACAACTAATGAATGGAAAAAACAATTGGAAATAGTGAAGTTTTTGCTGAACTCTACGAAAAAGGAAAAATAAAAAAGACAACTCAGCCTAAGGCTCTGCTCATGAGAGAGGCCAGACATGAAATACACACACACACATTTCTAATTCATAACTTTTGAGGCAGTAACGGAAAGGGAAAGAGACAATATCACAATCCCTCAGCTATAGCATTTCTTTAAAGCATCCTGTTACATGAAGGAATTTCCTCTTTTTGTTCCATAAAGGGAAACTTGCTTTTAACACATTAAAGATCTGCTTTGGCATCGGCAACAACACAGTGTCAGCAGTTTAAGAGCACGTTCCTCATTTCAATTCTCCAAAGCAGAGCCTTTGGATTTCCCTGGTGCAGTTTGCAAAGATGTTTGATTAAGCTGCAATCTGGCCTTTTTAACAAAAGCAGTGTGCTGCCAGGTCTGACTGCCAGTTCCAGCCACCAGCAGTTCTCCGGGGAAGTCACAAAGTTAGGAGTGGGAAGCAGAGAGGGAGTGCTTCCCTCATAGCTGAAACCAACATTAATTTGGGCAACAAACCTTCTGTAAGGTCACCCAGTGCTGGAGCAGGACTAGAACGGAGGTATGTGCCTTACTGATGTTTTTTTCCCTAAAGAGAGAGAGACAGAGCAAGAAAATGACATGAATTTAAAAGCTAAATAATGAACTCTTAATATCTTACCGCGACAGGCTGAGACCAATTAAAGTTATTTGTTGTGGTACAGTGATAATAAGGAGGTAATTACATTTTGTGGTGTTAGAACACGACTCCACCACACCGGTCCTTTTGAAATACAACACTGCCACATCTCCTCTGCCTTGCTGCTCAGCCAGAAAAGAGAGGCTGCCAACTTCAGGGGAAGTAAAGGAATAGGGAAAACCCCAGCCTCTGGTGCTGTGGAACTGTTCTCCATTAATAAAAAAAAGACTTTTGCACATTTGGTGGAAACCACTGCTGGCAGGAACTGGAGGTTATGTGGAACGGCTGGAGAGGAAGGAAGGAGTTAATCCATTAGTTTGACATCTGCAAACCAGCTGCCAAAGGGTTTTCCCTCAACTGCTCCTTACTTCCAAGTCCTACAGCCCTCATAGAGAACCACAGCCTTAGAAAAAGGACAGCTTTGACTTCTCCCTGCACTGCAGAACCCTCTGTGACTCTTACGAGGTGGTTCCAGACTTTAACACGCTGTCAAATACGTGCATTATTCCTTGTCTGAATTTCTCCAGCTTCAGCCAACAGTTACCTTCAAGCCTCTTGGACTTTGGATGAGCTGGAGTCACTGGAAACATGCCAAGCATGAACACATTGATCCCTCTAGAGCCAGTACGGATGGTAACATCACCTATCTACCCTAATCATTATTGCTATTGGAAGGCCCAAGGAATACACTCTCCATCTCACTGGACAAGTGTCCCACGTGCTCACTTTTCAGCTCAGTTGCTCATGAAGCCAGACCCAGCTGAGTCTCTCTGCTGGCCAAGGCAGCCACTCTCCCCCTCTGCATGACCCTACAGCTGGTCACATACACATCAGACAAAACCAAACATCTTCCCAAAACACTGTCAGTCTGTAACCCCACAAAATCTGTCAATTCATGGCTTCAGGTTCATATGATGTCCACTTTTTTTCATAAAACCATACATGAAAAACTGCCCTTTAAATCCATATTTTAGAAAAGCTACTGCTGTTTTCCCATTATTTTGGTTGGCCTGCAATCTTCTGCCTGGAGAAAAAATACCTTTTGGGGCTGGAAGAAAGTCCCTATCACAGCCATATCCAGACTGCCTCAGCTGCTGCCTTCAGGAAGTCATCTGTTGATTTTAAATGCTGACCTTTAGAATGAGCTGTTTAATCTCTACTTTATTTACTGTGGGAATGGAAGAATAAGCCATATAATGACCAAGTCACCTGGCTTTTCAGCAAATATAGAATATATATGGTATTTCTTGAGCTTCCCTGTAGTGTTCAACCCTGACCTCCTGACAGGCCAGTATCACTTAACATGTCTTTATTTTCTCAATTCCTTTAGAGCACCTTTAATTCTGCTGACCACATTTCTCTTTGTGATTTTCTTCCAGTCCCAGTTTCTATTTCTTCATTTGATATATATTTATCTATATATCTTTTGTGTTAGCCAGCATGGACATGCCTGTACTGTGACTTTTTGCTGCCTCTTCGACAGCTTTAAAGCTTCCAAATGCATTTCTGTTTTCTATGTACTTGTGCTGTCACATAGTACATGAATAATTTTCAGTGTTTTGAAGTCTTCCCCTTTGCAAACATCAGAGAGAAGGTCCTGCCACCAGCCTTGTGGGTGAAAAGAAGGGGCTTTGCCTTGGTCACTTCACCCTCCTGCCCCAAATGCCCAAATTCTCCTTAGTAAGTTGCTTGTGAGTATTAATTTAATACAGGTAGGACCACGTTCCTCTTCAGCACCAGGAAAAACAACCAAATGGGCAGCAAGCAGCAGCAGTGACTCACCACTACCCAACTCCCTGACCAGCTGGCCCTGCTGATTCACATGGTGGGAACTCTGCCTTTACAAGATGGGTTATGCCACAGCTCTTGTGCCTCTCTCCAGGCACAGATCCTCCAGCCAGGGTGACCGTGACACGGAAAAAACGGGACAAGTTGGGAATATTGTACTGGCCAAAACTGTCCTCACCCTCTCCCTCTGGAGCCCACGCCCACAGCCAGTGGCCACGAAAGCATGAGCTGTGATGGCATCCCTTCCTTCCTCCTCCCCCATTTCTGGTTATTCCTTAAATGACACAGCCAACTCACCAGTCTGATGTGACCCTGGGGAGTTTTCAGTGCTCCCAGTTCAGGATTGATCACTCAGTTTTAATTCTGCAGGCATTTCTTCATTTGGTTAATGAAGAGCAGGAACATACTTGTGCATTTTAGGGTAAGTGTTAATAGGCCACCTTGTTTTTGTGCCATAAACTTTCCAAAATCCACTAGGGATAGTGAAAGTGTTCTCAGAAAAACAGTTAGAGCTGGAATATAACACAGATGGTCAGACATTCCCAGGTGACAACAGAGACACACTTTATATAGGAAATGCAAGAGTAGCTAAGGTGTCCAGCCCCATAGAATTAGAGGGTTTAACAAGGCTGTGTAGAGAAATCCATCCTAAATTTCATTCCCCCACACGAGAAGGAAAAGAAGAGCCTTTTGTTGCAAACAGACATGACCAGATCGTGATCATAAAAGCAGCACTGGATGCTTCAAACCCCCACACTGTGATTCAAATCACAGCAGTCTCCTCTTGTCATCCTCAGGATTTTTCACCAACCCCACAGAGCTGCTGTGCATCAACACCAACACACCTTTCCTGCTTCCCCCTCTCCCAGATGAAGGACAGGTGCGTGAGCTTCCTGCGGAACTGCTCGCTAGGAGCAGATGGATGAAATCCTAAAGCTGCTCCTACAGCTCTCCACAAAACAAAGTAGCCATGTGAAAACCAGGCATCTTCTCCACATGCAAAAAGCAATTATGCTAAAGACACAGGGAGAGCCCTGCGAGGTCCAGATCAAAAGCCAGAGACGTGGGAGGTGAGAGACAGACCGATCAAATTCACCGCACTTCTCCCAGCTTAAGGATCAGAAATGGAGCGTTCTGGCTCATAAATTCTACTTCCAGCGAACTCAAGCTTAAATCCCCTGAAGGCAATAAGGAAAAGGCAATCAACAACAACTCTAACCACTTCACAGATGCTCCTGTTTAGTTTATACAGCACTTCTTACAGCATTCAAATGGGTAAAATGGGATTTCAACGCAGGGGGGCTGACGGCAGCAGGCAGGATTCCTCGGTGAAGATACCAAGGGCAAAGGAAGTTCTGAGAAGCATCATGTGGGTTATGATGAGTGAACTCAGCGTGCTCAGCCTTTGCTCATTTTAATCTGCCAGTATGCAAGCTTGGCTAAACCGAACATCCTGCATCTACGGTGCCTTAAAAATCCACAGGAATCACAGAAATGAGGGGGGGAAAAACGAACAAACGGATGCGTTCCCTGGGAAGCCATGAAAAAACTAATCACTATTTGTTTCCAACTGTTGTTCCGCTTCCTGAGCCAAATGTTCCCAAGTCAGCTGTGGTGGCTGAGGAGTGACCGGTTAGAGCTGGAAAGTTGTCGATTTAAAACTGCAGCTCGAACACTTTCAGACTCCTTAACATCTTTTATAGTTCCAGGACCACCTGTTCAAAAAGCAGAGCCCTCCCATGCCATGGCACGTGCCCTTATCCCACCTCTTCCAACGACAGCAATCAGCTCAGGGAGAAAACACCCAGAATACCCTGCCCTGTTCTCATCCCAAAAAGATGTGTGCCGGAAAAGAGACACACAAAGGGCACGGGCTGCCCCCCTCAAAGCATTAAGGTCACCACTCCTGTCCCCAGGAAGGCAGGGAGGAGCTTCCAGACCCCTTGCCCCCAATCTGCAGCATCCTCCCTGATTTACAGTGAGTGTGCAGGCAAGATGATCTCCATCCCCAGTGCTCTGGGAGACGACAAAGGAGAAAGAACCATTTGACTCCCGGATAATGGAACACTAACCCAAGTCTTCTCTACCTTGTAGATGCTGTTACCGGCTCAGATTTGAACAGCATGGGGCATTCAGGATGAAATCACTAGGAATTTTTTCTTTTGCACTGCGTGAAAGAGTCAACAGTGCAGAGATTCTGTTTGACAGAGCATCCTACTGTGAGACACACAATGTGTGCATTGTGCAAACCGCTCTCCTGCAGAGCTCAGAAAACAAGGGAGGCTTGGGAAAAAAATACCCTCGATAACTGCAGCCCGTGATGCCTCCTGGTACTGCACTGGGCTCGTGGCTCTTCCTCTACAGGCAGCACGTTCACACAGCCACGGTGAGGATGTGTCCACACAAATGCTTTTGAGTTTTGGACAATGCAGCGCTGTTTCTCCAGAATGAAAGGTACCAGCTCTACCCTCTCAGGCAAGTATTCAAGCACAGTCCTGCCTCAAAAACCTGAATTCTCAGGACAAGTGAGATTCCAGAGGATGATACAGAGCAGGAACACATTTTTCACTATTTCTAACACCACAGAGAAAGATACCAAACATCTCCTACAAAGCAGCATTTCCCTCCTTCCTCTGTATTTACAGAGCTCATCACCAAGGGAAACGAATTGTACTGAAGAGGAAAACAATAATCTCCTTATGTTTAGGGTGTTCATTTCCCTTTCCAAGATTTTCACCCCTCACTCCTCTCCGAGGCAGTTTTGCTTCGCTTTGCTTGCTTAAAACACTCATTATAACTCATCTAGGCCAGGAAAGGATTAGAGAAGCCCTGGCAGAAGCTGCAGAATTCAAGGCTGTTAGGCTGGAGAAATGAGACTTTCAGAGGCATAAACAACAATCCAGCACGAAATTACCGCTCGTGCTCTGGAAAAAAAAAAAAAAATTCCTCTCTCTATAAATTTTAAGCAGGTACATATTAAGAAAACCAAATCATGCACAGCAATGCAAAACAGCACCTCTCCATAAGAAAGGAATGAAGCCTACCTGTCTGTCCACTTCCACACCAGGTGTAATTGGCACTTTCCAGGTGAGACTCCTGCCCACAGTGACAATAACTGACTTACCCCAGGTACAGGGAGGAGCTGCTCCAACAGCAGAACCTGATTGCTTCCCGAAATGAGATCCCAGTCCTGTGCTCTGGCCATGCTTCACCTCTGAAGGCAGCAGCAGAAGCGCTGCTGCTGGAACTAATTAAAGGCAAATCGGTAGAACCAGGGGCCATGACGTGAGAAAATATCCTGCACAGCATCCAAGAAAGCCAGCAGATAATCCAAAAGGCTGTTTAAGAGCCTTGCTGTCGGAAATCTTGGGATCTGCCAGGTCCATTGCAAGCAGCTGCTTGTTCCCTCATCCCCTATTTCTTCACATTAATTAACTACAGCATTTCATACCCAGTGCCCCAGTCCAAATAGCCACCTTCAAAATCCTTACTTCCACACAAGGACCAAAACCTACAGATCCTGAAGGATTTATTAAACCTGCCAGATGGCTGACATTTAAAATGCCTCTTTTCCTCCAAAGGTAGCAAAGCCAGAATGCTTCCAACAGCAATTGAAATGGTTCCTCAAGAAGCACAGCTGCTCAGAGTTTGTGTGGCTGCAGCATTTCCCCAAAGGTCAGGTATTTATTCTCTGTTTCCTCGGCCCATTAGGAATTGTTTTACACCTGGAAATCTCTTTCATCCACGGATGGCACTAAAGGAAGTGGCAGTAGGAAGAAGGCAACAGGGATATCTGAACAGCAGGGATTCATTGACTTTTTACAAGGGCCAGGAGTGACAGGACAAGGGGGAACGGCTTCCAACTGCCAGAGGGCAGGGTTAGATGGGGCATTGGGAAGAAATCCTTCCCTGTGAGGGTGGGGAGGTCCTGGCACAGGTTGGCCAGAGAAGCTGTGGCTGCCCCATCCCTGGAAGTGTCCAAGGCCAGGTTGGACAGGGCTTGGAGCAACCTGGGCTAATGGAAGGTGTCCCTGCCCATGGCAGGGGGTTGGAATGACATGAGCTTTAAGGTCCCTCCCAACCCATACCATTCTCTGGGATGATTCCATGACCAGATGAGCTGAAGCTGTGGGACTACATGGACAGATTTATCCTCTCACTGCTGATACAAACATGTTCTGAAACCAGATCCAACACAGAAGAGATTTATATCACTTCAGGTTGTATTGAATACCAAATACATGAAAATCCAAGTGGCTCACATGCCTCAAAAGAACACTGACCGCCCCAAATCCTGGGCCACTCCCCAAAGCAAGTGTCTACCTGGGGATTAGTAAAGGAATTTTATTTAAAGAAGATGGGTTTGGTGTACACAACATCCATTAATGCTGTAATTAGACTGTTCAGAATAATTACATGGATCTCCACCAGCCAATTACAAAAAGAACAGCTTTGCTGAAAGCCCCTTCACACATTCCATCAGGGAAGTGTGCAGACACCAAGCAAGGGCAGAGACCCCCCTCCAGCACTCTGGGAAGCACAGCACACACTACACTGTTCACAGGCACAACCAGCAGTCTCTGGGCTTTCCTTACCCACATTCCTCACCAAGCACACCTGGGGCACCCCCTCCAAGCTCACCAACAGAGAAATCCCATTTTGTTTACACAGTTCTTTACACTCCCAGCAGTGACAGGCACAGGGGCACGTGTCAACAATCCCAAAAGGCCAGGCTGGCTCTAGCTTTCCTGACAACTTCCTCCTCAGGCAGCAAAAAGTGAGATTGCAAAGGCCCACCTGAAACCCCATTCAAAGTTATAACTTCCCATTTTCCAACAATCCTTCTAGAAAACACCTCTCTTGGCTGTTGCACTTGCTCCCCCACCTCCCCAATAATTAATTTTTACCTCAATAGCAGAAGCAGTTGCTTTCTTGTAAAAACCCAGAGTTGAAAGATGACTTCTTCCCCCTGCCATCACCCACTGTGTGGGAAAACAGACAATATCCCATTGTTCCCTCCCCGACACTCGGAGCTGTACTTTCTGCTCTGAACACACTGAAACTCCACTTGAGCCCACAGCAATTTCCATGCACAAGGCAAAGGAGAATCTTGTATCTGATCTAATACAGGATAAATCAATGTGCACCCATTTATTGCTTATAGTTCCCATCAGCTCAAGGAGAGACACTGTCCTGGAGTCTCAAGGCTATCCACGCTGCCTTTGTTGATGGAAAACAGACATTGCACTCGGGGATATTTTGAGAACTCTGTTTGAACACTTCCCAGGAGTTTGGGCGAGGGATGGGAAATCACTAATCCCTGGCAGGTTCTCATGGCTCTCAGAGCGCGATTTTGGGAGAGGCCACGCGAGGATCGCACCTCCCTTTTCGCCTTGTACAGAAAGGCAGTTTCGTGTTAGTCATTCACCTCAGGCAGGTGCTGGGAAGTTTAATCTGAGCGAGAACAGCACTCAGAGATCCTCAGATAAAATGTTCCAGGGAAGGGCAGCGTCACGTTCATTAGCCTGGACTCGGTGATGAAAGAGCTGCTCTCTCTGTCTCCTTCAGCTGCTGGAGCTTGAAAGAAAAATTACCCAGCGCTGAAGTCCTGCTCGGTGTAGTCAGAAAACCACCAGCGCCACAGGGACCACATTTTTCTGGCTGTGGTCTGAATTCCTGTCAACTTTGCAGGATTCTGATCCTTTGTGGTGGCTGCAAACAGGAGCTCCCTGGAAGCCCCGTATCCCAGCACAAGCCAAGCAAGGCAGAGGTTTAACATTCCTCCCCATGCAAGTATTTTCTCCCATTAAGTGCTTAAGAGCTGGATTATTTGGGAGATTAATTTTTGCAGCTGGACATTTTGTCTAAGAATGTAATTTTCCACGCAATTTTCTCCTTTAGCTTCCTTTTATTCTAACCCCAAGACATTCACTTACCCAGGAGAGGACTCTTCTGAAAGCTTTGGAAAAGAATCCACTCCTGCACTTCAGTCTTTTCTTTTTATATCTGCTATTGCTTTTGGAAAACCCTGTTTCTACTTATTTCAACCAGGTAACTTGTCTGCACTTCCAGACAATCAACACCAAGAGTCCAAAGCTACAAATTCATCTATCCAAGGACCTGACTGTAACAAAGCCACACCATGGGTAGGTTTTTTTTCTTTTAAAAGCACAGCAAGTTCCTTAAATAACACGAGAGCTGATACACAGAACCACACAGGTACACAGCACTAAAGGAGACACTTGTGACAGGAAAATGGATTAAAACTTAGGTTTGGGGATGCAGCAACACAAAACAAGGGTGAAAATTATGATCAACCACAAACATGATTTAACAAAGGGCAGTTACAGCCACTTTGTCTCTCCATTGGTGTCACTTGGAAGAGGATGATGGGTCACTGCAAACAGTCCCAGCCTGTTCTGGGGACACACTGAAATAGAAGCTTTGTGTTTAACCTGCTACTCAATCCTCTGGAGTTGATGGTGAGGCACAGGAACAAGTGAGCTGTTCCTCCAAATTCTGGCTGACTGTTCTATTACGAGAGTTTACGCAAAAGGAAGACAAAACCAGAAGGAAACAGCCTCCTGACCTTCCCTGTCTCCATGTCCTCATCATCACCCTGGGAGGCCCTCCCTCTCTTAACAAGAACTTCTCACATACTCTTTTTCCCTGGGAAAGACAAGTCACTGACTAAAAACACGACATTACACAGTTCTGTTAATGCCATTTCGGTCCTCAGCAGCAAAGGGGGTGCAGAGCAGAGCAGAGAGGACACATTTGATTCCTCACAGCCTCCGTGAGACACAACTTTGCCGCATTTCACAGCAGATTTTCCACGCAGGCAAAGAGGAAAAGCTGCACTACACGTCCTGCTTTTTAAACAAGCTTACTTCTGCCAGTGGTGGTGTCACTGTGCTCACTCGCTCATTTAAAGCTTCCCGCTTCTCAGAGATAAACGTGCCTTTCAAGTTGTTGATGCCAGCCTTCCTCCTCTAATCCTCCATCCCACCCTGACTTCAGAAGGCTCCTTCCCTATCACTTGCATAGAATAAGCTTCATATTTTTGTGGCAAATCCAACTTTAACAGCGATTAAAACATAGGGCAAAATAAAAGACATTTCATTTGGAGAATCCCAGGAAATGAAGTCTCAGAAATCCCACAGCAATCTTTTAAGAAGCGCAAAATTGGTCCCTAAACAACTTCCCCGTATTTCCAGGGAGGCAGATTGTGGAGTATTTTTATTTATTAATGCATCCATTCTCATGCCTGTGCTTTAACACAGTAGTGTTGGCTTTAAGCAAACGTTAAGCCTCACCCAACTTCTTCTTTGAAGGGATGGGAGGTGGGGGGAAGAAAGAGAGAAGAGTGATTAAAATTAGTCACAAGGAATCCTATATATACATCAGTGGATGGAGGAAGAATTCTCTCTTCAATTTAACTTAAAAATAGAGAGCTAAACTTTAAAAGACAAACAGATGGGATGGAGCAAGGATGCAGCAGAGCTCAAAAGAAAGTCAGCTGCAGGGGTGGGAGAAGAGGGGAGGAGGGAGGAGGAATCTTTATTGTCCAAAACTCACTCTTGAATTGGGAAGTCACAGGAGGAGCAAATTAAGGGAACCCATCTGATTACAAGAGGAATCAAATCTCAGAGGCACAGAAGAATAATGGGGGGGGGGGAAAAAAAAAAAAAAAAGGATGCCCGGCCAGGAAACGATTTCTTTGTTACAAATGTTCAGCTTGTGGCACAAAGGGCTGGAACGGGATCACAAGACCTGTGCGTGCACCTGCAATGTCAGCTGGAAGTCACAGGGATGTGGGGAACAAAACTGCTCAGATAACATTCAGCGACACAGTGTAACACAAGCCAGAAACGCCCTGAACATGCTCAGACACATCTCTGTCCCCATCCAACCTGCTGCAGGGTGATGGCTTTAACGAAGATACAAAAACCCCAAAGCTGCTGAGGGATGGTGGCTTTTGTTTTTCCCCTCTCAGTGCTCCCAGACTGGCTCTGACCCACTGAACACCTGGGACTCACACCAGCAGGAATAATTGTCTAAAAGTACTCCAAGTTGTTCGACAAGAACACAATAAAAATGTTAAAGGGATTTATCGGCCCATTATCACTTTTCTTATTGCAAAAATCAGAATGCAAACCAAGAAGCGAGCAAAACGACAGTTGTAAAGGACAGATGTTTACAGTGGTAGGAAAATACTACATGAGGTAACTGCAGTGGGGCAGTGCCAAGGGAAGGAGACGTTCAGGGAACGCGTGGAGGAGGGTGGGCTTAAGGTCACCCAGAAACCACAAAATATGTGTGCTAGAAACAGCACTGGTAGGACCCATCCAGCCTGTTCAGTGTCACACGGAGCTGTGAGCAAACAACCAACACAAGCAGCAACTTCCTGATGTGATTTTCTCAGGCAGCCCCGGGATGCCGAGAGGCAACTCCAAGAGTTTCAGGCCCTGGCAAGCACCGGGAAGAGCAGCCACCCCAAAAGAGACAAAACAAGTGGGCAGGGAATGACAAAGGGATCTTACTTTCGTTAGGCAGCTCCTCCCGGTCCAGGTCATCCAGAGGGGCTGAGGCAGTGCTCCCACTGTCGTCCAGGGTGAGGATGAGGGGAACGTCATCGTCCATGCTCACGGCCATCCCGTCCCTCCAGAGGCTGCTGCTCCCAGAGCTTTAAATAACGCCTTTTCCAGTCCCACTTGAGAAATGCTCGTGTCAAAACCTCTCCCGGGAAAGTCTTCCATCGGGGCTGTCTTGTGGACACAGGGATACAACACTACACGCACCCATCTCCGGAGACCAGAGTTCCAGGAGGAGGTCGAGTTATCTGCCTTGCAAAAAGCAAGAGCAGGACGCCGGGCTCGAGGTATTTATGCCAAAGCTGAACTCAAAAAGCGAGGTCGGGGGCTGCCTATCCCAGCCAGCGCAGGGCGGCAGGGGAGCAGGAAAAGCGTTCCCTGGCAAACTCCTGACCCCTCGGCACCAGGGGCAGCGGGAGCGTCGCATGCGGAGCCAGCATGGTGCTAAGTGTCCCCGTCGCACATGGCTCTGTCCCCCGACGAGCCCGCACGCCTCGGCCCCGGCTGGGGACGGGAAACAGGGAGCCCCGGAGGCCGCTTGGAGTCCGCACACATGAAGTTCCCGTGGGATATTTCTAACTGCGCGGTGCCCCGCAAGGTCACACGGGCTTCTCTAAAAGGTAACGGGGGAAAGGGAAAATCAGGCAGGCCCGGGGCAGCGCCGCGGGGACAACCCACACAAGCTGCCCCTGCCCGGCGGGAGGGACACGGGGGCTGTCACGGAGCCCGGCCCGGCCCGGCCCCGCCGCCTCTCCGCGCACCCCCCTCCGGCCCCGCCGCCCCCCTCACCCACGCGCACACTAGCTCCGCTCCGGCCCTCCGTGCCCGCGGGACCCTCCGGGACCCCCCGAGCCCCCCCGGGACCCCCCGGCCCGTCCCGGCCCCTCCGAACCGGCGCCCGCAGCGACCGCGGCTCCTCAGCGCCCCGCGCGCGCGGCCCCGCCCACCGCGCCTCCCTATTGGCTGCCGCGCCCGAGGCCCCGCCCGAAAGGGCGGAGCCTCCGCATCTCCCGCCAATCCGCGCGCCGCGCCCGGCCCCGCCCCCTGCGGGAGAACTCGCGGTGTTCCCGCCTCCCTCCTCCTCCGCTCGCGTACGTCGCCTCGCCATTGGGTAGCGGCGCTGTCCCTCACGACAGAAAGCGGTGCTGATTGGTCCGAGGTGGCGGGGGTGGGCTCTCTGGGAGGAGAGCGCGGGCTGCCATTGGCTGCGCCGAGGCCCCGCCCCCGGGGGTCAGAGGGAGCGGAGCGGTTGCCGGGCAACGGCGGGAGCGGCCCGGGCAGCCCTGAGGGGAACCGGGAGGGGATCCTCGCTGGGACACCCCCGCTCCGGGGCTGGACCGAGATAACACCCCCCGGGACACCCCCGCTCCTGGGGTGGACCGGGACAGCACCCCCGGGGACCCCTCTCGCTCCGGGGCTGGACCGGGACACTTTCCCCGGGGACCCCCACATGAGCTCCTGGGCCAGGCCACCCCGTTCCCCCCCGCTCCAGAAGGGACGTCCCTGTTCCCGCTGGCTGCAGGGATCAGTCCAGCCCCAAGGGCACCCCAGCCCAGCCCCGCGGGTTGCTGTGAGGGCCCCACCACAGAACACACATCCCGAGGCCCTGGGAGTCCCTCCGTGCCTGATGAGGTGAGGATTCCCAAGCTGGAAGCGAGCAGCCCGGTGTGTAAGGAATGAACCTGTTCCAGTGCGTGTGCACTAGGGACAGCGCTCTGAGGAGGGGGTTTTGGATGGGGAGTTCAGTTCAGGATGGGTTCCAGGTCGGAGGGGCTGCACGGCAGCCGCTGCAGGCACAGGTGTGTGTGGAGAAACAAGGGAGCTGTTCTGGGCCAAGCAGAGCAAAGGTTACACTGCCCACACATCAAAACATCCTTTGTTGCACCTAGGGCTGGGCACAGGTGATTTTGGAAGCTCCCAGAGCAGCTGGTACTCTGCTGAGAGACTCAAGTCAAAGGAGCCAGGGTTGAGTGAAAAGCTGAAAGTGAGATTTATAGCAGTGCTGAGCAGATAGAGAAATGAGAGCAGCAGCAGGCAGGAGTCCTAGCTTGATTCAGGCCTCTGTATCAACAACTCTTGCCTGAGCCAAGTGAGCATCAGTGACACTGGACAGGGTGGATCTGGAGCTAGGAAAAAAATGAACATTCTCCCTGCCTCATTTGATATAGATTTAATGTTTTTTTTTCCACACAAGCACCAGTTCCAGCAGGCAGGGCAGCCCAGAGGTAATGGAGCCGCTTTTGCTCTTGTGCTGGGCTGCACAGCCCTGGCAGAACAAGAGGACAGAGCAACAGTAAAGCACCCATGAGAATGAGAATCACAGAACAAAATGCAAACAACCCATATAAACCCATTTCTATTTCACCAACATTGCCCTTGTGGTGTAAATAGCGAGGAAGTGCCAGGTCTGACCTCCTGGAAGCCCTCAGTGACACCAGGGACAGGAAAGCGTGTGACTGATGAGATGGGCTCCGAGTTTTCCCTGCTCATTCCCTGGAGCCTGAACACAACAGTAGGAGCAAACTGTCCATACAAGCCCCTGCCAACTCATTTTTCAGATAAAATCTCTCTTGATTTTAGGAGGCTTCACCTTTCAAGGTCTCCAGCTCTCCAGTACTGCACTGGGTCAGTTCTCTGCTGCTGAGATTTCAGGGCAGTTACCCCAGTGGGCTGATGATTCACTCCACTGAATCCGACTCATCCCCCTGCTGCTGGCGAACAGTGTTCCTGCTTTTCTGTCAATCCTCAACCCTCTTGTCTCCATCTAGTGTCCAAATCACAGCCTTCACAGGTTGCACTTCACTGTGCCCACATCCCAAATTAAGCTGAGCAGGCTCAGGTTCACCCCAGCCCCTATTCTGAGAAGGCCCCAGTTGTTCCATGTCCCTCCAGTTTTTACCCAGGTGGAGAAGAGCTGCTGGACTGCCACAGTGGGAAGCATAGGGAAAGATCCAAGGTCTTGGAGGTGATCCCGAGGATCCTCACTCACCCTCTCAGGTTTTAACAACATCAGACTATTCTTGCTTCCTGTCTGCCAAAGGTGGCTGGAGCACCAGGCCCCAGGAATGCTGGGTCCCCTAACCCTCCTCCTCTGCTGAGTGCCAACAAACCCACCTGTCCTCGGCTTTCTGGGGAGGTTCAAAGGAGCACGAAGCTATTTAGACCTGGCACCTCTTGAGAAGTCCCATTCCAGGCACATTTCCTTCATCTGATCCCTTGGCAAGGCTCAGTTCAGCAGCCAGGGGCAATTCTACCCAGATTTGGGATAGGTAAAAGGATCCCTCCATAGGGATGTGCAGGAGGAACCTGCTCAGTGCCCTCAGGCTTGCAGGAACTGGCACCTGCTGCCTTGCCAGTCTGAACCAGAGGCACTTTGTGCTGTCAGCACCCAGGAAAGGGCTTGTCCCGAAGGAGAAACACACCCTGCTTACCTGCTGTTCCTGGACACAGCAGGAGAATGAGTGGGATGGAAGAAATACAGCTGCAACCTGAGCTGTACAGCCACAACACCCACATTCAGAAAAGCTGCCTGTTCCAGACATTCCTCAGGCTGGAGATGAAGAAAAAGGGAAGGGGGCATAAAGGCCAAGAAATAAGCATAAAATCCATGCAGGGCAGGCTCCTGCCTGGCTCCAGCTCCACATATTGCAGTGGGCCAAGGCACAATCCTGCTGCTGCTCAGGGTGCAATAAAATGATTTCTGGGGGCAGAATGATGCTCTTAACCTGGCTCAGTGTGTCCTTGGGCGTGCTGGAGTGTTTCCCTTTGTGTTGGAGGGAGTTACCAAACTGCCAGGACTCTCCTGTATTCCCCGACCTCATGGGCTCCTCACCACAGCCTCCCTCCCCAGGGAGCAGTGACTGCAAATCCCACGTCATCCAGCCCATGTCCTTCATCTGCCTCCCTACCTATATTCCTACAGACCAAGCCGCTCTTTCCCACCTCAGGGATGGAAACTGAGGAGCTGGTTTACTGAGACAGTCTTTGGAGATGCCCAGATGGCTCACCAGCATCCCACGGACCGAACATGAGGTCCCAGATTTGCCTTGGATCCTTTATTTGGTGACAGCACGGCACTGCTGTGAACAACCCTCGGCACAAGCCATAGGGTTATGTGTCCGCTCAGCAGCTCATCACCACGAGCTGCCAAAATCCCTGCAGCTGATCCTTCTCTGTCACAAACCCCACCCAGCCTGGGGCCATCCCACCACCAGCAGGATGCAGGGTGATGCCATTCCTCATCTCCGAGCTCTGTCCTCCCTTCTCCAGACTTGCCAGAGGAGACCATAAAGCGTCGATGACACCGAGGCCGTCGGGGCAGGCGCACACGTCCTGTGCACGGAGGCAGAGGGAATGGGGCTCCTTCTCTGGAGAAGGGAATGTTTTTGTGGGGCCCTAAGAGCAGCCACCCAGTACCTGCAAAGAGGAGGCGACCATAAAGGTTGGGCCAAGCTTTGTGCTCAGAATGAGAACAGACACAAATTGAAACAGCAAAGGCTCTGACTGGATACAAAGGGAAGGTTTCTGCCTCGAGGACAGTGGAGCAGTGGGAGAAGGGCTGGAGAGGCTGTGCAGCCTCTATCCTTGGGGGTCTCCAGCACCTGACTGGATAAAGCCAAAGCTCACCTGTCATGAGCAGGAGGTTGGAATAGGGATCACCTGCATTCCCACAGGCACAAGTGATCCTGTGATTGCACGTGACAGGCAGAACAGAGCAGGACTCCTATCCCCAGAACTGGTCAGCAAAGGTCCCCTTTGGGACCCTCAGCTGCCCTGGCTGCCCTCACCTGGGACCCCCACCCCAGTGGCATCCCCTGCTTCCTCTTTTGGGAGCTTGATGAGCTGAGTCCTGCCTGTCCCCTCTGCTCTGTGCTGTCACTGTACCTGTGCCTGGTCTTTCTCCTGGACGGGCCTTGGACTACCCTGTGGGCACTCCTGTCTCCTGCTGCTCCGACTTCCCAGATGGATTTTGCAGACAGCAGGAATCCGACTCGTTACCACACCTCATCTGATGACAACTGGACATCGATGGAAGTGGCTGTTCCCACCAAGGCCATGCCACTTGGGTACTGTGGGGTTGTGCCCTGCACAGGGAGGTCACTGCCCCCAGTGCTGTGGTCACCTCTGGCTCCTGGCTTGTCCTCCAGCATGGAACAGCCCCATCCTTTGTTTCCAGCCACGGAAAAGCGCAGGGTCCTCACTCACTTGGTCGCTGGGAGGTCTCAGGTAGTCTAAGCCTGTTATGTACATCCAGAGAGACACTTGGCATCACTTCCAGGGTGGTCTAGGCTTGCAGCCACCTGCTGCCTTGGCATTCCTGGCCACAGGAGGTCCGGACAGGCTTTTAGATCTGCCCCTCATCAGAGGGCCTCCGGAGGAGGCAGGGCTTATGGGAGCACTCTGGTTTTTCCACCTTTCTGTCCCAAGGTTGTCTGAAGCCAGGTGGAGCCTTTCCAAGGGGGCGCTGAGCCGGCTGACAGACTGGGAACGTCCTCTGCCAGGAGCCCCCCAGCCTTCGGAGCAAGCACTGCTCTCGGGACACTTCCAGCCCCCGGATTTGCCCCTGTGGCCGGGCTCTGAGCCCGCTGTGGCCGGAGGGGCAGTGGCTGGCGGGTGCACGGCTCTCAGGGGTGTCCCCCTGGAGTCGGGGGGAAAGGCCGGGCTGGTTTCGAGGGGCGGGCGGGGGACTCCAAAGCAGCGTATGGAGCTTGGCTATGTCTTGTTTCCTCATGCACGGAGCTGCCCAGGCGGCACCCTGGGGCTTGGCACCGAACAGGGACTCGTCGCAGAAGGACGGAACGTGGCTTCGGGACCTTGGCGGGGCGACAAGCGGAGACACGTGTTGGTTAGAACGGCATCATCGAGACCCGAGCGGGATGGGGAGGGATTCCCGAGTGGGGACAGAGCGCCGTGGGAGGCTGAGACTCCCCCGCCAGACCCTCCCGGGAGCCACCGACCCCCTTCACGCGTAGTGAGCCCCGAAATGCGGGACAGCGGGTCGGGAGCTGCGGGGCCGGTGCGAGCAAGACCAGGGGCGCAGGGCCGGTGCGAGCAGGACCGGGGGAGCGCCCCGAGCCGCCTCTCACCTGCACTGACTCCTCGGCCGGGAGCCGCCGGCCGCGGGAGCCGGGGGAGGCGCCCAGGGCGGCGCGAAGGCGGGCGGCGGCGGGCGGGCCCCCGCGGGGCGCCCGAACAGCGACTCGTCCACGAAAGAGGCCCGGGCACGCCGGCGGCCCCGGGGAACCCGCGGCAGGGGGGCGGCGGCGGCAGGAGCGGAGCAGCCGCCCGGGGCCGGTCCCGGTGCCGGTGCCCCCGCCCGCATGGCCCCGGGGCGGGCCCGGCCCCGGCCCGGCCCCTTCCGCCCCCCACGTGGTTCCGCCGCCGGTCCCGCCATGGCGCCGCCGCGCAGCAGCCGCCAGCCCCGGGGAGCGCCGGTACGGGGGGAGCGGGGGGAGCGGGAGGGCCCCGAGGCGTGTGCGGTGTCCGCGGTACCGCTGTGCCCGGCCCCCGTGTGCCGGCGTCCCCGGTGCACCCTATGCTGGCGTCCTCCGTGCCAGTGTTCCTGGTGCCCGTGTGTCCCGTCCCCGTGTCGCCAGTTGCCGCGTGCCAGCGTCCCAAGGACTGCTGTCCTCAGTGCCGATGTCCCCAGTGCCGATTTTCCCAGTGCCACTCTCCCCAGTACCGGTGTCCTCAGTGCCAATGGCCCCAGTACCTACCTCTGTCCCTAATGCCAGCGTCACCAGTGCCAGTGTCCCCAGTACCAGGATCACTAGTACAAGTCCCCATTGCCGATGTCCCCAGTACCTGTGTGTCCAGTACTTACCTATGTCCCCATTGCCAATGTCCCCAGTGCCAGTGTCCCTGGCACCCCCTGTCCCCAGCATGGATGTCCCTGCCCTCGATGCCAGCAGTGCAGAGCTATAGTGCCCTGGCCCCACTGTAACACCCATCCCCGCAGCCTTGTCCCCAGGTCCCTGCACCTGCCCTGCCTGCCTTCCCCACCGCCACCGAGGAGGACGATGGTGCCGATGCCGAGCTGGACACCCAGGCCATGGTTCGGGCCCAGAACCAGAAGAAGAAGAAATCAGGGGGCTTCCAGTCGATGGGTGAGTGTGGAGTAGGGGACAGCTGTCCCTGGGATGGAGACTGACCCCTCCTACCCACGCCCCCTCACCTGTCCCCATCCCCCCAGGCCTCAGCTACCCCGTCTTCAAGGGCATCATGAAGAAGGGCTACAAGGTGCCCACTCCCATCCAGAGGAAGGTGAGCGTGGGGGGCGGTGGGTCCCCTCCCCGAGGGGTGGCAGGGGAGCGATGGCAGTGACGGCGGTGTCTCACAGACCATCCCCGCCATCCTGCGTGGCCGGGACGTGGTGGCGATGGCACGGACGGGCAGCGGGAAGACGGCCTGCTTCCTCATCCCCATGTTTGAGCGGCTCAAGGCGCCCAGCCAGGCCGGGGCACGTGCCCTCATCCTCTCGCCCACCCGGGAGCTGGCCCTGCAGACCCTCAAGTTCACCAAGGAGGTACAGGGGACAACAGGGGTGAGTGAGATCAATGGGAGTGATGGGTTTGGTTTCCAACGTGGTTCTTTCTCACCCCGAAGCTGGGCATGTTCACGGGCTTGAAGACAGCCTTGATCCTGGGAGGAGACAAGTAAGCTGTCCCTGTGTCCCCCACCAGTCCCTGCTTCCCTAGAATCTCCTCAAAACCTGGTGAGAGGCTGAGCTGCCCCTGCTACTCCAGCCTCTCCCCTCTCTCACAGGATGGAGGACCAGTTTGCTGCCCTGCACGAGAACCCAGACATGTGAGTGGGACACAGGGAGGGGACGTGGTGGGGAAGTGGCCCCTGGAAATGATATCCCTTATCTGGGGATATCACTGATGTTTAGAGACAGTATGCCTGATGTCCTGGTGTTCCCTTGGAGCATCTTCCTGTGGAACTTCTTTGGGTTGGATTTGGGATCTGCTCCAAGTATGGGGTGGGGACACCATCCCTCCCACTTGGTCCCGTCACCACCTCTGTCCCCACAGAATCATCGCCACCCCCGGGCGCCTGGTGCACGTGGCAGTGGAGATGAAGCTGAAGCTGCACACTGTGGAGTACGTGGTGTTCGACGAGGCCGACAGGTCAGTGGGGCACAGGGTGGGTCCCAGGACTGGCAGTGTCCCCATATGTGTCCTTGCAGTGGGGTGAGGCGACCAGGCAGTGGCAGAGAGGGACCTGCCACATCCCACATCCCCTGCCCTGCAGGCTCTTCGAGATGGGCTTTGCTGAGCAGCTCCAGGAGATCATTGCCCGGCTCCCAGACTGCCACCAGACCGTCCTCTTCTCTGCCACACTGCCCAAGCTGCTCGTCGAATTTGCCCGGGCCGGTGAGGAGCAGGGGATCGGTGGCACTGGGGGACAAAACACGGTCCCACAGCTGGGCTGATCCCAGCATTGACAAAACCGAGCTGGATTAACACTTGGTGTCCCCAAGCCCCTCAGTGGGGCTGGTCCCAGTAGCACATCCCACATGTGACTCATGTCCTATGTGTCCCACATTCCACAGGCCTCACCGAGCCGATGCTGATCCGCCTGGATGTGGAGTCCAAGCTGAGCGAGCAGCTCAAGGTGAGAGGGGCTTTGTGCCCGCACCTCCTACAAGCCCCTTGCCCCTGAGGAGGGGACAAGGGTGGCAGGGCTGGCACAGGAGGGTCACAGGGCTGAGCGCTGCCCTCCTGTCACAGCTGGCGTTCTTCCACGTGCGTGGGGACGACAAACCGGCCGTGCTGCTCCACCTGCTCCGCAGTGTGGTGAAGCCCCAGGACCAGACCGTCGTCTTCGTGGCCACCAAGCACCACACGGAGTATCTGAAGGAGGTAAGTGGCATTTGGAGGTGCCCAGCATGTACTCCTGGGGGGCACCTAGGACCCTTTTCCAGACCCATGTGGGGTCTTCAGCTGTGGATATCTCTGCTGGAGTTTCTGCCACTGTTTCAGTGGGTTGAAGAACAAATCCCAGCATAGGTGATTGTGGAGGTGCTGCATCCACCCACCCCTCAGGGAGGTGGAGCACAGTGGGATTTGGGTGTCAGAGTGGGCACCCTGGAGTCTCAGGCCCTGTCTGCTGGCTGAGGGCCCATGCCCAGGTGGGATCCAATCTCTCTTCCCCCCCATTCCCCAGCTGCTGACGGCACAGGGCATCCGCTGCACCCACATCTACAGCTCTCTGGACCAGACCGCCCGCAAGATCAACATCGCCAAGTTCTCCCAGGGCAAGTGCCCGGTGCTGCTGGTCACGGACGTGGCCGCCCGCGGGCTGGACATCCCCATGCTGGACAACGTCATCAACTTCAGCTTCCCCGCCAAGGGCAAGCTGTTCCTGCATCGCGTCGGTGGGTGCCGGTGCCCCACACAGGGTCCTGGGGGTCCCTCAGGGTGACAGGGAGGGTGTGAGGGGGCTGTGCTTTGTCACCTGTTTTCCCCGTCCTTGTGGCCTGCTGAGCTGGCACCGGTGTCCCTGGCTTGGTGGTGGTACCTTTGGGGCAGGAGGTCGCCGTGTCGTGACAACAGGGGACAGGCTGGGGACAAAGCAGTGTCAGGAGTGTCCCTGATGTCCCAGTTGGACTGTGGGGGTTCTTGGGGGCAGAGCTGGCACCATCCCTTCAGGATGGCACTGTGGTGGGCTCTCCTTTGCCCCTTCCTCAACCGTGCCTACCTGGTAAATGCCACATATGTGGGCTCCCAGGGACACCAGTGGGTACCTGTCTGGGTGGGGACAGGATGGACTGGCACAAGGTCTGGTTTCTCACTCTCCTCCTCCCCTTGCCAGGTCGTGTGGCCCGAGCTGGCCGGAGTGGCACTGCCTACTCGCTGGTGGCTCCTGACGAGATGCCCTATGTCTTCGACCTGCACCTCTTCCTGGGACGCCCGCTCATCCTCGCCGGAGCCCAGGAGCTGCCTGCTGGTGAGGCAGGCAGTGGCTGTGTGGCCAAGCTGAGACACGGGGCCACTGGGGCATTACCCTTGGCCAGTGCTGGAGCTTGTGGTCTTATGGTTGGCCCTCACACAGAGGGGCGATGCAGAAAACGGGGTGTTGGGGGTGCTGATTGAACACCACCGATCTCCCTGGGGCTGCTCTGATAAATCCAGGGTGGGTGCTGGGGAGGTGACACAGTGTCCCCTGTGCTGCAGATGCTGGTGGGGTCCTGGGCCGTGTCCCCCAGAGCCTGGTGGATGATGAGGAGTGCCTGCTGCTGACGGACCACGAGGGCTCGCTGGAGCTGCGCAGCCTGCGCCGCGTCGCCGACAACGCCCAGAAGCAGTACCTGCGATCCCGGCCCGGCCCCTCGCCAGAGTCCATCAAGAGAGCCAAGGACCTGGATGTGTCCCAGCTGGGCATGCACCCTCTCTTCAGTGAGTGCCTCGGGGGTGCCGAGGGAGGGGACCCCGCTCACCAGGGAACTGATCTGTGCCCCTTTCTGTGCCCACCTTCCCCAGGCGCTCGCTTTGAAGACACTGAGCTGGAGAGGCTGAAGTTCGTGGACAGCATTAAAACCTACAAGTCCAAGGCGGTGAGTGGAGATTGCCTGGGTCTGGGTGGGAGGGAAGGTCCATGTGGCTCACTGGGAATCATGCTCCCACCCTGGGGACAGACCATCTTCGAGATCAACGCCACGTCCCGGACACCGGCCAGCACCGTCATGAGGTCCAAGCGGCGCCACGACAGCGCCCTGATTGAGAAGTTCCAGCGTGGGCAGCAGGAGAAGCGAACAGCAGCACTCAAAGGACAGTGCCACGCCCCGCCTGGGCCCCAGGACGGGGAAGGAGAAGGAGAACAGGAAGACTTCCAGGTAACAGGGTCATGGACACAGGAGCTGCTGCAGAGCGGCTTTGGCCCAGTGTTGGCAGCAAAATTGTGCCCCCAAACTGTGCCACGGCTTGGGGGGTGGTGCACAGACTTGCAGGGATGTTTGGGGGGGGTCATGGCACCCCCAGCCCCTCCACTGTCCCCGTGCAGGATGTGTTCTCCAATGTGGTGGGCCAGAAGCGAAAACGGGGCCGAGGGGGGGAAGATGGTCCCAGGAAAAAGTCACAGCAGCCAGCACAGCAAGACACGGACTTCTACATCCCATACCGACCCAAGGACTTCGAGAGTGAGCGGGGGTGAGTCTGGGGGGGCTCCTGCTCCTGTCCTGTCCCGGCCTGGGCAGGGGCCGCTCTCATGATCCCCTTTGCAGGCTGAGCGTGGGCGGCGAGGGCAGCGCCTTCGAGCAGCAGGCGGCTGGGGCTGTCCTGGATCTCATGGGCGATGAGAACCACAACCTCAACAAGAGCAAGCAGCTGCTCAAGTGGTGAGTGGGGTCTGGCCGTGGGCTGGGGGCACAGTTAGGGCTGGGGATCCCACCACCTGGCCTCACTGCACTCCCCTCTCTCGCAGGGACCGCAAGAAGAAGCGGTTTGTGGGGCAGACAGGCCAGGAGGACAAGAAAAAGGTGCGGACGGAGAGCGGGCGCTACATCAGCAGCTCCTACAAGAACAACCTGTATCCTGCCTGGGGGCACTGCTGCCTGGGCTGGGGGCTTGGGGGAGTGGGGCTGGACCCGCTGGCAGCCGCGTGGCATTGGGCCCTGCTCCTGCAGATCCATCCCCTGCCAGGGCAGGGGCCAGGGGAGGGAGCACAGTGAGACACCACAGCAGGCCAAGTGAGGAGAGTCCCTGCACATTCCCTTAACCTGCCCATCCCAGCTACGAGAAGTGGAAGCAGAAGTACAAGGTTGACGAGCGGGATGAGGATGACGATGGCCAGCGGAGCAGGGAGCAGTTCAGAGGGAAGCACAAGCGCGGGCACGGTGAGTACCCGGAGCAAGCAATGGACCCCCACATCCTCCCCCCCTCCCCTGCTCTCCCCCACCCTGAGCATGGCTGTGTCCCTTTGCAGGGCCCATGCAGCCCCCTGCCCAGGGCAGGGTGCGCTCGGAGCTGAAGAACAAGCAGCAGATTCTGAAGCAGCGCAAAAAGGCGGCCAAGCAGCGGTTCCTGCAGAGCGGGGGCCTGAAGCGCCTCAAGGCCAGGAACCGGCAGCGGGTGCAGGAGCTGCGGCAAATGGCCTTCGGGCGCCGGGCGGGCACCACCAAGAAGGGCAAGCTGAGGAAGAGGATGTAGGGGAGGGGACTGTGCCTCCAACACTCCCCCCATGCCTGGGCTGGGAGTCAGGGAAGGAGACAGTAAAAACTTGGCTGGTTTTGCATCCCGACTCCTCTCTGACCTTGCTCCAAGCATCGGGTCTGGGGTTATTCCTCCTCCCTCAGGCCACCCCCAGGTGTAATCCTAAAACAAGCGAGTCTTGCATCTCCACAGCTGGGATGTATTTTGATGGGAGACACCTTTGGAGATACCAACAGCAGCTCTCTGTTCTGCCCTGGAGCAGTGCCACCCCAGTGTGCCTGTGCCACAGCCATCCATGTTGCCTCTCATCATGGAGTTCCCAGACTTGTCAGAGAGCGACCTCTGTTCTCAGGGGTCCTGTGGCTCCACACTGGCCTTGGCAGCCTCTCTCTAGCCCTGGGAGCAGCCAGGTGTTCCCAGGAGCTATTCCTGGCTCCAAGACAGCCTGGCACCCCTGTGGCGCGGTGGGTGCCTGCCAGTGGTACAGATGTTAGTCAGGCCCCGCATGCAGAGCAGCAACTGCAAAGATGGGAGCCTGATGCCACAGCCATCCAGAGACATGAATGTCCCTATGTCCCCCAGCCCTGCTGCCTAGGGGAGAGGGCTGCACTGACCATGTCCAACTGGGCCTCAGTGTCCTCCAGGGCCACATCCATGGGGATCCTGAGCCGTGCAGTGCAGAGCTGGAAGAGGTTCAGCACGGCCAGCTTGATCTGCCCCAGCAGCAGGGTCTTCTGGGTGGCTGTGCTCTGGACATGGGCCCAGCAGGACTCCTGGGGGACAGAAACGAAGCCCTGGGCCCCCCCCTACCACTGCCCTGTGTCCTCCTGCACCCCCCAGGCCAGGCCAGGGGGAGCCAGGAGTCCTGGCTGTGCATCCCCCCATGCAGAGCTGCTGCTTTCTGGGAACATGTGGGGACCCTCAGCTCAGCCCAGGGGATGGAGCCCAGCTTACCATCACCACTTGGGGCATCTCCCCTCTGCAGACACTGGGGGTCTGTACTGCTGCCCCTTTCCCTTGGTGGGGGTCCTGGGTCACCCCATGTCCCTTCTTACCCACTGGAGCACATCTTGGTGGGCAGCCTCCAGGCGCGTGTGGAGTTGGGCCAGCTCATTATTGGTGCTCAGGATCTCAGTGCTCATCTCCTCCTGGCACCGCTGGAGCCGTGCCCTGCCCTGGGCCAGCCGTTCCTGCCCAGCTTCTGCCTCCTGTGCCAGGGTTGCCTGTGCCTCCGCCAGCACCGCAAAGTGCACCAGCATGGCCGGCACATCCTGGAACTGGGCAGTGGGAGGAACTGAGAGGCTGCGGGAGCTGCTGCCCTGGACAGGGCTGACCCCCGCTCGGGGGGGCTGGGGACACGCAGGCTGGCACCGCAGGGCTCACCTGCCCCATGCTGGCCAGCGCGTCCCGCAGGTAGTCCCCGAAGCGGCGGAGGCTCCGCAGGCGCCGGGCCAGGCGCTCCCTGTGCTGCAGGAGCCCCTCGAGCTCCCGGTGCAGGCGGGCGGCCTCGGCCTCCGCCCGCGCCCGCTCCCGGCCCTCCCGCCGCAATGCCCGCTCCCGCCTGGCCCCCGCAGCCTGCGGGGTGGGACGGGGTCAGCGCGGCCCCCGCGGCCAGCCCGGCCCCGGCCCCCGCCCCGGCACCTTCAGGAAGGCGTTGTATTTGAGAACGACATCCCGCTGCTCCTCTTCCCTCCGGGCCAGCTGCTCCCGGCGCTGCGCCAGGCGCTCCATCCTCTGCCGAAACTCCTGCGGGACCAGCCGGGTGCCGAGAGCGTCACGCTGTGCTGGTGCACCCGAGGCGGGGGTGGGTGCCAGCCTGGGGACAAGCCTGCTGTCTGTCTGCTCGTCCCCGGGGCACGCCACAGCCGCTGGAGAGGGGAAACACGGCGGGACTGGGGCCGCCCTTACCTCCCGCTGGCTCTGCAGCTCCTGCTCCACCTCTGCCACCTCCCGCCTCTTCAGCAGCACGCGAGTGGAGGGCAGCAGGGTGGCTGCATCCCGCGCTGGCACCGTCCTGCCACGGAGCTCAGCATGGCTGGGGGGGAAAGGAAAGCCCGGGCAGGGGCATCTGCCACCATGGCATAGGCAGGACCCCCACGGACCACCACTGCCTGCAGAGCCTGACCCATCCCCCGTGTGTGCAGAGACCCCACAGGGTTATCTCTACCTGCATTCGGGTTCTCGCCCAGCCTCGTTCCTGCCCATGCCTCCCGCTTCAGCCTCCCCCCACCTGGAGACCCCCAGGGCCAGCGCTGCCCCCCAGGGAAGGACAAGTCACGGCACAACCTCAGCTTTCTGGTTAGACCCTGGCAAATCCCCTCCCCTCCTCCCAGCCCACAGCTGGGGTGCCCTCCTCCCTAGGGACACAGCACCCACCCAGTGACGCCCACCCTGACAGCGGCAACACAGATCGAGAGCCCCGGGGACGCAGGACGTGCTAGCCCCGTCGCCAACACCTTGCTCTGCTCCAGCCAGCAGCGCCTGTCCCGGGAGCAGCTGCCCATCCCCGGGAGGAAGGAGGGGTCTCACTCACAGCAGCAGCCGCAGCTTGTCCCGGAAAGCCGCGCGCAAATGCTCGTCCAGGTCCGAGTCCATCTCGGCCGGCGGCTCCTCCTCGCCCCGGGGCCTGTGGAGGAGCTGGGAGCGGGGCAGACGAGATGGCAGCAGCACAACACTGTTGCCAGGGGCAGCCGGAGGCTCCCGCAGCTCCCTGGGATTTTCCTGGCATGGCTCTCAGCGTTGCTGTGAGGGCACGGTGCTCAGCCCCCTTGACTTCAGCAGTGCACACGCTGCCCCTCCCCACATGCCCCAGCACTGCTTCCTTTCCACTCCATGTGCCATCAGATTCCATTCATCCCCCTGTGAGTGCTCATTCCCCCATAATTAACCTGCACACAGAGACCCTGTGTGGACTCACTCCCTCCTCCATCACTCTACACACTCTCTCACACCACTCCCCGCTTCAGTTTACTCCTCTCCTCCCCCATCCCACCCCATCCTACTCCATTTGGCCATTCCCATGTGTGTGTCGATCCCCCCACTCCCTCCAAGCACACTCAGATGCCTCCCTCCTCCCCTCTGCGCCTTTCCACCCCTCCTTTTATCCCTCAGGGTGCTCACACTGGACCTGTCCCTCCACCCTTCCTGCACATTCTGACCCTCTGTCACCCACCCATAGCCCCTGTGATCCCCTCTGTGTGGATCCTGCTTCCCTCAACCCCTCCCTGTACAAGTTCCCTCCATGCTTTCCATCATGGTCAGGCATCCCCCTTAAAGCCACCCTGGAAGGAACAGATTAACTCCTGACTCAGACACAGAGCAACATTTCAGGCGGAATAGGGGAAAAAATATTTATAATAAAAACAACTCAGTCTCCCCAGACTTAGCATCACCCAGGTCCTGCCTGCACACACTCGTTTCTTCCCTTATCCCAGGACCACTGTGGCCCTGTGGCGACTTTCTCTGTCCCAGCACTGCTCATGGGGACTGAGCCAGAATCCCACACAGGAATTCGAGTCCTTCACAGGCACCAAGGTGAGTGGGTTACTGTTCCCACGCTCTGCTGGGTGTCACCTTGTTTTAAGGACACCTGAGACAAAGAGGAACATGAAGAGAGGAGAGAAACAGAGAAATGTGGCTGGGGAAGGACGGAGTGAAACTGTGGAAGGGGTGAGTGGAGAAAGGAGTGGGAAGGCTCTGACTGAACTAGCCCATCGCAGGACACCGACAGCCTGTGCTCAGCCACACGCATTGAGGACGTGCTTGATGCTGGATTCCAGCTGGAGCTCCATGTGCTTCCTCAAGGAGGGATGGAAGTTATGAGCCTTGTGTCTCTTATCCCCTTGCTTCCTGTAGAGAAACCCCGCCGTGGAGCTCTCCATCATCACCTATGCAAGGCACAGAGCAGCAGCATCTCAGCCACAGCCAACAGGAACTCCTCCCTCCCTGGCAGGTGCTCCAGGAAGACCCACAGCTTAGCAGGGAACAGGTGGCTCTGCCCCAGGGCTCACCTTCCGTGAGGTAGGTCAGATAAGCAGCCTGGGCACTGTTCCCATCGACCAGCGCCATCGCCTCCTGCTTGGTGCAGCTGCTCGTGGCCTCCTCGTCCCCCTTCCCCTCCTCGTCATCTTCTGAGTCCACCAGCACTAAGACATCACCTGAGTCTGCATGCCTGGGAACAGCAGAGCAAGTGGAGGTGGGATGAAAGGCTGAGGAGAGCCTGTTCCCTGCCCTTTAGGAAGGCAGACTAGTGAGGCCACACAGGGCTGGGCTGAGGAATGTCAACACTCACCTGAATGCAGCACCTGAACGGGACAGAAGGGAAAGACAGGGTTAGAAACCAGCCCCCTTGGGCAGTGCTACTGGTTCTACTGGGCTGCACAACCCCTGCCAGTCCTGCCTCCATGTCTGTGCCTCCACATGGAGCTGCCAGCAACCGGACAGTCCCCACGCAGAGGCACACACGTGAAGGTCACCTGTCCACACGTGCAACCCTGACAGACTCCAGCACACCTGGAGGGACAGGCAGGTGAGAGATAAACCAGGAAGGAGGAACCAATCCCTACCTCTCAGGCACAGGAGGGGACTGTAGTACAAGACAACCCCGGTGACGGTGAGAATAACCAGGAGGGACAGGACCACCACGGCACCCACGATCCCAACAATGTTCACTGGCTCTGTGGAGAGGAGACATAGGCTTGTCACCAGGATGCAGATGGATGAGGAATTCCCAGTGCTCGTCAAAGAGCAGGTTCTTAGTGGCAAATGTGGTGTGTCCCCACCCCTCCCAGCAGCAGCCCCACTCACCCTTCACGGTGAGGCAGATGAAGAGCTCCCTCAGCCCCACGGGGTTCTGGGCCTTGCAGACGTAGCAGCCCCCGTCGGTGCCCTGGGAGCAGTTCTGGATGGTGAGCCGGGACACGCTGCCCTCCTGGGTGATGAGGAACCTCCCTCCAGGCTGGATCTCCACCTCTGGCTGGGTGATGTCCCGCAGCCAGCTGATCCGTGCTGCCGGCGTGCTCTCGGTCACACGGCACGTCAGGGTCACGTTATCACCCACAAAGCAGGTCTTGGGGGGCTCTGACTCCAGTGAAGGGATTTCTGAACAGCCCAACGGGAAAAGAAAAATGGGAGCCAAGGAGGGAATGGAGGCAATTAACATAACAAGCAATCAGCCATCTGACTGATTAATAATCATTAACAGAAGGGAGCCAGGCAGGAGTCTGATGGGGGAACACTGTGGGTTCAGCATTCAGTTCACTCAGGAGCCTCCTGAGCAGTGACCTGAGCAGATTCCACGGTGCTCTGTCCCTTCTGACACTTGTCTTTATATCCCCAGGGAAGAATGGTCTGAGGATAGCCAGAGGGAAGATGGGAGAGAGGAGAGAGGCAGCCCAGGAAGTCTCCTCGGGATCAGAAGACCTCTTGTGAAGCCCTGACAACCCTTGGAAGATAAATACAGCCTGGGTTTTCAAAAACCACTTTAGACAGATCCCTGAGATGCCTGAAGGGTTCTGGAGGCACACATGACCCTTCTCCTGTAACCCCAGCCCTACCAAGCTTAATCTCAACCTGAACAAGGCACTAAAACCACCTCTCACTTTCACACAGGTGTGTGCAAAAGCTTTTCACAGGTGAAAACCCTGCTGGGCTGAGATTTGGGTCCCCTGAAGACTGACCCAAGACACAGCTCACCTGCAGCTATGCCAAGAAGGATCTCAGCTGCAGGATGTCTGTGCCTTGTGCTATCAGCTCTGCACAAGCCAAGCCTCCTGGCTTCCCTGACCACCTCAGTGCTCCAGAGGGCAGGGAACAACTGGAGTACCGACCTGCCCAACTGTTAGCAGCCAAATTAACAGTTAATGAGGCAGCAAATCAACTCACTTATCTCCACAGTGCACGAAGGCTGCTCCTGCTTGACCACGTGGCTGCCGACACACGTGAAGACTTTGCGGTGGGAGAGGTGGGAGCTGTTCAGTGTCTCCACGTGGGTGTCTGAGGAGCTCGTGGAGCTGATGACCCAGCTGGAGTTCTCCAAATCGTGCCCTTCTTCTCTCCAGTGCAGGGTGGGGTGTGGGTACCCCCCAGGCCAGCTGCAAAACAGCTGCAGCATCAGCCCTGACGAAGAAGTCTCAGCCCAGCACTTCGGAGTTGACTGTGGTGGGTCTGTCAGCAAGAACAGCACAGGGTCAGAAACACTTCCAGGTCACAGCTCTCAGCATCTCAGGGCTGGGACTCCAGCAAGTGTTTGTGTGTCATCATTCCCCTTGAAAATCTTCCTGGTTTCTCTGCCAGTTTTGCTACCTGACCCGTATCCCACAGTCCCAGGGGAGCACAGCTCTGGGTGACAGATGACAGGGACCAAGAAGGGGCTGTCACAGCCCCCACAGCCAAGTCTTGTGGGAGGAAAAAAATTACTGCCACAGCTTTACTTAATGGAAATGAGATAAACACCTAAAAATGCAGTGGGAGAACGAAAACTCCACACTGCCCTGGTCTTCACGTCACAGCTACAAGGGGGTGACACCGACTCAAACTCCTTGAGAACAAGGTTTTTTCTCTCCCTGTCATTGATACAAGCACACAATCCACCTCAACACAAGGAAGAACCTTCCATTGAGAGTAGCAGAGCACTGGAACAGGCTGCCCAGAGAGGATGGGAACCCTCCCTCTCTGGAGACATTCCAAATCCACTGGGATAAGTTCCTGTGTCACCTGCTCCAGGTGACCCTGCCTTCACAAGGGTGTTGGACTGGGTGATCTACAGAGGTCCCCTCCAACCCTAACAATCCTGTGATTTCCCAACATGGAAAACATCAGGGCTCTCGCCCAGGGACAAGTAACCAGCTTCTCAGAGCCACCAGCCCATCCCTGGCTGTTCCTGGCTACAGGGAGCTCTGCCCCCAGGGATCCTGGTGATTCCAGCTCTCAGGGTCAGTGACACTGAGGCCAAACCAGTTGTGCTCCCCTCCTTCCCTGGCACCTCTGGCAGCCACAGCAGTGGGGACAAACTCCAGCCAAGAACACAGGTAGGGCAGGTCCTTGCTGGCCTCGTGCCAGGGCCGCTTCCCAACCATGGAGAGGTATGTTATTAAACACAGGAACACCTACGGGAGTGGGTCAGAAGTCAACAGAGAGCCAAGTGCAATCCCCTCGGGCAGGGCAGAGCAGGGCTCACGTTTCAGGCACAGTCCCATCTGCTCCTTCCACACACAGATCCACACATGTGCTTGGTTAACAGCCACAAAGATCCTGGACTCTGATCCAGGCAGATTTAACATGCTGTGCCCCCGCGTGTGCCTAACCCAGTGCTGAACAAGACCCCACTGAGAGATGAGACCAAAGCAAGCCAGGTTTGCAGCCCCAGTGAGGTTGCAGAGGGATGCCTGAGGCTTATTTTGGGAAGCATCTATTCAAGTGACTTTCAAATGACATGAGTAAAAAAACAACTCATAATGGCAAAGCCCCATGTGAGCTATAAGGACATACTTTCCTGGGGCTTGGCTCTCCGGGAACTATATACACACCTCGGGTGATCTTTGAAACCACCCAGCTCTGGCAAGAAAGTTCTCTGCAACACCTCCTCTGTCCCAGCTCTGGGGAGGATCATAACTGATCCCAAATCCCAGTATGGTTAACAGAGCAACCTGTCAGTCTGAACCACCAGGAAGTGCCCCACATTGAGGTGGACACAGTGCTTCCAGGACACTGGGGTGGACACAGCCCTTCCAGGATATCCATGTGGACAAAACCCTTCCAGGATGTCCAGCCAGAGCTGCACTTTCTGAGCTGGCCCCAGGAACACACCTCCTGAAGCCACCAGCTTTACATCCTGAACTCCTGGGCACTCCCAGTACAACTCTGTCTAACCATAACAGAGTTCTGCTCCCCAAACGTAAACAAACCAAAAACCTGAAAACCTCCACCTCCCCAACCATAAAACCTAAGAGAACACCAGCAAAAAGGACCTGCTGTGGGTTTGACCCACAGAAGAGCCAACAGTGCTCGTGTCAAACCACACACGGACACACCAAGGAATCCCCGGGAGGTGTGGAACTGCACGTCTCCTTCACACCGGGTGCTTCCCATCCAAAACAAACACAGAACCGCAGCTCAAGGCAGGGCTGCACCTTTGTCCTGTCACTACAATGTTTACTCTACTGCTTGGGTTTTTTTTTTTAAGTGCAGTTTTAAACAAAAAGAGAACTTCTGGGTACCACCCGTGGGATGGGTTGAAGACTGCCAGCTGGTAATTCCCACACAAAGCCCCTACAGGTCCCAGGAGGTTCCTTTACAGTGGTGACAAGTCTGTGTCCAAACAGGTTCACTCCAGCCCAAGCTAAGTTGTTTATGGGTATTCCAATGTTCCACATCACCTTTGTCATAGCTCGAACTTAGTTGGCACGTTAATTCCAGGCTAATAAATGAAGTTCAGAGTGCAGCACCAACACCTGGCATATCACAAATACAGTTTGTTTGCTCCTGAGTGTTTTGCCCCAGTGCTCCAGATTTGGGGCTCCCACCTCCTAAGCCCTGTGCCCACATATATATTCCCTGAAGCAGCGTGGGGTTTGATTCCTTCATTCCAGACCTCTGTGTGACCTTTCACACCCAACATGAAGGTTCCTTGCTGCAGGATGGAAATTTTTATTCCTGTAAACTTTCAGAGAGTTAATCTGTACGAAACAGGCACAACATTCACACACGTACTCAGAGAAGGAAGGAACACCCTGAAGGCAAACAGCAAACAGGTCACACATGGCAGGTGTTGACAGAAAGAGCAACAACAAAGGGGCCAAGAAGGCACAGAGGGTCAGTGAAACAGGCAAACTGTTAGCGGATTTTCCTCCTTCTCAGTCCTGAAGTGACCGTGACGTGAGTGGCACCAGCCACAGGACCTGTGCTCCCTGCTAATCTGGAGGGGGCTGTTTCCATGGAATACGTGAGGAATCCAGGCAAGATAAAGCTCCCTAGAAGAAGCAGGAAGGACCTGCACCAGCTGTAAGCAAACTAATCCACCTGAGTGCTCTCCAGCTTGAACTTCCACACGTGCTCTGAAGATTTCTGAGAATGAATGAATCAAACAGGGATGGAAATGGAACAGAGCACCAAAATGCACAACAGGGCTGAAGGAACAGCCTGTGCTGATAGCAGGGACAGTCCCATGACAGTACTGCCAGCAGTAAATCCAAGGAACGTGGTGCTTCCACTGAGAGCAGAAGGCTGCCCTGTAAGACTCAACAACTAGGGACCCTCCATTCTCCCACCAAAACCATGGCACCAAGGAATGGCACAGCACATCTACTTCCAACATGTATTCAAATCGAGGGAAAAAAGACAGTGAGCAGCAGTCCCCATCCTAAGGTTTACGAAGGCTCAACTCAGCCAGATTCTGAGGCAAAGGCAACAGGTACACCCTGGAACATGCTACAGGGAATGAAAGATCTACCCAAAAACTTGTTTATCACCAGCAATGAAGAAGAAGAACTGAAGAGACACAGTGAAGACTTAACAGCTGAAATTGCAAACACCTGATCCGTGACAGGCCATTTGTGCTCACGTTTTGGTGCTTGTGAGTGGACACGAGAGAGATTTTGCATTACAAACCCACCTCGCACTTCTTTTATATTATTTTTCCACCTGTGCCAGATGCATTTGGGGACCTGCAAGACCGAGGGGAGGAGGTTCAGCCACGGGACTGACTTACTGGCTACCAGCAGCTGGACCCTGTGCTCATGGTCCGTCTTGTTCAGCACTTCCTTGCAGGTGTAGTTGCCTTCGTCCTGCACTCGCAGCTCCGTGATGCTCAGGGAGCTGTTGTTGACCAGGGAAAAGCGAACGTCCGGGGGTAAGGAGATCCTCGAGGAGAAGAGGGGAGGGAAGGAGTGCGGGTCCCCTTGGAACCAGGTCACCTCGGTTGCCTCCTTGGAGATGTTGCGGCATAAGAGGAGGATGCTTCCTCCGACCTGCCCAAACACCACCTCATCTGTTCCTGCAAAAGAGAAGGGACAATGTTAGGGATGTAGGGAAGGGGCGAAGCTGCCGTCTGTCAGCAAAGACCGAGATATCTGATATACATCAAGGCTTTGAGGTGCTTGTTAGGGGACTGCTGAGGGAACTGTAAGGTGACCAAAAACATCCAGCGCAGACACAGGATCAGGAAAAGGGACACATCTCCCTGCTCCCCTCCCCTCAGCCCGCGCTACCTGCGGCCTCCCTGCGCGGCACCAGCCTCCAGACGCAAAGGGCGAGGAAGAACCGTGCCGGCGGCGTCCCGCAGGGGCAGCTGCATGGCTGTGTGCCGCTGCCACAGCCCCGCGGAGGCGGTGCCGCCCGGCCTCCGCCCCGGCGAGGCAGGGCAGGGCAGGGCAGGGAGAGCGGGCGGACCCGTCCAGGGGAACCCGCCTGCCCGCCGGGGCCCGCCAGGGGGTCGTGGATCAGACCCCGCCGCCCCGGCACCGCCATCTTGGGCCCCCGCCATCTTGAGCGCCCCCCAGCCCCGCCCGCCATCTTGGGGTCACCTCACGCCCCCCCGGTCATGGCGGGCGGGCCCCTCTGAGCGGCGGCGGGGCCGGGGCGTCACTCTCAGGTGCCGCCCATGGACCGGGAACGTTGAACACAAATAGAACGGTGTTTCCTGAGGGCAAAACCAAGTGCGTAAGCGAACCCCACGTGCGGAGAGCTTCTGTACTTCACCCGCTTAGAGACACCCCGCAGGCAGTGCAGCGGGAAGAGCGGTGGTAAAAGATCACCCCTCCGTGTAACCCCGCAGCAAGGCCCGTAAAGCATTCAGGTATCTTTTAAAGTTTTCTCCAGGACACGTTACACTGGGGGAGGCACGTGGCCATCACACAAAGCGCTCAGACCCGCTGGGCCCTGGCACATTAATTATTAATTAACCTATTTAGCGGCAGGAGAGGCAGAGCTGCCCCAGGTAAAAGGAGCTCGGGGTCCCCCGTTCCCCGGGTGACACGGCCAGCTGCGGCCGCGCCCCGCCGGGGGGCGCCATAGAGCTGGCGCGGGGGGGGGTCGGCAGCGGCTCTTGACCAATGGGAGCGGGGCGCGGCGGCGTCTCCGCCAATGGGCGCGGGGGGCGGGCAGCGCGCGGCCGGTGCCTTGGGCGCCGCAGTCGCAGCCGCAGTCACAGTCAGAGCCATGCCGGTGGACCTGGGGCAGTGGGACGGGCCGCTGAGCCTCGCCGAGGTGGAGCAGAAGCCGGCGCAGCCGCTGCGGGTCAAGTATGGCTCCATAGAGATCGACGAGCTGGGCAAGGTGCTCACCCCCACTCAGGTGAGCGGCGCCCGGCCCCCCTCCCCCTCGTGGGGGTGCCGCGGCAAAATGGCGGGAGGCGGCCGGGCGTCTTGCGCCGTGTCTGCGGCAGCTCATGCCGGAGCCTCACCTGGCGTGGGGGGAGAGAGAGGGGCTGAGCTTTGCTGTCCACCCTGGTACGGGCACGGCCGTGCCGCGGACGGAGGCCCGCGGCTCTCAGAGCCTGGGCGAGGTGGCACGAAGTTTGAACTCCTCGGATGTCGCAGACAGCGCGGGTCACAGGTGGCCCTGTGTCCAGGGCAGGTGGCTGGCGCGGGCAGCGGGGCCGGTGCTAACGCGGTCACTCCTGCAGGTCCAGCATCGCCCCACCAGCATCGAGTGGGATGGCTGCGATCCGCAGAAGCTTTACACCCTGGTTCTCACAGATCCTGATGCGCCCAGTAGGAAGGACCCAAAATTCAGGTATGGGAATGGGCCGGGGTTGCCTGAGGAAAATGGAACATCCCTCTTGGGCTGAGGAGAGACTTAGGAGGAGTTTGGGACTGTGCTCTGCCTAAGGTGCAGCTATGGGGCAGTGGCTTGGCATATAAACGGTGTCCTTGCATCTTTCCTTGAGCCAGGGACAGCATGGGGAGGAGCAGCTGCTTCTTCCAGGAGTGTTCAGAGGTCTGTTGCAGCTGGAACAGCACAGTACTGGTGCTTGCTCTAATTTGGCTCATGTGTGAGTTGGAGTTAGGCTTGTTTGTGTTGGTGGTGGAGTCTTAAACCTGGGACCAGTTCACTTCTCTCAAGTCAGCTCAGAAGCTTGTGGAACATCCACTCTTGGGGGTCAAGCTGTGGTTTTCCCGTGGCCACAAGGCAGGCTGATGGAGCTGGTTTTGGCAGGTTGTGCATCCCAAAGAAGCAGTGCCTGCTCTGGGACCGCTGCTCTTTGTGCTTGGCAATCCAGGAATCAGGTGTTTGCTTATCCTTCACTGACAACCTTATGGAAAAAGAAGCAGCTTGGAGTGATAAAGGGACTGTGCCACAATCTGATTGTTCTTTGCCCTCTCCTTTCAGGGAATGGCATCATTTCCTGGTTACCAACATGAAAGGCAACAATGTGGGCAGTGGGACCGTGATGTCGGATTATGTTGGCTCCGGGCCTCCCAAGGGAACAGGTTGGTACCTGCCTGCAGCAGTTCCCGGGCAGTGCTACATGGATCAAACTTGGTGCACAAGGGTGGGGGGAAGCCAGCAGGAAACGATCCGCGCAGGATGGCCCGTGGCTGCACGTAGCCACAGCCAGCACAAGCACCTACTGAGCATATCTAGTGCATCTTCTCTAAGCTGCCTTAAGCTCCATCATCCTCAGCCTTCCGATCCTGGAGCACGCAGGCACCTCCAGGGGTCACTTCAGAGCAGCACCTGGGACCTGGAGCTCGGTGTGCCCGGTGTGGTAACGCTGTCCCTCCCCGCAGGGCTGCACCGCTACGTGTGGCTGGTGTACGAGCAGCCCAAGCAGCTCGCCTGCAACGAGCCCGTCCTGTCCAACCGCTCCGGGGACAAGCGGGGCAAGTTCAAGGTGGCCGCTTTCCGCAGCAAGTACGGGCTGGGGGCGCCGGTGGCGGGCACCTGCTACCAGGCAGAGTGGGATGACTACGTGCCCAAGCTCTACGAGCAGCTGTCGGGGAAGTAGGGTGTGCAGCACCCGCGGCTCGGGCACGGCGCTGTAGTTTTGTTTGATTAGCAAGTTGAACCCAAGCGTCCCGAGCTGGAACCCCGTCACTGTCCCTGCTCTGTGTCCACGTGTCCGGGCCTGTGCTGATTCCTGTGCTGATTCCCGTGGAACAGGTGATCCTAGCTAGAGCTGCTGACAGCTGTCAGCCACTCCCTCCAAACTGACCTGCTTAAGGGAAACAAATGCCTTTGTGAATTAGTGTCAATTCGGGGTGTCTCTGCTGTCCTGGGACGGCTTTAGATGTCAGGGGGGTGGGTGCAGAACCACTTCTGGGCTAGTGCTGGCTGTGGAGACTCCCTCTTCCAGGAGAGGAGAGGGCAGTCTAATGGAAACTTTCCCTCCTCCCTCTTTTTTTTTTCTTTTTTTTCCTCCTTAATCTTTGGCCAGTGCCTCCACATCACTGCTCCAGTAGTGAAGGTGCAGCTCGAGGAGGAGGCAGGAGCTGGTCCACAGCACTACTTCTGTTCTCTGCTGTCACTCAAAACTGAGACCACTTTTGTTTTGTTCAGTCCTGTGGTGACCTGATGTTACCGTGCTCTTTGCTCCCAGTGCAATTAAAAACTTAACAAGGCATGTGGTGTGCTTGGTTGTCTTCTTGGGGGACAAGGGAAGCACTCAGGGGAGCAGGTGGATGGTCAGGAGCCCTGCTCTCCTCCTGCTGGGGAGAGGCTGGACCCTGTGCCAGGGGCTCTCCACTCCTGGAACGTGCTGATGGCTGGAGTGACACAGCTCAAAGCAGTCACGTCTTTCCATCTTTACCTGCCTTTAGTCCCTGTCCCAAGGATCCCCTGGCTCTGTGGAGGCTCCTTCCCTCTGCAGGACCTCCCGATCTGAACCCTGACAGCAGTTTGGCCATGACCAGCTTTACTGACCTGAAGCCAGTTCCCAGCCAAGCTGCAGGTCCGTCCCAGGTGTTTCCTGCTCCTCCAGCAGCTTTGCACTGAGGACTGGGGGGGTGTCCTAAGTGCTTAGAGCAGAAATGAGCCTTTGGTCCAGCCCGATGGCCATGAAGCGGTAGAAAAGGTGAAGCCACTGCCATTCAATTTTGTGGATCCAGGAGCCTCCCCCCTTTTTCAAGGTGCTGTTTTAAAGGTCTGCACTGACATGGTCTGACAAACAGGAATCAGCAGCCCTGTGAAAACTGGGAACTCCCTAACTCCAGAAGGGGGGTGGTGTCTGCCCCAGGGCAGTTTTTCAGCTCAGCCATTAAAACATTTCAACAGGATTGATGGCTTTTCAGGAAAACATCCCCAACTACTCCAGACTAAGGCCCACAGGACTAAGGCTGGAGCAGTGCTCACACTGGCTGATCCATCCCGGGACTGCTCAGGCTGGAAGCAGGACATAAACAAACCACAATCCATTACCCAAATAACCTCCTCTGTCAGGAAAACGGGTTTGGCATGGAGCCCTGAGGTTCCTGCAGCCCCAGGCTGAGGGAACTCTCTGTGGAATGGGACACCTGTGGAGTGGGACACCTCCCCATCCCCACCCTGCACCTGTGCTGGGCCACGAGCCGCCCCTCCCACAATGACACAGCCAGGCATTGTGATGAACACTTTTATTTACAAATATAATTAAAAGCTCTGACAGTTATTCATGCTCTTCCCTGGAACCTGAAAAATGTTTTTGTTGTTTTGTTGGTTTTTTTGTCCTTTTTTTTTTTGTTGTTGTTTTTTTCTTTTTTTTAAAGTGCATGCAAAAGAAGTAAAGCCTTTTTTTTTTCTCTTTTTATTGTAAGAAAATACACAGTTTGAAAGTGTGAATAATGCAATATTTATGACCAAGATCATGGGGTTGGGGATGGACTTGGGGGAGGAACAAAAAAAAAAAAACAAAACAAAAACAAAAAAACCCAAAACAAACAAACAAAAAAAAACAACCCCAAAAAATAAAAACTCAAAAGGGCTGGGATGATCTAACAGACAGTGTTGAGCTCCAGAACAGAACTGGAGAGTGGGGGGTGTCTGGAGCAGAAGGGAGCCGGTGGGAAGGGTGGGGGGGGAAAGAAGTAAAAAAATTTTTGATCAGAGAAACAGTTAAAATACAATATGAAAATAAGTAAAAGCTCTCCTTAAATTCCTTCTATACACAAAATACACGATTTGACAAAGCCCAATTTGTGCTACTGGGATCCTGTGGGCTCATTTAAGTGTATTCACATTCTCTGCGACAGCAGAAAATGATTTATGATACAATCAAGAATATGCCGAGGGGGCGAGGGCTCGTCCCTGCTGCCCCTGGCATGGTTCTCCTAAAAATCACCACGTCGTCGCCCGCCCCTCCCCACCCCCAAAAAAGTAATAATATGTCACCACTGATATGTACAGCACGATTAGGTTTTTTTTTTCTTTTTTTTCTGTAAAATGTATCAAATTTTTTTTTCAATCTTTAATAAAATTTTTTTATTATTATTTAATTATTCCTGATGAATAAATACCAAAAAAATAAAAATAAAATAAAATTATGCAGCAGCTAGTTAAGGTAAGGCTGCGGATTCAGTCTCTCTCCCCCTGGGATCGTAGATATCTTTTAATTATTAATATTTTTTTTTGCTTGTACTTTCATTGATTGGTGGTAAAATGAGTGATTGCTCAAAAGCAACATACATCCACTTGAGTTTTTTTTTGTGTTTTTGTTTTTTTTTTTTCTCCATTAAAATTGTCTCCAAAGTTTTCACTGAAACATTTTTAATCATTGCACAGAGACATCAATACTGTGACATACTATGGAAAAGACTGCCAGGAGCTGTCCTGCACCGGGACGTGACGGGGGAAAGGGGCCCCTGATGGAGTAAGAATATACAGGCACTGGTCCGACACGATGTCAGTAAGAGAGACAGAAAGAGAGAGAGCACGCCCGTCAACATGGGGAATGTTGGGTTTGCAAGTTTTATCCTTACTTTGTTTGCTTTTTATCGGTTTTGTTTTTCTAAATGGCAAAGAAATTTAACCTCATCTATAGTCCTCCTTGGGATACTCTAATGTGACCAAATTCCCGAAGCCCATTCGCAAGCTCTCCATGTCAAACGTCTCAATCTCTCGCTCCTGCTTTTCCAACAGAAACTTGATCCTCTCGCTGCGTTCCTTCTGGAGGGCGGCGAGCTCCTCTTCGATCTGAAACGAGCACGGTCAGCAGCCCCCCAGCACAGCACCCCTGCCCCAACCCCGTGTCCCAGCCAAGCTCCAGGGACCCCCTGCAGCCTCCCCCAGGAATTTACCTTTTGTTCCAGGTGTGCCCTGCGCAGCGACACCCGTTGCTCCAGCTTCTGGAGTTCCCTTTCGTGCTGTGCTTCTGTCTGCATCTTAATTTTGCTCTGGTACGCGTTGAGCAGCTCCATCTCCTGCTGGAGTTGCAGTCTCAGGGCTTGGCATTCTGCTTCCTGGGCCTCGTCCAGCCGTAGCTGTAAGGACATCGGGAAAACAACACTCAGACCTCCACTGGTAATTCCTGTGCTCCGAACTACTGGCACGCTGCTCTTCTTTCCCAAAGCCAGGAGCCTCTGGCGTTGGGAAAATCACGAAGAGCAGCTTCCCCACTCGCAGAGGCAGAGCCTCAGGGAAGAGCACACGAGGGGCAGCAGGTAAAAGATGCACATTCTGCGGGATCCTTATTCCAAGAGGGAAAGTGCCACCTGCTGCATTATCTAAACAGCTCTTCTAAACACAACCATCCAGTGGCTGGAGAAGACCATCCCAGCCTGCTGTGAGACCTGACAGCCCAACTGTTCCCCCCTCCCAGCCCCCTGCCCAGGGACACCCCCGTACCGCCTGCGAGGCCATCATCTCGTTGATGCTCTGCTCGTACTGCTCGGCCAGGATGGCGAGCTTCCGCGTCTGCTCGTCCTTCAGGCTCTTCAGAATTGTCTTGTGCTCACTCTTTGGAGTTACTTCCAGCTGGTGATTCTTCAGTGCTTTGTACTGCTTAGTTTGCACTTTGCATGTGTCCTGGAACTGCTTTTTGATCTGCATTTCCATAGCCTGCCAAGGAAGGAGCGATGTGAGGGGCACGAAGAGCTTCGGGGATGGAGAGGTTACGGTACATCCAAATGGGTGGGCTGGTGAGAACCACGGCTCCCCTGTGCTCTGTGCTGTCACCTCCACCCCCTGAGCAGGGTGAGCTTCACACAGGGACCTCAGCAGGAGCACCAGCTCAGGCCCTGGCTGGGCCAGGAACAGGCCCCGCTCAGCCTTCCCCAGCCCAGGGCCCTTCTGTCCTCCACTCCTGCTTCCTGCAGGTCACCCAGCCCATCACCTGCTGCCTGCCTCCCAAAATACATTTGCTTTTTCACAGCCTTTTTCCCATTCTGCTTCTTCCCCACCTCAACTGTGCCCTATGAGGAAGCTGCAGATCTGAGAACTAGCAAGGGTGTGACAGAGTGACAGCAATGTGCCTTCTCCCTGGAGACAGGACCCGAGGGAACAGCTGGAGCTGTGCCAGGGGAGGTTAGGATGGATACTAGGAAAAAGTTCTTCCCCCAGAAGGTGGCTGAGCACTAAACAGGCTCCCCAGGGCAGTGGTCACAGCCCCAAGGCTGCCAGAGCTCCAGGAGTGTTTGGACAACACCCTTAGGGACAGGGTGGGATTGTTGGGGTGTCCTGGGCAGGGCCAAGAGTTGGACTGGATGATCCTTGTGGGTCCCTTCCAGCTCAGGATATTCCATGATTCTATGACACTGGGAGGAGGAAGAGGCCTCTCCTACGGGGAGCAGCTCAGAGGTCTGTGACCAACCTGCAGCAGAACTGGGGCAGTGCACAGTGCTCAGCACACCCATGTCCTCTCTCCTCTCCTCTGAAAGCACCACCCAACCCCCTCTCCACATCGAGGTTTCCAGGCTGACACCAGTGAGAGCCTGAACAAAGCACAGCTCATCAGAAGCGAATTCTGTAACACTTTGCTCAGAACTGGACTATTTTTACCCAGCAGCCTCAATTAGCACAGCACCTACAAAACCCTCCCTGAGCTCTGTGCTGTCACAGCCCACAACTCCCTCACCCAGAGCAGCCCTGTGCAAAGGGAAGGGATGCAAGGGAGAGCAGAGGGTGTGGAGAGCAGCGGTCCCACAGCACGGATGAGGTAGCCAAGCACAGCCCGAGGCAGGAGGGGGAGGAGGAGGAGGAAGGAAAGCTGCCGGCACCTTCAGGTTCTTTGGTTGCTGCCGGAGCTCCATGAAATGCTTCCTGTGCAGCTCCCGCTCCCGCCGCTTGTTGTATTCCAGCTGGTTCTCGAGCTCAGTCTGGTGCTGCAGCCGGATCAGGTCCATGCGCAGCTTCTGCAGCGTGTGCAGCTGCCGGTACTCCAGCTCACGCGTGGACTCGTCGTGCCGGATCAGCATCGCGTGCTCCATCTCCTTCTGCGTCCGCTTCTTGTTCAGCTCCTGCACCAGAGCACAGGGAAGGGCTCAGCAGGGACGGGTTCCCCGCCCGGAGATGCCGCAGTCGAGGTCACGAGGCCGAGTGTGCCGGTCACTCGTCCACATGACACTGAGGATTCGTGTGTCACAGGGAAACACAAACCCAGCAGCACCATGGGGATGCTAGCAGTGACCTCCACCCATCCATCCATCCATCAGCTCTGGGATGGCCCCAGGACTCCCCAGCAGGTGGCACTGGGACCCCACACAAGCCCTCTGTGACTGCTGAGAATTGCAGCAGCTTTTAATAAATACAACTCAGGGCTGGCGGCACTGACAGAAGTGAGGGCTCCTGTTGTCTGGTTTAAATTCCCCTGTACCCCTGCTCGGCATTGGCAATGAGGCTTCTCCCAGATCTCTTGCAGGAGAATGGCCAAAGCAGCGGGGAACGGCTTCAACAACACCTCAGGTGAGAAAAAGAATTGTCCAGATGGGTTTTGGCCCAAGATGCAGCACATTTTTAAACTGAGGGTCACAGGGTTTCACAGTGTGCACTAAGAGCTCTGCACAGCCCAGGATAACCCACACTGAGCTACAAGCCAAGGAAGGGGGAGGCACCAGTTCCCTCCTTAATTACTGCCCATATTTCTGTCTCAGTGCATCAGCCACAACCTGTGGAGCACGGAGCTGACTCCAGCTCAGTGGAGCTGTGATTCCAGCTGTACCCCTTGCTGATACTTGGTGCCCTTCACAGATGCTCTGCTGGTACAGCCCAGATCCAGCCCTCATGTTTACAGCCTCACTGCTCCACGCTGGAGTAGGACAGGCCCAGGGGGGCTGCCCCACACCACATGCAGTGCCCGGCCTGGGGAGGGCCCAGTGCTGCCTCAGCCTAAAGAGTTGCTGCAGGAGAAGCAAAAAAAAAAAAAAAAAATCTAATTCTTCTGAGCTGTTGCTCACACCTTGTAATCCTGTTGTATCTCTCAACAGCAGCACCTGCAAACAGGCACTTCAGCCCCTCTGGCTGCTACAACTGGGACAGGTTTGAGCTGAGAGGATGGGCAAGGAAACAGGGCCTGGGCTTGTCTCTGCCTTCCTGGCCATAAGGGTGTTGCACATCTTTACATTTAAGAAAAATTTTCCCCCGACAGCCAAGATTAAAACAGATCATTTCCCAACGGCACAAAGGCAGCTGGGACACTGAACAGGCTGTGGCTTGTTTGTCTTCACCTCAGGACAGCTCAGCCTCTCTCGAGCCCATTCCACACCTGATTGCAGTTCACATGGCATGAACACACACAGTCACTCCACTTCTCTCAAACACTGTCCCACTTGCACAGAAAGAACCTCCACGGTTACTTAAAATATCACGAAAACCACATTCTGAAAGTGTTATTTACTTCAGGTGTCTGATCCAGTGCATTTGAAGTAGTTAGCAGGGATTTTATTTTCAGGAAATAAACCATCAGATCATTCTGAAAATTATTAGGTCTCTCTTAAGAGCTTAAAATGCAGGAGCTCAGGGGCGTGTTCCCTGGTTAAATGCCACACAAGGCAATGGAACTCTGTTCTCATCCCTGCCACGGAGCTCTTACATGCTGTGATAAGGGTGCCCAAATCTGATTTTTCACAGTCATTCATTTTCAGTGTGCCTGAGTTGAGATGTCTGGATGTGATTTGCAAAGCAGCTGAGCAGCCCCAGGCACATCTGAAGTCAAGGGCGGCAAAGCTCTGAACAAGTGAGAAGTATTCTGGAAAATCTGATGGTAGCAGGCCAAGTGCAGTTAGAAATTTTTGACCATTCCTCACTCAGTCTTCACTAAAATACCCTCTTATTTGATAGTCTTCATCCAAAAATAACATTAATGATGAATTCAGGTACTAGAGTGATGGCCACAGAAAAATCTACACGTAGTAACTCCTTCCCTAAAGTGGTATTTGACCACAGGCAGTAACTAATGAGGGAAAGCAGGATGGGAAAAGCTCCTCCTTAACAAAGTATTGCCCCATCCCACAGCTCTCTGTGGCACGAACTGCCCTGTGCTGTGAAGGCAGCCCAAAGGATCCCCCAAAATCCAGCACCTGGGAGCTCAGATGAGGCATCCGGCCCAGGATGGGTGTCCCACATCGTGATTCTGTCTGCCAGCCAACGATGCCACCCCTCCTCAGCTAATCAAAGCAGCCACAGCTGTGTGGAACACTCTCCCTCACAGCTTTCCCCCACCTTTTTCCCAGTTCTATTTCGCAACTGGGAACGTGAAGATCTACCCTCAGTCAGCAGCTGTTCTAGAGACATGGAGCTAAAGCAGCTAAAGAAATGCTTGGAAAGGAAGTGAGGAGTGCCATACTTCCCGAATGTTCTGCTGCTCCATCTCGTGCCTCTTGATCATCGTTTTTCTCTTGAAGGAACGGCAGTTTTTGTCGTAGTAGAGTCTCTGCTGGCTGAGAAGTTGGGCCTCCTCTTCAGCCTGTGTGTGCTGCAGGTTCTCTTTATGTTTGGATATTCTTTCTTGCTTCTCTTTCTTGGGCGTGCTGTGGTCCTCGTTCATTTCCTGCAGGGACAAAACAAGGCTTCCCTTAGGATCACAGAGCTTGGAGGAGTCACTGGCTACTCCCCTGCCATTCAGGGACCCAAAATCCTGCTACAACACAAGGTGCCAGCAGAACCAGCCCCATCACCCGGCCATGCCCAGCCCTGCTGCCTCCAGAGTTGAGTTATGAGCCACACCAAGGGGAGGAAAATCAGCCATTAAACACAAACATATTGGAGGGTGAACAGCACAGAGCAGAAAGAGAGTAACACACCATGGCAGGGGAGGATCTGGCTGCTCAGGAGGGAGACCAGGGCAAACCCCTCAGATCCCTTCCCAGCTCTGTGCCTTTTTTACAGAGTCCAGCCTGGGCTTAAAGTTTTACTTCAAGAGGTCTCATGCCTGGTTCTCTATAAATCACATAACAGGGCTCCTTGCTATTAATTTTATCACCTTTACATTCTTAACAGCAAATTACTTTTGCAGTGTGGTGGGGACACTGTGCTTAAATAAAGCACTTTGGCACAGAACAGCCATATACTATATTTTTATATGTATTTCTTTTTCTAATTCACATAAGTGATCAGAGGGCTTTTAGTCAAGGGACACTGAATGACTGCTCTGATTAGTTACACCTTAAATAAAAACAAAACAGATGAGGAGAAAGGGGAAGAAGAATTCACTTCTCTGTGAAGTCCCATTTTCCATCATCAGCCTTGGTTTCAAAGATTCTGCTCTACAGCAAGTGATGAAGGCACCTCTAGCACCCTCAGAGATTCTTCTGGAAATGCTGCCAGATGCTCCCAGTTCCTGAAATTTTATTTGCTGAGTGTCTAAATTTGCTTCCAAGCCTGACAGTATCCCTTAAACCCCTGGGCTGGCCCAGGTTTATCAAAACGAAACACTGGCTTGTGTTCATTCCACAACCCCTTCAGCCCTGAAAATGAGGGTTTCTTGCCTCTTTAATCTTTTCCTTGCAAAGCTTGTATTGTTTCTTCTGACTTTCTAAAAAGGTCGCCAGGTCTTTCTTTTGCTGAGCCAAAATCTGTTGCTGGAATTTCTTTTCATCTGCTGCAGCTGCCTTTGCCTGCAAGGTACAGAGAGGAAAAAAATAATAAAGAAACAAAGGGTGAGTGAGTAGGTACAGAATCCAGCACAGATCAGTCTTGTGCTGTGTTTTTCAGTCATGCCTCCCTCACTGTGCTAAACAAAGCCATGAGCATTCAGCCACAGGAGAATTGCTTGCACTGAAAATCCATGATGTCCACATAAATGTAAGAGTTTCCTTGTGCTTCTTATCTCCCCACCAAAACCGCCCCAGGAGGTACAACCCCACTAATTTACCACGTGGATTAACATGTTGATTTTTAAACAGAGCGAGGAGCAGCAGAAAGGTTTGTCATCCCCTCAGCCATGAGGCAAAGCTCCTACAAGGCCCCCACAAGGATCTCCAGTCCCTCTTATCCAGCTGTCACTGGCTGTGGTACTGGCGGATGCCAATGGAGCTGCCCATCATCCAGAAGGATGACTTGAGGCTGCTTCACCAAACTGGCCAGGGCAGCTCTGGACAGTGACCACACAGAGCACGTGGTTGTTGAAGCAGCAACTCCCCCAACCTTGTCTTACCTCTCCCTCCAACCTCACTCACCTCCTTCTCCATCACAGCCACCTGCTTCTTGGCCAGCTTCTCCAGCTCAATGGACGAGTTGTTGGCGTGTGTCTCCACCTCCTTCTGCAGCTTGAGGCGGTGCTCGTCCATCTCGGCCTTCAACTTGTTTTCCAGGGCGATCAGCTGCTTCTGGTGCTGGCGCCGCATCCGCTTATATCCTGACATCTGTTCCCGCAACTCGTTCTCCTGCTCATGCTCATGGATCTGTCTTGTAACCTGATGTCAGGGAGAGGGGAAGAAGCGCTGCATGGCCTTCCTTTCACAGGCAAGCTGTCTCCATGCTGGAGCTTACCTGTAACCCAGGCCCTTTGTTGTCCTCTCACCTTTCAGGGAATGGTGCTCCAGGTTTCAGAGGTGCTGCTGTTTAATGCCACAGAGCCATAAGGTTTCTCTCTCCTGATTTTTAGCCCCCCCACCTTTTCCTGAGACTTTTATGTGTGTTTTCAGTATTGCAGGAGAAAATGCCATGTTACAAATAAAGGAAGTTATTGGTTATTTATCGCTCCAGGAAACACTGAAGGAGATCTGGAAACAAAGGTGGCTGATGGACAACTGTCTTCAGATACAGGGGATAACTTTTTACAGACACAGGCCTCAAATCCTGAGGGTTACATGGACTTACAAGATGGGATCCATTTTAAGAACCACCCCTCAACCCACCCATTCTTTCCTTCCTCCTCAAGTAATGCCCCAATGCCAATTCAGTTCCTCAACATCTATTTCCTGCTATGAGTAGCCTCCTTCAAAATTTCTCCTTAAAATTCAAGAGGATGGCAGACTGAGCTCATTCCCTCCCAGAATTGAAAGTTTTCTAACAAGGGAACGCTGTTCTGGAACTGTGTGCTCTTAACAAGATTGATCAGATGGTCTAAGCAGATTTTAAACCCTGCTCAGCTGAAACAAACTCACAAGTTCCACATTCATTTCCATGCCCAAGTGTATCCATGTGAAAGGAAGGGGAAAAAAAAAAAAACCACCACGCAGTAAGTCGTGCCAAAAATGTTCAGAAAAAAATGCAAATGGTGATGCTTCCATTTCAAAAAAAGAAAAGTGTCTAAGAATGATTTTTATTTTTTTTAAAGACAGTCTCAGCAACGTCACATACAAAGATCTGCTGATCCTTTTTATGACCTGGGAGTCAAAACTAGAGCCCCTGATTCTGTGCGAGGGGATCTCTGCTTTTGTGATCTAGTGTGAAGCAAAGAGCTCAGCCCTTTGAAGGTGATCAGGGACACTCTACAAACCAAGAGCCCTTCCTGCAGCCTGCAAGAGCCCAGCCTTGCTGATGGATTCCTCCAGAGCAGCCCAAGAAACTGGCCTCTACAACAGGGCTGCTGTCATTTGAAGGCAGTTTTTCAAGGATTTTCAAAGTTCAGACACAGGATGGGATGTACCTACAGACCTGAGAAGGTTCAGGTTCAACAGAAGAGCAGCTGCTTTGTAGAGCAGCAAACCCAGTGCACTTGCTGGCAGCCCTGTGCTCCGGGACCAGGAGGTGACAGGAAGCCTTGATCGAGTAAGAAGCTCTGAAATCACCAGGCAAGATTAACACCCCGACTGATGTCACCCAAGGCAGGCAGCTTGTGCCACCTCTCTCAGCTCAAAATGACTCCCAGCACTGGGGAGGAGTGTGAAGAGGAGCTCAGGAAGAGCCTCCCAAAGCCTTCAACCTTGGAACGGATTAACAGCAATTTACAGCAAACAGGTGCCAACCAAGAAAACCATGGCCAGAGTCCCAGGAGAGAAATGAGATGTGAAAGGATGAAGGCGTGGAAGGGGATGGCCTCTGTCTCCCCCCATCCCTTCCAAAGACAACCCCAGAGGGAAAAGGAAATGTCTGGTGGCAAAGAAACCAAAGAACCAGCCTGACTAGAGAGCACTGTGTCAGACCAGGGTGATGGTGGATTAGTGAGGTCAAGCATCCACCACCAGGTAAGAGGTGATGTGTAAATCACATCCTCCTTGTGCAAGGAATTTCAGGGTGTGTTCTTGAAGCTGACTGGATTAAATACACCCTTACACCTCAGCAACTGGTGTAACAGAGCAGCCTTCAAATGCTTGGGACGAGGTGACTGAACAGATCTCAGCCAGCCACCAGGAGCATGAGGGATTGCAGGAACCATCCTGGAAGCCCCGTGCACTCCTACACTTCAGAAAGCTTTTGGTCTTTTCCAAGCCTACCAAGGACAGCCACGCTTTGCACAAGCTGGGAAGTGTTTGTAGGAACTGACACACTCCAGTCAAGAAAGCCAGGAGTGAGATCTCTGCCAGAAGCTTCCAGGTAAGGAAAGTTCCTCTGGGAAGCCATCCAAGTTAAGCATAAGAGACAGATGCCAGGTAAGACAAGCAAACACACACACTTCACCCATGCCATTTACCACGTCAAATGCCATCCAGCTTGGGGAGAACAGACGTGGTCAGGCAGTTGCAGAGACACAGAGACATGGGAACCTCCAGGCAGCAGCACAAGATCTTCCTGGATGTGCTATTTTGGAGGCCCAGCCCTTTTGTGAGCAGTGGGACGTTCTGCACGGCACACTCCGTTCCCAGGAGTTGGCAGAACAAAGCAAACAGCAAGAGCATAAGAGAAAAATGGATCTAGGAATCCTCTAAGAACTTTGCCAGTCTCCCCTTTGGTGTGATCTCCAATGAGATGCAGAACATGCACTTGTTTTATTTACAGCAAAAGTCATTAATTTTATCCTTTTTTTTTTTTTTTTTTTTCCCATTTCCAGTTTTGCTCAGCTTTATCATGACAGGAATTCCACCTAGGAAAGATTTCCCATTAAGTCTGGGATATTTATCCCTAACAACAGGATGCAATTCCTAATTATAAGCTTAGCTGATAAGGCCTTCCAGAAGATGAGACATTAAAAAGTCAGAAGAAAACAAATAGCAGCTTTTCATTCCTGAAGATGAGAGAGGAGAACAGTAGACTCGGTGGTCATCTCATAGATGAAATGCCTGCATTCAGATGCTCATGATATTAATTCATCACCATAATCTCCAGTCAAACCCAGTGCTCTTCAGGACTCTGACTTCAAAGAGCAGGTCTGCACATGGTGATCTCAGGGATGGGTGACTGTGGAAGGGATGATCATTAGCTACTGAACATGCCCAGTTCAGCACCAGAGAAGTCCTTCAGACTAAGCATGAATGAATAAAGGATTATGGCTTCAAAGATTAAGCCCCTAATGAATGAACAGCTCCAGCAACCATTTTAAAAAGGAAATTTGGGGATGTTCCAGTAATCACCTTTCTGGTGTTCTTAGACAACGACACTTGGAACTCCACGAACTATTTAGAATATCCTGAGCTGGAAGGGACCCACAAGGATCATCAAAATCCAACCCCTGGGCCTGCACAGACACCCCAACAATCCCCCCTGTCCCTGAGAGTGTTGTCCAAATGCTCCTGGAGCTCTGGCAGCCTTGGGGCTGTGCCCACTGCCCTGGGGAGCCTGTTCAGTGCCAACCACCCTCTGGGGGAAGAACCTTTCCCTGAGATCCAACCTAAACCTCCCCAGCTCCAGCCTAGAGTTCCCTGGGTCCTGTCCCTGGTCACAGAGAGCAGAGGTTGGTGCTGCCCCTCATGAGGAAGCCCCCAAACATGGATTAGGATGGGGGAAAAGATGACAGCTGAACTGCTCATTGCCAAATCTGTCCTGCACATAACCAGAAAATGTCAGGATCCTTCCTAGCAGAAAGCTGCAGTTTCCTGGAGCTCTCTCTGCAGCACACAATAATCAATCAGGTCATCAGCAGAACCAAAAACCTGTATAAACCAGAACAGCTTTTATTAAGGTATGACATTTTCTCAGTTTCTTATCTCTCTGTATCTTTGGCACACACGGAACTGAGAACAGAGATGTCTTTTCCAACCTACTCCCACAGGCAGTTCACTTGCCATAAAATCCAAACTTTCTCTCTTTCACCCCTCCAAGATTTTTGCTTTACATAATGGAGTTGAGCTCACAACTTCTCCTCCAAACCAGCAGCTGTTCAGAGTTTCTTTTCCTACATTGTTTAACTGAGACACTGAACCCTTTCCCTAAAGGACAGTTACTCTCACCTCTTGATAACCAAAACCATCTGAGCTCCTCTGTGCTGGATGAAGCAGAGCACTGAGCAAGACTCCACCAGCAGCTTCTCAGAGCAAGAGATGAACTTGGAGATGAGAAAGAACAAGTTCAAAAATTTTAGAGCAAAGGTGTCCCAAGGCAGCAGCCTGATGAGTCCATGGGGAGAAACTCAGCCCTCTGGAGTAAGAAGTCATTGCTTCAGCAGAAGAAGGTCCAAGAGAACAGCTTTGTGTGAGGGTACCTGGTTTGGGAGCCAGGCTGCCCTGGTGCCACTTTCCTGGCTACATCCAGGGAATCCTGCTCACATGGACATGGACATTTGGCTCTGCAGACCCTGGAGATCACATCCTTCTTTTGCTGGCATTTGGATTTCAAAGAGTGCGCCAAGGCCTTTGAAACAGTGTCCACACTGTCTGATCTCTTATGAAATTAGGGAATCATAGATGTCAGGAAGAAATCCTTCCCTGGGAGGTGGGGAGGCCCTGGCACAGGTTACCCAGAGAAACTGTGGCTGCCACATCCCTGCAAGTGTCCAAGGACAGGCTGGAAGGGGCTTGGAGCAACCTGGGTTAGTGGAAGGTGTCCCTGCCCATGGCAGAGGGTGGAATGAGATGAGCTTGAAGGTCCCTTCCCACCTAAACCATCCTGTGCTTCTGTGATGACTTCATGAAGTTTTAACTGTTTGATCATTTAATTTGAGAACTGTAAAAGCAGCTTTTGAGGAGATGCATGAGGAAGTGGGGATTTAAGGGGTCAAGCTTGAAAGACACCCAGAAGTGCAGATCAATGCATCTCTGAACACATTTAAAAAACAACTTTCACTTGAAGACATGGGTAGGTGTAGTCTTATCAACATGCAGAACCTCTGTCCTTCTTTTTAAACACAAGCTTGCTGAGCTTCAAGGCTTAGATTTCTAGCTGTAACTTTTAATTTATGGATCATTGATAGTCTGCAAAATAATATGGAGATGTGGTAGGTACCTGATCTCCATTTCAGATGGCAACTTTCCCTACAACAGCAGAAACATGCAGGGTATTTTCCACCACTGTTCCAAGTGAGTGATGGTTACTGTTACCACAAAAAAATGATTAAAGAGAAAAGTGGTCCAGGAAAAAATTGCTATTAAAATTGATGACTGAATTATGACCCAAGTTAAGCTCCTTCAATTTTCTTACCCACATTTGCTCATTTTTTTTCCTTAACCTGAGTAATATCAAGACACTCCTGAAAGACCAGAAAGGTACATTCACAGCCTGTTTCTCTGGGGATAGTTCATTTCACTGTTTTCTCTGGAAGTCTGTCCAGTTTGCTTCTTATTCACAGGATGCTTCTGCAGAGTAACAGGGCAGGGGAATCACTCTGAAGATCACTGGGTCATCTGGAGTGTTCAGCTGCCTCATGTGAGCTCTCCTGTGACCCCTGCACTAGCTGAAACTCCTTGAGCCTGTTTTTGGAAAGAGATCCAGCTTCCTTTCAGGAATGCCAGTCTTCTCTCCATCTGCAATATCCTGATCTAAGGGTGAATAACAAGGACTTGAGGCCCCCAGACCCTGGACTGCACCGCCAGAAACAGCTGAGGAGTGAACAGCCCCCAGACTTGGTGCTTTTCTTCTATCCCACTGCCCTGCTTTCATGATGGAGGGTGGTGTTCAGCAAATCCCATAAAAAGAAGGTTTTACACCCAAACACCACCCCATGCTATTGAATTTGGGGTCAGAACTCCCATTTTCTGACTCTCTGCAACACAAGCCACCTGATGCTCCCAACTGCACAACCTTCCCGTGCCCGGGAAGGTGTTCCCAGCTGCTGAGAAACCCACTGATGGGCAGCAGCAAGGATGCAGGGAACCATCAAAGCTTGTTTTTAAAACACTGTGGGGATCCTGAACACCCATTCACACAGGAATAATCTTTTCCAGGTGCCATTGAAAGAGTAAATTAACACAGCGAGGTGAATAAAGTCTGAATTTCTGATTCACGCTGTAAATTCCTCACATGTTTCAGTCATTCTCCCGTATCAGCTCCATGACTGACCCTGCCCTTTCCATAGATATTTCAGCTGGAGACAGGAAGGCTGGCAGAAGTTCTCCCTTGGCCAGAGGAGCAGCAGCTTTGGGCACCACTGCCCACTGACATCGCCCAGGCACTGAGTGGTGACCGAACCCACAGCGACACCAAAGTGTTCTGACACCACGTGGGCACCTCAGACACAAGCACTGGCACCCAAGTTCTGTGCAACAGCTTTAAACTTGGGGTTTTTTTCCCCACCTCTGGATTTCCATTTTGGAACATGAAGAGGTGGGAATGCAAGATTATTAAAGGGAAAGCTCATCACAAGGAAATATTTCTGTGGTAAACACAGGGAAACTTCTCCCCCAGCCATGTAACCCCAGAACCTGAGGACACTCAACAGTTCCTGGAGCACCAAGGTTGGGAACTCCTCTCTACACTGGGAAGGGGATATGTGTGTGTGTGTGTGGTGGGGACAGGAGAGCTTCTGCAAGACACATAATTCCATGTGCTTTTCCAAAGGCCTGCTGGCCAGTTTAGGAGCTAATGAGTGTGATTCCCACTCCCCCAAAGACACTGTGCTGTGCAGGTACTGCCCACCTGAGGTGTGCACCCAAAGCTCTCCCCATGGGAGCCCAGACACAGTCCCTGTCAGAGCATGTTCCACAGAAAACCCAAGAAAGAGAAGTTTTCCAAAAAGCCAACCATCTTCCCCACCCAGGATTAATTTTATCTTTATCATCACCTGGTCAGCGAAGCAGAGAGATTTAGCAAATCCAAGTGACTAAGGAATTAAGGCAGACACAGTCCCAGCCCCACAGGAGGCTGCCAAGGGATTTAAGGAGTGACCTTGGGGCATGAGCTGTCTTCCCTAGAGGTCTGGGAATACCTCACAGTCCATACTTTCATTAATTCCCAAAGGGACCTGGTCATGCAATCCCTTCAAGCCACCCAAGTAGCCCAGGGGTGACATATTCAGGGAAGACAGGAGTTATGGACTCTGCTGCTCAGGCAGGACAGAAGGTGCAGCAGCTTTCCACAGGGAGTAAAAGAATAGGAATATATTCAACACACATATCAATTTATCAATGAAATTGTATGTATGTTTGGAGTATGATACTTGAGTCATTCATCATTTCTTCCCTCCAGCCAACCTAACTGGGTTCTACTTTTATCTGCTCAGTGCAGGCAATAGTGCTGGCACTACCCTGGGTGCAAACACACACGCACAAAAAGGGACAAATTCCCAGGGCAGAGGGTCTCCAGGAGACCAGGAATCATTGCCTGTGTCAGGTGTGCTGCATGAAGTGCTTTAATACACACATTTCTAGGTCACTCTTTACACTGGGGAGGAGCAGGGAGGGAAAGGGGAGCAGGGGACACCGGCCTGGGAGCACTCAGAGGACAGGTACCCCAAAGAACACCTGCAAAGCATGGGACTTGGATGCTCCCAGGAATGCCACAGCATCATTTTTGATTTTAACAGCAGCAGCAGCAGCAACAATCACACAGGAAAATTTTGCACTGCTGCTGGCACTGCTGCTGCTGCTTTTTCCCCTCCCCTCACAACCTTTTGCTGTGGTCACACACGCACACACACACACGCTGGTTTTTGCAGGCAGAAATGGGAAGGGATTTGGGGGATCAAGAAATGGTGGTATGGAAGGAGAACCCCCACGGTGGAGGGAGGGTGAAGCGGGAAGGGGAGGGCTCGCTGGTGTAATTTCGGGGTTGGTCCAGGATGATGTCATAGCACTGAGCAAGTGCCATGGCCAGACCGTGGGTACTTCCTAACGCTCCCCGTCCATCTGACCTCTAACACCATCGGGCTGAAATATTAAATATGACATTCATTTTAGCTCCGAAAGGCCATTTTTCAGCGCTTTCCCCCTGAAAAGGCTGTTTCCCGACCGCAGCCCGGGGTGGGGGAGGCGGCACACAACTAACTCTTCCGGCACACACCCCTTTCCCTACTACAAAGGCATCCACAGCAATCACATTTGCAATAGTACAAATCTTGATGGATTCATCCCATCCCCCTCCCCTTTGTAAGCCCACAGCCCGCTGTAAGCCCTCTCTCTCCCTTATCGCAGCCCAGCAATCCTTCCAAGGGATCAAGCTGGAAAATGCAGTCACGGTACAGTTGCTGGAAATAAATGAATGAATGAAAAAACAGGCAGCGGCTCAGGCGGGCAGCAGGGATCTTATTGTTCCCAAACCCCATCTGCATCTGCACCTCCACAGCGTTTCAGCACCTCTCACACAGCTCATAACACACTTTATGCACATGCAAATAAATATATTAACAAAAGGGATAGGTGGGAAATGGAGGGGGGGGGGATGAAATGATATTAACTTCACCCAGGAAGGTGGGTTATCTCGCATACAGTGGAAATGCACAGAGAAATTAAATATATTCCACATTTACATCTCTCTCTCTCACACACACACACACAGAGGTAAAAATCTCTTTCAGTGCAATATCCAGTTGCTATGCCAACCCCACCAACAGCACAGGGAGGAGAGGGAAGGCGATGGGGGCTCGGAGCTGGGGTGGGGTGGGATGGGGTGGGGGGGCTCTTACCAAAGATGCTGATTTGATTGTGGCAAAGCGCTCTCGGTTCCGGTAGTGGAGGGCCTGATTCTGCACTGACTGGGTAGGCCGCACCTCAGGCCTGCGATCCCTGTGGCCCACCTCATCCCTTATAAATACATGATCCTGCAGAAATGGATAAAAACAAGGAGAAAGTCCGGCTGTGCTCTTCCCGCGGCGGCTGCCTCTCTCTCACCCCTCTGTCTGCACAAGCGCGGCTGTAGGAGAGGCATAGTTCAGCTCTCTGCTATTCCCGGCAGCTCCCACCGTACAAAATGAATAAGCAACACATTGCAGCTCGGCTCGGCGCGTCAGCTGATCGCTAGCGGGATGCCTCCGAATCCCTGGATCGGGCTGCTTTGCCTCTCTCTCTCTCTCTTTTTTTTTTTTTCCTTTTTTTTTTTTTTTTTTAAACCTCCAGTATTACATATGTGAGAAAAAAAAAAAAGCGGCTCGGGAGCGCGAGGCGGCGCAGAGCGATCGGAGTCCTCGGGAAGGTCGGGTTCAAGCACTGCAACCCAGCGATCCTGGTGAAAACGTGATTCCCATGTCTAGGCACGGAGATGCTGATCCCTTTTAACACAAGAGCAACATCCTGCCTCATTCCCTTTGCCGAGCGGTCTGTCCTCGATAGGGTTTCTTTGTCCCTCGTTTGCTATCTGCTGTGGGGGACGAGCATCCTGGCTAAATCCACGGCAGGCTGGAGAGGACCAGGAAAGCCTCCGTGACCACTCAGGGATCCTGCTTTCCAGTCATGATCCTGCACAGTTCTAGCACTTTCTCTCCACAGCCCACAAAGGATTTTTTTTTTTTTTTTTTTTTTTTCCCTTTTAAAGCAACAGCTCCCAGGTTTTAGCACGAATGGTTCTCAGTGCAGCCTCGCTCCTGCTCTCTGAGCCGAGGCTTCGCCGGGAGCGGCTGTGCCTCCCCGAAACGGAGCGGGCAGGTTTTGAAACGGAACAAAGCTCCAGGAGAAACCCTTGGAGGAAAGGCCAGCAAGAAACACCACCTGAATTTTCCTAATCGCAGTGGTGACTGCCCTGAGGCTACACCTTTGGGATGGAGCAGCCCTGGGACACCAGGCACATCCTACTGCCCTCACCACGCCTGGACAGCGGCATCCGCTCCGCAGGGCAGCAGCGATGACACACCTGCCACACCATCACCCACCACAGTTCTGTGACTCCCGTCCTCAACCTCCGGCTCCTAACATTTCCAAAGAAGACTGAGATTCTTCCTGAATTAAATCAAGTTTCCAGCTGTCAGGGGTGCAAAATAAAGGCTGCCAGAGCCTCTAAAGACACCACCCCTTGCAGTGAACAGCTGGCTCCACGCACCAAGTGTTTGCAGGTGAGCAGGAGCAGCCCAGTGGTGAGAAACCAGCCACCATGGAGTAGCATCTCCACCAGGACACTGCTGTTATCCCAGTGCTCCTTTCCCACTCTGCAGACACCTGGTTTCCCTCTCTACTGGCCTCAATTTCCAGCTGCTCTTCACCCAGACCCACACACCTTCAGCCCCTTTCAACAGGATTCTGGAAATGGTTTCAAGCAAAACCCCAACAGGTACAGAAATGCTGACATCAAGAGCTGAACAACACATTGACTGAAAGTGTTTTAAACCCCAAACCTTTCCTCCCATCCTCCATTTTGAGTGTTCCTGCTCCACGCTCACCTTTCCCCTTGCCTTGCACAGAGAGCAGAGTGGTCAAGGCCACCTCCACACCCACCACAAGGACACAGAATGAGCCAAACCAGTTAAAAATTCCATAGAAACAGTAGGAACATGGAGTGTAATAAAAAATCACTGCTTCATTTTACATTGGTCATCCTTAAACTGGACATTTGTGGCGCTGTCTGACAGGGCAGGCAGTGTGACAAAGGCGAGTGGCTTGGTCTTTGATTTTCAGTTTGGGAATGTTGGTGTGACAGGCAGGGCTCTCAGACTTGCACACATTCCTGAGAGAGGCATACCTTGGCTCTAGAACAGCCATCCCTCAAAAAACTTGATTAAACATTTAAAGTCTAGCTATCAGTTTAACCAGACCTGTGGCTTCATTGGAAGGATATCAATCCCTAATTTTCCACAGCTCTGCAGCACTTCTACCTCAACAGCTGATAGCAGGTGTAAGGAGGGCTCTGTGCAAGGCAGTCAGGGATACCCTGGATAAACCAAAGCAGTCAGGCTGACCAACATCACCCTTTGGGTTGATACTTCTACTGATGTGCTTTGGAGCCTGCTGGAACAGCAGACCCCAGCCAGGCAAGGTCCCTTCCAACCCAAACCATTCCCTGATTCTGTGAACTGCCAAAGGGAACTTTGTTTACAGGCTGAAACTGGAACAACCTCACCAAAAAATAAAGCTGAATAAAAAAAGGCCTGTGGTAAAGATTAATTCAAGACTCACCCACCTGAACCATGGAGGAAACAACAGCACACAAGAGCTACTACTCCTCCACTACAGCTCTGAAATGAAGGTGGAGACAGGACAACTATCACCTGTGGTCCTTCACAGGTGAATGTACAGGGTTCCTAAGGTTCTGCTGGCAATATCCCAATCCCTGGACCATGTTCCCTCTCTCCATTACATTACTATGGCAGGGGGAATGTGAAATATTAAAACCGGAGAAGCAGAAAATCACTGAGAAAAAAACCCAGACTAAAAACTTCTAAAACAGGCATTCGGATTTTTCAGAATGCTCCCAAACATCCCCCTAAAATGACAAGTTGAAATTGCAATTACTGCTTATACAGGAAAATTAATCTGTGATTTACTCTCTGTTATTGAAGAGGTGGATTTTTAGAGGGAAGAGTGTCACCCTGGTCTTGTTTTATGGGAATTCTCGTCACCTCAGTGCAATAAGAAGCTCAGAGCAGAAGCTAACTGCCCTCCAGGAATGTGAATTAACCACATTCTCCACTTCAAACTGAGCTGGGCAAGGAATGGGAAAATACCTTTGCAAGTGAGCCAGCCAAGGGCCCAATTTCAAGGGGACAAAAAACTCAGTGTTTGTCCTTGGCACCCCCTAATCTGAGATTTGAGGAGTCTGCATCAGGCACCATCTACTACTAACTCATCTAAGCCCATGGAATTTTCACAGGTAAAATCCTGTGACATAAATTCTGTGACATAAGTATTTTTTTTCTGAAAAAGCTGTCACACTACCAGAAATAAAAACACTTGGCACAAACAGTTACCAAGTCTAACAGGTTACATTGCCACAGAGACTGCCAGTAAGAGAAATAAACCCAAGAGCAGCCACATCTCCACCTTCCTCAGATGATGTGACTGATGGCTACTGTGTCAAACATCCACCTGCAAACCCAGAAAATGGATCTCTGTTATTTTAATTTTAGTTTCTTTTGCCAAAAGCTTGCTAAGAGACACTGAAGTCATTTTGCCTTTCAGGTTTTGGCACAGATCAGGAAATTTTGTTTCAAACTTTTAGCTCCAGATTTGTGGGAAACAAAAGACTCAAAACTGGCACCTGAGCTCGAGGTACTCAGTAAGCAAAACCTGACTGAAATTCATCAGGTTTGGCTCAGGGTATCTCTCAGCCCCAAATCTGCACTTCAAACCCTGGTTTGTTTTTAAAGTAACATATCAGCTGTTTTCTGTGGGTTTTGCCATATTTGCCTTAAGGATGCAACTTTGGGCACAACTCAGATCACACTTCACGTTAAATCCTTCTATTTAGGGTCAACAACCTGGAACCTTCAACTTCCTACTGAAGGAATAATTTGTTATTCTGACTGTATCATCCACCTAAACAGTTTCCAAGCTGATCACAACAAATGGAGGTATTTGGTTGGGTGCTGGCTTTGACATTGCAGATCATATTTGCCAGGACAAAAGCCTCCCAAGTATTTCTCCAGCATTGTCTGACCAGAGCTGGTGGAGCTTCCAGTTACTTAAGTGGTGCTTCCAGCTTGGTATCTGAACAGCTGCTCCTGGTGTATTGCCTGAGCATCTCACAATGCACACGAGTTCCTGCTCAAACCAGGAGTCTTGCCAAGGTCACCCTGCAGAGTAAGAGCCTGCATTTTACTCCCTAGAGTCCATCCCAGTTCTACTACACAGTCTTTTCACCCTCCTCACTTAAAAAAGGGCTTTATCATCCAAACTCTGACTACCCTGGACCAGCCCAAAGCCAGAACAGCTACACTTTCACCTCGAATGAAGAGTCACTTGCACACGGTGGTTTTTGTTATGCACACCAAATATAAAACCCTTCACAAACGCTGTTTACACAGGAGGATTCACTAACTGGAAGGGCTGCCAGTCTCCCAGACAAACAGGAAAGGCAATTTCCGAGCCACAGTAAGGACTTTAATGGAATTGCAGCAAATCCCTGCCTTCTAGGAATTTAAAGAGCAAGGAAAACAACAGCGTGCCATCATTCATCTCAACACACTGCACTAAATGCCTTGATAATCTACAGAGAGGTTTTAAGCATCAAAAATCTTTCAAGACAAGGCTTCATGTCCCCAACCAGCTTGACTTGATTCCAGAAGGTATGTGAGGGGTCACTGCTGCCAAGCACATGCAAGCCAAAACTAAGTCATTACCTAAATATCCTTTACATCTCACAGAAAACATCCTTTCAAGTATGAATCATAAATCTTGACATGCAGGAGAACAGCCTCAGCTTTGCCTCAGCTGTAACTCTTGTAGAGCCACCACTCCAGAGCACTCTCCATGCATGGAATTCTCCACGAAGGCTGCACGTTAATTATGGCAGCAACAGGCAACGTGCACAGGGTAATTTAATGGATTTGGGAAGTCACTCAAGTTGCAGCAGCTATTACAGAGGTACCTTATTATTACAGACATTGGGCAAGAATTTGTGATGATCAGCTGCTAACACCTTTTGCTTATAAACTAGATTTTAATCACAAGGTTTGCCTGCCGTTTTATTGCCCGAGTTTCAGAAGGTACTGATGATTTTACGGTTGAAGCAAGAACCAGCAACAACTGAGCACTGCAGTTGAACAAAATAATATTGTTGTGGCTTTTTATTTAGATTAAAAGAGTACAATATTTTAATATTATAGTTTTGTGGAAATAATATAATGATAAATTCACTGAGGACAACAAAATATTTCTGGGAAGCCACCTGTGCCCACACTGCCATATAACAGCAGCTGAACAAAGCAGGTGACAAAACATTTGATACATCAACTGATGTCTATAACTCTTATTTTATTGGGAGCCAAACTCTTTATCCTCATTTTTAAGAGGAATTAACTGATATTTATCTGCTTTTAAAATCTGAATTACATGTCTTTGAAGCCCAGTTTAACTGGAATTTAACTCCCTGCCCTTTTTTGGGACCTCAGATACAGCTGGGTTTGTATTAGAGGTGTCATTTACTTTTCATCTCCCAAACTGTGCAGCTGAACAAGTTCCCAACAGGGGATGGACATGAGAATGTGTATCCATTGGGAGGATGAGCCTTGCATGGACAAGCAGAGTTACTTAATTGGCTTCAGAAGAGAGACCTTAGAACACCAGAGCTCTTACACTGAGATGTACACGGTCACCAATCTGAAACCTGCAAGGGGACAAGGAAAAACTCCTAGTGGGACAGCTCATCCAAGCTGGGCATCTGTATTTCCTGTAAAGAATGTGCTGGTGATTGAGGTATCCTGAGGGAGCAGGCTTTGATCCCAGGGATGGACTGACATCCCAGCAAGGGAGGATGCAGCCTTCCTGCCTGAGAAGCAGATATTATGGCCATTTTTTCCTCCCAAGAGTTTAGGGCAGAGATATAAATTAAATTACATAAAAAGCTACACATTCACTTATGGTTCATTGTTGTTATTGTTGTTTTCTTCCTGTCCAGTGATTTTTCTTCCACCCTACCAGTTGTACTCTGCTGACAGGTGGGAGTCATCTCTGCTCCAAGCCCAAGTTTAAAAACATGGAGCTCTACTGCTGCCCCAAAGCTTTTGTGTTGTGGAAGGGGTGAGGCTGTGCCTGTTTTCCATGGAGGAATTACCCCAAATGCTCTTCTCCACCAGGCAAAAAACCCAAGCACCTTGGCCATCATGAACTAGTACAGCCAGTGAAAATCAACCAGATCAGAACAGGTCATTTCACTTACCCTGTGACCACAAAACATTTTTGGAAGTTACAGCCAACTAGCAGCTGTTAAAAAAAAGAAAGAAAATGAGTTGTTTACAACTGCTTTTTACTGTATCAGCCTGTTTCTTACGCTCTGCCTCGGGGGAGCTGGTCAGAGATGCCAGGAGGGCTCGCTGGAGATGCCTGAAGCCTCACCCAGCCAAGCACCACACAGCTGATGGTCTGCTCCTCGTTTACCCCAGGTCAAGCCCACTCCAGACTGGCTCTCTGAAGCACTCAAGGCTGGGAACTGGATCTCACACAAGACCACAGGCTCTTCCATCCTATGCTTTACTTACACGCGACTTTCTGGGGCCGTGGTCCAAAAAAACTAAAAGGCCTCTCACACTTGTGAGCTTTGAGCCTTAGAAAATATCAGCAATCCAGGCCATTTTTTGTCATCTTGGTCCCTTTACACAGCCTGGTACATCTGGAGGTTGTTAATTAACACATTTGTGGAATTACCATAGTTTCACAGAACACTTGTGATTTGACCCATGTCAAAACCACCTCGTATGTGACCCTATTGCCCACATAATGCAGACAGCTGGCTGATTGTGTTCATCAGTATTTTTTTAGCCTTTAGAGGCTGATTAAATGCAAAACAAAAGCTCAAATTAAACCTGAACCCCAGGTTCTTTCCCTTTTGTTTGTGCTGGGCTCCAGAGTGATACCCAACTCGGGGCTCACTTGTTTCACCACAGGCTTCATCCCAGCTCCCAGAAACACAGTTAAAGCACAAAGATAAACTGAAGTCTTGTCAGAAGACAGAATTTTACCTTGAAAATAAAGTGGGATATATGTGTATATAAGCCCCCTGAAGTGTCCTGCTCCAAATATAGTCTCTTCACTATGTATTAATATATACATAATATACACATAAAGCAGTTTTCCATTTAAAATTGCATTCCCCTAAGTAACAGAGAATAAAAAATCATGTATTAAATTAAAACAATATATTTTCAGGCTGGAATACGTCCTGCTACACAGTCTGAATCTGCCTTATGCATACATCCAGCTGAGGGGAGCATTTTCCAATGAAGAAGGAATCTACTCTGCTGCAAGGATCAGGAGATGCAGCCAATCGTTAATTGTTTTGTGAAGACCATCAGTGCAGGTCTGGGCTTTGTGCTTCCAAAATTACCCTAAAAATGGATCTACAGGTGATTTCTTTCTCAATAATTCAGTTACAAGTGTGCAAACCACCCCGTGTTTTTCAAACCAGGTAAAAACTTCCACATGGTGTCATGTTTGTGCACCCTACTCAACTGAATGCCTTAATCTCAACAGAAGAGCTATGCAGAATTCTGAGGACTGAATTCACAGCATCAGAAATCCTGTATTTGTACTTCAGAAGTGCCATAAAACCATTATAAAACATCACATTACTCTTAAAACAAGCAGGAACTCTACTCCTTTCACAAATGCCATTTATGTCTGCTGGGAGCTGCTCACATTTTGTTTTCATCAACTGTAATGACACCGAGCAGTAACATCATAACCTATGTGTAAATCAGCCCCTCAAACTCCTACTTTAATGCAGTGGTAAATATGGCTATTTAACAATGTGAAATTAAAGTTAATACACATTTCTGAACCTACACATAATGAGAAAGAGCTTCAACTATAACCACCCAGAACACACACCAGTGGCACTGCTCTCCTTGGGCTGGCATTTGGTACCCAACACCAGTTTTTTCAGAGAAGTGAAAATAAAATCTTCTGTAAAGGTGCTTTCAAATGTATTTCAGAAAGATGTAAACCCCTGAAACCTGTGCAGCTTATCTGCCAGTATGTTTAACTACGTAAGGCCATCTCCTGTTAAAGATAAAATGTCTCAAAAGCTCCCTTTTGCAGGCACTTCAATATTCAGTGACACAAACACTGTATTTCAGGAGGAAAAACTGCTTACAAATATTTAGTTAGTTAAAACCAGGCTGTCCTGTAACCTTACAAACAAGAAATTCATGGCTTTCACAGTGCTGTAATGTTTCACCTCCTCTGGCAAAAACGTACACTTTGAAGTTCCTTGCAAACGCAATCCCACGACCAACCTACATTTTGCTGCCCACTAGCAATTGACACTGCTAAGGCCAAGTCAAAACTGGTTTAGTCAAACAAATAGTTGAGATTAGCTGCTGACTTACAGCCAGACAACTTTAGCTTGGTATCTAGCACCGAGAAAACGAAAGGCAACAGATCACAGCATGCAGCAAAAGAGCAGAAAAGCATCGAGTGGAACTTGACTCCAAACATACCTCGTGGGCAGGGTCCAAAGTTCTGCAAACTTCCACTTCTCATGAGGGAAATCCAAGTGCAAGCAGATTTTAAATCACACACTGTGACTGGTAAAGGGTTAGCTGAGCTGCTGTGACCACTTGTCAGCACAGTACAGGACACAGAACAGTCATTCCCGAGGAGACAAGGACTGATGTCCCAAGCAGAGATGGAGAAGTGCACATGCAGGGCCGGGCGAGGAGGCACATGCAGCAAGTCTGGGTGACCCTGCCTAGGCACTGACAGCTCTTTCACCAGCAGCCTCTTTCTATTTTCAGAGGTTACTTAAATGCTTTTATAGAAAAAAAAAAACCACAACCCACAGCACTTGACTGTGGCAAGCCCAGCACCAGCTCCTGCTCTCAGCAGAGACGGCTCAGCACAAGACCAGAGCACACAGACCAGGTGAGCCAACAGGGACTGCAGGAAGCCATGGAGAGCACCAGGAACATACCTTCTTGTGAACAACGGAGGAACTGGAATTAATGGTGCTCTCGTCACTATGCATCATGACCAGCTCAGGGCTGCTCTCATCCAGGACCTCCTGCATGCTGCTCACACTGCTGCTCTGGCTGCCCGTGCTCACAGACATGCTGGGGATGGAATGGTTGCTGCCCAGACTGTCCATCTTCCTACTCAGGTTTGATCCATGCTCACTGTCCTATAAAACAAGGGGCATCAGTTACAGACACTGCAGGAGATCACCTGCCCAGCACGAGCCTGCAATGCCCAAGGTCTGTTTTAGAGGTGACTCTGCAGACTTCAAGGTCATTATTTTGCCAGCTGCATTTCTCGGGGCTGCTTGGGTTGTGCAATAATCTATATGGGGAAGGCAGCTTTTGCCTCTTCCCCTGTAATCTTACTGCATCAGGCTTCGAGTCCGTTTTTTCCCAAGTATCAGTAAGTCTGGGCATGGCTCTTGGCTTGATAGGAGACATCCAGGCATACTGGATGACTGGTGGAAGGAGTCTCATAATTAAAAGAAAAAAAATCTAAGTTCTAATTAAAACAGTGCTGCTCCAACATTTCCTGAATCAGAAAATATATTAAGACAATGAACCCACTGGTTTTCCTATTTGATAAATTTTACATGGTGCTTCACAGGTGTAGAGGTTTTAACCTCCATGTCCCAAGCAGTCAGCAACTATATTTTGTCAAGCTAAAAACCCCTTGAACCTTGTGTTTTCAGCCAAGGTCAAGGTGAATGAAGAATTTTAGCAGTTGACTCAGAAAAGCCTGGATTATTTGGGGGGTCAAAACTTAATATATAAATAAATAAATGTTCCTCAGGTAGGAGATATTTTGGATTCTACAGGCAAATTTCAGAAGTTAGCAGCCTTTTTTCTTGTTCCATACTCACAGGAGTACAGTAATCCCAGAGTATGTGCTTAGTCTGGACTGATTTAGTGAATTGATGGGGTCCTTTGTAATTAACTAATGGCACTGAAGAGGCTTGCAAGGAGTTCACAGTGAGGACAGAGCTCTGAACATCCTTCAGCTCCTGGTCTTAAACAGCCTTGACTCACTAAAATGAACAGCCTGCTGCTGCACCCAGTTTGTTCTGGCCTCCAAAGGGAGCTTGGGGACAATTACATTACAAATCAATTAACAGGGAACTCATTTTGTTGGAGACTGACAGAAAGATAAAATTGAGACTTGACAGATTTGTCTTTGATTGTGGGATCATTTTTTAAGCAATCAGCAGATCATTCAGAGCCTGCATGAGAGCACTTAAAATCCAAAATAATACTGGTTTACAGAGAACATGAGAATGAAAATATTTTCAGGATGCTTATATAAAGTTGCAGGAGAAATAACATAATGAAGCATCTGAGATGAGGCAATGGCTGTGTAATTAATGAGTGTCTATGCACGAAGGACAGAGATGAGACTGCAAATGAAACCTTAACATTGGCTTCCTGCCTTCGACACCTTCCAAACGACCTCAACCTTCCTGTAAGAGCTCTGAGGAAAGCATTAGTAGTATTCTTGAGTGTTAAAGATTTGTAAGGCTCCTCTTCCACCTCAGAAGGCAGAACGAGGAGGTGTCTTGTGGCATTCACAGCGGAGCAGGTTCTGTAACCAGTTAGGCAGCAACTGAAGCACGTGCTGTTCTCCTTTCACTGCTGAGTTAGTGACACACACGAGCAATAAATCCAACCTCCTCCGGTGGGACACAGGCTCAGGGGTCAGATGCAGTGCAGAGCATGCTGTGCACATGCAGAGTGTGAATTCCTGGAGATAGAAGGGCTCTTTTCCCTGTTTTTTGAGGAGCGGGGACAGGAGGAACAAGAGATACCTCTTCGAGTCAACTACTGCCACGTGTATCCTGTTGAGCTTGGAACTGCTGAACAGTCAAGTGGGAAACCCCTTCCCTGGCACTTTTCCTGCTGTCATCCTCCTGACATCTTGCCATGCATGGGGAGGGAAACCTGGGAGATTTCAGTGCAGAAGTCTGACAATCCCCCACTCCCCAGCTGAGCTCCAGGTCTGGAAGCTGGAAGGTCAAAACAGGAGCAGCACTTGGTAGTTTTAATCACAGCAGATGCTGCTCTTGCTCCTTTTGTGCATCTCCATCCCAGGGAAGGAGAGGCACTAAGTGCTGGTGCTCCCTCCTGAACTTCTCCTACCTGACACCCAGGTGCCCATTTCTTAAAACCAGAGCTCTAAGTATCAGCTTTAAAGGAACATTTGACCTCAAAACCAAGTCCCTGCAGATATTCTGAGCTTGGGCACCTCTCTGTGTGTTATTACCTCACTACACTGCAGCCAAAGCAATACAGACATCAATTTGTCTGTCAATGTTTTTCAGTGAGAACCAGTCATGGATTTATTTATCCAAGGTGCCTGCACCAAGGGACATTAATTTCCATCTAAGCTCATCAATTGAAAAATGACTGGTTTCCTTCTCCACAGTTAAGGTCAATTATCATACACTGATTAAGTGGGTTGTTTATTACAAGATTTAAACTGAAGCTGAGTTTTATGTCTTTAACTTTTAACCTTTTTCTTCTTTAACATTAAAGAATTTTAAAAAATAAGTCTTATTAATCCAATGATTTGTTTCTCAGTTCATGATAGGTTTTACAGTAAAATTATGGTAATTGAGAAAATATTTACACTGAGTGGTTTTGACTGTGCTGGTGAGAAAGAACAGTTTGGGCTGTCAAAGACCCTCCTTCACACAGTCTGGGAACCACCTCTTGCAAAGAACTTCCCTCTGAATGATTTTCCATCCTAAAGCTTCCAGAAGAAAGGCCACCATTGGAAATAAACCCGACGTTTCCGATGTGCATTTATTGGCAGTTCTAGCACTCAATAAGGGCTCCTATCACTCCTTATCCTAACCTGCCTCTCTGCTGAGCCAGATGATATTCCAACAACATTCCTCACCTAGGCTGTGCTTGTTCTGCCACCCTAAGGAGAGGAACATCTCTCTTGCCCTGAAACTACTTGGAACAGTGCAAATGGGGTGACAAAATAGAAGTACCTCCTCCTCCTCCTGAGACTCGTTCAGAGGGCCGTTCCGTGTCTCCTGGAACAGGATTTTCTTCATTTTCCGGTACTGCAGGTTATCCAGCTCCCTCACTGCATCCTTTGTCCTCTGGATGAGGTCTATGAGCACCCTGGGGGGTCGGTCCCGGCGGACAAAGTCGTGCTAAATCGAAGGAAATAAAAACCACCTGAGGTGACGCTGGAATGTTTGACGTGAGCACAGGCACAGGGGGGGGCTTTTGACAGCCCTGAAGTGACAGTTCCCACTCAATTATTGGTCTGTTCACACTCAATAATTGGTAACACCCTTTCTGACAGACTCCAAACACACTGAGCTTGGACCAGGGTCAGGTTCTCTGAGCTCTCCAGGCTACACAGTTGGTTTGCCCCTTCCTGAGCGGGTTCACTTGAAGCAGGTATGAGACAGTGCCACTTCAATCCTCAGAGGCACTTAGGGCTTCAGAAGGAACAAAATGCACAAAGGACAAACAAGGATCAATCCTGACTCTGCAACACTACCTGCAAACATTTCTCCTGCATCCATCTATCCCAAATCACACATAACATCAGTAGGAAGGATGCAAGCTTTTATTTATACCTAAAGTACTTGTAGCCAGAGTTAAAATAAAATCAGGTTTTTAGCAACTTCTGCACAGGTCTTAAGGGCAGACCTAATAAATTCTTTAATGGTATATAAGTACAATGATTAAAGGCTCTTCCCTGATTTATCAGATATGTTCTCCTGAACTGTACAACTGTCAATACAGCAGGAAAAGCTCCAGCTTTCCCATTTAACTTTGGCTAAAGCAGCCAGCCTGGGTGTACTTGCCAATATTCTACATGGTATCACTACAGCTGGCTCTGTTGCTCAGTAGGTACCCAGGGAGGTGGCCTTAAGGAACAAACATCCTCTGCATGTCTGTAGAAAAATTTACACTAAAAAAAAGAAACTTAGGGGAAAAAGTGTTGTTCTCTACTGTGCATTGCAAATGCCACAAGGGGCTTTTGTCAGAGCCTCAGCAGCTGGACCCACCTGCAAGGAAATCCTCAGGAGGGTCACATTTGCCTGCTTGGCCTCACAGCTCTGCTGTGGGCTCAGGTTCTCAAGAGCTAAAACATCCATCTGGAGCTGGAGTAACCAGCACACGAAACCCCAGTCCTCCTTAAAACAGGAGTCTTCAACAAAAAAAGTTGAAAGGATGAGCTAATAATCTTTTAATGATTTGTAAATAAACAAGGGAAGTATCATGCCACAGGCTTATTTCTTGTTTTTAATTGAATTCAAACTGTTGTGCATTTGAGTTTTGCTAATGGGGACAGCCAGTCATTTCACTATCCATTTTTTGCTTGTAGTGATGGTGTTTATTTTTGAATCAGAGCTAAAAGTTCTAAACATCATTTAACACAGAAACAAAATGAATCATTTCTGCTCCTCAACGCAGATAATCACCATTTACTTCTCTGTGAACAGTAACAATCTGCAGCTTATTTATGATGAGGAAAAAAAAAAAGGAGTACACTTTTATCTCATTGCAGGTCATTTTTAGAAAGCAGCAACGCATTTGGAATAGTGATCCTGAACTTAAATCCATTCTGCAAGTCCACTCAGATATTACAGTATGACCACATGGAAAGGGCAGACACACAGGGAAGAAAACCAAACCAAAAGGTTCTTGCATAATGAGAATACACTTGTGACTGCTTACTTGCATTCTGAACTAAAATGGGTTTTGTCTAAATTAAAATGCCTAAATAAAATTAGTTAGACTTGATGATCCTGATGAGCTCCTTTCAAGTCAACACATTTTATGATTCTATGATTGATTTGTCTAAACTACATATAAAAGATGCAGTCACCCCTCTGCTGGGTATTGTGCACCTCCAAGAAAAGATGGTTGAAAGGACTTAATTTCTGTACTTTCTCCAAATTGCAAGAAAAATCCCCAAACCAACAAAGCCCAGACTAAAAAGGAAGAAGCCATCAGTCTAAAGGCAGGAAGCACATTGACTGGAAAAGTGACTACCAGAACTCAAATCTCCTGGGAATGTCAGGTAAGTTGAGAAAAATAGGGGAAAAATAGATTTTAAAACACATTTTATAATTTATTTTAATTTTAAAAGTGAAAAATACCAGTAAAATTGTTTTTGGTTGTGGTTTGTTTGGTTTTGATTTTTTTTTAATTTTAACTGCATTTTGATGTCACTACAATCACTGGACTATTTTCATTTAGGATAGTGCCTGGAAACTGAGTTAATTTTGAAACACACCATTTAAAACTCAGTTTCCTTTAAGAAAATATGGCCATGAAAGTTGTCTTTATTTCTGTTTATCGCACACAAGTGAAAAGCCCTCAAAAGACAGAAATATTCTGAGTCTTATAAACTAAGAAGCCTTCAGGAAAGCTCCTGCAGGAGGGAAGCCCCGCTGTAGAAGCCTAAAACCAAGTAAAATACTGAATATACACGATTTCAGACTCAGATCTCAGCTCTAATTGTACAAACTCCAACCTAAGGTACTCACGAAATCACATCCTTCAATGAACTCAGCCTGTTCCTAGAGAGCAGCAAGGCTGCCAATCCACAGGAATGAATCATTCCAAAACCCACAACATAAACCTATTAGTTGGCCAGCGTGCTACAAGCAGAACCAGAGAACAAAATGCTGGTTATTTGCCACAGCACAAGACAAAAATAATATATATATATATATATACTAGGTGCCAAAGAGAGCACAAACAGCTCCTTCATCAGCCTTTACCTGCACTGAAGGCACGAGAGTACAACACTCTCTGTGGTCGAGGCTTAAAGGGAGGACAGGAGTGAACACAAAGCTGGCTCAGAAACACCCAGAAAAATGCATTTCACTGAGCTGAAGGAGCACCAAGAGGAGCCATAAAACACAAGCTGATGGAAGCCTTAGCACAAAAACCAGCATGGAAAGGCTGTCAGGTGGACGCAGAGCAGCAATGGGACCGACTGTGGGAATGAAGCAACACAGCCGGTGGAGCCAGCACTGCCTCTGCTCAGATATTTAGGGAAAAGCTGAGTCCTGTTTACCTGGTGTGGAACAGCAGCATGTCATGCAATTGGCACCAGCAACCAGAAGCGATAGCAGGGCTACTAATCAATTTTAAAGGAAGGCAATACTTAAAAGAAAAGCAAAAGCCTGATGGAAAAGGGGCTGAACAGGATTTCACACACCTCCCTACCTTCTAATGGAAGGCTGCTCCTGAATTCCCCAAACACAAAGCCCTTGGAGTTACAAACAGTTCCTATAATTTCTCAGGTAAACTGAAACCAAATGACTTAAACTGGAACTGATTTATGATTCACTGACAAAACCTTGGCAAACATTACTCCCAGCACAAGTCCCCCTCCCACAGGCTCTTGGCAATTATGGACCTTTACAAGCCCTTTCCAAAATGATTCAGTTATTTTCAAAACAAGTTTAATTAGCTGGGTACAGTATAGAAACTATTAAAGGGACATAAACAACTTTTGGGTTTGGTGGTTCTTGACTAGGGGAGGAAATTAGCCTTGGTCTATCCTCTCAGTGTTGCTTTTAGCTGCAAAGTGTGATGCATGAATGTAGGAAAAGAAGAAAACAACAGCAAAAAAAATAAACAAAAAGAGGATTAGAAAGACCCAAATGGATGATTTACAACAGAGCAAAAACAAGAGCTGAAGTGACCCTGAGATGAGCTCAGCTGGTTAGAGCACGGTGCTCATAACACCAAGGTTGTGGGTTTGATCCCATTCAGTTAAGAGCTGGATTTGGTGATCCTTGTGGGTCCCTTCCAACTCAGAATATTCTGTGAGATCAGGCAGAATGATCATTAAAAGATATATATCCAAAAGGTATGAACAGATTAAGAATTAATCATGCTCACATCAGTATTAGCAGAGGTAAAAAAGGTCCCAATAACCCCCCTGAACTTCATCTGTGTCTGTTAAAAACCCCACAAGACAGGACAGCTCAGAGCATTCCACAGAGACCAACCTTGCTCTGGACAGGAGACAATCATAAGTCATCCAGTGTCTTCCCACCTCCAATACCCACATTCTTTTCAATAATCAGCCACTATTTGTAAATCTTTATTAGAGACCTCAATCCTCTGATCATCTCAAAGGACTACCAGCTCTGCAAAAGATCTGCTACTTCCTATGTATCTTATGAAGACTGGCTAAGTCTAGATTTTGAGTAGCAATTACATGGCTTTTTAGATTTTCTATCACTTCCAACAGCAACAGCCTGTAACAAATTACAAGCCTTGAATCTCACAGAAACCCCATAAATGCTTGGTAGCAAGTACTGCCTGTTAAACAACAGAGCAATAGCATTTTTCCTTACTGGAGAAGGTAAGGAGGAAAAAAAATAAAATAAAAGGAGCATCAGCAAGTTAACAGCTACATCACTTCACACAAAACTGCGTAACTGCTCCAAAAAGGTCTTTGCTTTCACTAAGCCTCACCAAGGTGTGGTTTTCCCCATTCCCTCTGCCCCCAGGGTTGCATCCAGTTTCCTCCCTCATTTCTGTCTGCTTTTCCAGAGACCACACAGCCCAGCAGGGTCACAGTGAGGCAGAGAGGCTGCTGAAAATTCCTTCTTCATGCCAGCTGCGGCAAACATCCCCCCAGTGCTGCCTACACAGAAAACTACGGGCTGGAATTCACTGCTGCAGCACAGATTTAACTCAGCCAGCTCTGGACCTGTTTGTCCCTGGTAATACTTTAACTAAAAGCATTGTCTTGGGAAAAAAAACAAAATGAAAAAAAAAATTTTAAAAAAAATCAAGATTAAATCCTTCTATCCCTCTTGGGCTGACAGGTTCTTCCTTCAGCTAAAATCCCTGTTACTCACACTGTTATCCCCATGAGGATTGCAAGTTCTCTGACACAAATAACTCCTCACCCAACAGGAGAGCTGGTTTAACTACACAGCCCACCTCTGCTTTCCTCCAGTGGTTGAAATCTTGAGCATCAGGTTGTAAAGAGAATTGACTGACATAACAGACAAAGTCAGGAAATAATAAACAGCCTAAAATACTCTTTAGAAGATCCCAAATCTCCATTGATTCAGACAAGAGCAAAACCAGAGCAAAGCCAACCTTTTTCTTTTTTTTTTTTGTGAGGGCAAATATTTGTTCACCATCTTCACGATTATCCTGGTAGACAAACAGAATTTCCCCAAAATTTCTGGAAAAGATTTGATAAATTACCCGTAACAAATCTGTTGATGATGGCCTTTCCTGAGGTATTTTCTGTAAGCAGTAATCAACAAATCCCCTAAAGGAGTCTGTCCTGTAAATAAAAAAAAATAAAAAATAAAAGAAAAGTTCTAAATGAAAAAAAGCAGCTTAGGATGTGCAATATATGCAAACTTATAAGTGCAAAGCAAAAGAAAAATCTTGACTAATTTGCTCATAAGTTCTAGGGCAGAGAAATTAACTGAATTTTCCAAATGGAGTGAGTTGATCCCATCAGGTCTTTCACAGTTAAGGACTGTTGAAACAAAGGTGGACACACAACTATCCCCAACCTCAAACCAAAACCAAGCAGGAACTACATGTGCCAGTCACTATTTACAATTTTACTTCAACCCCTGAAAAACAGATGTCAATGAAATTATTGGGAACTCCAGAAACACGCTCATTACTCTCTGGGAGCTTCCCCCCATAGGTAACACTGCCTCATTAAAGCCTCTCAATGCCATGCTTAGTTCAGCAGCGTTTTAGGCTTTATCTGAGGTTGTATCACAAGTGGAAAGAAGAAAATTGGTATTTTAGGTGCCACTGAACTCGCATAAAAGGCACCTCGCTGACTCCCTGTGCCCCCAGAGCCCCAGAGAGCAAACAGGGGACCACAAACACTGATTATATTTATGCTCTATTCACAGTTATCTTTACTCTGCTGTGCAAACTCTGCACAGAACATGGGTATCAGTGTCCAGGCAGGAGACCAAGTTCTTCAAATCTTGAGAAACAGATGAGACAGAGATGATGATGAAATAAGGAAACTGGAGTGGTTTGGATAAAATGATCAGTAATTAAACAATCACACTGCTTAAATGCCCCACAGAGAAATGAGGGATCTTCACGTTTCTCCAGGAGCTTTTGTTTCAAGCCTTCTGCAGATTCTTGCCAAGCATCACTCCACAGCAACACTCCACTCTTGGGTGCAGGGAGCAGGAAAACAGAGCGACCCCTTGGCTCCCACGGAATAACAAAAGCATTCCTGTGTCAGAGCTCAGGCTCTGGAACGCGCCTGTAGCGTGGGGAGCATTTACTGGCCACAGAGCTCTGATGGCTTTTGGAGCCACTCACTGACAAAAAATTATTCAATTCCCTCTGTGTTCTGTGCAGCCCTCCCCTCCCTTTCTCCACGTTTCAGCTGCACAAAGGCACCAACAATTTTTCTGTCGGGGATCTTTTGCCGCTGGAAACTTCGCTGATGCCGATTTAACGCATCTAAGAATATTTTAACTCCTACAGCATCCACAGCCCCATAATTAACACCTCCACTCACTTGGACTGCAGCACAGCCAAAGTGACAGAAGGGCAAAACTGAGCCAGCCTACACAGGAGCATGACTTGAGAACAGAGGCAAGTGACTGCACTGCAACCAACACTTTCCTTGTCAGAGTTTAACCATGCAGAGCATTTTCAGGGAAAGGAACAACAAAAATAATCTGTTAATTGCTCTCTTACCATTCATTCGATTGTAACGTAGGGGAATCGTTCTGGGCTATGTGATATAAGGCACTCATTGCATTCATGTTGAAAAGTGGAGGCTTCCTCTCAGCTGGAAAGAGAAGAGAAAGGTGTGATAAGGCAGCCTGGAAAGAAAGAGAAAGATGTGGAAGTACAAGCAGGGTATCACTGCTGAATCAACAGCTCATTGCTGTCATCATCTCTTTTAGGCTAATTATTTTGTTATTCCAGGTTAGATGAGGACACCCACTCCAGAAAAGCTACTGTTCACTTGGAGAGGGATGATGGAATCCAAATCTGGCAGGACACAAATCATAAGGAAAAGCTTCCAGTAAATTTTACCTTAACTGCAACATCTCACACCTGACTTCCTATGGTAAAATCAGCTGAAACTAAATAAAACCTGAGCTCAGGCACAGCAGGTCAGGGCCAGGACATGCTGTATCAATCCCTACAGATCTTTCATGCACTGCTGAAGCATCTGAATTATGGCAAAGAAGGGCTGCCTGCCTCATTTGTCACAGGCAGCACATGCAAGTGGGACAGTTTACCAAATTCACCTGCCAGGTGTGTTAACTCCCTTTAACTAAAATCCTTCTTTGTCCTTGCACTGGGAGGGCACCTGCCTACCAGCCCCTGACCTTTCAGGAGAGATCTCACACAGAAATTGGGAAAGGCTGGTTTTCATCACCACCCCAGGTTAGTCATGCCAGTCAGAGATGCCAAGATTTTTCAGTTCATGTCAGGTCAGAGCAGTCACTTGTCCTTGCCATGCACAGGCAGGCAAACCACCACATTTGCTTTTCTTTAAGCACTACTTACTTTCAGCTACACAAGGTATTAAGAAGAAATAATTAAGAAATGAAGCCAAGTGTTGCTCAGACAAGAGATCTCCTCCCACTTCTACCTGACCCTGTGTTCAGACAGGGAATCGTGCAAAGGCAGGGTCTGAAGTTTAAAAAGAAGTTTAATATTTCCCCAAAGGGTAATACTAAAAAAAAGGAAATCCATGAAATCTCTAATATGGTTTTGAGGTTCCTGAGTGAAAAGCTCCACAGAAATTCTGGTACCAAGAGAGTTTTGTCTACACAGGGCTGCACAGTATTTCTCCTACTGCTGTGAGTCACTCTTTGAGAGGTTGTAACGTGGCTGAACTCTGTACAAACAAAACCCAGTGGCCATGCAGAAAAAGAGAAGTCTAAAACTTCTGATTTTGGCATTTTTTATATCAAAACACAGAGCGTGTCAGCATGCTGGCACATGAAATACAACACTTAGTTACCAGTCACCAACATCATCACCATCTCCATACTGGAGGACAACATTTCTTCCCATTCTGCACATCCTCTCTTTGTTATCCCACATGTATTTCTCCTGATTAAACATTTACCAATAACATTTTCGGTGAACTCACCCTCACAATAAGTTATTGATATACAGCGTTAAGTATAATCCATATCAAGACTATTTTTGAGAATACTCTACTCAGTACATGCAATGCCAATATACAAAATTAAAATGCACTCCAAATCTGCTCTGTATACTGCCATCACATCCACATCTGCTCCAGGCTGTGTATCATTTGCCCTTTGCAGTGCAAACCCTTCTCTACTCATATAAAGAACCTGTCCACAACGATTCATGGCCCAAACTTTCAGCTGGGATTGAAGATTTTCGTTTCAGGGAGCAGGGATGTAAGAAGAATTGAAAATTAAACATAGGTCCCTTCTGACACACAACCCTTAGGACAACAGTTCCCTTGACATAACAACTGGGACAGCTTTCTCAGAGTCCACCTTGCAAAATACAGATGACAGATGATGGTTTCCTCTCATACAAGAGTAGAATCCTTTGGTTGTTAAGGGAATAACCAAGCACACCAGACTAACATGGAAACACAGCACATCAGTGGCTTCCTCTGGATTTGCCAGCGAGTTAAATCTTTAACTCAACTGTTAAGTGTTTTCCAAGTCAGGCATTTTAAAGGGGAAAAAAAAAAGGACCCCTATGAGGAGTAAGAATGTTCCTTTATTTCAGGACTTCCTAATACACTGCAGACAGGGAATTACTCATCTCAGCTGCCATGCATTTACTCACCTAACTCGATACACGTGATTCCAAGGGACCAGACATCCACCTTCCCGTCGTACTGTCCCTCGTCCATAGCAAGGATCACCTCTGGTGCCATCCTGCCAACCACAGAGCAAAGGGCAGCTTAGGGGACATGGATGTCACTCCCAGCACATAAAATGGGGGGGTTCCATCTTCCTGTTAGTACAACATAGGAGATCCCCTAATCCCAAAGGCATTCTACCTGCAGGCAGACAGCACGGGCTGGGAGAGCCCTAAAGGGGGGAAAGGATCCCCTGCCCTCTCACCAGAGCTGGTGGGCCTCCCACTGGCACACCAGGAGAATTTTCCAGCAGATTTATGCAGCCTGTGGGAGAACATCTATGAATGGAACAGGGAAATCTGGAACAGTGGGGAAATATGGTGGTCCACGGTAAGGGGATGAGTGGGGAGAAAATGAAGCAGCAGGCCCAGCCTGCAAGAATTCAGCCTCTTAAATTGTGTTCTTCCAAGACAAACAGGCTTCCTGCCAAATGGCCTCGTTCAGGGCCATGGTGACCTCCCAGCAATTTCTGGGGCCTCTGCCACAAAATCAGTGGAGCATGGAGCCGTGCTGGTCCACTGTGTTAGGAATGCCAAGGAACTCAAGTGACCCTTCAAGCAAGTTCCTTCAAAACAGGATTTAAGTAGCTGTGTGACTTGCAGTTTGCATGGCCAGATTAACAGGATTCCCTTTCTCCATGAGGCTGTTTTAGCTCCATTACCTATGGTAAATGTTAATTATTTTTAAGCCCATGGCATTGCAACAGTGGAGCCATTAACTGGTGCCATTTCCAAGTGTTGCAGAGCCCAGAACTCTGCTCATGGACACTGAGGAAGGACACACTTCCTGAAGACCTGGATGCAGAGATGTCAGGAAAACTTCTTGGTTAATAAAGTTCTTATGCCAGATGTTATTGTGAAATACTGAAAATGGAAGGTAAGTTTCATAAAGGCCTGAAGGTACCACAGGCTTTACTCACCAGTAAGGCGTTCCCACAAAAGAGTTGGCAGGGGAGACTATAGATGCAGACCCAAAATCAGCGAGTTTCACCTGACCTGGTTCCGTTAGGAGAATATTTCCAGCTTTAATATCCCTTTAAAGGAAAGAAAAGAGAAAAGTTTGTGTGCAAGAATGAACACCTCAGAAGTACGAGACAGAGAGAGAACACATGCTGTCCCCTTTGCTGTCACCTCCACTGCCACCTTCCCTGTACAACAAGGAAGGGGATGGAGCATCTCTCCTATGAGGAAAGGCTGAGAGAATTGCGTTTGTTCAGCCTGGAAAGGAGAAGGCTTTGGGGTGATCTAATTGCAGCCTTCCAGCACCTGAAGGGAGGCTACAAGAAAGATGGAGAGAGGCTATTTGCAAGGGCCTGGACTGACAGGACAAGGGGAATGGATTCAAACTGACAGAGAGTAGGTTTAGCTTAGATATTAGGAAAAAACCTCTTTTCAGGGATGGTGGTGAGGCCCTGGAAAAGGCTGCCCAGAGTAGCTATGGCTGCCCCATCCCTGGAAGTTTTCAAGGCCAGGTTGGATGGGGATTGGAGCAACCTGGGATAGTGGAAGGTGTGGGTCGGAACAAGATGACTTTTAAGGTCCCTCCCAAACCAAACCAAACCATTCTGTGATTCTATATGATGATGCAGCAGCCACGTCCAGACACCAGCTCGCCTTGTGCCTGCGATTAAACAACAATCCCCCCTCCTGAGCCATCCACGGGGTGAGTGACTCGGGATGCGGCGGGCACAGGGATGCGCGGGAGGCCGGGCCTGCAGTGCCGCTCCCTCGCCACCAGGTGTCCCCCCCGCGCCAGGTCCCCGTGCGGGGCCCGACCCCAAAATTCGGTCCCCGCTCCCAAATTTCGGTCCTTTCCCGCTCGGCATCGCCTTCCTTGTCCCCAGCGCCACAGGAGTGGCACACAGCAGCACAGCACTGCTCCCCGCCCAGCCAGGACTGGCTCTCTCGCCTCTCCTTTTCAGACACAAACCCAGAAATCCCTTGATGGTTTTTTTCTGGGAGAGCAGATTTGCCTTCCCATCCCAGGAGCTAAAAGTTGGAATACCCCTGGGATGATATGCAGGTCTCAGAATCACAGAACAGTTCAGGCTGAAGGGGATCTCTGGAATCTCCCAGTCCAACTTCCCTTGCGAAGGCAGGGTCACCTGGAGCAGGTGACACAGAAACGTGTCCAGGTGGGTTTGGAATGTCTCCACAGAGGGATGGTCCATGCCTTTCCTGGGAAGCTGTCCCAGTGCTCTGCCACCCTCAACATAAAGAAGTTCTTCCTCACGTTGAGGTGAGACTTTTGTTTTAGTTCATGGACATTTCTTCTTGTCCCATTGCTGGGTACCACCAAAAAGAGTCTGGCACCATCCTCAGAGCCCCTTGGAGAAATTTATATGGATTGATGAGATCTTCCCTCTCAGTTTTCTCAAGAAGATCACAGGAACAACCCCCATGTCCCTTCCAGTAGTAAATCCCTTATGGGTGCTCCCAGCACTCTGCAACAGCAAAGGAACTTCCCAGTTGGAAAGAGAAATAACCATTTTGGTGTTGATATGGAACAAGGATGTTAATGGAAAGGTCACATGGAGTAGCTGGTATTCCAGCAGGGGAAACTGCTGAATTCACAACACATAATTGCACCATGCTAGGAAGTCCTATCAAAAAAACCCTTATTCTCAATAGTGTCCATACAGGGAGTCATTTACTATAAATAACAATTCAGTGCACTTTGAAAACATGTAAAATACTTCAAAACAGGTATTTTATGCTCAAATACAGGCAAATGACTCATCCAAAATAACATTCTTTTCATTTCATAAACTGGAATGCATTTTTTTACTTTATTATGATTTAACTATGTATAGATATGCCCCAAATAATTATTCTAACAAGGAACAAATAATTCCTGTCTCTAAAAAACCCGTCACTGACTCAGCCTCAGATACACCAATTTTTCATTTCAAGATTTCCAGTAGACTACAAAGAGGCTTTTAGCCCCATAAATGAGTCTCAAGTTGCTTTATTCTGATGTATTCCCACCCATTAATCCAGTTCTCACCCACTTCACAAGTCCCTGACATATCAGTGGTACCCAAAATTAGACCAAAGAAATAAAATCAAATGAGAACATGCAACACCGCTGACAAATGAGTAAAAAAAAATAAATCCAAAGTCCTGAAAAACACCTCATTATGAAAGACAGATCTAGGAAGTGCCTGTATAAAATCTTCCTCTGCCTCTGTGCTTTGATTTCTCCTAAAGTGGTTTTCATCCCTGACTTACACGTCCATTGCCTGATTTCTGAAAGCATAAAGCTCTACCTTCTCATATGTAAAATACTCTCACAATGTCTAGTCTTAAAAATAGTGTAGCATTACACTTTAATTGGCAAATTTAGGGTGATATTTTCCTGTTTAATGCCAACATTTGTGTGCACTCTTTATTATCAAGGTCTGCAGAGAACTACTGCCAACATGGAGGAGAATCCAGCACAGGACAGACCCACACTGAACTATTTCAACCAAAAAAATACACTCCTTAACAGCCAAAAGCTTTTATTTATACATCTGCCATGGCATTAGGAGTACTGACATGCCCACTAGAGAGGATTTTGGTAGAGTAATTTTGACCAAAGTTGTTTAAACACACTGAAGCAGATTTGAGACATCAGAAAACAGCAGATGGAAGGGGATCAGCAGCCCCAAGCTCCAGCCTTACCTATGGATCTTACAGTGAGAGTGCAGGTAGGCCAGCCCCTGCAAGGCACCGTGGGTGATGGCAGCAATCTCCACTTCCTGAAGTGGCTTCTTGTGAACTACAGAAATAAATAAATTAAAAAAAAACAAAATCAAGAAAAAAACCCCCAGAAGAAACTAAGCATGATCTTTTCCTGAGAAAATGAAAGAGAAGGAACCCCACCAAATCTGTTACAAAGAGGTACCCCCAAAGCACCTTCCATGTATCCCTAAATATGACCTGCATGTGCTTTGGCTTGACTGTATCTTAATGGCATTAAGCTGCCACTTTAGATGGGATATTGGGAAGAAATCCTTCCCTGTGAGGGTGGGGAGGCCCTGGCACAGGTTGCCCAGAGAAGCTGTGGCTGCCCCATCCCTGCAAGTGTTCAAGGCCAGGTTGGATGGGGCTTGGAGCAACCTGGGCTAGTGGAAGGTGTTCCTGCCCATGGCAGGGGGTGGAACTGGATGACCTTTAGAGGTCACTTCCCACCCAAACCATTCTGTGATCTCACATACACAAGACATGGCCCCCAAAGGAGTACTTGTTTTTGCAAACTTTGGCTTAGATTCCCTATTTTGACTTAGATTCTCTATTTCTCTGCAGGTGCTGTTCTAGTTTTGAGGTCACATCAGCCTCTTGTTCTATACAACCATCTGTAATTACTCCTACAAACTACAAGGCAAGGACAAAGGTGATCTCTGCAGGATTTTGTTATGGATTTTCAGGAAATAGGCAGTCTGCTTCAGCCAAGAATGCACAGATTACAGGAACACAGCTATACACATTTATACCTTCATTTTACAACATAAAAACATGCATGCCAGCTATCTGCAGCACTGGCCTCCTGGGAAAGCCTCAGCTTACCCTTGATGTCCCCAGTTCGAGGAACAGAATGCAGCAGGACAGACAGACCACCCTCTACTATCTGCAAAACCCCAGTCTGTGAGAAAACAGCCCTCCACCACACTCAGTGGGGGCACCAGCAGAAAGAAAATCAAAATAAAACTTACCCTCTAGCAAATCAGAAGCTGATCCTAAACAGTACTCCATAACCAACTGCAAGAAAAGAAAATCAGGCCTTTAAGTACTTTTTGAAGCATTCTGAAATTATAAAAATGTCTTTAAAAGTAAGGAAGGGCTACACATAGAAAACTTAAGTCACAGGGTACCTTTAATGCCCTGGTTAAAAAAAAAAAAAATATTTACCCAAGTAATAGGATTTGTTGCTTTGCCATCAGAAGATGAAAAAAATTTACTTTATTTTAGTACTGTTTCACCACAAAACCAGTATTGGTCTACAGCTACTCAAGTAGGAAATTCAAACCATACTTTGAGACATGTACATGGAGGACAATGTTGCAGGTTAGTTCTTGCTCTTTATTTTGTGCCTTTTCCTTGAATAATCAATAATAACGTTGCTTCTGGAAAGTGTCCCTTGCAACAAGATGATCTTTAAGGTCCCTTCCAACCCAAACCATTCTGTGATTCTGTGATTCTAGAAGTTAACAGGGGTAGACACTTCCCCACACACAGTTCCTTCTCGAATGGCTGAGAAACAGCCACGGACACAAATAACACCTGGAGCTGCAAGAAATGCAACCAGTGGTGAGCAAAATAAAATCCTGCAAACATTTCAGCAACATCAAGACATCTTTCACGGTTGTGAAGGTGGTTTAGGCACTGAATTTGGTGGGTACAAGCTGTAGAGGATGTTCCCTAGCAATTGTTTAATCTGTCTGAACACAGAGACCTGACTCAGAGAAGCAGGGATTTCTTACAATATTTTAAGTATTTATTTCCTGTAGATTACTTGGAAGTTTCTTCAGGTGAAAGGGACTACAGGCAGCTTGAGATGAGCACTGCTTTTTGTACAGACACTGCCTGTACTGAGTATTTGCCTCTGTGCTGCACGTTCTCTGCCCATGCAGATCTCACTCACCCATGCCGTGTGCTCCTTCAGGTAACAGCCCTTGTACTCTATGGTGTTGGGGTGCTTCAGCTGTTGTAGAAACTTGACTTCTTTGATGATATCCTGCCATTTCTAATGGGAAAAAAAAGGGCAAAAACTATAAATACATTTCACTGCTTAGTCCTCTACATCCTCTCCATCACCACACACAGTAGGGCAGTCTGAGGAGTGACCATAAAACTACTGTATAATATGAAGATGGTAAGAGTCAGAGCTGTATAAGAACAACTGATCATCATCCTTATTGCACTGAGATATCCCCAAGACACATTTAAACACCCTGAGAATTGCAAAAATTAATTTTTTTCCTCATTTTCACTGCAATACCTTTTACTTAAGTGCTACTGTTTTACATGGTGGGTCTCAAACCTAGTAACAAACCCACCTGCCCCATGGGACACCAGAAGTGCTACGGAGGGTGGCAATGAGCTGCTCACCTCCTTCTGTAACACAGCATGAAACCACTGGCATTTGGGAGACCAACAGGGAAGCAAGAAAAAATGAGTTTAAAACACCCCTGTTTGCTCTTAACAAACAAAACACACCCTGCACTGCATGTCAAAGCACAGGTCCAAAGGAACAGTGGATCCAAGTTCACAGCACCATAACACAAAAATAAGAGGAACAATTAAAAAGCAACAGTTGAAATGAGACTGAAATGATTTTCTCAATACAAGGTCTCTGCAATTTTAGATTATAGAGTTTTTCACGTGAGTTATGCATTTCAGAGAGCTGTGGTTATGGCTCCAGTGGCCAGTGTGCTCTTACTGCATTACTACTGAAATTATTTCTGCAACAACCCCCATACAGGCGTTTTGAATCCCCATTCACTTCCTTAAACTGAACTATTTGCCAAAATTTGCATAAACTCATTTTCCCTCCACAGAACTTCCCATGGAAGCTCCCACATGAAAAGCTGTTCTGCTGGGGTCAAATCAAACCTGCAGCTCATTTCACTGCTCAGATTTACATCATGGCAGCCACAGCTTCTGCAAGAAAAATTGCCTTTATCCATCTTACCTCATTCGTTTGCTTCCCACTGTAGGACATCTTCTTGACTGCCACCACCTCATTAGTGTGGGAATTTGTAGCCTGGAGTAGGGAAAGAAACAGATTGAAAAAAGCTTCATTTTTTTCCCCTCCCCATGGAGTGAGCTGTGCCTGTGGCAAAGGTAAGCTTTTTTCTCCTCTGTCATATCCTTGCAAGCTCCTACACCTCAGAGGTGTCTTCCTTGTGATAAGATTTACCAGACAACTATTAGGACACTTTTCCCTGACTTTATCTCTCCACACCCACTGTTCCTCCCTCAGAGTTACTGCACTTGTTACCTCTTTATTAATACACAAACCAAGCAAACATGCAAAATACAGTTTTACTGCAACTGCAGCAAAACCAGTTTTAGATAGACCTTTGGAAAAACGTTTTCCAAAGAAACAAATAGAGAGATGTATCAAAATCTCTGATTTCATCCAAAACCTCCATACAACACTGATACTCTTTAATGGCTACTTCAATTCCCACCTTCAAGAAGATGATTCATTCTGGAATTTTTTTCAGTTAAAAAAGCAACCTCTCTTTCACTGCACCAGATCTCAGTTTTGCCAGGCACATTACGTAGTAGTGACATCAAAATTCTGTACTGACTCAAAATTGTACTTTTCTGCAGCCTGTGTGATGCAGGGATGGAGCCTCAAATCCCGGTTTTGGAAAGATCTCCCCTTGCATGGACTGGCACTGCCCTCATTTCTGCACGTTAAGGACAGAAAACTTCAAGCTTCTGGTCTTAAAAGAGTTGTTGAAATCTCTGTACCTCCAACCATTTTTGGGACAAAAAAAAATTAGTGACAGTTAAAAGCTTAAACTGATAATAGGAGCTAAATGTGGTAAATCCTCCTTTCAGCTGCTTTCAAGTAACGTATTAACCAAAGACCTTTCGTGCTGCCTGCAGTGACTTCAAAGAAAAATGATGTTGGGTGAGCCAACAGAGCACAGGAATTACTGAAGGGAGGTGACACAGAGTCCTCCCAGCACACACTCCTCAAGTGAGGTACAGAAAGCTGAAAACAAGGAACTGTGGGTAAGGCAGAACCCTTCCCTACCACTCACCCTCCTGATTCAGCACAGAAGAGATCAAGAGTATTTGACTCAGACAGAGGCATTAATGCTGTATTTCTGTCACATTAATTCCAAGTATCTTCACCTGACCATGGTATCTCTCATTCCAGATGGAATTTGTCACTGAAGGGCACAATGCCACGTTCCCAGAGCTGTGGGTGAAAGTTCTGGCTGTACCAAGTGCTTGGGATCCTCCTGGCTGAGCCAACTTCCAGGGCTGTAGGAGCACACTTGACAAACAGCCACTTGCTGAAGCAATTCTGGCCATATTTGTAGATTACACCTCGAGGAATTACATCATTATCCCTCAAAACACACATGCACTGCTCACTTGACACAACATTTCGAGCTCCTGTCCTGTTCTAGCAACACTTCCATCACTTTACACAGCTCCAAACAGTGGAGTGCTTAAAATAATTCATGTCAGCTATTCCCAGCTTATGGAGTTACAGGTGTAACAGATCTTATGCAAATACTTTAATAATCTCTGATATTCAGAAACCCCAATTCCAGTGAATCTGATCTTCTGAGTGGCTGACCACACTACCAAGCAGTTTTGATTTGTCTTTGACTAATTTTTTTACACTGACTCAATTTTAGTTTCACTGATAGCAACTGGATTATAATGATTTCCAAACCCAGTATTTTGTATTTGGCTTTGTTTGATAGCAACTGTAAAAGCACTACTCTTCTCACTTCCTGAATTAAATTCTCTTGACTGTATCAATTAATGCCATAAATTATTCCCACTTGAATTCCCATTCCTCTTAGGACTTTCTCTTTGCTCTTGTCATGTAAGCATTTCCTATTGAAGACATTAGATCTATTAATCTGCAGTGATTTACAAGCATACGAACTCCATGTAGAGTATCTTGAAATTCCAGGTCTGGCAAATTAATTTCCAACTGTTTAAATTCAATTTTCAAACACCACAAAATACCATATACTTGACCTGTATGGTTGGGTGCTCTAATAAGACTACAGTGAGCTGTTATTAGAAAGAGCTACTGTAAAGAGCTCAGGAATGCACTGGAAACACTTATTTTGAGATGTGTTGGCAGAAAACCAACACACATAAAGCACGAAGAGCTCAAGGGACGCTTATTTTTACAAACGCTGAGAATCTCCGAAATGTCACTTCAAATGACTCTTGTTTCCCAAAAAGCAAAGATCCATACTCACGAAGTAAACTGCTCCAAAACTTCCATGTCCGATTTCATGCAAACCCACGAATATTTCTTCAGGATCATCTTTGTAGAACAGGTCAGCTATTTCCGGGTCCTTTGGCACCCCTTTGCGCATTGTTGAAGTGTGTTATGAACTAGTCCGTGCTCTCGATTCCCAATCAATTTCTTCCTTCATCGACAAAGCAGTCTGCAGGCAGCATTCAGCACCTGGTGGGAAAGTTCATCTTTAATCTGCTTCCTTTCCACGTGTCTCTGCTCTCGCTTCTCTGACAGCAAAACAAGAGGAAACGCTTTCAGGAGCAATAGGCTCCACGATCGTTTCCTTCAGCTAATTCTTTTTAATTATTAGTCCCATTTAGATATAGAGATTAAAATGCATTCAGAGTACAACAGGTCTTTATCTCACACAGGAAGCAAGTGCTGCAGTTACAATAAAGTCCACTTGAAGACAAGAGTCCTGTTGCTATGCAAAACATCCTGTGACAGGAGTTTGTTATTCTTCATGCTGGGCTCCCAATGTGTCACTTTTTAGGCTATAACTGTTGTTCCTCCTACTTTTCTGGGCTGTTTGCTTTGTTTCTCCCCTCCCACTTGCCAGCTGGTGCTAGTAGAAAAGTTAGCTGCTATTCCACAGCAACGCTTTGCAGCCATGTAATTGTTATTTCTCTATTTATTTCCTCAGAGCTGCAAGACAGCCAGTGGTGCTGGACTGTGATCGCTTCCAGGACATGGAACTGCTTTTGAAGGATCCTAGACTCCATCACATAAGGCAGATCTTTGCCTCCTGAACATCTCTCCTCAGCATAAGCACATAATTAGACAGCACAGAACTGAGCAGCATCTAAGTGAAGATGTTCAGTATCCATCCCCAAAATTTTATATATGTGGGAGATAAAAAAAACCCCAAACATCAGAAAGTTTCCCATTTCCTATCAAAACATCCTGAAAAAAATCTATATTGGTTCATTAAATACTGGAGTGCAAAGCAATGATGGAGGACTTTACCCATCTGCTTTTGACTCGTGAAACCCAGCAGATGATCTGTAGATGAGTCACCTGAAAAACCACTTTCACATGTGTAGTTCAGCACCTCCTTTATTGAGACCACATCTTCTCTGAGCATGAAATGTTCAGCCCACCTCATGATATAAACCAGTGTTAACATTTAAAGAGAGACCTGCTGCAACCTAACAATCAGATAGAATTAAGACACAAGTAAAAGGTTTTAGGTCTCAGACTGCAAGTGCCATCTGCATGGAACTTGGAAAGCAGGGCAGAATTTTGTGCTGAGGTGCTGAGACTGCCTCCTGGACTCAGGATCACTGGTGGAGGGAGCAGTGGGCAGCACAGCCTGTGGTTCATCAGAGGTGCAATGAGAGGAGCCCACCTGGGTAACTGTGGCACCAAACATGCTCCGTGGCTCACACTCCTTTCAGCAGCATCGTCCTGTGCTCCCGGCCCCCCCGACTCTCTTATTCTGCAAAGGAAAACAAACAGCAGCGCTTAGAAAAAGTATTTTAAGTTTTATACCTTGTTTATACACAGAAACAGCACATCCAGTAAAGACCAGTGACTACAAGGCCCCGTTGGAAGGTGCAGTTACAGGAGCACTGGCTGGGAATGCTAATGGTGCCTCTTTGGGTGAGAATATGCACTTCCTGTGTTCCATATCATTGCAAGATAAAAATAAACAGGAAAAGGGGTTAAATGCCAAGTTCTTTGGCTTTCATAAGGACTCTTTAGCTTGCAGGGGCACAGGTTAAGTGTGGAAGTTCCCTCTCAGACCACACTTTCTAGATCGTTTATAAAAGGACAAAGCTCAGAAAAGCCATGGATGTCCCATCCCTGGAAGTGTCCAAGGCCAGGCTGGATGGGGCCCTGGGCAACCTGATCTAGTGAATGGCATCCCTACCCATGGCAGAGGGATGGAATAAGATGGTCTTTAAGGTCCCTTCCAACCCAACCCATTCCATGACAAGCTGACAAAGCTGAGTCCATTTCTTCTGCCTGTTTGTTCTGCCTGATGACACACGAGATTCTTGAGAAAGTCCTGGGCATTAGTAAGTCAAACACTGTTGAATTCCACCATGGAGAGTATGAGCAAGGAAAAGGTGGAAAAGGAGGGCAACCAGTGAGACCCATCAGCTGAAATCAGGTCTCAATTACTCAGTGTCACCCCCTCCTATATGGGTGTAAGAACATCCCCAAAGAGCCACCGCGGTCCTCTCAGAGGAGTGGGACACAGGGAGAGCTGGAAATCAGCTTGAACTCATGGAAAATGTTATCATGTGGCTACATCCACAGCAGAAATGCTTCCAAGTTAAGCATACTGCAAGAGTTATATTGCCAAAATCTGAATTCATAGGCACCTGATTTAATGACAAACACACTAACTCATCTTCTCATTTATTAGGAAAAAATAAATGAGCAGAAGTCTTTCTGCTAATAGCTACCATTACCAAAAAAATGTTATTTTTGTCTGCTGTTCTCACTGCAGGGCAATATTATTAAACAGCTATTTGAAGAGCACCAGAAAAAGGTTCTGCAATGCTTAGTTTAAAAAAAAAATAAAAATCTCTCAAGTATAAACAAAAGACAGATGAATGAAATGGTTATTCATTCTCAGCTGACTGGCCTCACCCACAGGTGCTGTATTTACTACAGGCCTGCAGAAAGGGCAAAGAATGCAGTATTTCAGGTCTGGCATTCTTCAGCCAACAGAAAAATCCATTTGGCTTTAGAACAATAAAAACAAACTGACAGAGAAAGCAATTTATCCATCTCTAGTCAAATGAACTTCTCTGCCGTTAATGAAGCCTGTGCAGCTCTAATATTCAAGGTATTTAAAACGGGAAGCTAAATGTCAATACTCAGAGCTCAGCCCTAAGTAATAATGCCCTTTTCCATTTGGGACAGACATGTGTATTGAGGCAAGTAAATCTTCTCAGCAGGACTATTATTTTCCAGTAATGACTACCAGAAAAACTTAGGATGGAAAGTGTATCAAGAGTAACTTGAGTCCTGATGATTGAACATGATCACAGAGTGATCCATACGATCCCACAGGGCTGGCACTGCCTCGGGACAAACACTGAGAACCCTTTGAACAACCACATCGCAGCACCAAGGACACAATTCATCCGTGGGACAGTGTAAAACACAACAGATACACATCCCACCACCTGGAGGTAACCTGACAAGGTCACAGATCCTCAGTATCACAGCTCTCCACTAGATATGTGAAGACTGAAGTAAAAATGGTTTAAAACATACAGAGCACTGTGGGAGTTGAGTGCCACTAGCAGAAAGCCTCAAGTTCAAGGTAGGTCAATTTGGGCAAGTTCTTTCCGTTACCAAACTACTGAATTAACACAGGAAGAAACAATTTCTCTTAGAAGCCTGATTTCTGCTCTTCATCCTTCTAAAGCAGCATTTGAGGTTCTGCATATTCTGAAGACCTCAAATGGAAACAGCATTAATCACACTGGTGGCAACTCAGGGGAGTGACAAGTGACTCAAGACTTTCAGGGTTTGGGAGATCAGCATTTTGTTCAGACAAGCCCTCACACTGCCTACCTAGAAATTAAAGCTCTCAATCAACAATTACCAGCGAAAAATACCTGCCTTGGAGGAAAAACCACTTGTGCCCCATTTCTGAAATCCTGCAAGAGGGATGAATTCTTGAGAGCAAAATGCAGCATCAGAGATGGTGGTGAGAGAAGTATTTAAAAGATTTTCTGGGGAAAAAATCTCTAATGAAGACTACAGAGCACAGTTGGACACGTCTATATGGCAGTGTAACATCACAGGCAGAGGAGAGCAAAATGACTCTAAAAGTCCTTATGGAAATAAGGAATATTATGGTATGCTGCAGTGTGCCCAGCCCAGCAGTGCCCACAGCAAGAGGGAAACGCTGGAAAACTGCCCTGAGAACCACAAGGTGTTCTTGAACCAGAGAAGCAATTCTGCTCAGAGCAGTTTGCTGTGCTTCTGCTCTCCTCTCCCTTCAAAGCCAAGCTCTGGAATGCAATCCAGCCACCACGAGCCCTGTCCATGGAGTGGGCCAGAGTTTGGGCCCCGCTGCCATCTCCCCACAGTGTTTCAAAGATTCTCTATTCCTTCCTTATGCTAAACAGCACAATAACCTGGTGCTTTTAGAGGCTGGGGCATCATCACAGAGTTTCAGGAGATGATGGCAGAGAGCATGGGAAGAGCCAGGCCAGGAAGCAGAGCAGGATGAAGCTGCCTATGAACAAGGAATGATACACTAGGACTGCTCTGAGACTGGGCCCTGGATAACGCTGTGACAAGTGACACCACCAGAGCAAACACACATGATTTCCAACAGTTTACAGAAAGCAAAGTTTCCTCAACCCTAGGAAAGCCTGACATTTAAAAATCATGAATTACTGCTTTTGCACAAGGATTCTCTTGCTACCAATTATGATCTCTAGGTGCTGTATTAATAACAACAGAAAAGACCTTGACCTGAATATAAAAGGAAAAAACAAAACATAACTGGAAGTGCCTTTAAGAGGGGCTAAACTATCCACATTTCTAAATAATTCACGGATCTAAAATTATGTCCACGAATAAGATAAACTTGAGAACTCAAATTCCGTAACTGCTATTGAGGTGTCTTTTCAAAGCACAGAAGAGTTAAGACATTTTCCTCTTTGTCAAGTTCACTGAGCAATCAGCAGCCTGCCCAGCATCCTTATTTCCCAGCACATCCAGTACACCCAGCACAGCTCCCACACCCTCCAAGCATCCCCATTTCACTGCCATGAAGTGCAAGTGTGTGGCCTGTAAACACAGCTTGAAAGGCATCTCACAGCACCAAAGGCCTGTTTGAAACACGTACAGAAATACCCAACATTAATTTTAGTTCCTAACTACATCAGGGTACTTCCCAAAACAAGGACAAAGTTTTCCACTTCGTGCAGAAAAACAAACTACAGGAAACAGGGTGGACCAGCAGCAGATTCCACTCAGAGGAGGAGCAACGTGACACAGCTCATGCACCCATTTTTAGACGGGTATTTTGAGGGGAATAAATTCACACCAGAATTCTTTTCCCAAGAATGATGAGCACAGAGTCCCCTTCCATCATTTCAGTCTTTCCAATATCTGGAAGACAACCTAAAGGAGGAAATTCTAAGAAATTCAGCTGGTAACAACTGTCCCGAGTGAGAAAGCTTTTGAGCCCAAAGTAGGCACATGCTCCTGTTCCACTGCAGCCCTCACACACAAACTGACATTGTTTTGTTGGTTTGGGGTTTTTATTTCTGTTGTTTTCAAGAAGCTGGAGCTTTTCCCTTTCCCTTTAATTGGTACATAGGGCTGGCTAGCAAGGCCAAACACAAACACTTCATCCCAAGGCTTTTCCAGCTGGTTCCCTCACACGCAGACCACAACCTTAGATGAAGAGCCCATTGCTTTGCAGAAGCAGGTACTCTGTTTTTTTTGGGAAACACTCTTCCACCTCTATATTTTAAGCTTCTCAGTGTAATGTTTTTGATTGTAAAAATTACTTTCCCAGCTAACTTTATGTCACTGAACAAAGCATACATGTTTTTTCCAAGTATACTAGCACCTCACTTCTTTTAATGCTTAAGCCAGTCATACATATATCTGGTGCAGAAACTCAAGCTACTTACAAGTTTGCTGATGGTGTATACAAAAAGCACTGGTACTACAGCCTTTGTTTGCTTAAATTAATCACCGATCCCAAGATACTCAGAAAAGATTTCGCTCTGGTCCAGAAGCAGCAAGTCCTCTCATGTCCTTTCCACAAATTTCTCAGAAGTGAAATGATCCTCTTGGTACAGAACAGAAAGGGAAGGTGCCCAGTGACCTTCAGCAGCAAAGACAAATATTCCTGAGAATTTGAAAACGGTCTGCAGATATCAGGACAGCGTTCCCCGAGGGCACACAGCAGGAGGACCAGGTTCAGGAATCGGGACACAGTCTGCTAGGAAAGCTGGATAATGTGACAGAAGCACAAAAGGAGCTTAGTGATATCATTAACAGCCGAGACTCAAACTCCAGTTCCTCAAACACCACCTCTATTGCTTTGCTTTTCCGAGCAATAACTTCCCAGAACGCTCCAGTCAGTGACACACGCCATTTTTATTAACATCTGGGTGCAATCACAGCCCCCCACCACCTACAACTTCTAAAAAGGACTGCAAGATTCAGTCTTTGCCCAGTATTCTGCTCAGCAATCCACCTGGAATTCCATCCCAACACTCCACGCTTTGATTCAGCGTTGTCCAGTGCTCGTGCACCAGGTCATGTGGAGTTCACAGGATTACTCATGCTAATAAAACCCCTGAATCACAACTGTTCTGACTGCACAGTGCCCCTGGGACATGAAATCCAACTAATAACTTGCAGGTCTTATTGTAGATACAGACCTTAACCAAAGCAGCTTTTTTTCCCCTGATGAGGAGCAGTAGTTTTTAAGGAAATCTTCCATTTACAACTCCCCTATGATGTGTCGTAAGACAAAAAACTTCTTAATAAAAATATAAGACAATAAACTTAATAAAAAAATAAAAATATAAAACCAGTGGGCTTAAAGTCAAGAAAAAACAAATCAGTTTTAGTCATCAGGAACATTTCAACAAGTATGAAGTCAAGCCACAGGCCAGGCCTCCCCAGAGGAATGGTCCCAGTTGTGTTCACTGGAACTCCACTGCTTTGCTAAATGTGCAGAACCCTGGTTACCCAAAATCATGGGGTACAGCCTGGGCTTTGTTTTAGAAGTCAAACAGCATCATTCTCCACAGTTGGATACATAATGAAAAAGCAAAACTTCACAGCAAGAGACACTGGGTGCTGCTTCCCTATAGTTTTCCTGTTGAATTTAAAACAATTTAATGAAAATATGCATGCCCTTGTTTTGCCTAAGGGTAATTAACATATCTCAGACTAGAGCATGTATTTTATCATAAATCCTAGAATGCATTATTAAGGCTTTTCAGGTTTAGTTAACAAGATTAAAAACTTTCAGTCATGAAATAAACCTTGTCTAATTAAAAATAAAGGAAAGAAAAAAGGCTTCCTGCTCCCAGCAACAACATTTCATAATATTTCATCATGGCCCACTTGAAATAATTCAGTTGTACATCTGGAAGGGAGGAAAGATCCATGAATCATTTGAAACCCTGATGTACATAACCCCAAATAGCATCATACAGAGAAATACAAATTTCATCAGACCTTCTCATCAAAACATCTCTAAAAGGCATCACATGTAGGTCATGAAATTGAGAAAACTGCCTCCTTATTTTCATCAGATTCTTTTTTTTTTTTTTTTTTGTAGCATTTTTATCAGGCTCTTCATCATGTTGCTTAAAAGACAGTGAGCTGCAGACCATTATAAATTGATGAGTATTATGCTGTGTGCTACTCAGAGGCACAAATAAGTCACTGGATTTGTTTATGAAATGAAAGCCTCAAGAGACACCAGCACACTCAGAGTTTCCTACCTATTAATGTAATGGCTTCCAAAGAGCTGTATCCATTTTGTGGTTTAAAGCTATTTTTAGATACTCTTGTAAAGAGTTTATATTTTGACCATCACATAATCAAGGCAAAAAAACCCCAAAACACAGCAACTGGTTACACCTACTCCCAGAGCCCTCCAGACTGTCTGGGGTGATGCTGACCTGCTCCTGCTCACCTGCATTGCAACTCAGAGCTGTGGGATCCCCACTGGTGACACTGAAACCACCACAGGGCCCTCCAGGCCATTTAAATAGCAAAGGCACAACAAGGCTGCAACCATATCTCCATCTCAAACTAAGTTTTTGTGAAGTGTAGGAAGTGACTGCTACAATACCTCTGAATACAATTATTTCAGTTTTGGAATTACTTTTCTTGATAAAAAATGACCACTTGATGGCCTGACTTCTGGTTTGTCCCTAAAGTCAGAACTGCAGGGAACTGTTAGATTGAACCAACTGAGGTTAACACATAATTATGCTACCCTGTGCTACACAAGGAAAAGGTGTTTTTTAGGGGAGGGACATGTGTGTATTTACATCTGAAATATGTGATACCATTTGGGGCAAAACGTGATTTCATTATATAAGTACAAGACAACAAACAGAATCCTCTGATGTAACAGTGTCCTGCTGCTGCATGGATTTTGACATACCATCAGATGACTTCAAAAAATGAGGTTTCCACTTAAAAATCCTGGGTTTTCTCATTTTGCAAGGAAATGTAACTCGGATGCTAACTTTCTGGAAGCTGTATCACAGTAAAACTGGCCAAAGGGAGTCGTGCAGTGGATCCTTAACAAAACATAAGGAAACAGATGCAGGCTGTGTGCATGGAGGAGGAAAGAAAAGACATTCCTTGGTCACGGAGGGTCAGAGCATTTCTCTCACAACAAACCAAACTGTGGGGGTTTTCAATTTTTTTTTACTTCTGCTTGAAGAGACGGGGTATAAAGTATGTTCTTCATGATTCTAAGAAAATCCACAATCTTCATTAGGAGCTTACTATTTATTTATGAAACAACACCCAGCATCTTAATTTGTAAAGAAAGGGAGTTGCACAGTGCACTGTGTGTTGTTTGTCCTCTCCATCGATAGGGTTTGGAGGGAAAGGCTCCTGCATCCTGACCTCCTACTGCTGCTGGTTACAGGAGCAGAGAAAACCACAGCATTCCACAACACTCCCAACCTGGCATTCCATGATCTGTGATATGTCCCCCGAGACATCTTAGTCTTCACTGTGTTACACTTTCCCCCCCTGAATCTCTCCCTGCTACAACTTCTCCTTTTGCAGCCCCTCCTTCCTTCCTGCCTCCTCCGTGCCAGCCACAGATAACTCTTTAGGAAACAGCCTTTCTGACTCTGCCAGTTGATCATTTTTGCTCCACCCACCCTCAGTGCCTCCGACTCCAGCACATCCAGCTCTCCTGACCTATTTATAGGCACAACTGCAACCATTAACATAAATAACAGGAATTTGTTCCACGCTCCGATCATTAAAAACGGCCACACCTGTTTCATTCAGGTGTCAAAGTCAGGAGTGGAGTTAAACATGAAAAAGCTGATTTGGAAGAACTCACAAAAACTCAATTTCACGTGGAAATACTATTGTTGAAAGACAACCAACTTGGTCTCACACACACCAGCCAAGGAATTATCAGTCACTAATATTACGTGACTTATACTGGCTAAGTTTATTCTTCTATAACATTTATTTTATGGCTCCTAATAAAAGACATGCATAGAAGTGAGACATGGATGGCTACTGTCCAAAATGTCATTATTATAATCTAATAATTGTGAACAAGAACAGAGGGTTTATACTCCTTTTCAAAGAACACTGGATAGTTGAAAGTCTGGAAGAAGAAGGATCATGTACTGCTTTTATCCAACACCCAGAAAGAACTCAAAGTTGGCTCTACTGGCCATCACATCTGCTTATAAGACACCCCACTCGTGGATCCCTCTTCTTCAGGATCATTTTAAACACCTTTATGATGATTACAGCATTATTTGCATGCAGCACTTATCACGCTTACAAAACACAGAAGCTGCTGAAGTTGAGAAACAAACCCTGGTCCAGGGTCACCCAAAGAATAACCACAAATAAAACTGAGGTTTCCAGATTAGAAGGAGCTGGGGCAGCAATCCCACCGAACCACCATCTGCTGCTTTTACGCTGATTTTTTGGCTGATTTCTCTATCACACACAGAGACACGGGAAGTTGGTTTTCTGGTTCACTGAACGTTTGTAAAATAAATCACCAAAGAGCTCAAAGATCTGAATAAAAGCAAATAAGGGGATGAAATTATAAATATCTGCACCCTTTCCAGGGTATTCATTTCTGCAGCACCTCACCACCCCAGGCATGAGGGATTGACTCAGTGAGTGCCCTCAGCATCACACAAATGCTGTTCAAGCAACTCATCTCCCTTCAAGCACGTTCACACACATTAGGGGGAAGAGAAAGAGAAAATTAAGAAAGAATAAGAAAGAAAAACCTTAAATCCTGCTGAATTCTGAACTGAAACAACTATTTTGTTTTAGCAGACAAAAAATTCTGGCTAAGACTGACTTTATAGCTACCACACAGTGTCATCATTCCCATTACATCAGAATATCCAGCACTCAGACTCTTTAAATAACTGGATAATGGAGAGGTCCAGGTCTGTGATTTCAGCCTTAAGTTTTGTCTTCTTGGGATTTATCAGGTCAGAAAAGGCCCTTAACGTTGCTTTAGCGCAGATTTTTAGCAGCTTTAACTAAAAAAAGAAAAATAAATTTAAATTAGAACTGGACCAAGTTTGCTCTGCTGGGCACTGGAATCAGATGTTTAAGATGAACTTAACTCTGTGGGTCAGCTCAAAGACTTCTTCAGGCAAACTCAGTTTTGGTTCCAGCAAAGGGAGATGACAGAGGCAGGGAAGAGGAGAAACAGTCAGCTGGATTGGGATATGCCAAGTGGCAGGTACCCATCCCCTCAGCATTCTCTGTGTTTCAATTAGCATTGCTGTCACGAAGAATCAATATACAGTTTGAGCTGACATTAATTCTCATTTTAAATAATCTATGCCTCAATTGCATTTCTCCACTTGAAATTCCAAATGCAACTTTCAGCCCTGCATCATTATGAGGCACTCCCTTACACGAACTTTAATGTGCTGAGATTTAATATTTCAGAACGTTAAACCCGGAGAGAAAAAAAAAAAAACATTATCAGTAAACTCAAAACTACTTGGTATCCTCAAGAAAACAAGAGAGAAATAAGGAGAAAATAAGGGATGTGACTAATCTTCTCACAGGCAAAGAAAGTAGAGCCTGTCTCCCAGGACCTCGTGGGTCCTTTTAGGAAAAGTGGAAGGTAGATCACCATGGCAACGGAGTATTTTATGAGATACTTTAGCAGTGCAATATGCTCTGATATGAACATAATCAGAGCAGCAGTGCTCTGCCAACCAACTAGAAAAGCTTTTAGCACAAACAGGGAGTGCATTTCTGTCTGCTGGAATTCCCAATAATGAAAAACGGATGCTGCAAAAGGCACCACGGATATAGCAGTGAGGGAAATCATGTGCGGAGCGTAAATGAAATTCTCTGGTCGCTGGGGCTCCCTGATGGAAACAGCTGGAGACTTACAGAGTCCAGGAAAAGGAAGGTATCAGGAGGGGAGGGTCAAACTTAATAACTGCTGGCTCAACTTCTGTGCCAAGTACCTAAATCAGATCAGATCACTGCACATCTGCACAAAAACACCAGGAGACAGCGCTTGGAAGGGGAGCTGGAGGGACAAAGGGCCCTCTGTGAGTGGCAGTGACAGACACGCCGGTATTTGAGGGCAGGAGGAACAGGCAAGAGAAACTCAGGTCAGAGGCATCACTAAAACAAGAAAATACACCAATAAGGACACCAAAAGAAGTGGAAACACCGCTATAATTTAGAAATGTGTCTATTTCTGCCTGAGAGCAGCCAAGGGACTGACAGCTCATGTTGGAATGTGTGTTCAGTGGCTAAGCAGCAACAAAATCCAGGCTTATTGGCAAACACTGCACAGGAAGAACCATTAAGAGATTGCTCTAAGATATGGTGGAGTTTTATTTTTGCTCCAGTGATAATTTACTATCTTGAATCGCCACCAAAACAGCCATTTAGTAGTTGGTTATTTTTGAGACAGCAGCTAGAATAATGACACTGATTTGTATATACTAAATTTAACACCAAACTGACAAGTATGTTTTGGTCAGTTATTCTGTAGGTACATGAATTTGTAGCAGAGATGATAAATCTGTATGTTAAAAAAAACCACACAGGCAGGTTCCACTTCAAGTGGCTCAGACCTGAGAGATCTCAGCAGCAGAACAGTGGCTGATGAAATGCATTTAGTACAAAAATAGGGTAACAGACAGCAGTAGTAATATTTTCAGCTACTCGCACACGTTGCTGAATTTTAAATTAATTGTAACCACAGAGGAAAAAGACCTGGGGGTTGCTGTAGACAGCTCTCTGAAAACATCTGCTCAGTGTGCAGAGGCAGACAAAAAAAAAAAAAGGCAAATGGAGTGTTGGGATAAATGCAATGACAGAATGCCATGCCAAAAGTACAACAGAAATTAAAGATAAAAAAACCACTGTATTATTCAAATACAATATCCCACATCAGATACATGAGAGAGGCTGCAGAAATAAAACAGAAAGAGAAATAAAAGTATTAGATATAGACATGAACATGAAGGTAAACGGAAGAGAAGGCCAGCTTACACAGGGGATAGATAGAAGGGTAATGGTGCATTTAAGAAAACGGGAGAAGAGCACATGGCAAGGCTGTGATTTCCTCTCCCCTCTGGGAAGAGGTAGAGAATAAAGGCAGCCAAAAGTAACAAGTTTCAACTTAAAAATACGGCAACTAATTCAGACAGATGGACATAAACCTATTTCGTGCTTTTATTCTGGTTTTAAAAACAAAACCTGCTCAGTGAATGAATGGATTTTTAGTATCGAGGGCAAGGTTCAGAACAGAGAGCTCAGGTATAAGTGACATTCCCACCTCACTGAGGGGATAACATGGATGCCTGATCCCACTAGCAAGGCAGAATCCCTCCTTAACAAGGAGCAAAAACTGTTTTAAGCCACATTTGGTGTTCCTGGTAAGAAGTTCTCCCTGACAAATATTAGAGTTCTATCTGATGTGCTATTTCAATGTATTTCAATGATACTAAGAATAACAGCTGAACACAAGAAACACATCAAGAGTTTTTATTCATTATTTCTGTGGCAACTTTCTGGAGCAACGGCAAGGAAAGGAAAAGTCACTTTTTCTCTCTGAAGATTTGTTTTCATCTAACAGACAAATTCCAGTTACACTTTCTAAAGCTCCTTGGAGCTGTCAAACTTATCCCAAGGATGTTCTGGGAACAAGAAGTGTGGTTAAGTAGAGATAATACAATAGTAAAAATATTAAGCAGAAGCATAACACACAAATCAGCATTCCATGGTTCCCATCACCATCCTGGCTGCTACAGGACCGATCCCCACTGGCAAACAGATACATTTGATCACGGCCAAAGTTAAAACAATACAAATATTGCCATTAAGCACCTCAGTGTTCTGTGATTTCCTAATTTATCTAAACAACTTTCTCACAGCCACTTGAGCAGCCACAGCCTAATGATTTCCACTTAAAGCTTTGTTTATTTGGACAGATACTGAGATAAAATAGCTCCAAACCAACATGACTGTGTGAGCAAGGCCCTCATCACACAAGGGCTTATTTTCATCCTCTGCAAGGCTGTATTTGCAGGCTAAAAAACAGAGCTCAAGACCACCAGATAAGGCTGGGCATCCTGAATTTAAGTGTGCAATACAGAGCTTGATTTTTGACAGAAACTCCCCATTTTCTATTTAAAAACCCTCCACATTATTTTTTTCTACAAACCTTGCCTTGCCAGCAATGGCAAACAAAGCAGGCTTTGAAGACTGTAGTAGAATTTCAGTATCATAACCTTCAATCTCATGCAATTAAGCCATTAAACTTTTCTGATAGAAACCAAAATGGTCTTTCTGCTGAATAAAACGTCTAAAGTTCATTCACTGATATGATCTCAGTGCCCTACTTGTTACCTTTTTAATGGGGGGGGAGAATAAAAAGCCTGAATAGAGATTAAATAAAACATGAGGTTTTTGTCTAAAGACAACTAAGCTTAACTGCCACAGTAAAGCTTTCATCACCAGGACCGTCTTTGCCAACAGTGTTTTCCCCTGCAGCCAATGTTGTTGGACTTAAGTCAGAAAAAATCAGTCATTTACGTCAGTCTATTCCAGTTCTGCTTTCTATTAAGACAGACTGAAGTCCTTTCCCATCACCAGAGCTGAGTAAACCTCCTGTTTTCCCACATTTCATCCTCCTCTCGGTTCACAGTGTGAATTTCACCTGTTTGGGGATGGATTACATTCCTCTAAGAAATGTATTTACTTGAGACAGAGGGACCTACACCACAGAAATTCATCCTTCATAGCATTAAGGCAAATTCTTCTGAAATAATCCAACCTTTCCCCCCCCCAACCCCCAAGTAAATTTATACAAACATCTATGCAACCACTCCTACCTTGTGATTACAGTTTCCTTTCCACTTAATACATTACTATTAATAACTTAGACTTTGGGGAAGTATGTCTTGAGGAAGAAGAGCAGGGAAATGAGGTTTTTGGATACCTTTTTTAAGCAAGTTTTCAGTACACGAAAACAATCTTCTCCTGATAAAGGATATCACACAACTTTCCTGCAGTCCCAGAAGCACCAGACATGCCCACAGGACAAAGGTTTTTCTGCTGGTTGCCGATGTCCTGCATTGCACTGAAGGAATTTGTGCAGGGAGATGTCAGTGCTCATGAGAAAATACTCATTTTTGGATCCATAACAAGTTTATGTACAAGAAAAAAGACGTTCAGTTTCCCAGAGAAAGGATCCCCACACTTGACCCTTGAGAGAATATAAATATTATTTTGTTTTGCAGATGGGAGAAATTAAAGTGTTTTGCCTGACAGTGAACATTTTCAGGACCATTTTATCAGGCTTAGACGTACTCACACCACAGAAAAACTGTTTTTTTGGGAGGGGTACGTATTTTTAACAAGGCCGTTCTGTGGTTTTTATATCCTAGGATTGCCTTTAGGTATCTAAAAGAAAGTCCATGTGAAGGATTCCGCACACACCCCTCTCAATTCAGCACCCCAAATAACAGAAATTCTCTAAAAACCACAAAGAGGATATTTTTTAAAGTGTGAGAATAGACACAAACTTCCTCATCTCAAATGCTGATATATCCTTTGCCTTTCCATTCCCTGAAGCCAAACTCCTGCCTGCTCCCCACGCTCTCATCGAAGAGCTTCCCTTACCGTGGCATGTTCTGTACAAGAGTCTTAAACATTAATTAAGTCTAACAGTCCTCAGAGATGTTAGCACAGCTATAAAAAGGTTCCTGGATCGAGTGGCTACTGAAGGAACTGGCATCTGATCAAATTTTCAAGAGTTATGCTCCCAGCTTTATGAATAAATCAAGGAATTATCGGTTTTTGAAAGTCCCCAGCACTTCTTGGTGCCTCATGTACATATTAACAGCCCTATTTTACAGATTCAGCATCTCAGGCATAATGAACCTAAGGGGATACCAGTAGTAAAGCTATGAAAGAATCCAATCTCATATCTGAGAGGAATATTTTTAGTTGGAGACAACTTCCCAATTGCAGGGCAGCTTGGAAGGCTCATTATTTGTTTCTGGTTAATTTTAAACACAGCCCAGACACTCTATGAATGAAGCACGTTTTTCTGCAGACTGGGGCATATTAACACTAATTAAAGAAAGGAAAGATTCTAGTATTAACTAATAAATTCCTGACAGTTCAATATTTTAATTCAGGGTCATATCAAAATCCTAAAGGAGCTCAGGGGACTTTAGAAAGTCCCCTGTATCAGGGTCACTGCTGTACAGGAGCTTCTAATCACTCCTGCCACTAGAAAAGGATACCCTAGGCTGGAAAAAATGGGGGAAAACTCCTTTCTGGGTCTTCCTAACTAATCTATACCTATTATAAATGCATAACTAAATCTAATATGTCAAGAACAAAGGCCTTAGAAGGACTGCTAGAGCTACCACAAATTTTACACAATATAACTAAAAATTTTAAAGCAGTTGCCCCCAAGGAGGGGAAGCTGCACTGGACTCTTCTGATCAGCCCTTTCGCATTCAGCAACCACACAGTTTTGTGATTTTCCTTCATAATATTGATAATACTGAAACAAATCAACACTTTCAGAAGTGTAACTACAGAAGAAAACCACCAAATAATTGTATACAAATAACAGACACCACAACTGAATATTTCAACCCAGCCAAATTTGAGTATTATGAGACAGACTTGGGAAGGGAAAAAAAAAATTTAAAAAAAGAAGAGAGCAATAACTAACCACGGAATTTATTTTGAACACAGAGGCTTCAAACCATTTGAAATTATGCTGAGTGAAGACACTGCTGAAAAGAGTCAGCTACGCATTTCCCTGGTCAGAAACAAACTTTCCCAGAGAACAGGAGGAGAGCAGCAAGGTTACAGAGCAAGCCTATACTGTGCTTAAACTCGCCATTAAACATGCATGAAGCCCAACAGAGGAACTGCCTCTCCTCACCTTGCTCTCTAGGGAAGTGCAGCACAGCAAGGTTCAGCTCCAGGCTTCCCCTTTTCCAGGCACAGCAGGGACAGGGACCCCTCCCTGCCCCATTTACCCCCCCAGTCATGGGCTGGGGAACCACCAACCGGGTCTGGCTTTGCAGAAGTGGCTTCTCATCCAAACACAAGAGTTTTCCACTGAGAGTTGTTGCTGCTCCCTGCCCTGCAACTACAGGAAAAGCCCATTTCTGCAATCTAGAGGAGGCTCCAGTCCGCACGATCAGGAGTAGGAAAAGCACTTAAGGACTGAGCCTTTTCCCAGGAAAACCTCAAGTGACAATGTAATCCCATCCTTCCTCAGTTATTTCACTGTGTGTCCCAGAAGATAAGGCACACGCTGCTCGTTTGGTGTTTCTGAATAATAGCATTTCCCCCTAAAATCCCTGACTGAGAAGCCCAGACAATATTTTTCTGTTCACTTCCAGATTAGTCCCCAACACCAGGATGAGTGACCTTCTCAACCTATCAAGCCCCACATTAAAGTATATTCGTAAGATACATCAGGAAAACAAACACCACATGTCCTGGACAACTGAAGGAGCAAATTCAGGGAATATTCCCCGAGCATGAGGTGGCCACGTGTCTCCAGGTCTTAAAGCTTCTACACAAAGGGGCTGGGTAAGGGCATCCCAGAGCCCTGCACACCAACAGCCTGGCATTCTGCTGCTTCCCAAAGCTTTAAATTTTACCCTCAGCAAGCCAGCCCTTACTTAACTGTGGAAGAGGGCAAGCCTTACGGCTCTCTTGGATTTGAAGTGGCTCTGGACATGACAGCACCCCACTCACACTCTGAGGCTTCCCCAGAGCACCCTGTGTGCCTCCAGGGAAGATCCATCCCTGCGTGGGAATCCAGACCTCCACAGTGGCAGCAAGAGGCACATCAGCTGCTGAAGCAGCAGGCTGGGTTCATTTGGATAATGCTGAAATGAGAATTGATTCCTGGACTCTGCAAGCCAGAGCTGTGTATCTTGCACGTTCAGCTTGTAGGAGAGCCACTCCCTTCGATATCCTTCCAAACTGTCCCTGTCCTCTCCTCCTCCACCCTCCTGCCTCTTCCACGGCAGTACAGAGCTGTGTTCCGGGCCAGGCATCGCCATCATCTCCAGCCCAGGCAGCTCCTCATCTCAAATTCCCAGTTACAGATGGACATCCCAGCAGGACACAGTTCCATGACATCTTTAAGCCCATCCTCCTCGTGCTGCTGCACACCCAACGTGACCCCACCACTTGTGAACCTACTCCACAACACACACCCTTGTGACTCTGCTGGCCGTGGCACAGCCCTCCCAGACTCACTTCTGCATCTGGGATCAGCAGCTTCCCAGAAATCCCCCCAGCAGCACAGCCCCACTGCCAGCCACACGATCTGCTGCTGATAAGGGACTGGAACTGCTTGTGAGTGGCTCAGGAGTCACTTTTAAGAGTTAAAAAATAACAACAGAAAAAGTTAAATAAAGAGGGGGAAGTCTCTCTTTTAGACCCTTAAAGTACTAAAACTGGAGTCACTCCCTGGTGACAGCAGGGTAAAAATGACATTTCAAAGTGGAATAACATTTTCACAGTAGTACTTAAAGACAGAAAGGGAAGAAAGCACCAGGATTTTTATAAAGATTTGGCTTAAGTGTTCTCATTAAAAATGGATAAATAGCAGCAGTGTGTAATCATTAAAGTAATCCAATATATTTTTGAGTCCCCAACACTCAATTATATTTATGGAGACTCCAGAACTACCATACACAGCTTGAGAGCATGTAGCATCTGCTACTTCCAAGATGAGTCACGGGAGGAAATTCCCCTGTATTTTCTAGGAACCAGTTCGGCAGCCAGTGATTGAAACAGTGATGTGACTATATATACACCCACACAAATGAGAAGAAATAACTTCTATCAATAAATGTTCATTATATTTAACATACTGACTGCAGATTTCAAATAAGAGATTACAATTAGAAAGATTATTTTGGGAAAACATTCCCCTGTTTAATTTGAATGCAATGCAAATTTTGTCAAAGGTCAGAAGAGACTGGAATAGAAACTAATTTAAATAAATTGCAGGAATTTGAGGACATTTTGAAGAAGGGAAGTAAATATGCAACAAAACTTCAACACCCCACAGCACTTGGCTCCATTTTCAAGTGCTGCATCATTAACTGTATAATCACTTACCACATCTGTCCCTCCCCAAACACATCCACAGCAGCTGCCTCTAGACTGGCCTCAGGAGTAAACTCTGAGCTTAAAAGCACCCAGGTCATGTCCACCTCTCACTTTCCAAACATGCTGCCACTCCCTCCTGTAACAGGGGGACTGTGATGTGCAAAATCCAAATTTACCCGAGTTCCAGGTTTGAGGCTGGTCAGTCGGAATAACTTGGATTTTAAGAGTCAGGTCACATTACCAGATGGTCTCTAATGAGGGAATGCAGCCTCAATGACAGCACAGAACTCACTTTTACTTTAGCAGGTACCCAAGAGATGAATCTGTTCCTATGCACAAATTCAAGGGTACAAACCAAACTTTTATGAAGTTATTTTATATTGTTTTGACCAATTTCAGCATCTTTACTCCACGGTGAAAACAGCTGCAAGGAAACTGGGAGGATACTGGATTGCTGTGAAGATTCATACAGCCCTGGAGCACTGGTTGTGTATTTCAAGCTAAGATGTTTTTAGTTTTGACTTCTAATCTGACAAGGAGAGCTCAAACATTTGTGTGCAAGTAGCCAACTAATAACCCTTCCAGATAAGGCCTCAGGCTCTAGAATTACTGAATAGCAGCAGTCTCACCTTCAGAGAGTACACGGTGGCCTTCTTGAATTACCAGGACTCTTGATAAAAATCCAGTAGGACAAAAGAGAAATTCCACCTCACTTTTGAATACCTGAAAGTCACATCCTCATCCATCAAAGGGGTGAGCCTAAAAAATCCACCACAAGCCAGCAGCTGGAAGGACGGCTGCTTACACAAGACCACTGACACGGAACAAGATTCACTGTTTTTCACCAGGGAAGTGACTGCAAAGAGAGCTACAAGTTTAAAGTTTGAGGACAAAAAACTATTAGCTATCCCAGTAACAGCCCACAGGAGAGTTTGATTTTACTGAGAATGAACCCCAGACTCATGCAGGCTCCCTGTGCAACCCCAGCCCAATCTTCAGCTCTCTCTGAGGACAAGAACTTTCTGTAAAGTGTGACACCGCCCATTTATCTGCAATATTTATACTGACAACGAACTTCTCCAAGCATGACCTTAAATATATATTCTCACATAGCTCAGCTAAGTGTGGCACTCCATTTGAAAAGTCTGTGGGGTTGGTTGAGTCCATTATAAAAGTTGCTTATTCTGAAATCAGTGGCATAAGCAAGTCCTCCGTATCAGGTGATAAAAATTGATTGTAAGAACACACATAGCTTTCCCCAACAGGACCCCCCTGCCAGCATCAGACATAGCCTAAGATTAACTTTTTTTTTTTCCTCCAGACACTGAATTTTCTTTAAAAGATCCCCAATCACGGGGTTTTTAGGTATGACCTGCTGTGAAGTAGTTGGATTTTTTTGCAAATATTTATAATACATTAAGGGTTTGTGCTAAAGTACCAGATCATTACAGTTGGTAGCAACAAAGGGACAGACCAACACTCACAGCAATCATAGCTGGTTTTAGTTCTGAAGGAGAATATAAATTTCACCAGTATTTCTTCACTTTTCAGACATATGGCCTTCAACTGCAAAGCAGCATTCCTTCAATACCAAAGCAGAGTCAAAAGATAACCAATGCAATCATACAAACATACACAGTATCTTGTTTCAAGCTGCAATCAGTGCTACCAAGATGAGATAAAGATATAAAATCTGAATATTATAACCAAAACTTCTACATATGTAAATCCATTCAAATCCCAGGTCCCTCCTGCTTTCCAAAAAAACACAAATCCAAATTCCCTGAAGCAACAGCAAAGTGCACAGACAGGTCAATGCATACAATGGCCAAAATCTGCCCTAATGTATTTTAAGTTACGCTACAGGAAGCACTACTTAAACACAAACCAAACGAGACTTGTCAGAGAGATCTCTGGGAGTCTGAAGAACAACTCACAGGCAGCTGTTCCAGGAAACCTGCTCAGCAAAATGGCCTTTGTCATGTGTCACCTTTCCAGTAAAGTGCCAACTGTATGCCCAGGAGTTTATAATGAAAGTAATTACAGGCATTATATAAGGTGTGCTTGCAACACTCCAGTTTCCTTCTCCATAACGATTAAAACTGTGGCTTCTAAGCAGCTTAATTTTTGATGGAGACAAGCACACCACTGCTGCTCCCAGGAACTGCATGAACTGATTTCCCAGACCCAAGGAGGTTTAAGACCCGGTGGCGTTTCCGAACATTAAGGGCTGCTGGGCACATGAGGTCAGTCGTGGCCAGAAGCTCCAGCCCAGAAACATCTGCAGAACCCGTGCAGTGACCTGGCTGCCCCAATTTGGCTCTCAGCTGACAGTGCTCACGAAGCACAGCGTCCCTGAGGGGCCTTTACAGGATGCAGAAGGAGCTCAGCCTGACACTGTTCTCAGTACAGCTTTGCACACCCCTAAGACTTGGCTGAAATTACACTCACAGGCACCAGGAACCTTCTGCTGAAGCTCTGCAGTCACCTAGTCAAGGTAAAGGGAGGATCCAAAGATTTTACCTGTGCTGGCACTGGATGAGTAAGTAGATTTAAAATGCTCTTTACCACAGAGTGTGATTCAGCTACCCCACTGTAAACACACAGAACATGTATAGCTTCAAAATGCTCCTTAAAAAACCAGCAACCCACCCTGAAGTACATCTGCATGAATCCTTCAGTTTAAAGACCCCCAGCTCTCAGCACTGCATCATTCACAGCTTTGGTAAACAGCTGAATGTGAGCACAATCATTTTTGAACAGTGTTTTAAAAACCATTTCATGTCCCATTACTCCTATATAAATGTTACTCAGGAAGACAGAACCATTCCCACAGCCTCTTCAGAATAACACAAACACCCCCCAAATTGCCATGGGGCTATTTATTAACCAACCACCATACTGTAAAAAATATGACCACTAAACTTCATTATACTTCATTTTGTGTTTGCAGTGTAAAACAATTCCCAAATCTGAAAGTGAAGTGTCAGTATCAAGCTTAAAAACTAGTAAGTGAGCTGAGCAGTGGAAGCCCCTTTGCTGTGCAAGAGCAGAACACTGGAGTGTTTAGTCACCAAAGATGGGCCAATACCCAAGAACACCAAAGGAAGTACAAGCAGCAAGGTCATTTCACATCTGAGTGATTAAAACATTTAACCATTTAATCCATTTATATAATCCTAATAACTTTACAGCTCTTTTCAATCATACATTCAACACCAAGACTAAGGGAAAAAAAGAATCCAAGCATGCACCCTGAAGCGCAGCATTCCAAGCACGGGCTCCGAGAACATCCTAATCCTCCCATCCTATCACTCATGGCCAGAAGAGACTGGACTTACTGAGAAAGTGAGATAAAGTAACAGTCAAAACAAACTGTAAATCTCAAAGGGTAACCCAAGGCAAACACTCAACAAACCTGATAGATTTTAAAGGCTGCACAGAAACCAACGTGGCCTTCGAACGGCTCAACTATCTTCCCAAACAGGGACACACAGAGCCCAAACACTCTAAGGACAAGGAATAAGATGACCAGCATAAAAAGAAATATCCTTCAAAAACATCAGAGGCACAGTTCTGACAGCCAGTTAAAGATATATCAAAATTAACTGCAGCCCAGCAAGTGTTTTAATACTCAAAAGCTTTTCAAACATACTGCACAGCAGAACTCATTTTGCTTTCTGGTATGGTTTGGGATCTGGGTTTAAATCAGTCCCAACACAGGCAGCAGAGCTCCTTAACTACCTGCTCTAAGTTACACACCTCAGCAGATAAATCTGGCAGCCTTACATATGGGCTCAAGATTTCCATTTGAACCATCAGAGGTTTCTTGATTCAATTCAGTAAATGCATAATTTGGCATCTAATTTAAGAGGGAGGATAAAATTTTAAAACTGCCTCTGAAAACAGTAGAATATGCCCAGATTACTGTATAAAGATTCTGAAAAAGCAAAAAGGAATTTAGACAGTTACACGAGCATCTGCCATGATCAGCCTGGAAATGCCTCTTCACCCTAGAAATGTCTCTTAGTCCTGTCCTTCCTTCCAGAGTGGGTTTATTCGACCAGCAATTGAAAGCATTTCCCATCAAGTCTGTCTTATTTCAGATCAGACACTCGAGATTTCAAAGCAGAAAATGCGAAAGGGCCACCACAAACACTGGCAAAGGCAAACTGAGCCCAACAGGAGCTCGGTGAGTGAAACAATTCTTGGGGAAAGAAAACCACAGTGAGAGCAGCAGATCCTTCAAGATCAACACAAGAAATGTCTTGGTAACAGAGGAAAAACTGACCTCTAAGATACACCTGATCTGCCAGTAAAAGAAAGTTTCACATTTTTACAGCCAAACTGAGCCAGTAAGACTCAGTTTAAAGCAGTAGAAAAATTATTTCAAAACTCCATGCCCTCGTACACAACCAGGGCAGCATTTCACTGCCATGTGAGCACCACACTGTTTATTAAAGGTTACCATGAGCCATACCTACCTCTGCTCTTTCACTCCCAAAATTACAGCAGGGGCCTTCCCCTGGACACAGAGAGCTTTCCTTTTCCTAAAGGGAACAGCTATTCCTCACAAAGGGCAGGAACAGAATTCCTGCAGCTGACAGTCTGACCAAAGACCAGGAGACAGCTTGAGAATCCCCAGGTAACTAAATCTCTAGTTACCAAAGACTGAAGAATATTCCCTGGTGTAAAAAGTCCATTCTACTACTGTTTGTGTGGCAGGAAGAAGGCTTCCATTTATTAAAAAATTCCTTAATTTTCCTTATGGGAGCTAGAATAAACACTATTAATGTTGCAGCAAATGCACTTGACCTGAGGATTGCTGAATTTTGGTGGCATTTAACAGCATGTAATATGGGGGGGGGAAGAGGCAGGGAGCCAGGAAAACATGGCTGTGTGCCTTCAGAAAACTTGTTCTTTTGAACAGTGCAGTTTAAGATCAACCACCCTGAAGCAAAACGGTCAGAACATTTTCTTCCGATGGCACACCAAGTGTTTTCAGAGGGCAAATATTTTAGACCAGCGCAGCAAAACAGGGAGATCCCAGGAAGGAAAGCTCACCCACCGTGGCAAAAATCAGCATAGGAAGGGTGAGTTTATTCATCCATTATGCTGAAGAGCTTAAAATGGAAACATTCTATATGTCTCGCCTCAGGCCAGGGTGAACAGCTGAACACACGTGAATCACTTCCACAGCAAGTGACTGGACTGGGAAACACGCTGATGGAAACTGCTGGTATCTCATGCCTCTCCCTCCTACCCACGAAAAAGTCCTCATAAACACACTGCTGCGTGTTTCTGCAAGGAAGGAGCAAAATCAGATCCACTATTTTTCCTTTTATTAAGTTGGAGAAACACAGAGGATACAGAGGCTGATGGATGAAGCCTCACCCCTCCTTGTAATCCCTGCTGTGCCAACATCCTCGGCTACGGATGCACAACCGCAAAAGCCAAGAGCAGATAGAGATACCTGTGAAACGCATCACACCAGATGTTTAAACTTCAGAGGTTTAAAAATCCTTAAGAGTTTAATGAATAAAATTAGGAAGAAGAATTCATCTGTTTAGTGCATTTTGGTATGAAAAAAAAACCCTTCGAAACAGTAACTGACAGATTAGTTTACCAAACATAATGATAAAAAGAAAAAAAAATCCCCAAGAGTCACATTCACAATGAGGTGGTTTGAAGCTAAAAACACCCAGCCAGCTGCAATTCCCACCTCATGCAGGCAGGCAGAAGTGCTTCTCTCTCCCCCTCCCCAGGCAGACACAGCTCACTTCCTTCTTCATTGCAACATCAGAAGCTCAACTCGATGCTAACAAGCCACAAAGTCCTGCCCAGAATTTAAAGTCACGCCCCAGTAATTACACGAAATAAGCTCTAAGTGGTTAAAAAAAAAAAAAAAGAAAAAAAAAATCAACTTACTCAGCTTCAATTTTGCTTTTAATTCCAAAATATTTTGACTGTTCATAAAACAGAAAAGCAATTTTCAGTTCTGAGGTTTGCTCCCTCCACCCAGATGTCTCATTAGATGATTTTTTTCCAATCTCACTGTAGAACATCAGCATGTTCACTGATATTGCAGCTACGCCACTAACAGGGATCAAACCCCTGAACATGCAAGCTTTTAAGGAGAACACTGAGGTGTATTTGATATTCAGTTTTTGTACCTAACCCATAAAGGAGGATAGTGGGGGCAGGAGAAAAACCAAAGGTAATGTAGGATAATGTAAAAGTAAAACTCAACTGTGCAGATGTCCCACTCAAAGGTGGTCTGACACAAAAGCACCAAAGATGCTGCAAAAATCTTTGGAAGGTCCCAGCAAAAAGGCGAAGTGTTCTCCCCTCACCTGCCCTAAGAGAAAGGCAGCACATAAATTCTTGAACAATAAAACCCCTGCATGTTGCATGCAGCCTTTCCCCTGAGAAGACAGAATAAATCACATGCCAGTTCATGGAATCCAAATTAAAAAATAACAATTTTTGGTCTCCTGGTGCCGTGACACTAAAGAGACCAACAAAAACCCACTTAGCCCAGGAGATGGTTCCAGGTCACAGAGCTTGTATTATCCCTCTCCAGAGGGAACTGTACCTGCAGCCTGGGCAGGGTGTGCCACATCCCCAAACAGGAACCAAAACCTTCCCTACTGCACAGGCACGCAGCTCCCTGGCCACCAGTTATCACCAGGCTTTTGCTCCTTGGTGGTTAAATACCTGTTTTTTCAAAACCAAACCAAACCAACCACCACAACTCCCTCAGCTGCCCCAGCCAGGACAGACCCCAGCTCAGTCATCCCCCAATTCATTAAGAAATGAGCTTTGCATCAGATTCTCTCAGCTGGGGAGGCAGGTCCTGCCCGACATCCCCCTGCTACTTATAGTAGTAGCAAACAGTTGTGGTTCTGCAACGTCAGCAGTAGGAAGTTCCTTCTGCCAGGCCCCACCACGAGTGGTAACTCTTCACCTACACAGTCTCCCCATCTCCTGCTCAGCTACTGAGCTGCAGGAATACAAAAGCACAGGATACAGAGGGGGGGTCCCACCCAGACCAGTGTTCAGCTTTGCAGGAGTTCTTAATTTATGAATGACACCAATTAAGCATCCCCTTTGTTCAAAGATCATAAATGTGAAAGTTTTTTGACTTCCTCTCTCCACACCCTCGAGGCTCTTACCCACAACTTCACTGACTGCAGCTGCAAACACTCTCTGCATGGGGAGGCCCTGCCACCAGGAGCCAAATGTTCCTTAACTGAGAGGTTTTACTCTTTTCACAGCTACCACTAATTCCCTGGATGGCTTGGGAAGCCAAGTGGGCTTAGCAGTGCTCAGAAACACTTCTGTCGTGTTGCACTGCTTACCCAAAATAATGATCTTCCTAAAGGAAAAAAAAAAAACAAACCAATTTTCTTCATTTGTATTAATGAAACAATCCATTTGTAGACAATTAATGTGCCTTGGTGCTTCCTTTTCTAACTTTAGGATCTTGGTTATATACTGCAAGTAATTCTCACACTTAAACGAAGAGGTAGGACTTAATATTAAGGAATAACTTTTCACCTCCACAAAATTAAAACCCAAAAGGTGAAAGGAGGGTGTGTTAATACTGACTTGAGTCTTCCCCAAGACAACCCAAATGCTGCTGGACCCAACCAGTGCCCAGGAAACAGAAACTGAAACTCGCCAATTTACTCATTAACTGAAATCAAACAGTGGTATGGGAGGGGTTTTGTTTGGTTTATTTTGTGTTTTTAAGAAAGTTACTCACAGTGTAATTTAGCGGTGCTGCCCCTACTCCTCTGGGGATAAGTTTGTACCTTCCAGCCCCATCCTCATCCCACCTCTGTTCCCATCTCCAGACCACTGGCGTTGCTGCAGATGGTTATTTCACAGCTGGATCAGCTTCCTAATCTGTACCACCCCTGGCAGCACCAAGGTTTGTGCCAACACAACTCAGTGGGAGAAAGGAGAGATGGAGGAGCAGCTGGTTTCAATTCAGCACTAAAATCAGCTTAAAATTCACTTAATTTATAGACTCCTGATTTAAAATTCACAACCAATCCATTCCCTGCTCCCAGTCCCTGATCCCCACCTCCTCCAGCCCTGTGTTTCGATAGGAATCCAAGTTTCTGGTTTTCTTTCAGTCAATACATTCCAAATCTGCCAAGACACAGAAAAAAAGCTTATGTGCATAAAAATGAAGAGATGAAACTGCAAAGATAAATAAAACTGTCTGGATTTAGACTACAGTTGTCAAATCTTGACTTTCAAGTGAGTGTGTGAATTTTAAGAAAGTTATTAAAGTTTAATAACATACTATTACTAATGACTGACAAGATTATTTGGTTTGGGGGAAAAAATTATATCTATCCTTTCCAAAAAAGTGAGTTTCTTCTTTTCTTGCATAGTTACTTATTACAGTGGTGGGCAGAAGGGATAACATTCTGACAGATATTTTCTAAACATACTATGAAATTCATTTAAAAAAAAACCCAAAATGAGCATTCACACCAAAGTTTCACAGATTGTCAAGAGACCTGGGTTTTTAATAGTTGGTTTACACCTTTTAATACTAAGTACTAAAATCTCTGTTGTCTAATACATTTTTAGAGGGCTTTTCTTCGTGTTGTTCAATTTAGAAAGAGGAAGTGTGGCAAATTAAAAGAGTCAGACAGAAACACAGGAAAAATTCAGCTGATTATACGGTATTTCTTTTGGCATGAAGGTGCTAAGGGCTCACTAGTGGCAGAATAAGTAATCATCACAACGCTAAACTGCCAAAATTCACTTAGGCTACGGCATGACCTGCATGCAAAACCAGCCGTGAAATGGGAATGAAGTGCTCAGGGCAGACTCAAACATCACTGCATATGCTCCAGTTCTGCTCCAGACCACTCCAGAGCTCCGGAATTGCAGCAGCCTGGATCTATTCAGGGTAATTGCAGGTGAAGGCAGGAACAGCCACTATCAGAGCTTCAGCTATTAAGGCTCCTTAATGAACGGTCTAACAATAACCCAGGCTTAACCAGTTCTCTCACTGCGAGGACCTTAACCATAATAAGCCCCTGGAACATTCCTACACTGTTTTCCAAAGATCTCACAGCATGAGGCTACTAACTGTGCTCTCACAGCCTGTGAGGCAGGTATTACTCAGCCTTTCTTTTTTTTTTTTTTCCTCTCATTTGAATACAGATAAAAAAAACTGAGGCAGAAAGCTGGCAAACGACTTCCCTGTGGATACGCAGCTGACTAGTGGCACACAGAATCCAGATCTTCCAGATTCCAGCCCTGTCATCAGCCAAAAGGCCATCATTATGAGGAAAGAAATTAGTCTGGTCTTATAAATAGCATTTGAATATAAGCCTTGCTGTAATATTTGCAAGGAGTTGACCTTAAACACCAGCAGAGCTGCACTGGTAGCCTGGGGCTCCAAGCACCAGCTTGCGTGGCACTATCCCGAGGTTCCTGTCCCTCTGCCTCTCTGGATGTCTCCAGAGCCTGGATCTGGTACAAACTGTCCAGCAGATCAGACCACAATCTCATTTGACCATCTCTGGTTTGAGCTCAGCACATCAAAAAGATGAGAGACCGCTCTGAAAATACGAACAGTGTTGTTCCAAAATACTCAGGTAGCCAGGAATAAGAAAATAAACAAGTCTGAGTCAGCAACTTTCTACTCCCTTAAGAGACTAAGTCACCATGGTCAGAGTGGCAGAGATCTCTGTGTAACAATCAGCTGGCAACCTGCAAGGTAGAAAACATCCCCAACACACTTAAAATCTGGAGCACTCATCCAAGGTAATAATTTGAACTGCTCTGCCTGTGTATCACACATTTACTCGTAATTTCTCCAGCTCTCACACGCCTAAGTGAGATATATTTTGATTTATGTCACATTCATATGGTGCTACAAAGAAGCAGGTCCTTTCCTACCTGCAGCAAGTGTAACTCTTGGTCTACATTTCCTGCAGCAATACTAAGCCCAAGAATGATTTTGTAACAAAAAGCCTCTTAAGTCTGATTCTGTAAGTTTAACTTCATTTTAAATTAGATACTTTCTAGTAAGGCAACCCTACAATACCAAGTTGAAAACTGCAAAAGCAGAGCTAAAGCAAACAGAGGAAAAACAAGACTTGGTGTAGTAAAAAAGTAATTCCAGTAGTTACTCATTTATTCTGGTTTTAGATACCTGCACTGCTCCCTCCCACCCACGGGGGCCATCACCAAGTGCTGAACGCACAACCTCTACAACCACAACAGGAGCTTTGAGTCCAGAGGAAGAGCTGAAAATGGAAAAACTCATTATCTTCCGTGGGATCCTCCACAAAGGAAAGACACCACGGATGAAAAAGCACATCAGAAATTTTGAGAAACAACTGCCTGAGTGGAACAGCGAGTTGCAACGATTTTGATTTCTGTTCCTCACTTTAAGAGCAAACTGTGGTTACAGGCAGGAGAGCCATAAAATCCTCCTATTTTTGGCTGTCTCCTTCCCAAATGACAGAAAACTCCTGGCTATGAAAACATGAGCATCTCACACTGGAGCTAAAGGCTCATGTCTCTTAAATCCAAAAGCAGAAGAGTCAAAATTCCATGTGATTCTCCCCGGGATGACCAAATTCCCTGCATTATTATGCATTAAAGCACTGCCAGACTGTGGCACAGCAGATGAGACCTGACTCCCAACAGAGCCTGTTTCCATCCCAGCTCACATTTAGGGCTCAATTATCTTATCTGCTCTGCCACTCGCATACTTTCCAGATAAGAAATGTTTTTCCCCCTCTTTTGAAGAGTTAAAACTGACACCACAGCCAGTGTTAAGATTAAAAACGTTATAAATTAAAATTCATTTAGGCTAATACTCTTTTACAAAATATTCTATATGTGCAGGTTAAGACCGGGAACTCGAGTTAACTGGCAGCCTGTGTAAGTTTTGATAACAGTAGGACAACCTGCAAGTGGAAAGGGGATTTTGTTCTCCACCTCAGTTTCCCCACATGCTTTAGGTCAACGATCAGTTCATCTCAAGTTGAGAAACTGTTCAAGAGTTGGGAGGGGGGGGGAAAAAGCCTGTTTTCCTCTTCCAATCTATGACTAAGAATGAGGCAAGCGAAGGGAGGATCTCAGATCCTGAAGGCAATGGTAACAAGGGGTCATTAGTTAATTCCCTCAACGATGGATACTACTTCCTTCTATTAAATAACAGCGGGTTTTAATGATGTCAAATAGTTTTTGTAATTGTAAAGGACATAGCACACTCAAACTTTACCTGAAGCAGGCAAAATAAGCAGAGACACAGAAGAAACCCTGAACAGAGAGGCAGACTGACTTAAAGTAATAAATAAATAAGACTGATTTTATGCCAAAATTTTAAAAGGTTATGAGGGCATATATATTCTTTCTTATATTATGTATCTTTGGCTTAACAAAAGTGGCACCCAATTCAGCATAAAGTCTGTTTTAACCAGTACTTTAATGTTTACAAATAAATTGACTCAAGTTTTTCACGAGAAAAAAAAAGACAAACACAAGCACCATTCTAAGGCTTAAATGAGGGCTCATTGCTGCTTATTGCTTAAATAAGTTTAGAAAAGGCTTAATCAATGCACTTTTATGACCAACTGTTTATTACCTGTATGACTACAGCACCTGGGAGCTTCAGTTAAACTGCAGCAGGACCTGCAAAGCCAGAGCAGGAGTGATGCCTGCTCTGAAGAGATTGCAATCATCTGCAAGAGGAATAGTTAAGAAATGCAGGAGGGCACGAGGAAATAGGTGACTGGAATTTATGTTCTCTGTAGCTGCACTTTAGTCCACTTTCCCTTGTGCACTGGAAGGATCAAGGTGTGTGTTTGCTTGCTCTCCCTGCCTCAGAAGAGAAAAAACACTTCCAGAAGTCACATAAAGAAAAAAAAAAAAAAAAACCAAACATGAACATGAAGAAGGAAGGTGTTTTGAGTAGTAAGACTGGAAGAAAACTATCTATTTACACGTTTTAATACGTCTGCTTCCCACCTAAGAGAGAAAGGATTTCACTTTTTTCAAGCCATCATCCCACACAGTGAGACTGAACCACCATAAAATAAACAGGCCCATACACAACTTTTGGAGGAATTCTGTTTCCATTTAAAGGAATTCTTTGAAATTACCACCCGACACAGTAGTGCACCCAACACAAACCAGCAGCCAGAGCTGTTTACAAGCTTTCTGCTCAGTGTTAGACTGAAAACCCAAACTCTTTTTGCTGTGTAATAAATCAGTGCTCCGCGTTTAACAATTTTCAGCAGCGCCATATGCTACGTAGTCCCATATGTTCCATTACAGGGAAGAAAAACATCATCTCAACATGAATCATCAGTGACTGTGTTCCTGTAAATCTGGCTTAAATGCTCACAACGTTCAAGGGCAACCCTAAATAAATCTGCTGGGGTTTACGCCAGATTCTGCGCAGCAGAGCCGCAGATCGCTTATTAAAATTAAGGAAAAATGAGGCTTAACGTCGGAAGTGAGCACTGTTTGCATCCCTCCAGAAACAGACTCACTGTTCACAACATTTGGCACACATGCATCAGTTCCAACCCAATAGTGATGTCCTGCTCACAGAATTATGATAGTACCTCGTAGTCCCAACACTTTTCATCCTAAACTGCTTAATGGATGTGCAAATACACACATTGCAAACGACCTTCGTTCCTCTCAGTGCCGTGTTCTGCAGCACAGTGATCCTGGGGAGGAGTCTGGGAGAAAAGGAAAACCCCAAACCAAGCTCAGGTGTGTGCTTTAGACTCCAGGGAAATGCAGCTGTCATGTCAGTGTACAGTTTCCCCAGGATTTTAGGTTAACATCTCCACTCTTCAAGTGGCAGTTTCTTAGGTAAGAACACAAACAGCTTTCTCTCTTTTCCCAAAGACAGGGTAACCCACAGCATAAAAGCTGCTTGTCCTGAGGCAAAGTCGTGGCACACCAAGGTTATCATCTGCCCTTCTTTTGAGGAATTTCTTGGGCTCTGTATCAGGAAGACAGACTGGAATTAATGCCCCAAACTGTGAGAATGCCCCTGTTTGACAGTGTTTAGTAGGCAAGGAGGACGGCTGTGTAGTTGAGGCAACCAGGTGCTCCCATGTAAGGATTGGTTTCATGAAATCCAAAATAAACCAGAGTCCAGTTTGACCTAATATTCAGGGTGGGGGAAATGCAGTAATTACATCAACATCAAGCTATTACCTGTTCAAGGGCATAAGTGCTTAGGTCATTAGCAACTCAGACAAACTTGTTTTGTAAGCTCCCTACATTAAATTTGAATTTTCCCTGCCCTGACAAATTAAACTAACAATTTCTGACACAAAGAGAAAGTCCAGTACGACAATACAAACGTGAGTATATAAACAAGAAAACTTCCAACCTGCTCAAATCCAATGTGTTCTTTGCCACTCACAATAACAAGATTACACCAAGTCAACCTAATTTCAATATTTTTAATTCCTTTGAATAAATTATTTTAAAAAATTAAATAAATAGCAGTACTCCAGGTTTCTTCAATCAGAGAGCAAAACCTACTGACCTTTACAAACATATATTTTTCATACTTCTAACAGGAAGTTAAAAGTGAATTCCCGTGGTTTAGCTCGACAGAATAAGGACAACATGTCACATTAGAAACATTGCCCTTTAATGCTGAAATGGGGCTTTATAAAGATTGAGAACCTGCCACAGGACCATGAATAGCCAGGAGGGCACTTGGCTTTCCACCATCCTTCAGTAGCTCAGGAGATGGATGACCACGCCAAATTAATTTACTTTAATTTCCATTCCAACTTTCCTCCTCATTAATTAGGAGCTGAGGTTCACACAGATGACAGCTCCTGGCACGCAATGCCGACGATGACTTTAAGTGGTGCACGCTCTGTGATCGAAATGAAAAGTCACAATCTGTGCTGCCCGAGTGAAAATCAGAGATTTCCTTCTTTTTACCCAAAGGGAACCCTAAATTTAGCAGATCAATACTTCCTGAAACACGTTTCACTCAATAAACTAAAACAAAGCTACCACAGTGATCCCAGGGAAACTCACTGAGCTGCCCCTGGAAGAACTGATGACCGAGCAGGCACCAAGAAATTGCATCATGTTTATTACACAGCACTAAGCCAAAGGCAATCAGATCCTTCTGGTTTAATCAATGGCCCTCAAATAAGGAAGCAGTTTGAAAATAAGAAGCATAAAACAAAATACGCTTTTGGGTTCGCTTTTTGAATTTTTCCCTGTGTAGAAAAATGCGTAGAAAACCTGAGCACGTGCTGAAAGAATCTTATAAAAATCTACTTCTTGAATACCTCTGATACCAAAGTGGCACTTTGGTTCAAACTCAGTTTGCTTTAAATGCTGTTACTAAACTGCAGAGGAGTCCTGTTAAAAGAGTCTGAACTCTGTCTTAAAACAAAAGGCCTGGTTCCTATTTAAAAACGTTAACCAACATATAAATAAAATAAATAACACAAATAAAATGTAGTGTTCCAGGAACACCTCCAGCCCTGCCATTTCTTTTAACCTGGATGTTGCAGCATTTCACGAGGCTGCGGAACAACCTGGAACAAAAACCTGTAAATGCAGGAAACAACTGGTCTGTGTTCCTGATCCAAACTCACTGACCACTGCTCTGCCCCTGCTCCCCAGCAGCCTGGGGCCACCCTGCAGACTCCAGCCCAGCTCCAGGCAAACAGGGTTTTCCTCTTAAGGCAAAACAGCAGATTACTCAGAAGAGACAGAGTCCAGTTTTTCTGAAAGACCCCCACATCCTGCAACATGTTATGAAACACAAATTTAACAGCAAAAGCCTGATGCAAGATTCGTGTTTAGAATGCACACAAGTAGAAATATCTCATATTTAAAAGCTTTGACTTGCAGAGATCCTTTTTAACTGATAATGATGTAACAAAGCAAAAGGGAAGTACCTACAGAGAATCACTGTAAGTAATACACACACACAAATTAAATACATACACAGAATTAGTTTGTAATCTGAAAGCTCTAGTATAGGGAACATGAAAACAACTCAGCTCAAACTCTCCTCGAATCAGATGCCAAAGGAAGTTATGTGATGAGTTAGAGGGTAGATAAATCTGAATTTGACAAATTATACATCAATGGAGATATGAACAGCTTGCAGCCTCACTGTGAGAGCATGAAAGAATTGTCAGGTATTTGTATGAAGTTCAATGTTACATGAGAGTTTGTGAACCGGTATTTACACTTAAAACACACCCTATATTGTTGCCTTACTCCCTGAGAGCTCAGAATTAGCCACTTACCAGAAATCACTCAGTTTTACAGACATAAACAGAGAAGAACAAGCATGGTGCATTATTTCTCTCCACAAACAATCCACTATAAATGTAGAAATACCAACATGAGTCCTCTAATAAATCTGGAACAAGATGCATCAAACTAATGACCACTGCCAAAATAAGCTGCATCACTCTAAGCACTGCAGCATTCCAAACATTTACTGAAAACACACAAGCAGACCTTGGAGGACAGACTGGAGCCCACTTATCCTCACCCCACACACCACAGGCAGCAGCTCCATTCCCAGCTAACTTTCAACTGTGCTGTGCTCCCCAGGGGAGGTGAGGAGTGTCCCCATACAGCCAGAACTCTGAGCTGCTTCCACATCCCTGTGTGGATCGCTATCCCATAAAGGTGGGCAGTGAGATCTGAAATCCTGCAGGACAGAGAGTGGAGCTGAGCACAGCCAGGGTGAGTCCTCCTGCCAGGAGGGAGCCCGGACCAGCACCACCTGTTTTGCTGTTTTTAAACAAACACGGAGCTGCTACTCAAGTGTGTGTGGAGCCCAGGCACTCCACACACCTCCATCGCTGGAGCACAGCCCCAAGGAAAACACCCTGGTTGGGGACAGCAGACCCAGCACTGAGCTGCTCAACTCTGCTCAGCCTAAGAAAGCAACCAGGGAAAACCTGGCTGCTACCAGGGCTATTCAGTGGCTACTAAAGTTTGGAATTACCACAGTTGTAGGATGAGAGAATTAATTCTACTCACGTTCCTGGGAAGAGGGAGGTGGGGAAGACAGAAGGAGGTATACATATATATATATATAAAACAAAATTCTGAAGGTTTAGTACTTGCCTAGTGTCCTCCTTCCTTCTCCTTCGCACGCAAACACGAGTGCTGCTCGATGGCATCCAGCACCTACAGCGAATCATTTCTCCGTGTCATTAAAAGGACGGAGACATCTGCTCACACACACACACACACACACACCCCAGACCTACGTCATCGCTTCCAACTCCGCTCAGAGCTGACAGAAACGCGGCTCCCCTTTCCCTTCGGTTCCCCGAGTCACATTCCCGCGGGCAGACGGATGCCGGGGTGCTCCCGGCGGGCCAGCGCCGCGCTCGGCTCCAGGTGAAGGCGGGCGGCCGCCCTGCCTCCTCTCCCCGCACGCCCACGCTCCCACCGGGGCGTTCCCGTCCGCTCGGGGCTGCTGTCCTGGAGCTCCAACTTCCACGGAGCTCCCGGGGACAGCTCCCGGCACACGGCAGGGAGAGAGGCAGGGAGAGAGGGAGCGACTGCCCCCGCCCGCACGGACCCGGCACCTGCCCCCCGTCCTGAACCTCCACCCCGAGCCCGTCCTGCCCCCGCTCCTCTCCCATCCCCCTCCTGCCCCCATCCCGGCTCCTGTCCTGTCCCCATCCTGCCCCTATCCTGACCCCTCTTCTACCCCCGTCATAGCCCTGTCCTGTCCCCCATTCTGTCCCCCTCCTGTCCCCAATGCCACCTCTATCCTGCCCCCTGTCCTGTCCCCCTCCTGCCCCCCATCCCGCCTCTATCCCGCCTCCCATCCTGCTTCCAGCCGGGCTCTCCGGGTGCTCTCCAACCCCCCCCAGTCCCACACTGGAAGCCCAAAGGGAACTGCCCAACCCCGACTAGCCCCAGCTAGGACTCCCCAGCACACCCATCCCTCCCGCCTTGCCCGGCAGCGAGCGCCCCGCGCCGCCTCAGCACCCAAAAAGTGTCGGGCTTAGCCCCAAAAAGCGCTCCCAGCCCCCGGCGGGACCCGCCTGTCACCGGCGCCGCTCCCTCCGCGCGGTGCCTCACCTGGTGCCGGCCGGCGGCAGCGGGCCACGTCCGCGGGGCCCGGGCGGGGCGGCAGCAGGAGGAGGAGGAGGAGGAGGAGGAGGAGGAGGAGGAGGAGGAGAGGACGGAGCGTGTCCGCCTGGCCGTGCCCGTCACCGCCGCTTCCTGCCCGGCCCTGCTCGGCGCTCGGCTGCGCGGCCTGGTGGGCCAGGCGGGGCAGGGGAGCGGCACCGCCCCGCGGATCGAACCGCCCGGGGCATCAGCGCTCGATTGATCGGCCTGAGCGGTCCCGCCGGGACCTGAGGGGAATTGGGGGTCGTTCTGAGGGGAAAAGCGGGGATTGGGGAGGACTGGGGTGTGTAGGGGGGTCAGGGGATTATAGGAGGGTCTCAGGGTCTATAATGGGATCAGGAGTGTTTATGGAAGTCTCGGGGTCTCTAGTGGGATCAGGGAGATGGGAGGGTCTCAGGGTCCATAGCAGGATCAGGGACGCGTGTATGAGGATGTCAGGGTCTGTAGTGGGATCAGGAGGGTGTGTGGGAGGGACTTGTGGACCTGTAGTGGTCTCAGGTGTGTGAGGGCAGCTGGGCCTCCTGCAGTAGCCTCAGGTATGTGTGGATGAGGCTGTGGGGGTCATAGTGATCTCAGGTGTGTGTGAGGGGGGTATCAGGGTTTATAGGAGTCTCAGGTGTGTGTATGGGGGTGTCAGGGTTTATAGGAGTCTCAGGTGTGTGTATGGGGGTGTTGGGGTTTATAGGAGTCTCAGGTGTGTGTATGGGGGTGTCAGGGTCTATAGGAATCTCAGGTGTGTGTGAGGGGGGTATCAGGGTTTATAGGAGTCTCAAGTGTGTGTATGGGGGTGTCAGGGTTTATAGGAGTCTCAGGTGTGTGTATGGGGGTGTCAGGGTCTATAGGAGTCTCAGGTGTGTGTATGGGGGTGTCAGGGTCTATAGGAGTCTCAGGTGTGTGTATGGGGGTGTCAGGGTTTATAGGAGTCTCAGGTGTGTGTATGGGGGTGTCAGGGTCTATAGAGGTCAGGTTTGGGTGGGTGGGTTGTCAGGATCTGTAGTGGGCTCAGGTGTGTGTGGGGGATAGTGTTTGGGCAGGGTAAAAATACTGCTCTGAGTCTCTCAACACCTGTTGCAGGTGTTGGGGAGCCAGGTCAAGGACCGTGTGTCCTGTGGCATATCCCAGCAGGAAAAGGCTCCTGGTAACCAAAAAGAATCAGGTGGGACTTTGCAGCAAAGGCACAAAGGAGAAGGGACTGTAGTAGGGATGGTGAGCTCTGGATTAGGAATTGCTTGGAATAGAGGCAGGGAAAGGTGAGTTTATGCTGTTTCTGTCACACTTTGTGGTTACCCCCAGCCTCTGAACCTAGAGATGCTTTCCTTTATTGTTATAGAGGCTTATTTGACGGGGGGGGAGGAAATTATTTTTCTAAATAAAATTGACAGCTGTTCCCCTCTTGGACTGCTGGAACTGTCCTCACAGATCCCTGTGAAACCAGAAGTACAGAAACCTGAGAGCCCCAAGTACCAGGTGAGGGGTGTTGGTGTGTCCTGTGCCTCAAAGGCCAAGGTACAATATCGGCTTTTCTTGTTGCAGTGGTGCAATTCACACAATAAATGAGTTTCCTGTTTATAAAGCTTAAGTTATAACCTTTCTTTCCCTCTATTTCTTGCAAATAGAAAGGAGGGCACAGCGAGCACGACTCGTGTGTCAGATGCTCTGTGAAAAGCTGGTGCTGACCAGGCAGGAGGCAGAAATCTCTGCTCAAAGTGAGTGTGCATAAAACACTGAATGAGTTGTGATGAGAACAACAGCTCTGATGGAGGCACGAGCCAAGAACAACAGCTTGACAGGCAATTTTACACTTTCCCTGACAGCTCCTTGGGGCGTAGACAGTTAAGTTTCTGCGTTTGTAAGGGGAAACATGGCATTCCTTACAGCTGAGCCTCCTCCCTCGGGTTCCCGCTGAATGCCTGAGAGATGACAGCAGAGGGTGTCTCCAGAAGGCTCCTATTAAACAGGAGGAATTAGCACGGAGGGAGCAACTTCGAGATCCCAGTTTTGACCACAGAGCGAGCTAAAAAGCGTTGCATCAGCAGCTGTGTGCAGCCAGCGGGAAGGAAACTGCACACAGCTCCTGGTCAGGGGGCTCCCGTGCCCTCCTGGTGGTACCTGCGCCCTCCCGGTGTGGGAAGGGCTGTGCTGGGAGGGTCAATCGGCTCCAAACCGAAAGTGCTGAGGCAGTGCGAGGCAGGGAGATTCACCTTGGGAGGGCAGCCGTGGTTCAGACACACAACCAGTCGGATATCCGCAGCAGCACGACCCAGTCGGGTAGGGGAGCGGGTGAGCCGAGCGTGTGGACAGATGGAACAGATACAGACAGGAAATGGGGAAGAAAGGGGGAAACCAGTGGTTTTAAAGCTTTAAAGGGGGCTCTAGTTAGATCTGAGAGAGGGGTTGAGTCGTGCAGTCCCGTTTCTATTTTTGGCTCTGTGACTGTATGACTTTGGGAAGCGATTTGAGCAGTTCAAGCCAGGTGTGAGCGGGGAGAGGACAAAAACCCGTGGGCACCAGGCAGCTCATGCGATGTGGCAGCTGCCACCACACCCTTTCCTGTTCGCCCCGTGGCCGCGGGCAGCCCTGCCAGCCACGCTGCCTGAGTGAGGACAGAGGGGGGAAAGGAGTGCTTTCCAAGACGCTGATAACCCCCAGCACCCGGCATTCCTTGGAAAAGGAGAGCCAGCGAGCAGCTCTGGTGGTGTGTCTCCACGGGGACAAGTCAAGTGCTCCCGAAAGCCCTGGTTGCTGCTCCAGGCTGGTCCTGACTTTTGGCCGTGCCTCAGCCTGGCTCCTGTTACAGGCAGAGCTGACTTATGGAAAAAGGCACCGGGCGTACTTGGCATGGGTGTTCCGAGTTAAAAATTGTCAGTCTGGGCAAACAGACCTTTGGGGTGAACTGCAGGAGAGCCAAGTGCCTGCACTGCGTTATTGCAGCTCTTGTCAGAACACCCGAGTGTGACCTGGCGCTGCTCTGGGTGCCGAGCGCCCGGCTCGGCGGGTTTTGGAGAAGTGCTGCGGGTTTGGGAGCTCAGTCCTTTAGACCAAACCCATTTCCTTCCCCTCGGTGAGGTGTCTGTAGTGCCTCGGTGAGTCAATAAGCTCTGCATGTGAGGAATGCACCTCGCAGCTGAAGGTGAGCCATTAGTGTGGCTGTGCTGGAGGCAAGGAGACTAATTAGTCCTTCCCTTAGACTTCAGAGCTGCAGAAATGAGATAGGGGAGATATTTAGCCCGGAATATCCATGTGAGGCATTTTCAGATGGAGTGAGATGCTGCTTTTAATTGTTCCCTCGTGTGAATCTCAGCAGAGGATCTGTGTCTTGGTCCTTAATTCTGTAGCAGTGTCTAGTCAGGAGGATAACCTGTGCTGTAATGCAGATGTGGGGCATTCCTGATGGATTTGGGCACGTGTTCTAGAAGCTGCTGTTTACTGGCAGGAAGGAACTGGTTCACCTGGGTGAAGGTGAGATCACAGTTCTGTGGTGGGGCTTTGCTGTGAGTATGGAGGAAGAGGGAAGCAATTTCTGTATTAAACTATAATAAAGTTCAGGCGAGTACAAAATGTCCTCAGAAGTCCATTCTTAGCATGGCAAGGTCCACAGCTCTGCTGTGTGTCTATTACAGAATCACAGGCTGGGTCAGGTTGGAAGGGACCACGGAGTGTCATCTGGTCCAACCTCCCTGCTCAGGCAGGGTCATCCCAGAGCACATGGCACAGGATTGTGTCCAGAAGGCTGGAATATCTCTGGTATGGGAGACTCCACACCCTGTCTGGGCAACCTGTTCCTGTGCTCAGTCACCCCCACAGTGCAGAAGTTCTTCCTCGTGTTCAGGTGGAATTTCCTGGGCATCAGTTCCTGCCTGTTTCTCTTCTCCCATTGGTGCTCCCTGCCCCCCTTCCCCCTAGCAGAGCCTGGTCCATCATCCTCTGATCCCTCCCTGCAGACACTGACAGACATGGATGGGATTCCCTCTCAGTTGTATCTTCTCAGGGCTGAGCAGGCCCAGCTCACAGAATCATCAAGGTTGGAAGAGACCTTTAAGATCATCAAGTCCAACCGTTCACCCTAAACCACCACAATCATCACCCAGCGCCGGGCCCCAATGCCTCTTGAGCACCTCCAGGGATGGTGACTCCACCACCTCCCTGAGCAACCTATTCCAATGCCTGACCACCCTAAGAATGAAATTCTTTTTTTTCTAATATCTAACCTAAATCTCCCCTGTCTTAGATTAAGGCCATTTCCTTTGGTCTACTCACTGCAGGCACGATAGAACAGACCGTGCCCCGCCTCACTACAGCCTCCTTTCAGGCAGTTGTAGAGACCCGCGACAGCTCCCTCAGCCTCTCCTCCGAGCAGAGATGCTCCAGTCCCTCCATCAACTTTCACCCTCCAACGGGCTCGCTGCAGGACCTCCATCCACGTGTTTCGCCCCGAAGAGCCCGGAATCCTGCACCACAGGCGGCCAAAACCGGAGACGAACCATGAACAGCAGAGAAGTAAAACCCTCACCCCACCGCGGTGCGGGCGGGCTGGGGCCTCGAACCCGCGTCCCTCCTCGCTCCGTCCCGCGCCACCCCCGCCCCGGCGCCGCCCGGAAGCGGAAGCGCCGCGGTTGCCGAGCGGCGGCCGCCCCGTCCCGGCCGCTCCCGCAGCCCCCGCGGCCATGAGCGCGGCCGGGATCGTGTCCGCGCCCCCCGCCGCCCCGCCGGGGCCGCCCGCCCCCGCCATGGCCCCCGCGCCCGAGTACTACGAGGAGGAGGAGCTGGAGAGCGCCGAGGAGGAGGACGGCGAGCGCAGCGCCCGGGCCCGCGACTCCGATGAGGGTGGGCGCGGGTTTGGTGCCCTGGGACGGTGCGGGGGGTGGTGGTGGGATGGGATGGAGAAGGGGGCACACCCCGGCCGGGAGGATGTGAGAGGGTTGGGTGGTTGAAGGCTCTGGAGCGGCGAGAACGCCCGAGGAAAACAAGGACCTGTCGGGTTCCAGGAGTTCCCTGCGGAAGCTGCAGGACAGCCAAGTCCATGGAGATGGTGGAGGAGAGGAGCCCGTGGAGCGGTGGAGCTGTGGTTTTCTGAGTGAGGGGGAGGAGGGAGATGGGAGAGCGCTGAGCAGGAGGGATTGAGTGGGGTAGCAGGGGGAAAACTGGAGAAATCCAGTGTTAATTGAGTGGGATAGGAGGGTGAAAATAGTTGAGAAATGCAGTGTATTGATAGATGGGGCAGCAAGGGGAAAATAGTGGAGAAATCCCGTGTATTGGTTCTATTTCTGTGGTGTGAAGGGGGGAGGAGGCAGCTAAGGAGAAAGTGTGGACAGCAGTGAGGGGTTGTGGGAGGATGTAAGAGGGAAGAGGGGCTTTGTAGAGAAGAAGACATGAAGTAAAGCACAAGGTATCCAGGGGTGTAGAGTGCATAAAATAACAAATAAGGGGGATGGAGGAAGACCCTTGGACAGCACCTGTTGCTGTCAGCAGAGCCCTCCATCACCTCTGGTGTTGTCATGGATGGGGAATGTTAAAGGTCCTGACAGTGTTTGGGTCAGTCAGGGCTCTCCAAGGCTGCACACAACTAAGCTGGGTATGGAAGTCCCTTATGGTGACCCAGACATGTTAAGTACTTCTTTTACTGTTAAAACGTTTTGGTTTATCTTTGTTGTGAGCTTAAACTGTTGGTAGGTTAAGAAAAACCTGAGAAAGGTTTGATTTAAGGGGCTGGCCCCCCTTTCCTGTGTAGGGAATGTAGGTGGGATTGAGTTCCACCGCTGTACCCTGTAAAGCCTGGAGACACTGACCTCTCCTCGGGGAGGAAAACTAACGGATTCTTGGCTACCCGTGTGTTATAAATAGAAGCCTGAAAAGGCTTAGCAGAAAACTAGCAGTCCCACAGTGGTTTAATTTGTTTATGTTACCTGTTTATAAAGTGGAGCTGTTTTTGTGGCAGTGCTGGTGCTTGTTGTTAAACATTGGAGTGCTTCTGAGTGATGTGTAGCTGAGAAGTTCGGGTCACAGCGAGTAACTGTTCTCTTCAGTGAGACCTTTGTGATCAACCCGAGCAGCTCTGAGTGGGTGGAACTGCAGTGACAAGTTTGTGAAAGGTCTTACAGAGTCTTTCCTGCTCACCTGTGTATGTGTGAGCATTAATGCAGAGCCTGTTGTCTTAAATGGGAAGAAATTCCCAGGCTCTCTGAAGTTGGAGTTGTTTGGACTCAATTTAAAGCTTCACTGCAAAACTCCCAGTTGCAGGAAGGAGGTGAGAGGGTTTGTTCCACTCCTGAATTCACTGCAGAGGCCCCTCAGGTTGTGTCTTTGAGGTTAGATTGCTTGAGGTCTGGGGAATTGTTTTTTTGTTTGCTTATTTCTGTGCTTCTAAATAATTTACTACTTTCTTTCTTTCTTTTTTTATTTTTTAAATCTTTAATTTTAACAAGTTGTTTTTGACCTCATTTAGACACTGAGGATGCCAGTGAAACCGACCTGGCCAAGCACGACGAGGAGGACTTTGTAGAAATGAAAGAACAGTAAGTAGCCCATGCTAATCAAAAATAAGGTAATATTCTGTTTATCTGTGGCTTTGGGGATGTTACTTTCACAAAACTGCAGAGTTTTGAGCCAAGATTGGGTGCTTTTAAATGGAATAGCTCATAAGACCACATACATGTATTTCTGCTCTTTCTGTGGTCTATATATATTCAAGGAATTAAGTGCTGCTGCTGTTTTGGCTAAAGGAAGATTTATGAGTTTTGCTGCAAATGGCTCCTGCTGCTTTAAATAAAACAAAGGGTCTGCTTTATGTAAGCTAAGGAAAAGCAAGATGCCTGTCAAAATCCCTTAAACAAAGGAATGCTAGTCCTGGCCCAGAAATGGGCTTTCTGGAGACTGGAAGTAGTTTCCTGTGATGTTTAGGAGTATTTGCAGTATTTTGAGTTCTTGCTTACTGGCAGTGACGTGTTTTTATGGGGGTCAGGAAGGCTTAGCCTGTGTTAAACCACAGATAGATGGTAAAGGAAATGAAGGTTTGCAACAGAACCAGGAATAGACTTTGGTTTTTTTAATAACGTCAAGATCTATGCGAGGAGATGCCTTCTGTTACATGTAGGGAGCTAATGCACAGATAGTAGGACTTGGCAAAGTGGCAGAGTGTTTGTGGATCTAAATGTCACTTTAGATATTAACATTAATAAATATTTATTCTATTTTATCGTGAATTGTTCCCAAAATATTTGGTTTGGGTGCATTGTAAAACCAATGGGGTGGCAGAGGGTTTTTTTTTTTTTTAGACAGAACAAAAACCTTTCATTTGGATAAAATTCTTTTAATTCCTCATTCATTTCTTTCCTGAAGTTCTGAAAAGTTTTTTTAATTCTGTGTCAATATGTTGTAACCTGAAGAGAGGGTGGAATGAGCTCTGTATGCTTGGCTTTCAAAGCAAAGTTTCGTGCTGACTGTCTTTGCAGGATGTACCAGGACAAACTGGCATCTCTGAAGAGGCAGTTACAGCAATTGCAGGAAGGTAAGCTTTGAGGGGGGACTTATTTATATTGCTAGACAATTTTGAGCACCTTTCAAATGTCATGGAAGGATGGGGGTATTGAAAGATGTAAGCTGCATCCTCCACTGCATGTTGGCTCTCAGCTGTGCTGCTGAGTGAAAAATGTCAACCACTTCCATCCTTTTTCCCCTCTAAACACTTGTAGTTAATCTTCTGTGTGCTAAAGCATTTCTTAGAAGGAGTAATCCACTTTCTGAAGAAGCAGGGAATATGCTTTTCCAAATTAACAAGCTAGAACTGTAATTTTCTGATCTCACATATTAGTGTTTGTGCTTCAAGCAGTGTGTGGCTCCTTGAGAAAATTTAAAACTTATGGGAAAAAAAAAATCAGTGGGAATCTACAGTTTATTTGCACTCCAGGTACTCTTCAGGAATACCAGAAAAGAATGAAGAAGTTGGACCAGCAGTACAAAGAAAGGATACGAAATGCAGGTAAGTGGAATTTCTCTGTAAGACACTGCATCCAACTTAAATTTATGTTTTTTAAAACACCTGAAGGAAAAAAGGGGTAATTCTGTGCTCTAAAGAAAAAGAACCCACTGGAGACAAGGGTTCTTCTACTTCCAAGGATGTAGTGGTTACAGTGTAGGTTGCTTCAGATTCCACCAAGTATGACAAGATCTATCTTGAATATTTTTTTTCCCCTCATCAGCATTGTTTTCTGACTGATACTAAACACTGATAAACAGTTTTAGTCTTCATTGGTGTGAAACAGCACAATTAAAAAAGGTTATTTAATTCTCATCTGCCTAACCCACAGCCTTCTACTTTGCCTTGTTGTTTTGTGCCACTTCTGAAGGTGTTGGGTGCACTGCTCCCTTCAGTTTGCAGGACTGGAATTTAGGAGCACGTGCTTTCCCAGTGACCTGTTTCGTGCCCCAGAACAATGAATACAGAGGGTTCTGCTGCTGGAACTGTTACTCTGCACAGCTGGGGCATGGAATGGGCTGCCTGTACTTTGTGTTCTGCTCTGTTCCAGGAGCAAAGGCCCAAGTTCATTTTTACAGTGCCCAGCTCTCACCCTTCTGGGTGGCCTTCATTGTGTTACTGCAGAGGAATGGCTTGGAAATCAGGTCCCTTTCCTTGCCCTTCCTCTTTCTTGTTCTCTTCCTAATAGGTTCTTATCTTGGATGCTGAAGCAGGGCCTTTCATAGAAGCCATTAGGTGGGAATAGGAATTGTAGCTGTTCCTCCTTTAGAGAAGTTGGATGAATCCTGTAATGCCTGGGCTGTTAATCTGGGAAATACAGCAGAGAGGCAGTGGCAGTTGTATGATGGCCAACACACTCTGACCTTTGGATAGTGGGAATTCTGTCTTTCTAAAAGTGCTTGGGATGATAAAGGATTTTCTTGAGTGATTTAAGTGATTTGAACTGCTTCTTGTTCATGGGAATTTGTGTTCTGAGATGAATTTCATGTGCACTAGAGCTGCATCCTGGCAATACTGGGTTGTTTTGATAAAATTAAGACTAAGTGCAAGCTGGTATTTCTGGCTGGCCAAGGCCGGTGCTGCAGCAGCTTCTTTCTTCCACAGGAGGGCAGGTGGTGATAACTTTCAGTTTTGTGATTTAAAAAATCCAACTGCTTCCATGCTTAATGGGTAGAGCTCTTTGCAAACAAAAGGGTTGATTTTTAGTGGGCCATTATTGGCTTTGGTATTTATTTTACTGATTTTTTAAAAATCATGTTTAAGAAAGCCCAGCAGTACACTGTTGCTACTACAGTCTTCTCCAAAACATATTTGAAGCTTGTGATCTTTACAGGAGTTTTTACTGTTTCAGGTATTACCAAAGCTTAATATGCTGGTGAAATACTTGAAGGCTGATCAGGTGCCTTAGTTTGTTTTTGTTGCCACTCTCTTGAGAGTAAAAAGTGTTTTGGCCATTATGTCCTTTAGGAAATGCAAGGAGGCTCCCATCCTGCTTAATTTCAAGTTGTTAGAGATGGCACAAACATCAGGAGCAGGGCTATTTCACACCCTCAGATCCCCTCACCTCATCCTTAGGTCTGATTGAACTAATCACTGCCATGTGTTGGCACTAAACCTTCAGTGCCACACAACAATTCCCTTGTTTTCTCAGGCATGAACAGCCTGAAATCACCCCTGGGAGTTGACTAGATCAGTCTTCTGACAGCTGCAGAATTATTTCTTAACCAGTCTCTGCTGAGATACATGAAGTTGGCTTCAACTGTGACTATTTAGTTGCATGTTTCAAGCTCCTATCCTGGGAAGTTTTTAACTAGTCTTAATTGATTGTGGTTTAATAGGGAGAAAGATGGACTACCTGCTGAGTACTGCTGAGATGAGTAGCCAAAATGAATATTATGGGATACTGCTGTGCAAGCTTTTCAGTTTGCTGGCAGTCTGTAAATAACTTGCATTAACAGTGTATTTTTGTGAATTTTTTTCATGGTTACTTTATTTTCCGCATAAAACTGAAAAGTGAAAGTAGAGGTGGGATGAGTACACACAGTGTTTGTTCACGGCCTGTCTTGGCTGCAATATTCAGTGGCTTAAAATGTTAAGGAGGTAATTTTGTGCATCTTTGAAGATAATAAAGTAAGTCTTTCTTGCATTTCAGAACTGTTCCTGCAGCTGGAAGTAAGTCCTCCTAATTTATTCATATATATAGGTGGTAGAGGTGTAAACCTTGTTCCATCAACCAGTACTTGGGCTTGTTTTCCCAGGAGACTTAAAGAAATTTTCCTCCTCTGTCTGGTTTTGTTACACTTGAGTTGTAGTACAGCTCACTGCTGGTATTACTTGAAGTAACTTCTGCACTTTGTTGTTAAAATAGAATTAAATATTTGCTCTTGGGCTGTTGTAACTGGCTGTGTATTGGATTGCCTAAAAAAGGCTGTTTAAGGCAATAAATGAAAGTCCTGTTTATTAATCTGAGGAGACTTGATATGTTATGCAACATTAAAATGTCTTTTCAAAAATAATTAACTCTTCAGCCAATAAAATGGTACTAAGTCATATTTAGATGGTTTTCTGTTGATGATGAATATTGATAATCTTTAGAACTGCAGTTTTGAACTGAAAAGCTGATCAATACAGCATTTGAAAAGCTGTTGTGATATCATTAATTAGAGTCGTTGGTCCCTTAATTAACCTTCTTGCTCTTTTGGTTTGCATTAGACAGATCAGGTGGAAAAAAATTACGTGAAGGAAAAGAAGGCAGCAGCAAAGGAGTTCGAAGATAAGAAAATTGAGCTTAAGGAAAATCTGATTGCGGAGCTGGAAGAGAAGAAGAAGATGATTGAGAATGAAAAGCTAACCATGGAATTAACAGGGGGTAAGAAGAAGATAAGCAGCTGTCATTTATCCACTCTGCTGCTGCTGCTTAGGAAAAAAAGCCATAAAGGTGGCAATGCTGGTTTACACAGACAGCTGGTGGGAAATGCCAAGAGGGGTAAAACACAAATGGATGGTCTTCTAATGGAGAAAGCAGTTCCTAATAAAATTCAGTGACCTGAATTGCTGACAGGTGAATCAAATAGTGCCAGTCGAGCAGCAGAGTGGATGATGGGCTTTCTTGTACACAGGGAAATGGGCTGCTTTAGTTCCTGTGATCTGGCAATAAAACTATTGAGATATGTCACAGTCTTGACCTAACCAGTGATGCCAGCTTGTAAACTGTCCTTTTCTTCCTACAGGAGTAGGTGCTCAAGTAGTTGAAGAAAGGCAGACAATAAAGGTTGGAATATTCTACTTTAAGCCAGAAAAATAAATTTGTGAACTGCTTTTGTGTCTAGGCTCTGGAAAATTTACATTTCTTCGAGAGCAGTTGATGCCTTTGCTGCCTTGGCAGTGCTCATTGTAGTAATTGACGCAGTGGAGCTAATTTGAGGGGTAATTAACCCCCTGCAGAATTGCATTGCTGTGATACTGAACCAAAACTCTGATTTGTTCCTCATTTTGAGAGCAACTCCCTCACTTCCTGGATAGATAGTGTTGATGTTGTTGCTGAGGCATGTCCACAAGCTACACCCTTCATATCTTTCTTGCAGATGTTATATAAGCTAATAATCTAATTAGTGCTCAGAAGTGAGAATTAAACCTTGTTTGGACATCTTCAAGAGTTCTCTTGGCTTGGTACAAACTGTTGATGGGGGCTCATGTGGTCTGGAAATCAGCTTGAGTTATGCTGTTTCCCTGATAACTTCTTTTAATTATGAAGTCTGGTCTCCTGGTCATCCCTGTTCACCCTTGAGATGAGGAGACAAGGAATTTGGTGTATTTTGCACATGCAGAGCTGCTCAAGGTTTCAGCATCTAGAGGGAGCCAAAGGGGCTTTCCAGATTGAAGTGCTACCCAGGATGTGATTCAGGGATACCTAAAGATGAGCAAATAAATCTCAGCACGTACAAAAAGAGGGGACATGATGTGTTTGGCATTCAAGATGTGGTCTCTTGGTTGCCAGTCCAACATAACTTCATAAATTAAGGAATGAGTTCTGAGAGTTTTGGTGGAGTTGTTCAGTTAAGGCTCCGGGCAGACACTTGGACAAACTGCCATTTCAGATAATTCCTTGGTGAGGAGACTGGTGTTTCAGCTTTAAACAGACTTTTTTCCCTTTTTCCCCAGCGCGTGTGCTGCAGTTTGTTTCCTCTCAACTGCTGCTCTGCATGTTATTAATTAGGTTAATTTCATTAATAATTTTTAGATAATCTGAATTTGAATACTGTTTGTTTAAAATCACTCCAGCAGAATTGTATCAGTCTTGAATGCAGTAATTTTCTGTATTCCTTTGACAGAGCTGTTTTTCTTGCTTGAAGACAAGAAAAAGATTAATTGATTTGTAGCAGATGTTTGACATGCTATTAATGATCCAAGTTTTGTTGGCAAAGAGCTCCATGAACTTGGCCTTTTAACTGCTCTGTCCCAAGCAGATAGAATTAGCATTAAAGAAATTTACCTTGAATCCTTGTAGCATCATTGTGCTGCTTATCTGTACCTGGAGCAGCTGTAAATGACAGCTGTAAACATGGCATTGCAGCAGTCACTGAACAGTGACCTGATGGCAAAGAGAACTTGTGTTCACTGTCAGCACTTCCAGCTCCAGGTGCTGGAAGCTGTCACAAAGAAAAAAATAAAAGAAAAAAATCCAATTTGCTGTGTGAAAGGGGAAAGATTATTTTCCTCGTGCCTTGTGTAGAAAACTGCTGCTGCTTTCTCCTTTCTCTCTGGTCTTATCAGCTCTTTGACTTCATTACTCTCCAGATTCAATGGAAGTGAAGCCCATTATGACAAGGAAACTGAGGCGACGACCAAACGATCCAGTTCCCATCCCAGACAAGAGGAGGAAACCTGCCCCTGATATCCTTTCCAGAGTCACTGCAGGGCTGCTGGATTTGAAGCCACTGTGCCACCTGCACCTTTGTGCTGTGCAGGGAAGAAAATGAAATTAAATGCTAGGATCAGATTTTAACCTAGGAAATAATGAAGCACAGTTGTCATGTATAATGTGTGATAAACCAACATAGCAGTCATAGAATATTTTATACATACATATATATAAACCAGTGTTTGGAGATCCCTTGGTATCCTAACTGAAACCTTACAGTGTCATGAGATAACTTTATATTTGTCAGTGAGAGTAGTTTGAATTCTACAGGCAGTTCTTTTTTCACAGAGGAAGAACTTTAAAAGAGCGTTATATTTATATGCTGAGATAATTGATTCCATAGATAGTAAATGGATTTTTACATGAGCCAAAGCTTTTCTCATTTCAAGATGCGACAAAGCATTCACCAGAAAGATCATATTTGTCATATCAAACTAGTTTTTCCATTTCTGATAAAGGCTTCAGATCCCTAATCCAGCAAATGCATGGCAAAAGCAAGGAGTGGTAGATTTTTCTTTTGAATAAGAAAAGACGAAAATTCATCCTGTTTTTATGTATCACAAGAGAGAGAAACACATGTATATGTATTCCTTCTGTTCTGCCTTGTTGCATGTCTCAGAATTAAAATGTTTCTGGAAATACGTTTTTAGCTCCTCTGTGATGACAGGCAGTTTTCCTATTTGTGTATTAAATTCATCTGGAAAGGAAGGCAAGGATGTTTGCTTTGCAGAGGCTTCTTATTAGATTCTAAACTTATATGTCTTAGATTAAAAAAAAACTTATCTTAGTGACTGGCATTTTCTGAAGGCAGCATCAAACCTTGAACTCCTGGAGTTCATGCAGGATGGTCACAAGCACCTCCAGTTTTAATTAACCTTTTTCTGGTTGGAAATTCTGTTCACTCTGTCAGGGAAAATATGATCATTTATTAGTGCCCCTATCTCATCCAAAATAAATGAGTTTCATAGTGAACATGACCTGCTAATTGAGCGTGATACAGCAGCCAGTATGAAACCCTCTCTGCCTACCCACACTGGGGGGAGATTAAAGTCCATCAGAACCAAAATCCTGAAAATGCAGCCTAGAAGTTGTTTACTTCAGTTTAATACTTTGAATACTTTTGACTAAGCTGTTTTGGAGAAACAAAAGGACAGCAAAGCTCTAATAAGACTATATAGACTGACTTCTGGGGTTTTGGGTTTGTTTTCAGGTGCGTTACAGGCTTTTATTACTCATCCACACAAGGCTGTGTTTCGCACCTCTGGCTTTAATTTTTTAATTTAATTTTGTATGGGTTTCCCCTCTTCTCTAACTCTCTACTCCTGGTTACTGAGTTGCAAAATGATGGCTTTTATTTTCCTGGGTCTGGGTGTGGTTTGGTTTCCCTGTACAAAATCTGAAGTGAGTCTGTAGTTCCAGCTTCCAGATTCTTCTCTACAGAAATACAAGACAAAACCCACTGAAAATGCTGGTGCTTGATGCCCCCATGAAGTAAATGTCAATCCACTAAAGGTTTTTCATTGATGGCTGTGCCTAAATAAGTTAAAGTCATTTTGCACTGTGTTTGCTGCTGAAGATGAGGCTCAGTGGATATTGGCTTGTATCAATTCCTATGACAAAAAAAAGCTCAAGTATGACACTTAGTAAAATCTTATGCAAATCTACAGAAACCTTTTGGCTTACATTTAGTCAAGTGAAATGTCATTGACCTTTAATTTTTAGCCTTGCTTGTCAAGAGCTTATGGGAACCTTAATTCTGGATACCTCAGCTAAATTATTTGTTGACTGATGAGCAAATAATGGAGGACCTGAGAACGCTGAATAAGGTAGGAATTGTTGCTTGACTCTATTTCTTTGTTTTAAAGAGAAAGCCATTGCTTTCCCCTGAAGAGAACAGAGCTCTCATTAATGTTCCTTTTTGAGGTGTGGGACTATTTCATCCCTGTAGGCTTTCTGAAGTAGCTCAATAAAAGATTTCGCAAGATGGTATCTCCTCCCTTTTATTTTAATAGGTTTAATTAACCTAATTAAAATTACTGTCGTCTGAAAATGTTACCTTTTGTCTGAACCAAGGGATGAGCTCCTGTTAAGGAGTTTCTTCCTCTGCGTGGTTGAACAGATGTCCGTGTGTTTTTCTGGGAGATCACAGGCTGCCTTTGGTGTAGGCTTTAGTGTGAGGTGGGGTTTTTATTAACTTGTTTTTCTCCCAGCTGTCACAGTATTTCAGCAAATTGAATAGGGGGCAGTGTGCATGTTTGTAGTTTTTCTAGTTTTGATCAACCTACTGCTTTCACTAAACACTTGAAGGCTTATCTAGTTTCTTACAATAGGGGCTGCTCATTAAGACATTTGAGGATGGGAGTGGAACATGGGTTTTGTGTCAGCTGTTGAGGTGTTTCTGATGATTTATCTGCTGTATTTTGTGAACCCTGAGAAATGTTGGATCATGTTCAAAAATACAGTGTGTTGGATGGGTTTGACTGAATTGTCTGAGTGTTCCAAAGTTAAGTTTTGTATCACGATCCTGATTATCTGCACCTTTGGCTGTTTATAGCACACTGCTCTGGTTATGTGAAATGCCACTTAACAGTGCATTTAAAACAGAAGCATTCAGAGTGGAATGGAAATATAAGAAATCTGAAATTTGGAAATGGAAAATAAGATATCTGAAATTATTACTGCAGCTTGTAAGGCTCCTGTCAGATCTCTAACACTGCTTTGCTCTCTTCCCATGTAGCTCAAATCACCCAAGAGACCAGGTGAGTTAACAGTTGCATTGGAACTTGCTCACAGTGCTGCTGTTTCTGAGCAGAGAATGATACTGTAGATGCTTGAGTGTGTAATTGCTGACTGTGGAATTTGGCTGTATAATTGTTTTGACTGTGTAATTGCTGTTCTTTGTGTGGCTGCTGTGCCGAGCAGGCCTTGCGCGAAGTCTCTTTGCCTGCCCTGACGTTTCTCAAGGATGAGAAGGGAGATGTGCATCTTTGGTGGCTGAAACATGGGACAATCCAACTGTGTAAAGAGGGTTTTTCATTATATTCAGGTGCATCTGGACACCTTGCCTGCTTCTCAGGTCGATGGAGAGATGGTTTTATTGTTTTATGCCTCCAGCTCTCTAGATGTGTCTGTACACTTAATTTCAAGACAGAGTGGTAGCAACTTGCCTAAGTAATTCTGACCCTGTTTAACTTCTTTAGTAGGGGTTAGAATTAAAATCAAGGACATATTGTCCATCACCTACCTATGAATGTATGTTTTTTTTCTGTTAAATCTTCAGTGACTATTATAATTCAAGGCAGAGGCTGAGTTATTCATACCAATATATAATTCTTTTCTGGGGGAAATTTGAGTGTGTAGCTTTCTGGGCTTATTATTTCTGCATATATGACCTTATTAACTGCAGTTTTGCAGTCAGATGTGCTATTTTGTGATGGACACATGCTGGTTTTTAAATACAGTGTCTCTCCTGTTCTCAGCCTCCCCCTCCTCTCCTGAACACCTCCCAGCTACACCAGCAGAGTCTCCTGCACAGCGGTTTGAAGCCCGGATAGAAGATGGAAAACTCTACTATGATAAGAGATGGTGAGGCCCGGGGGATTTCTGTTTTAATCAGCCTGAGTGCTGTGTAGTGAAAAGGCTGCAGAGAGAAATTGCTTTGATCAAAGAATTTGTGGACAAAATGTTTTTTGGGCAGAGTTCGCTGCTTCCCCCAAGGGCTCATCGTTGCAACCAGTAAATCAGACGTGACGGTGGAGTGTTTAGACCCCGTAGATTTGAGGGATAACTAGTGGCTCCAATAAAAGGAGACTTGAATCTCTCCCATGGAATCAGTGATGTCCACTGTGACACTTAGGAAGTATTTTTTGTCAAACCTAATATTAGGTAAGAGAGCCAGCAGCACACACAGTGGGCTGGAGCTGTGAAGCTGCTCAGCTTGGATACAGACAGTCCGTGATTTTTGGGCACAGTGGTGGCAGCAGCACTCACATTCCAGGGGTTCAGCTTTGTGGGAACACAAGCCCAGCGTTCCACAAGGTGGCAGAAGAAATGTCGTCCACCAGCTGAGCAGGATGAAAAATGTTTCTAATAAATCCAAATAACCTTTAAAGATCAAACCCACCTGGGAGAGGCAACTTCAGTATTGCTGATTGGATTTAGCTCTGTTGAGTTTTATGGCCGTACAGCTGTACAAGCCTCACAAAACACAAGGAAAATATTAAACTCTGCAGAGAAATCTTAGTAGGTCTTAAACTTAATCCGTGTGAGACATGCAAACCTGGATAATCAAGGGGGCAATCTTGTCCTCTTCGAGCAGAAAGCAATTTGCTTGTTTGTAACCTGCTTCAGTGTTTCTGGTGGCTCAAAATAACAAGTGATGAGGTTGTAGTTTTACCACAGAAAATGACAGGTGGGAAGCTTGTTTTCCACACAGCAGTCATCTTGTACAGTTGGTCAGTTTTCCCTTCTGACTGTGATGTTTTATCTAGGGTTCAAGTTTGCACAGCTCAGATAAAAGCTGCTGCCTGGGTTGAAATGACTGAACCATAAAGCAGATATGAACTGAACAGGCTTCACAAATTCATCAGGTTCTTTTTTTTCATCGTCACTTTATGCACACAAAAAAAATGATCTCCAGGATATATTTGGATCAATAAACTGTTCTTCAGAATTTTTAGTGTGTGGGGTACTGAAAAGTGTTCACTAGTAAAAAAGGAAAAAAAAATGGAATCTGCCAGTAAAGCTCCCAACTTCTCACTAAATTTAAACCTGGAAGAGCTTCAGTGAGCCCAGATCTCCCTGAAGGGTATCAGGTTGGGACATAAACCACTAACAAACATTTTCATCTTGCTGAATTCAGTTGTCGTGGGGGTCTCACTGTCAGGAATTCCAGCTGTTGCCTTTCCTATCTACCTTGTCCTTAGTGCTGTTTTAAGTATTTTACATTTTTTGGTTGTTATAATCCTGCTTAGATTTTTTTGATTGATAGTAATAGAACTTCTGCAAAGTAGCTGGTGTTTTAAAATAATGAAGTAACTCTCAATAGTGGGAGGATAGTTCTTTCTAAGGTGCATTTAGAGTGCTGGCATGTACAGAAATACTGAACCTGACAGCTCAGGAGTGACTTTCTCTGTTTCCTGATGCAACCGTGCATGACTGTTATCTCCAAACACCAAATGCTTAAGGACCCCCTAAGGTTTTGCAGAGATATTTCACAAATAAGTCTCCAAAGTGGAGAGTTTCAGATGAATGTGGAATTAGATTCAGGTTTTTATCCTCAGTCAGTTTGCTCCGTGCTCCCCCACTGAATCCTAAAACACAGTTCACTGTAAAACAACAATCTTTATTTGCTTTTAGCATTGCTGCATTCCATAACGTAGAGGGATTTCTTTCAATCTCCTGATGAAATTGCTGCTGAAAATCATGGCCCTTCAGCGAAATATTTTATAGCAGGAAGTGGAATTGTTTCTGCTTGTCTCACTTGCCAGCACTGTGGTGTGTTTTACCCACTGCAACAGCAAGAGTTGTTTGGCCCTTTCCCCTCTCTTGAAAGCCAACTTAAACTCCATGGCATTTTTCATCTGGAGTGTTTTCCTCAGTTCTACCCCTCTGTGGATGTATAAACTTGGCACAGGGGTGAGGCACGAACAGGTACCAGGCAGCTGACCTGCCTGTGTGTGCACAGAGCAGCTGAGACAACTCCTCAGTGAAACAGTGCTGAGCCAACTTGTTCCCTTGCCTTGCACAATTAACAGGCATTTGCTGATGGATGGTGACTCGTGATGTGAAATCCGAGGGCTGAAGCCTGTGCCATGTGTGGTAATCAAAAATTGAAAGAAACAGCTTTGAGTGGGGAAAAATATTTCATTATCTCTGCAGGCACAGATAACACTTGAGAGGTGTCGTTTGCATTGGTATCTTCTGCACTGATACTGATTGTATCAAGATCATCAATTCTCCTTGCTTAAGCACTCACAGCGTGGTAGGACACTGCTGGACTGAGATTTTTGTCTTATCTTAGTGAGGCCTGGGGTTTGTAGTAGCTTATTCAGTTCCTTTGTATCAATTTAATGACATCTGGACTCGCTAAACTGCATTTTTTTTTTTTTTGGCTCAAGATCATTGTTGCTGTTGCATTGTCCTGGAACCCACTGACATCCTTTCTGTTAAAATGAAGGAGAAAGAGGAATGGTTGGGCACAGGTGTCAAAAGGTTTGCAGGATTTGGGTTTTTTTTATTACCTCACCCAGCCTGTGGGTAGTGAGTATGTTTAGAAGGCTCAAAGCTGACACTCATTTTAGTTACTGGCAAACTGTGTGAAAATTCTGAGTACATGAGCCAGTAGGAAGACATTGTGGAATAAACCACTGGAAGACTTCCATATTTACAGTATGGTTATTTTAGAAATAGCTGTAAAGATTAAATAAATCCATGCATTTTGCAAATGGTGTTCAGACTGCAGGAGTTGTACTGAGTAGCTACTGAGGGGAGTGGCTGTGTAGTGATTCTGCAACTTGGATTGCCCAGATAAATATGAAGCACATCATGATTAGGGTGAAGGTGGAAATATAGATACGCTTTTATGATTGTAAAGGATTTTGGTGCTTGCTTGATCAGGGTTATTTACTTTCAAATCACCTGTGTCAGTGTGATTAGTTCTGCCTACAGAACTCTCCTAGGCAGAATAAACAGAAACTGGGGGAGGTTTGGCTGGAGCACTTAAAGAAAGGTGGGCTGTGAAGGGGGCAAGTCCCTGGAAACAAGTAATTCAGAGTTAGGACTTTCAAAGTCTTTGTTTTGTACGCAGCACATTAAGAACAATACATAGCTTAAAAAAAAAAGGTTGGGAAATGGGTATGTTTAGTAAGAGCCTCCTAATGGCAGGTATATACAGTTTGTTACAGGGTCAGTTACCCATCACCAGTTTGCCTATGTTCAGAAAATAAATCAGTATTGGAGATCTGAGGTCTTGTTAAACAATACACAAACTGCACAATTGAGGATAATTCAACTTTTGGTGGTGGTGGTGCCCTAGTAATTTTGTATTGGGAAATGTGAATAACTTTTGAGTATCTGTGACTTGCTCTGTCGTATTTTATCAGGCATAATATGGAGTTGCCTTCTGAAACCCATCCTATGTCTGAAATGTGAAGGGCTTCTTGGATTAGCTCTTGTTGTCAGTCAGTGTTCTCCTGTGTGGTGCCTGGTGCTCTGCCCCTTCCTCTTGCAGATGTGAAACCTGTTTTCAGGAGCCTGCACGTAGAGCTGGATGTGAATCATGCATTTCAATAACCATTAAATGCAAAGTGTGTGTGTGTAGAACCGGAGCACCCGCTGTGCTGCAAAGATGGAGAAAGTGGTGTGGAAAGACGGACAGACAGACTTCAGATTGACTCTGTCCAAACGTGGAATCCCAGCTTTGTCACCAGTGGTTTCATGTGTTTCCTTTCTCTTTTTTCTCTGTGCAGGTACCACAAGAGCCAGGCTATTTACCTGGAGTCTAAAGAGAACACGAAGATCAGCTGTGTGATCAGCTCTGTGGGAGCCAACGAGGTGGTGGGCTGCTTTTGTTTCTCAGCAGAGGGGGGGGAAGGACACGGGTCTAGTGAGGACTAGGAGTGAACCTTTCAGCCAGGATACATACTTGGGGTGTAAAGAAGCTGAATCCAAGATAAAGCCAAGTTGAGAAATGTCTTTCTGAGATGGAAAGACACTGTTTTTAAAGAATGGTCCTACATTTTACAAGTAGTAGCAGGAAAAATGGGTAGAGCTGACACGTTGCATCTCACTGGCACTACATTCATAAATTCCATTTCCATTATTTCAAGAACATGCATACAGTTGTTGTCAAGGCAAAATTAAAAGAAATTCCATTGGGAATGCAGAGGAGGATGAGAAAAAACTTTGTCACCAAATTTAGTTGTTGTGAGGGAAGAACATTCTTCCTGCTAACAGAGAAGCTCTCTGGCAGCATCCATCACCTCCCTGGGAGATGGGGCAGGCCAGTCATTTGTCTGAGGCAATTTCCTTGTGCCTGCTGATGAAGCCTTAGAGCAGCAGGTGAAGAGCTCCGTGCCCAAGATTGATGTGAGTCTGGCTGCAGGAGTAGCAGTTGGGCAAAGGGAGCAGTTTATTCTTTGCTTGCAAATTCCAGACACTTCAGGGAAAGAAATAATAGACTTGAGTGCACTTCTCTTCAATCAGCCAATAAAGGAACTTTAATTTGTTGTGGCAGCTAAGGGAAAATACTTTATTTTCCCCAGAATGAGTTGCATATGGGATATGTTTGTATCACAACTGTTCCCCTGGCAGTAACAGTTGTGTTGCTCAGCAGTTGATAGTTCAGATAAAGTAGTGCTAGTGTGCTAATGGGTGCTAAATGTAGTGCTGCTAACTGGATTAAAGTTGTTACTGGTAATTTATAACATTAAAATGGAATTCTTTGGGAGCATCTTACCTGAAACCATGAGGGAAATGCAATCTATTGATTCCTCCCTGTGAGGGTGGGGAGGCCCTGGCACAGGTTGCCCAGAGAAGCTGTGGCTGCCCCATCCCTGGAAGTGTCCAAGGCTAAGTTGGATGGGGCTTGAGGCAACCTGGGCTAGTGCTTTTTGACAAAAACTCTTCTTCAGTACCTGCAGGAAAGTGTTATTTTTTTATTAATTTACTCAGAAATCTCAGATTGTTGAAGTTGAAAAAAGGAAGAAGCTTTGATTTCAAAAAAGTCTAGGAATAAAAGAAATTCAGAAATCGTTTTGGTTGCTCCTATTTCCCATCTCCTTCAGTTCTTTAGGATTAATAGATGTTCTCCTCTAATGGCAAAATATATTGTGTGTCTGAAACATCAGTTTTAAGTTCAGAATATGTCTTGATGTGTTTATTTTCCTGAACACTATGGCAGATTTTAATGTTAAGTAATTGCACTGTTGTGGTCACTTAAACCTGAATTTTAATATTGTTCCAAATGGAACTTAACAAAGCAGTTAATTTTAGCAAAACAAATGTACCATTCCATCATATCATGATAGAATGTAAAATTGTACATGTTTGTTGCTTTGTGCAGTTGCTCAGAAATTTGTAATTCTTTTGGCAAGCAAAACATGCCAAATTCTTGGTAATGTTGCAGTTGAGAGATGATTCTCAATGAATGTTGATTTTAATTTCTCTGGGGAAATAACTGAAGTACAGACACAGGCAAATATTAAATTTATTGTATACTGAGGACTCCGGTTGATAAAGTCAGTTTATTATTAAAATAACAGAGCTAATAGCTAACATAGCTAAAAAAATAGCTTAGGATAAATCAAAGGCCAACATAACTTTATAATCCTTTGCAGTAGGAAGTACTGGACTTCTGTCCTAAAATACTCCAGTACTAAGAGCTGGGTAATTCTTACTTCATGCACGTATTTAAATATGTTTAAATGCATTAGAATGATCTAATGCAGAGGAGATTGCTCAGACTTTTAAAGTACAGGTTTTTGGATCTAAATGTCTTGAAAGTGATTTAAAAAATTCTCTGGAGTGGCAGCAGTTTGTCCTTTGGAACGTGTTGTGTGTGAATTCTTCCGTGCAGGTGTTGAAAAGAGGGGCCCTTTTGTCTTCAGGTACAATTTCTGTAACAACGCTGTGGGAAATGCCTCACGGAACAGAGTCAGGATAAGCTTTTCATTTGACTAATAGTTACTTGTCTGGGCAAATCCCAGGGTAGGTAATTTTATGATCTGTGGATCTAGGGAGACTTATTCTTGATTAGGCAAAGCTTAATGCCACAGTCCTGTTGTGAACTGGAGCAGAAAGGAACCTGCTTTCCTGATGGTGCTTGGAAAGAGTCATTTTTCTTGAGGACTGTTCTGAGCAGCAAGTTGAGGAGGTAAAGTTAGAAACCTTATTTCGTGTTCTGCTCAGGTTGCAAATGCCTTGTGTGGGGAGGGAGAAAGGATTAACCTGAACGATTTGTGCACCGAGAGCAGCAGGGCAGTAACAGAGGTGTTCAGCTCTGGCAATAAGATACCCGGTTTATTGGTCTGCGTGTTGCTCCCTGTGAGTTCTCCCCTTTTACCCCCAGTTCATCTCCCTGCCCCATTTTTTATATTCTTTCTTTCCTGCAGATCTGGGTGAGGAAAACCAGCGACAGCACGAAGATGAGGATCTACCTGGGGCAGCTGCAGCGAGGTGTGTTTGTGATCCGCCGGCGATCGGCTGCGTGAGCGGGAGCTCCCCTGGGGCCTTTTTTTTTTTTTTGGTTTTTAACTGATCACCAAACCTCTGCTGGGGGGTGTCGGGCTGCTCACTCCTCCCAGCAGCACAGAACAGTGTCATGACCTCTGATGAGACCGTTTGTGGCTGGCCACATGATCCCCAGTAGTCCTTAAGTCTTTAGTGATGCCCAAGCACTGCCCTGGACTATTTCTGGATTTTTGCATCAAGCTTCTGTATGCTCTCTTTGTATTTGGGGTGACTGTCGAAGAAGACTTTGCATCAGACTTTTGTCATCATCGTTTTGTGGTGCACAGATGGGACTCGTATGTCAAAAACAATGTCACGTCTCTGTTTGAAGTCAGACCAGTGGAAGAAGCTTTGCTTGTCAAGACCTGAGGTTGGTTGTTCTTTTGGGCCTTGTTTTCTCTGCAAGGCTCGGGATGCTGGGCCAAAGGAGGTGAATCCTGCCACGTTTCATCTGCAGCTGAAGAGAAGCCTCCAGAACACCTGGTGCACAACATCAGCTTTATTGGGTGAACTGCTCAAAGACTTGAGTGCTGAGGTTTTTTTTGGACGGTGTGAACAGCTTAGAAACTGCTGAAAATACAGCGATTTTAATGTAGTTAAGCAGTCACGCGTGGTTAATCAGAAGCTTCCGTTTCTCTTCACATTAAAAAACCCTTCAATGAACAAGCAGAGTATGTCTGTTTGCTGAAATAGATTACCTGGAATAGGTGGATGACTATAAATTGAATAATGACTGGGAGTTTGCAGATAGCTTGGCCGTATGAACTCTGTGTGTGAGTATAATCATTCACAGGTGTAGTGACAAAAGATAAACTTCATGTTCTTCATTGATGCTTAGAATAACAGGTTGTGGTGATAGGAGGTACTGGATCTGTTTTATCTTCCAAAGGAGCCTGGTACAGAGTAGAAAGTGGCATTGCCATGCTCTCAGTCCACAGCTGGAACCTTCATTCCCTAAGACGCTTTGCAAAGGGTTCCCCTGGAAGGGTGTTTTAATTACTGGAGACAACACTGGGCTTTTACACTTGCCCTCCTGTGGCACAAGTGAAAATACTCAAATGATGATATTAATGCCAAGATGTTTAAAGATCTGACTCTGGCATTCCTTTATTATTCCCAATCTTTTGCTGATGGCTGGAACCACCAGAGCCATGTGTGACTGCATTGGCAGGAGCCACCCGGTGCCCTGGCACTGCTGTCAGATCTCTGCCTTATGTGCAGAACAACTTTGTGCTGCTTTTGATTACTAGTCAAAAAGTTGTAAATTCTGTCTTCATCAATATCTATCACTTTGAGACATTTTTTTTTTTGGTTTTGCTTTTGAGCTGCATTCTTGTTCAGCATCAGCTGAGCTGGATAAATGGAATACAGGCAAGGCAAGGGAGTTGGAACAACTGTGTCCATTTCTTTCCTGCAGTTGGGTGGCAGTCACACCCCAAAAACTGATGCATGTACGTGGGTCTGGAGTGGAGTGTGATGGCTGAGTTCCTGATGTGACAGACACCTTCCTGATTTTTGCAGTTTGGAGTTTTAACTGGATCTGGAGCTCTGGCAAGGAAGGAGAGGATGTTTCCCACCCCTTGACAACGTGCCATCTTTGCTGCAGCTTAGTCAGGCAGAAAGCAGCAGCCTGGATTTTGTCAAGTTAACAGCTTACTTAATATAACTTAACATTCTCTGCACATGTCACAGTTTTTTAATAAGGTGGTGATGTACCAAACAGGATTTGTCACCGAGTCTTAAAATGAACATCATCATTCTAATAATAAAAAGTGCTAAGTGAGTAGCAGGATTTATTTCCTGTCTATATCATTTTATCAATATCTGTATTTGTGGAAATAGCTGGGAACTTTGGTTCAGTGTTGGGGAGATACACCCTGCTGACAGCAGCTGATCTCTGCTGCTGTGATGTTCCCTGTTTTGGGGTAACTTTGGGTATTGGTAGGAGTGTGGATGTGCAGCTGCTCCCTTAGAGCCAGGAGTGGTGCAGGTGCATGTTGTGTAAATGTAATTCAGCAGCTTCAACACCACATCTTAATCTGAATCTACAACGTGCTCACCATCAGTGGGGACAGAACAGCTGCTCTCCCAAGCAAAAGCCTGTCCTTCCATTGCAGGTGTTGAGAGGGGAGATGGGGGGTGGGACACAAGAATTTGGAGAGTCTTCTGGAAGTGAATACCTGGGGGACTGTTGAACCACTTCCTTCTCCTGAAACCCAACTGCTGAGATGTTGCTGTTCCCCTAAGGATCATCTTGTGCTGTTGATCAAGGAGTGAGAGAAGACAAGCTGAGGAAGAATGAGGACAGTGAGGAGTCAGGGTGGGATGGAGGGACTGTCAGTGTGTGTTGGGTGGACTGGGGACAGGGGCTATGTAAACTCATGGTGTGAATCAGGGCACTGCTTCCACCTGCAAGTTGGCAAAACTTGATCTCACACTTGTACTCTCACATCAATCTTGAATCTCCTTCTGCCAGAATTCCTTGCCCCTGGGTCAACCTCTGAACTGTAATTTCTGGTTTTGGCAGCCCTGAGTAGGGGCTTGTAGCCCTCTTTGTTCAGATTTAACTGCTGCTCTGAAGGTACTTTGTTTATAGCCTACTTCATCCTTAGTTTCTTTATGAAATGAAAGTCTGTCCTGCCTTTGTCATCACCATAAAGAGTAGATCTGTCTCACAAAGTACCTGGATATTGTACCCTTTTTCTCCAGGCAGGCTGTTCTGTGATGGCCTGAGCCATTTGAGAGGCTGGAAATGATGAAATGCAGTGCCTTGTTGTGCACTCAGGGAAGCAGTGCATTTTTTTTTTTTTTTTAATCCTAAAAGGATGCTCGAGATGTGCTGTGGTGAGGATGAGGCATGTGGAGATCAAGAGTATAGACAGCAGCTGTAGAATTGAAGATTTCCTGCCACTGGTTGGAAAAATAGAGACAAGTTACTCAAGGAGATGGACAAGGTCTTGCTTAACTTCCAAGAGAAAATTGGCTTTTCTGTCTGCTCTTTGCCTGCCTATCATCAGTCTTGAAGGATTCAAACCCTCAGTGAACAGAAACAGCTTTGCTACAGGTATGAAACAATTTAATCCTCATCAGGAAATGGTTTTTAACTCGTGGTTATAGTAATTTTAAAGAAAGGTGAACCTTCTGCCAAAAATAGAGTTTTATTGAGGGTTAAATTGGAGTTGGCTGTTGACTCATATTAAGCATTTTTTTTTCGTTGCCTTGAGAAACGGACTGTGATGTTGATATGTGTAAAATAAAAAAGATAATTCCCCCTCAGCCATTAGATGTTCAGATGGACAGAAGCCAGATCAGTGAGCCAAATTCCAGGGGCTTTTTGACATCATATTCATGCAAAGAGGCCTTTTCCAAGGACAAATGCTAATAAACAAAGTTGTCTTTTTTAGCTCATGTGCTTTTTCTTGGATTTTGTAAAGAGACAAAGTGATTGAGTGACAGAAAACTTAATTGTTTATGATTTATTATTATTTTTTCTAATTTCTGGGGAACTAAAGAAGTAAAGCCTGCAAGAACAAGAAATTGCTGTGACCCTTGTGAGTAACTGAGGTTCTTCCTCCTTCAGAAAAAAAAAAAAATCAAAAAGCAGCTTTTGGGTTCTTGTTCCAAATAGCAAATGCTGAGTGACCCAAGAAAATCTGAATGGGTGTCTAAGGTTTGCTGTTATTAGTTTTAGTTTCTCCAGTTCTAAAACTAAAAATTTAATATATACTGAATTATTTAGAAAACTAATTCATGTTTCTGGTTTTCTATGATTTATTGAAAACCTGTTGTCACTGAAACTTCACATTTCGTACAGTTAGAGTGCCATTATTTTAATGTCATGTTGAATGTGGGAAACACTTTTAACCCTTAACATCAGGTCAAATTCTTGGGATGCCAAAATATTTTGTAATATTATCTCTTTACGGTGCTATCAGTACTGGTTATTTAGATCCCTCCTTTTCATGCAAGAAAGGAAAATACTGATTTAGTTGAGTTTTTAAATATGTTTACAGAACTCTGTGAGTTTATGAGCACTGAAAACCCCACAAAATATTTTGGTTTTTTTACCCTCCAACGTGATATTAATAAACAGGCAGAGGGGAAAAGTCCCTCAAAGAAACCTTGTACCCTGGGACCAAAATTTAAATAACATTTAGGTGACAAAAGCAAAAGGCAAAATACATGGTGTGTATATGAGCAGGGTGGGTGCCTAAACTCCCCTCACATAACTGAGATGCTGAACAAGCAGCACAGGAAGAGTTACTGAAGCCTTTGGTTCTAAAATAGCAATGCCCTGAGCAAAGCCAGGAATTTGTAGGGCTTTGGAACAGAGCTCTAACCCACGGGAAACAACCACTGCTTCATTTAATCAATCCTAAATTTGAAAGCTATCAGTTGCTCTGCACGCCTAAGGTAGCTTTGTCATTTTTCATTTAGTTCTAATTTGCATCCCCATGTTCTGCCCCAGATCTTGAGAGGGGAAAATAATCAGAATAGCGATGAAACGTACATTCCTCATTTCACTTTATTGAAAGTTCCTTATTTTTATGGAGTTAGGGTTCTTTTGGCAGTGGTGGTTGGCTGCACATCTCTGCTGGTTCATCAAAGCTAACGAGCTTTAACAAAAATAAATGTCAAATGCGAGTCAAGGTTAAAAGGGGTGTTTTAAGTCAAGTTTTTCTGCTTAATGGTTTAAATCCTGGTTGGAATTGGTGACTGAAGGATGTTAAAGTAAACAGAGTGGTTGCACTGATGGGCATGGGTTTGAAGAGTGGTTAGCTCAGGACACATGGATGGAGCTCCACGTCAGCTGCTGTCATTAAATGGAGAGGTAGGTCAAATTTTTATTTGTTTTGGGGTTTTTTCCCCTCTTTCAGGGAGCTAATGGGTGTCTGATAAACAATTAATTGATTTCTGTTATGCAGACAGTTGAAGAAAGCTGCTGATCGTGTCAAGTTCCTGTTAACACTGAATAATTATTCATTTTGGGAAGAAATAGCCTTTTGCCCATGAACTATAATTTACTAACAGTGCATTATAGTCACAGGAATATTTTTTTCTGTTGTGACTAGGAAGCAACATTCCAAACCTTGTACATCATGAGGCATCGTGTAATAGGGAAGACTGAATACTAAAGGTACTAAATCGTGTAATGCAGTTGTACAAAATCAGTATAAATTCAGGAGGCAGATATTCTGATGGAACAGGATTTCTGGGGTAGTAAAAACCTCATCCATTGAAATTGGATTTAAGACTGGTTTAAGACTGTCTTGGAAAGTGTAAGACGTGGCAGGACAGTTTGACATGTGACCTGGGCCCAGGAATGCACAGTCTGTAACAGCATCTCAGCACTAGAGTATTGATTAGGGCTCATTCTGTACCAAGCGTGAAGTTCTGCAGTTCAGGGAAGGGCAATAACATGGCAGAGCTGGCAGGAGAGTTCCCAGCCCTGCCTGGTCTCCTCCCCTGAGACAATTCAAAACTATTGATTTGTTTCCACTTTCATTGAAATAACTGTTTTGAGAAGAGCTGTGGAGGTCTGGGTGAAATACAGAAATAAAGTGTCTGTCCCCTTGGGTAAAACCAAGGTGGATAAACCCTTGTTTGTTCCGAGAAAGGGACAATTGGTGGCAATCCAATGAGGGGCCCTGTCACAGCAGGGCTTTGCTCCCTGAGAATTTCATCCGTCTGAGTAGACACAGGTGCTTGCTTGGCCTTTCCAGGTGCTGTGAAAGTGAGTTTTTAGCAGATATATTGGGTGCAAATCTGCAGTGTTGGTGTTTTCATGCCTGGACTGCTGCATGGTGTGTCTGGACAAGGGAGGTAGGGGTGTGGGAAGCAGATCCTGGAGGGAATCCCAGAATGGTTTGGGTTGGAAGGGATCTTAGAGGTCATTTCATTCCACCCCTGCCATGGGCAGGGACACCTTCCACTATCCCAGGTTGCTCCCTGGCCTTGAACACTTCCAGGGATGGGGCAGCCACAACTTCTCTGGGCAAGCTGTGCCAGGGCCTCGCCACAGTGCAGTCTCTGGAGCATTTAACAGGGCTGGGCACCTCTCAGTGCTGAGGCTGGGTTTCTGAGAGAAAGGTTTTTGTTTGCTCTGAAATAATGTGAAAGCCACAGGGGGCATGAAAAATGCATCAGCTCATGTGCTGGGCTGGCTCGTCCCAGTGGCTGCCACGTGTGGCTGCTCTGGCCCCCCCCAGTGCTGGAGACCTTGGGGAACAGATTGTACACTTGTAATGGACGTGAGCAACCTCAGAAACTCTGGCTGTGGCCTTCACGAGGCCTGCAGTGCCTCTTTATCACGTCATGTAACCAAAGGTATTAATAATCTGCAAAGCCTCTGTGCAAAGGGGTTTCTGCCTATCCATCCAGCCTGGCAGGTGCTCTGTCTCGATTATGCCTCAGCTCTGTTGTATCTGTCATGTTCCTGGGCTGAATGACAGAGCAGGAAGGTGCCTCTGGTTGGGAGCGTTTCCTGCCTGCCTAATGGGGGGATAATTAATGGATGCAGCCAGTCAGCCGAGCAGAGGCACGAGCCCAGGAGAGATGGTCGGCGTGGCTCATTCAGCCAACCGTGCCTTGTTACACACCCTGTTCCAGCGGTGGTGTTGCATATTTACTTACATTCCAAGGCATTGCTACTTTTCTTTATTTAATTAATTGATTACAGCGAGCCCTTTCACTGCATCTTTTTATTGCCAAACACTTGGTTGAATCAATGTGGTGTTCAGATGAAGAAGAATGTGGTGTGTGGCCAGGCAGGGTCTGTGCTCTTGGTTTATCACCGGGGCTTGCTGGATGTGATGCCTCTGACCAAGGAGGTCTCCTGGACCTGTGACCCTGCCTGTCACTTGTCTTGTTGCAGTATTCTCTCAGGGAGCTGAGTGTGCTCTGAATGGGCTGTCAGCAGAATCACAAAAATGTGACAATTCTAAGTGTTTGTTAAGCTCTCATCCTGTCTCCCCCAAATTTTCCTTTAGGGAGCAGATGTGTCTCCCAAATGCCTGCTGTGGGGGGGAACAGTGAAGGATAGTGAGGTTGTTGAGTTGTGCTGCCTGCTTGTTCACTGTGTGTTTAAGCCAGCCATCATCATCACCAGAGCACAGGGAGAGCCTCGCTCTTCATCCAAGAAGGGGTTCATTACCTTCTGTGTTTTTCAGGATGACTTGCCCTCTCTTGCTCCTGGCACATCTCAACTGGACTCTTGAGGTGCCACTTAGTGCTGGAGCCAAATGCTCGGCTTGAGTCCTTTGGGATGTTGTTACAAAGGAAAGTGAAAATGCTGTGGCATGGTGTCAGTGCTGCTCCTGCTATTAACCGGTTTAATGAGCCTCTTCAATTGTTTTGGGGAGGAGCACAGTCTCCTGCTCGACCTTACTGTCCCTGTTTGCTGTCTGGTTACGTGGCTCAGCTGACAGAGCAGTGGTGCTGCTGGGAACATCAGCACTGGGGTCTCTCCCTTCCCGAGGGGAAAACAGAAGGACGCAGCTCAGCCCCGTGGTGCCTGCACACAAAGGTGGGCGTTTTGGAGACAGAACTGCAGCCCAGCATGGGGGGGAGTAGCCACAAAGCTGTCTGCCTTAGTGACAGGGGTTTTCCTTGGCTCAGTCGATGAGTGCTGAGGTCCTGTGAGCTCCTGCAGGTCTCTGGGTCCACACCCAGCTCAGGTGAGCCGAGTGTTTAATCTCCTCCCCACCCTGAGCTGTGCTGGCCGTGCTGCCGCCCACTCACATTTCCAATTTCACACCGACATGCTCTTGACGTTTACAAACGAACTCTCCTGTGTCGATCCACTTGAAAGCAACTAAATACGCTCTGGAGAAATACTTTTCTCCTCTGTGTCCTGTTGCTGTGGCAATCTTGGCTGCTGTGAGCAGAACCAGCGGGAGAAGCCGGTGCAGGAGCATCCTGCCTTCCCGCATGGTCAGTGCTGTGAAGGGCAGCCAGTGCCTGCTGCTGCCTGTCTCACCAGTGATTTTACCCCTATGGTGGTTTTGAAATGCAAATCTCAGAGGTTTCTACAGAGAGAAGTAAATGAGAACAAACTTGATGACTCGGCTGGGGAGGCTGAGGCTTGGGAGAGCAAATATCTGCCAAAGACAGAGCTGGGTCTGCAATCCAGCTAGAAATGCCTTTCTCCTTCCTCAGCTTAGCTTGTACTCTGGGCTCGAGGGCAACTTAACCCTACTTAAGTTTCAGCTATGTCAGAACTTCCCCTCTGGGTACATCACCTCTTCTTCAGCGTTACCCTCTTGTCCCTCCTCCATCCCGGCTCCACCTGGCTCAGTGCAGAGCAGTGACCAGATGATTTCTGGATAACGAGTTACTGCTCATCAGCTGCATTTGAGTAGCTGAGTCTGAGAAGCTCGTTGCAAATCCAAAGTTAGAATGTGTATAGCGTGATCCATTGGAAGAGAGCACGTTCTCCTTTGCAGTAGGTGGAGATCACGGGGATGTTCTGTTAATCAGATCTGTCCGTGGTGGGCTGACAGATGGCAGCTCCCTGGGGATAATGAATCATTTGCTCGTGCAGGATGTTGAGTGTGGAATGGCAGTGTCCATGCAGATCCTAGATGAAGCTCAGAGAGGACCTGAGGCCCCTGGAAAGGAGGATCTCTCCCTCCACGGTGGAACTCATTAGCTGGAGGCAATCAAGTCCATCCTGCCAGGTACCTTGGGCTTTCTGCCTGCCAGCTTTGGCTTTCCCAGGGCATCACAGAAGGAAGAGAAGCTGTCTGACATCTGTGGGCTCTGATCTACTGTGAAAGATTTCTGCCCTCAGCTTGGGGAGGGGAGAAATGTATTAAAAAACTGAAAGCAAACGCTCGTAGGTCTGGCCTGTTGTGAGCATTGGAGTGAGGAGCGAGTCCCTCAGCCGAGTCCTCTCCTTGGGAAGGGATGAACTGCTGGGAGTGAGCAGCAGCAGCAGAGTGATGTGGCCCTGCTGGCTGCTGTCACAGGGGAGCTGGGCACCCTCTGTGCTGCCTGCAGGCTCCTGTGCTGCGAGGAGGGGACGTGGCAGAGGTGGTGTTCGCAGACAGCAGCGCTCTCCCAGCGCACCGCAAACCCCGGGAGTGAGGGTGGAGAAGCCAAGCAACCCTTGTGACTTTTTTTTTTTTTTTTTTTTTTGGAAGGCTTTTCTCTTGATACCCTCTCAAAATCCTCCTCTCCAAAGGCAGCTGTGTCAGCAGGGAGGCTGAAGCACAGGCAGACATGGTGCTGGCAGGGTGGGGGTGATCAGTGAGTGGAACCCCCCCTCCCTTCCTCTAGACTTAAAGTGGGGGGAGAAAGGCATCTGTACCAAGCATTTGACAGGCTTGTTCCTGGCAGGTAGGTTGGTTTTATCGAGTGGCTTGACATGTAATTCCATGCAGTGTATAGATGTTTGTCTAATATTTACCTAGAGGAAGAGATTTTCTATCCGTCCTAAAAAATTAACCTTGTGTAATGGTGTATTTCCTCGGTGCAAATGAGTGTGGAGGTCTGTCAAAATGTCAGGCTTGCCTGGAACGAGGGTCCTGCAGAAGACAAGTGGCATTAGTGTGTTTGAAGATGTTTCATTTAGAAGTAATGAAGTCCCCAGGCTTTTGGAGACCCTGTTAATTGGACTGAGGGAGTTACAAAGCCCAGGAGGGAAATGCTGTTCAGAGATGGGCAGACAGAGACATTTGCAGAGAGAGAGAGGGTCAGATATAGGTTATTTCTACTGTAAAATGACATCAGAAGGATGTGAAGAATTGTTCTGAAATTACAGTCCTCCACCTGAATCATTTTCGGGAATTCAGTTCTATAGAGTAAGACTTGGAGGTTTGATTCTAGGGGAGAAAGGGGCTTGGGTCTGAGTTTTAGTTTGAAAGGAGTTCAAGGAAAGAAACACAACCCTCCTCTGCTCTGTGAATCATCAGGCAGGTTTGCAGGACCACAGAAACGAGTAATAATAAAAAAAAGTCAGGAGACTTCCTGAAGCTTCCAGATTTGTAAGGCTGCAAGTCAGCACACTGTGTCTCCTCTCTGAAGAAAACCTCCTGCTGAGAAAGGGCCTCCTCACAGAACCTGAAAATGGTTCCTTTACAAAATGTATACTTTTCTTTAATTGTAGGGACAGGGTGTTTGAATGGAGACGTGCTTTCTGCCTGAGACCCTGGGCAGGGAATTTCTCTTGACAACTTCATTTGGGTATTAAAATATTTTTTCAGACAATGCTGTTTCTCTCCTGAAGGCTCCCAAGCTTTTACAACAGTTACCTTGTTTATGAGGAAACTGAGGCAGGGGACTGCTGGTGGCTGCAGCCTGCACTCAGCAGCACTGGCAGGTTCTTGCTGCTTGCCCCAACTCCCCAATAATCAAACACAACATCATCTGTTAATTGCCCTTTCTTTGCAAAATCCACTTATTTCAGAAACATCAACACCAGGGACTAGGAGGGTGAGTCGATGTTGCTCGTGTTGAGACTTGGCCTTATAAGCCCAGGTTGCTTGCTGGAGACCTGCTGCTGGCGTCAGTGTAAATAGTGTTTAGGTTTTGCTTTCTCACGGGGGGAGCTTTCTGTTGATGTTGGGGATGTTGTTTTGTCCTTGGACACCTTCTCCTAACAAGATCCTTTTGTCCTTCTCCAGGCAAGCTTTCAAACTCGCCACTGAGGTTCCGAATTGGCTTTAAATAAAAGGTGTTGTGCTTCTGAAGTGGCCTGCCCAAGAGCTCTCCAGCAATCCAAACAGGCAGCAGACAAAGCCATTAAACCTGGAGTGCCCGTGCATGATTACCTGGCAGAGAGCTGCGGGAGAGGGTTTGCAGCTGAGTCCCACAGGAACAGGCTTTGTCTGACAAACCACCCCCGGCAGGTGCAAACTCGGTTGGAAAAAGCCAAGGTAGGTCTCGTTGATTCACCAGGGTGGGTGGTTTAGTCCTTCAGCTCAGTGGACAGCAAAGCAAGTGGGAACAAGCAGAAAGGAGATTAGAGGGGTGGGAGGAAAATGTTCAAAATGGGCCTCTGTGCTTCCCCCCTCTGCTCAGGCACTGTCTCCCTGCGTGGCAGAATGGAGCCACTCGAATTTCCAGCTTGTGTGACTAATGGCCTTGGTGTCTTACACCCTGAAAGCAGATACATGGCCTTGGGAAGTCAGATCTGATCTCTTCAGTCACATTTGCAGAGTGAAACCCCACGAGTGTGACTCCTGTACTGACTCCAAGCTCCTCCATCTCCTGGCATCGCTTCCATTCGGAACACGTTCTCAGTTTACCTCTCCTTACTGCGCCAGCTGGAGCAGCTTCTTCCAGGGTGGGGAGTCTCATGTGCATGCACTGCTGAGCGAGGAGAGTGCTTGGAGATGAATGTGCACTTCCCTCCTGTGGTTTAGAAGGCTATATCTATATTTTTAGGGATTTTTTTTTTTTTTATTGAGGTACGAAAGGAAGATTATGGCACTTGATGATTTAATCAACATAATCTCTAGATAAAACATGCTTATGTTATACTACTGGGAGATATTAATTTATGCTGGTTTGCTTCTCCTAAGGTAAATTAAATCATTAGTTTAAAGACTGGATTAGCTGCACATGTGCCCTGCCTCTTAAAAAGGCGGTTCAGGAGTTCTTAAAAGCTTCTTGGCTTGGCATTTCTTGGGAGCCATCAAATCCCTTTGGTGCAGCTGTCGTGCAAAGTGGAATTGAGATGCAGCACTTAAAGGTGCAGCCACCAGCTCCATGCTGACACGAGACCTGCTCCCTGGGCCCCCTCTGTCACCCAGGAGCAGTATTTTACCAGCTCATGAATTCAGTGAGAAGGGTTTGCCCCGGGTCTGGGGGAGCAGCAGTTGCTCCTTTGGTCAAACCAGCACCTTGAGCACCTGCTGTCCTTGGTGGGGAGCTGAGCTTCTCAGTGTGGGTTGGAGCCACGTGGTTGGTGTCTACAGCCTTCTCCCACTGTAGAGAGCACCAGCACATCCAGGATGTGCCAAATGTCCAAGGCCAGGTTGGATGGGGCTCTGATCAATCTGGACTAGGGGAAGGTGTCCGTGCCCATGGCAGGGGGTGGAATTAGATGATCTTTAAGGTTCCTCCCAACCCAAACCGCTCTGGGATTCTGTGATGATGTGTTGACTTGAAAACACAGAGCCATGGCCCAGGTGCTGGGTGACCTTGGAAGTGCCATCAGTACCTCTGAACTGGCTGAAAATTCCCCAGAAGTGCCCAAGAAGAATTAAAAGCAAAAGATACTTACCGAGGTGGGTGAAAGATATTACAGCTCTTTGACACAGGCAGGGAGATTGAGGCACGTTCTGCCTCTTGTCCTGGAGGGCAGGAGCAGAGCGTAGGAGTAAAATCTGGATGCTTGAGGCCAGTGCCCCCTCCTGGAGTCAGTGGATTTGGAGCAGAGGTGCTGAGCTGAGCCAGCATGACTTGTCCTCTGCAGATCCTCTCAGGAATACCTGGTGTGGAGACACTGGCTCCAAGTGTGGAGGTGCCCTGTCTGCTTGGGTGGCCAGCGGCTCTGGAGAGGGGACCGGGCCCTGCTGCTGAGACAGATGGGGATGGCTCCCTACCACCCAGGGGAGCAGAACTGAAAGAGGCCCTCCCAGCAATTTCAGGGCTATTAAGGATGTGATAATGAGCTTTGCCTGCATCATTTTTCAGCACTTCGATCCCCCGCCCCCTGCTCAGCCCATGCATTAACACCTCCATCCCAGGAGGACAGCAAACACTCCACTGGAGCTCTAACTCCATTTATCATGGATCTGGTCATCAGCAGGGCTGGTGCAGGTGGAGGGGTTGAGGAGAGAAAGGTTGCTCAGCTCTCCATCAACAGTGAGCAGGTGCTGAAGGTACAGGTTTGATCAAAGGAGCAATTGCTGATCCTCCAGACCCGGGGAAAAACCTCCTCACTGAATTCATGAGCTGGTAAATAATACTGTTGGGTAAAGGAGGAGGCAGAAAGTAGAACTTGCTGCTGCAGGATGCTCTCAGCCCTCTCTGGGTTCTGTGCTTGTGGAGGATCTTGTGTGGGATGGTCTCAATGCACCCAGGAAGGGCCACATCCATATGCTGTTTGCCATGCTTTCCTGGTGCTATTTTCCCTGGAACAGTCAGTCCTTTGGGCTGATTCTGCACGGCACATCCTCGGATGGTGGAATCTTCCCCCGCTTTGCCTCTCTGGATCCCGGGGCCATCTGCTCCTGGCTGGGGTGGGTGTGCTGGGGGCTGCTCCAAATGTGGGGCTTTGGCTGTGGCACAGCCAGGGAGCTGTTCCCTATGGGACAGAGCCAGCTTGCTCCCAGGGGAAACTCCTGACTGCTCCTGTGAGGGGGTTCATATCTCCACAAAGAGCAGGACGGGGATGAATTCATGAGGTGAGGGGTGGGAAGCAGGTGTGGAGGTGCCCTGAAGCAGCTCTTCCTTGTGTAGCTCTTCCCATTGCGCTGCTGGACGGTGGTGCCTGTGCAGAAAACAAGTCCTTGCTTCATGATTTCATTTTTCCTATTTGAATATTCAGAGGCACTTTTTCTGCTTGAATATTTAGAGGTCAGTGTCTCTTTCTCTGTGTGGTGCTTTCGCAGCTGATTTATAGCGTGATGCTCTGGCACTGGGATTAAATACTGATACAGTCTGTTCTCAACTGGGCACCTCCTGGAGGTCTGTAGGCATTTGGGGAATAAAATCAGGTAATATGTCCCTTTTCTGTCCGTAGATGTGTCTGTTGGTGAGTTCAGACTCTTCTCCATCCCCACCTGGCCACAGGCACCCTGGAGTGGCATCCCTAGGGCTGAGCTCTTGACCTTCAGCTTGCTCTGCTGGAGGCCCCTCTGTTCCTGTGTGATTGTGTCCAGCTCCTCAGGGGCTTAGTTCTGGGGCTGTGCCTTTCCCCTGGGTGATGCCCAGGCAGGGAATGCCTCACATGAGGTGGAGATCACCTCCCTGCTGCCACGTGGGTGGCTGTCTTACCAGGAGAGGAGATGGAAAGATCCCCAACTGGTACCTGTCACTTCTGACTGCAAACATCAAGGATGTGTCACTGACAGAGCAAAAGGGGAGCGGTGTTATTTTTGGCTGGATCAGGCTGTTTTCTCTCTCCAAGCACCACAGGCTGTCAGGAGGTGCTGCTGAATGCTTGTTCTTGGTGCACAAGGGGGAAAAGTACTTTTTAAATTATAATGGAAGTATTTGTAGTATTTCATGCTGGCAGAGACCTGGCAATAAAAGTGATGTGCAAAATGTGTTTTGACTTGGTTTAATATCTCTTTTTCAGGCTGCTGATGCCTGTCCTGCGTCTCCCTACCAGCCACTCAAGGTTTGTCCTGCAGCCACAGAGGATCAGACAGATCAGTGTTGGGGAGCAGGGACTTTGCTGCCACAGAGATCTCCACACTCCAGTCCTTGGTCTGCAGCCTGGGAGAGAGCCAAAGCAGGTGGGTTTGAGAGACAGAGCAGGAGAGGTGGGAATCCCTTGCTCCCAGGAGAGCAGGCACGCTGCAAGCAGCACTGGGAGATGCCAGATCCAACGCACGCTGAGCCGTCCCCCGTTTCTCCATCCACGCATCTTCCTAACACAGAGAGATCAAACCAAAGACGGCAGGATTATTTATTGAGGTGTTTGTTTGAAGTTGAATGGACAGGAATCACATTTCAAAACAGTAAAGAAAGAGCTTTTTAGCTCTTTTTCTTTCTAAAGGAAAATAGCAGCGGCATCGCGGCAGGGATGTCAGGGCGAATCTGTTTCACTGACAACAAGATTGTTCTGTCTAGACGGGGAAGCGCCGCTGAACCGAGGGAGGCTGCGGAATAATTTAAAGCCAAAATACTTTACAGACATTAAATTTAAAAATAAAAACTGGCTTTGACACAGAGGATGCTTGATGGATAGTTTGGGTGCCGGTGGGATGGCGGCTGGCTTCGACGCGGAGCTCGGTGACGGGGGATTGGCAGATGCCACTCGGGGTGACCTGGTGCCTGCTGACCTGTCACCTTTCCCAGACAAGTTCTTCCACCAGCGTGGGTCCATTGAGGTGTCAGGGTGCCTCATGCAGCTCAGTCTGGGGTTCTCTGCAGTATCTTGAATTCTGCAGTCCCAGGGCAGCTGCCCAGCCCTCCCTGTCCCCTCAGTGCCTCGTCCCCCCTGTGCTGCCTGAGCAGTGTCAGGGGATGCCGGAGCAGAAGGGGTTGTGTGGGAGGAAGATGAGCCTTGCACTCCCCATCTGCCTGGAGGGGCTGGCAGCCAGGGCTGTCTGAGGCACAGGGATGTGGTGCGGGGTTGCAGCCCAGCCAACATAAGGAATTTGCTTTCTTCTGGCAGAAAAAGAAAAATGAAATATTAAAAGCATGGCTCAAAGGCTGCTATATATAAGTGTTTTTTTTTTTTAACTCTGCTCTGCAGTGCTTTGGTGTGTTGCTCCAGCAGCTGGTCAGAGCAGGAGAATGCCAGCCTTCTGGAGAAGAGCAGGGAGTGAGGCTGAAAAAAAGGGAGGAAGAGGAGGCATGACTCAGGTGGGCTGACCTTGGGGCTCAGGGTGAATGCTGACACTTCAACTCCACCACAGCCTTTAGGACTTATGCTTTAGTTTTCTGTTCAATGTCAGGAACTAAAAACAGCTTTTCTTGTCTCTGTCTCTACAGGGGAGGGCAGTGCCCCTCTGAATCAGAAGGACACCTCTGCATTTACCACTGTGCTTGGATGAGGGAGGATGCAGGTCGGGAAGAGCAGAGGGCTCAGCCAAGGCATCAGTCAGCTCCCCCTGGAGAAGTCCTGCTGGCTCCCAGTTTGCTATTCCTGCCACCCTGGTGAGTCCAAGAGTCCCTGAGGACTTTCTCTAGTGGTGATGGTGGAGGTTCCTCCCAGGTTTTAAGCTATTCCATTTTCTTCTGCTGATGAACTTGGGGACCGGCTGTCGAGGGGGAGAGCATTGCTATTGGGCAGCAAGGCATGCTGACAGAGGTGTGCTGTGTCCTAAACTTGGGAAAATTTGAGGCTGCCTGTTTTTTTTTCCCAAGCAGTCCCCAGACTTTGTGTCCCTTGGTGCAGCAATTCAGCTGCTGGGTGGGCAGCAGGAGCCAGCATCCCAACGGAGTACATTCCCAGGGAGCGCAGGAGGAGATAACTGCAGGGAAGGAGAGCTGAGGGCTGGTCGTCTGCCAAGGGAGGACTTGGAGGATGCAGTTCAGGGTGTTCAAGCTGTTCCTTCTGTCTCTTCCTTTGACATCCCTTGTCTGTGTCAGTGGGTCTGGGCCCTGGGGAATGTGGGAAAGGGAAGCTGCAAGTCCAGCAGGTCAGAGAGGGGGCTTGGGGCAGGCTTAACTTTACATCTCTGCAGGCAGTGAGGGCTACTTATCTGCTGATCAGGGATGTGCCCAAACAAAGCAGGCTGGGGACACCATCACTTGCCGGGGCTCACAAAATGGGATGAGCTGTGGAATGGAGCTTGACCTTGACTCCAGCTCCAGCTGCTGCCTGCTCTCTCATCCCTTGGCTCCTGTCACCTCTGGCAGGGCAGGATGGGGACAGGCAGCAGAAGGGGGCCCTGATGTCCCCCCTCCCACAGCCTTGCCTTGGGTGTTCCCCTCCCTGCTGCTGCCTGTGAAAAACCCTGTAATTAATTACACCATTCTGCAGCCTCTGAACATTTATTTAGGGTGTTAGGTTTGCTGCTGCTGCTTTTACACAATGACAAATGTGTCGTGTCCCAAGCAGGTGGCAGCTGAAGTGGATCACACCATTGGAGCTGTTGAGATGGGCTCCAGGAGCAGGGCAGGTAGAGGGAATGCTGCTGGGAAGGTGAGACAGGTCTGCTCTAGCAGAAATGCATTGGATATGGTGCTTACAGGAAATTGCTCACTTCCCTGATAGCATCCACTGCTTTAATAGATCAGATTTTCCACCAGTTTGTCTAGCTTAAGCTTTCTTCTCCCTGCATCCTGAAAATTAGTCTAATAGGACTTTTAAACCTCAGAGAGGTTTGAAAGTTATTTTCCTTAAGGAATATCACTTTCCTTGGGGTGATTAGAAAAAGAGGGGCTGGGGGGGTTTGAGCTGAAGGACATAGCTTCAGAAAAGCCTCCCCAAAAATGCTGCCAAGGGCATGCAGAAATCAGCCCAGTCTGAAATAGCTGGTGACCACCCAAGCTGAGTTAAAAATTGCCTCTGAGCATCTTGCTCAGTGCTGCTGTCAGAGGATCAGGGACGGCGCACCTGGAACAGACAAAACTGTTGTACCTGCTTTTCAGGAAACAGAGAGGCAGGTGTGACTCCCCCATCCCTGGAAGGGAGCAGGTTTGTTTGTACCTGGCTCTAATTCCAGTGCAGTGGGAATCTGTTCCTGACAGCCCAGTGCAGAGCTGCCTGTGCTGTGCCACTTCCCAGAAGGAAGGGAAGCAGGAGCTGTGCTGCTGCGTGGCTGTGCCAGCAAAAAGCTGCAATCAGTTTGCTTTGTGGTGTGTTGTGAGCTGGGGCTGTGCACTGTCCCCGGAGGAACAAGGGCTGGAGTCAGTTTGTTGCTCTGGAATGCCGTTGGGCTGCATCAGTGGGAGGCAGAGCTGCTACATCCTGTGGGTGATGTACCACCAGTGTGTGAGGGTGTGTGTGCTGCCTCTGCATGCTCTGCAAACAGTACCTCCAGCAGACTGCCTCCTCACTGGAAGGGCAATTCAGGTATCCCAGCTCCTCCTGTTTCTTCCCCACAAGGGCAGTACTGTTTGGTTGTAATGTTTCTGTGGAGCTGGTTTGTACAAACTGAAGCAGGTTGTATTTATTCTGTAGAACTCTGTGGGTGTCCTGCACTGGATGTCCCCTCCCAGTGCTCTGAGAGCAATTCAGCTTCAGGAATCATCACCAACACCGTTATCTTTATTGCCAGTCCTGCCTGATAAATCTGCTCCCTCCAGGATGGCCCAGCCTGCCGAGTGAGCCAGACCTAAACACACACACATGCAGCGGGAGAGAGCAGAGCTCGTGCTCAGGAGCTATTTGCAGGGATCTCAACAACAAGCACTCGAAACAACCCCAAGGGCTGCTTAAAAAACATGGAATCAACAGAGCTGTCGCACAACCAGCCTTGCGAGTCCCTGGGTTTTTTCCAGCGTGCTGGGAACTGGTGTTCAGGTTCCTGTCAGCTTGGAAGGGTAGAAATTTGGGTCCTTTGTCCTTCCCCTCACCTGATTCTGGGACATCCAGTGCAAAACTCAGCATGGAAACTGTGACTTGTGCTGGGCTGTGACTTCATGAGCCCAGGGTTGCCTTACTGAGCTGTGTCCCAGGTAAGCAAGAATATCCTGTAGGATAGAGCAGGGGTGCATGTCACCAGCACATGGTGCCCCCTGTCCTGTCACCCACAGGGGATGAAGCTGGGCTGGGAGCCTTAGTTTGGAGATCTTTGTCCATGGTGGCATCTTCCCCCGAGTTCAGGTGGCTATGGGAGCCAGGAGCTCTCATCTCACCCACACCAGCTGCCTGCTGGTTATGGCAAACAGCCTTTCTCCTCCTCCTGCTGAACTGCTGGTACCACTTTTCCCCTCCATTTAAGACCTGAGTGCCTCACTGTGTCTGGGAGCTCCTGGAAGTGTGGATCACAGCTGGCTTCTCATGGGGTCAGGACAGCTCCCTGGGCAGAAGCATCTCCCCAAGCCCTGCTGCCTGCACAGGCTGGTTTCTATCTGGCACATCTGGTGGCACCACAGAGTTGTCCAAATTCACCCGATGCTGAGGATACAGCCTTGTATCCATGGCTTCCTGCTGGGAAAGGGAGCACTACTGGCTTGGAACATCTGATGAGAAACAAGTCAGATGCCAACTGCACCTGCTGCACTGGCTCTTCCTGAAGGATGGAAACAGTTGGATAAGGCTCCCCCTTTGCCACCATCTCTGGGCAGAAGGGGCTTGTGGAGCCTGGCAGGGGCAGAGGAGCTCTCTGGGGAGCAGGGGAGGTCCCTGAGCTCCCAGCCCTGGGGTGTGCAGTCACCCTGGTGCTGCAAGAGCAGGGCTGGCCTGTGCCCCAGCCATGTCCCAGCAGTGATGGCTGGCACTGCCTGCTGCAGTGGGGCTCTGAGCAGGCAATGGAAGTGCAGAAAGCTGCCTCCCAGCTCCCTTCTAGGGCCACGGGATTTCGGGAGAGAAAGTGACTTTTATAGAAATAAAGGAGACTTCCTTTTGGGTCAAGTGCTCTGGAAACGAATGATTTGGAGATGAAAGCCTTTTTGCTCTGGTAATACAGGCTCACATTGCCTAGAGGGAAGTCTGCCTTGTGCTGGGGTGTTTTTCCCTCTGGGGGCATTGCGATTGCAATTGAAGATGAGTTTCCAACATACAAAGGAGAAGAAGAAAGCTGAGAGAAGGCTTTAAAACATATCAGGGGTTCTCGTGGTCTGTTTTAATTTGTCAGCATGTCTCTCTCGCTTGTAACATCCCTGTTGGGTGCAGAGACTGTTCCTCCTCTTCCCTTTGTGACTTGTTCCTTCCCTCTGGCATCTTCATCAATTCCAGGCTCTGATTTTAATTTTTTTTAAACTTTTTTTTTTCTTTTTCTTTTCGTTTTTTGCACCCACAGCTGGTTGGCAGAGCAGCAGCAGCTCCTGTGTGCTGTATTGGGTGAGGATCACCTCGTGAATTGGGCTGCCAGAGATCAGAGAATTACAGGATGGTTTGGGACTTTAAAGACCATCTAGTTCCAACCCCCTGCCATGAGCAGGAATGTCACCCACTGGATCAGGTGGCTGAGGGTCTTGGCTGGCAGGGGGTGAGGAGAGACCAGCCCTCAGCCCTGAGAGCAGCCAGGTGAAGCCCTTTTTGAAAGCTATGGCATGGACCCTTTCCCTGTCAGTTTATTGTCCGGAGGATCTCTTCTGAAAACATGTTTTGCTCCATGGACTGAAGGTCCTCAAAGCCTGTCAGGCTTTGGTAAGACCATGGGAAGCACCAGAGTGTCCCATTTCTCTGCTTTCAGCTGGTTTCTGCCCCGCTGCCCTGGAGGGATGAGGCACAGGCAGGGCTTTGCTGCTGCTCAGTGTGAAGTGCTGTAAAACCCAAGCATTGATTTCTCAATCAAAGGTGTCTGTTTTCTCCTCGGTCTGGGCTTTAATGCCTGAAAATCCATTTTTCACTCCCCACCAGTTTGCTGTAAGATTTTTAAATCAACTGTTGTGCTTCAGAGCTTTGGGAAGGGAATGGATTCAGTCGAGCTGGCTCGCCAGTGAGTTTTGAATCAGGCAGAGAACAGACAGAGCCTGTGGGGGCTCTCCAGCCTTAGGTGAGACCTTTGCCTGTGTCTCGCTGTGGTACAGGACAACTCTGTTCTCCAAGGCTTTGGAAAGCTGTGGGTCTCCCTCCTGTCCTGACAGTGACCCTGGTTCAGCAGGTCTGTGGTGCCCAGGCTTTGTGGATTGTAGGCTGAAGCTCAGGATGTCCTGAAAACTGATGCCAGAAAAACCTCAAGACTTTTGTATGAAAAAAAAATAGAAAAAAGGAACACCACGTTCCCACCTGCGCTTCCCATATTTCCGTGGTGATCACAATGTTTGTTCCCTGTTTCCAGAACATTGTACTGTGCTGCTCTTCAGGGGCTGTACAGCTGATCCAGACCTTGTTGAAATGCAGCTGGTTTTGGGGAGGAATGGAGCAGCTTGGGGCAGCAAGGATTGCTGCTGTCTGGGGTTGTGCTCCCACAGGGATTGCTGCTGGAGACTGAGCTGGGAAAGCTGCTGCAGCTCCTGCCTTGACCTCTGCCTCCTCCATCAGCTCCCCATCACCACTGTTTAATTCCAGCTTTCCCCTTTCTAGAGAAGGGTGAATGCCATGGAAAGCCCTTTCCAAAGGAGGGAGCAGGGTTGCTCTGCAGCCCTGGGAGGTGCTGGTGGAGGTTGCAGTGGAGCAGAGGGGAAGGATGGTGAGATTCAGGTGACTCCTGGTGCTAATTGTATGCAGCAGATTTGTCTGGAAGGAGCTGAAGGATGCACATCAAGGATGTCTCAGCTATTCAAGTGAGAAATCAAATTAAACTTTGCATCAAACAGTGGAGCTGCTCCGTGCTAGGAGTTGTGTCGGATCCATTAAGGTTTCTCCATGCTGGGCCCCAGGGAGTTAGTGGAGAGGGAAACCAGTGCTCAGTGTCGGGGGCTGTGTTTGCTGCTCACCTGGATGTGTTAATGACGTGGGCAGGAGAAAAGGGGATTAGTGCTTTAACCTTCAAGGTCCCTGTGTGTGGAGCAGGGAGGGGGACACTGCATAGCAATGCCAGTTCTGTGTGCCATGGGATGTGTGTCCATCTCCTTGGGGAGGATGGATAACAGTCCCAGTGAGCTGGAGGTCTGGAGAATGCTGTCGTCCCACTTACCTGTCTCCTGATCTCCCATTAACAGGCTGGGAGATGGAGTCCATTGGGAACCCTGGGGTGTCTGGGTGGCGGATGGGAGGAATCTGAAGGAGAACCAAAATACCAGCATCACACACAAGTGTGGTTCTCACTTGCTTCTCGTCGGGCACGAGTCCGTGTGTGCTCCAGGCAAGGAAAAGATCTGGACAACACATTGCTCCCTGCACGGGGACAGATTGCTTGGAGGCTGGATGGAGCAGACTTGGCATGGGAGAGCCGGCAGGCTGGAAGAAGCTGCCAGGGAAGTCGTCTGCTGGGAATCTGTGATGTTTGGCTCCAAAATGATTTCCCCACACGGCACCAGAAGCTCTGAATGCTCCCAGGTAACCAACTGGCTTCTCACCATGGTGGGACACACCAAAGAGCTGGCAGCCATCAGGAGGAGGAGAAGGGGGAACACTGAGCTTCCTGCACTGCAAATGCTGAATGCCAGAGGGTTCTCTGCCTTGTGCACAGGCCCAGGCTGGACTGCTGCTCCCTGATTTGGTTTCTTTGCATTCCTGGTGCATGTAGTGCTCTGCCTTAGAAGCACACGAGTGCCAGCTTGATATTTAGAAGCCATTTGCAGTACTGCTGCTCTGCTGGCAGGAGAAATTGGTCTGACCCTGGGACGTACATGTCCTGGTGCTGGAGCATGACAATCCCTTAACAGGCAGGGCTGAGTCTCCTCGCGTGCCCTGCCTACTGCTAGGGCTGGATTAGGGCTCTCCAGCCAAGAAAACGTCTCTCCTTCTTCCTTTTCTGTCGTCTTATAAGGATTTTTAGGAATTTAAGATGCTAAGCCTCAATTAGGCAACACTTATTAATTTCCGAGATGTAATTTATTTACAGAGTGTTGCCATTCACAGCAGTGAGTGCTGGTAATTGCTGTAGTTTGCTTTCCAGGCTGGGATGTGAGAGACTTGAAAAGCCTGTGAGTGTGGCTGCCAGGCAGGCAGGGCTGGCTCTGGGTGGATCCTGCCTTCTGGGGATATGAGGAGCTGATGAAGAAGCTGACTGTCACCCAGGCAGCCCAGTTTTGCTCAGAGCAGTCGCTGTCCTAGGGCATGGGAACAGGCCAAGGGGCAGGAATGCCATCCTCACTTCACGGCTGTGTTAACCCAACCGTCCCACGGTGCCTTTTGCTGGCTCTGCCCTTTGTTTCACTTGCCCCAGCAGGATATGGGTGTCCTCATCCCATCCCAGAGCTGCTGCCAAGGCTGAACGAGCCACCTCACTGTAGATCTGAGGGCAGAGCTGCAGAAAATCAATGAGGCCAAAGCAAATTAGGTGCTCCACGCTTGTCCTTCAAGCCAGCAGCACCAGGGATGGCGTCTTTGCAGCGTGATGGCTCAAGGCTATTTTTTTTTTTCCCTTCTCTCCCTGGCACAGGCTGTTGCCTGGAGCTGCAGAGATGCTGTGCTGAAGCTCTGCTGTCACAGGTAGCCCTGTGACCAATTCCTCTGAAGTGGGTTGAGCTGTTTACCTGTGAGACATCAGCTCCTCCAGGATGAGCTGGGCTGAGGAGCAGAGCTGCCCTCCAGCCCCATGCTCAGGAGAGTGTCCAAGCAGGACAGGGAGACTTCACTTCCTGCAGCCTCCATCTGATTTTATCTCCATTTCTGTGGCTGCTGAGGCTGGGTTGAGGGAGGAGATCAGCCTGCTGTGTTTTGGGGATGAAGAAGCTCTCCCTTCTCCCATTCATGAACCAGTGGCCTGTGTTTTGCCACCTAAACCAGCAACACCTTTAGGAGGGTCTCCCTGATGGCTCTTTGGGGAAAGAATTTGGACATTTATTAAAGTACCTCATCTCATCCAGTGTCAAACCACTGCCTTCACCTTGTTATACTTCCCAAGGACCACTGGAAAATGGGGAAATAGAGCTGTTCCCCTTCCCCTCACGAAGGGCTGGGGTTCACTGGAAGTGAGTGTGTTTGTGTAGGATCCGTGCTGAGGTCCTGGTCTTGGTTTGGCTCCAGAGGCATTGCTGAAACCCTCTTGTTCCATGCAGACTTGGACAAATTATTGCAAAATAGCCCAGTTGTATCCTCTGGCAGCCTCATCCCTGGTCAGGCTGAGCCTGCCAATGCAGCAGTTGTTGTACACGAAGGATTTGCCATCCACCATCATCTCCAGTTGAGCCTGATCTGTAGTTCCTGTTTGTGGGCACGGGAAGTGTTCTGTGCTCCCAGGAGCGGGTGGTGAGTGGTGCCTGGATTGATTATCCATCTGGCATGCTGCTGGGCCATTTGTTACGGAGGATCTTGCAGGAAGAACCTCTGGTGCTACAGTGAACTCTGTGCTGCGGGGACAGTCGGGATAATTCCTGGGAGCTCGCGCGGGCAAATCCTGGCTTCTCAAATGCCTAAAACCAGTGAGTTTGGACCACTGCCTGCCTGCTGGGATGATCCTCTTTAACATCCTGATCCAAGTATCCATGGAGAAGCGTGACCTGCTTCTTCCTAGGCTGAGCGTGCCAGGATTGCTGCCGAAGGGTTTCTGGTTTTGTTCCTTGAGCCTGACCTCTTCCTTGTGCACTTGGTGGTGCCTCGTGATGTGGTGAGCAGGGGCTGCAGGGAGCACGTCTCCTCTCTCCATGGCTGACCTGCAGAGCAGGAATCTGGCCCTGGAGCATCCCCTGCCCTTTGTAGGGCTTGAGTTCAGATGCTGAGCTGGGCAGCTCCTGAACGTGAAATGCAGATGAAGTGGAAAGATGAGGGGCAAAGGGGCTGCTGACTCCTTCACTGCTGGGCTCTGCAGCCTGCAGGAGAACAGTGTTCTGGCTGTTGCTGATGCTGTTTCAGTGGCTTTTAAACCCTCTGACCTCGGTGTTCTTCTAGCAGCCTAAGCCATGTGCACAGTAAACCCCTGAAATGGAGTCAGGCTCTTGGGATAACAGGGAAGTGTGAGGTTGGAATAGACTGAAACGAGAGAAGCAAGGGAGCTTGTTCCTCACAGTGGGATTCTTTCCCCAGGGAGCTGGGCTGGGGGATCTCTTGGTTTGGCTAATGAGTGAGGGCTGGGGTGGGAGCAATTAGTGTTTTACAGCTGCTTCCCCGTGGCCTTCTGAAGTTAGAAATTGGGAATATCAGTCTGATCAGAAATGATTATGACTGCCTAGAAACCATTAGCACTGGCCGTGCCGTGAGGACAAGTCTATCCCTTCTGCTGTGGGGCTTATGGGTGCATGGGGAGGCAGATTCCACGTGCTGCCTGGCCACCTCCCTGCACCTTGTGCTGGGAAACCAGAAGGGATGTGAGGCTGGAGACCCGTTCACTCCCCAGCAGACCCCATGGACACATTCCCAGCCTCCAACCCTCGGCATCATGGGCAGCCAAGGCAGACCCTTCCCCAGGCACATCCCTGGCAGCAGCCAAAGCACAGCCCTGGACATCCCTCTCTCCTCCCTACTAATCCCATTCAGGCCTTGTCCTCTGCCTCTCCCCAGGGAGGCTGCAGGTGTGAGAGAGTGGCTGCTTCATTTAGGGCTGCACAGATTGGCTCTCACCCTCGGGAGCAGCTCTCTCAGCTTGCACTGGAGATAAGGGTGGCCGTGTCCTCCAGGCTGCCCAGCTCCAGGCAGGGCTGTGATCATTATCCTCAACACATGCAGGCTGTTCACCAAACACCTGCAAGGTCCAGGGACGGAGAAACCAGGTCATTTTTACAAGCAAATAGTCATGTTGTGTTATACTAAGAACACTGTCCTTTTTTTTTTTTTTTTTTTTCTGTGGTGCCTCTTAGAGCTCTGAGGCATCTCCAGTCCTCTGAAATCTTCCAGTGTAAGAGCCAGAGACATTGCTGTGATTCCAATACCATGTGCAGCACGGCGCTGATTGCTCCGGGCACGAGCACGGTTGGACTCTGGTGTTGCTGCTAAAGCTGACAATTTCTGAACCCGTTCAGCTTTCTCTGCTGTTTGTGGTTCTCTGTAGCTCACCCCTGATCTGCAACAGACCCTCCTTTACTGGCAGTGGTGCAATGGGGAGCATCACAGGGGCAGCATGATGTCGAGACCGGTCTGAGTGTTAATAAGAGGGCTAAATGTGGACAAAAGGAAATCCTGCCCCTCCAGAGAGCTTGTTGAAGAACCCAATCTAATTAACCTCGGAGGTGATTGATTACAGCATTGTTGTGTGCCAGCAAAGAACCCAGGAACAGTCTCCATCATCTGTCTTTCCTCTTGGAAAGCCCAGTCAGACTTGCAGCCAAGAAGGGCTGGAGCAGAGCAAGGCTGAAGGAGCGTTGCCCATCCACAAGTTTGACTCAAGCTGCAGGGACATTGTTGCATGGCTCCAGGTACCTTTGTTGAGTTGACAAAGCTTCCCCAAAACTCCCTCAAACTGCTTCTTCAATGGACCCAAGTGCCTCAGTTTCTCCAGACACCTGGTCTCTGCTCTCCATGGGGTTTGTGAGAGGAGCTCGTGGCAGGATGAAGCAGGGGGGTCTGGATGGCTTCTCTTTCGTGTTGTAGGCTGGGTCTGGCCGGTTCCTGGGAAGGGTGAGGCTGCCAGAGCAAATACCTGCGGTGTAGAATGAAGTTCCTGGTGTGTCCCAGCTCCTGAAGGAGACGTAGCTGAACCCAGTGTGAACCAAGCACAGGTGGCTGTGCCCAGAGAGGGCACTGCCGTGCCACATTCCTCCTTTTCCGGAAAGTGGCTTCCCCAGCTGCTGTATGAGAGCAGGGCTCTCCCCTGCAGGGCTCAGTGGAAACAACAAACCTCAAGGATTTCTTGGAGGAAAATCATCTTGGCTCATGATAAGGCGCTTTTTTTTTTTTTTTTTCTTTTTTTCTGGGGTGTAGCAATTACGTTAAATAAGAAGCTGTCACCAAAATGTCTGTTCTGCCTTCTGACAACCCGCTCTTCTCATGAGCTTAGGCTAAAAAAAAAAGAGGCATAAATCAGATGTGCTTTTCCTCTTGTTTGCGTTTCTTCCTTGCCTTGCTGTCTTGACTCCTCACCTACAGGGAAAGCTGTGGGTTCATCTCACTGCTGAGGGTCCCCTGAGCTCAGCTGGAGCTGTCAGTCCATGTGTGCGTCCCCAGCAGTTCCTCCTTTGTACCCACCCTAGGGTGGCTTCTGCAGGGAAATTCTCCTGGTTAAATCTTGCTTGTAGAGGGAGAAATACCTTGGGAAGCCTGTTCTGCAGAGGGCTGTCAGGGAAGGGATCAGCATTCCGAGGCTGCTGCACCGCTCCGTAGGAGGAAAAGCTTCAAACAGCAATTAGCCTGCACTGCCATTTCCAGGGAAACAGCTCTTGGTGAGCTGGACAATGGGCTGCAGGAGGCAAACAGGTTAAAAGCTCTAATTCTGGCAGGATATATTTAGGTGGGCTTTTTTCCTTTCAAAGGAAGGTAGGTTAGAAAGGCTCCGACTCCTTTAAATAGATTCTCCTTCCGTACCCAGCTCGGAGCTGCGTCAGGAGCTCTGGCTGTTCCCTTCCAACCCTGGTGCTGCTGACAAGTCCCCAAAGCCTCAGCACTGGGGTGTCTGAAGCCTGCCTTCCTGTCAGTAGCGGAGGGGCTCAACTAAAGGGCTCTGTTTTCCCTCGGCAGCTGCCACAGGAAGAAGTTCTCTGCTGCTGCTCTCTGGTTATTTATTCTCTTTGCTGAAGTGTGGCAGTGTGAAAGGTAATTTAGCCTGGGTTAGTGCAGCACAATGCAAACGGAGTCAGAGCCATGTTCTCCTGGCACCCTGCTCTCACTGCCATCCCTAAATCCCTGAATGTCCCATGTCCCCTCTGATGGCATGGGTTGGGGCATAGGGGCAGCTGTGACCCACAGAGGGGAGCTGATGTCAATAAGCCATGGCTGATGGCAGTGATCAGCCCTGGATGTGTGGGAATGAACGTGGAGCTCATGTCCCAGCACCTCCTGCCAAGGTTGCCTCCACCAGTGCTTCCTGCTGCCTTCAGTGGCTGCTGGTGCTGCATCCTGGAGTTGATGCTCCTGCTGAACATACTCATGGTTACTAAGTCCAAGATTATCACATTCTGGATGTTTATAAATTATGAAGGAAAGGGCTTTCTTCCTTAATCCCCTGAGCTTTTTCATTCCTTGTTTAAGCTGTTTGTCAGCCCTGGTTCTTGCTTACTGTGGATGAGGCTGGTTTTCACATCCTTCCTTTTCCCACCAACATGTGACAGCTCAGGCAGAGCAGCTCTGTGATCAGCCCTGTGATATTCCCACTGCCCATGCAGGCTGACCAGTACAGCTCTTCAATAACTACGTTGTTCTTACAAGCACTCTGTGCCCTGGATAAATCAGGCAGCACATCTTCAGTCACAGGTAATAGATAACGTGGAAGGAGGAGGTTATCACCCCAGGCTTCCAGGTCTCCCACTCACCCAAAGGGGCTTCCTTGCCTCCCCCACAGTGGGATGCAGAGATGCCTGAGCGAGGAATTGTGCAGTCCAGAAGGAGCAGGGCTGCTTTGTAACCATCCCGTCCTGAGAAGCACACAGATATTCTCTCCAGCTGCTGGGCTGCCTCTTGAGGTGGGTTGGTCAGCACTGGCCTTGCTGTCTAGGAGCTGTCCTGCTGGTGTGTGGACTGTCACCCTCTGAGCCACGAGCTGCTGACACACTTTGTCTGGTTGGATTTCTTGTCCTTTCCCAGATCCATGTTTTTCCTTGTGTGGGATAAGTTCTTTCCTTGCTGGAGCAGGGTCAGGCTGGGCAGGCTGCGATCTCGGGCATGGTGCTCCTAGGCTGGTGTTTACAGAGGAGTGAGAGGAGCTGACAGAAGTTTTTTCATGTTCTTTGCTTTGGTGTAGCTTGGCCTGCTCATTTCCCCAAATTTTGCTGCTCTTGGTTTACTCTTGGTGTCCCTGCCCGTGGCAGTGGGGTTGGAAGGAGATGATCTTTAAGGTCCCTTCCAACCCAACCCATTCTACAATTCTATAATTCTGTGGTCTCCTGGCAGCCATTTCTGTCTCTTCTGTTTCTTCCTGAAGCTACTCTGACCTCCCTGCATGGATGTCATGGTGGGAGGTGGCACCAAGGCCGCGGTGACTCAGGCTGAGGGCTGTGCCAGTGCCATGAGCTGGCAGCTGTGCCCAGGCTTTTTGGAAGGAGCATGGTGAGAGGCTGCATCCTCTTTGGCTTCCCAGGAGGGCTCAGAGTAGGCTCCTGCACACCTGCCCTCCCTTTTGAAGGGTGGGGAGGATTTATTGCTAATTATTCATGTGGCTCTTGGGAGGTTTAGTCTGACAAAAAGATCGCTATCTCTGCTTGGCTGTTGTTTGCACCTGTCTGTGCCCCACGAGCCTCGGTGAGGCTCTCATTGCCCTCCAAAACCCCTTTGCCAAATCGCTGTGGGGTCAAAGTGAGCTCTGCCCTGGCAGAAAGGAGCCTCTGGCACTGGGTCCTCTCCCCTTGGCTCCTTTTGGCCACATTCAGCATGAGCAGTGTTTGTTGGCAGGGATCCCTGCCTGCACTGCTGCCTGTCTCGTGCTTGTTCCTGAGAGGAACAAGCAGCACATGATGGTTTCTGAGATAAATCGGGTTCCCAGGTGTCAGGACAGAAGGAAAGGAGCTGGAAATCTGAGCTTCACCTGTCTGTAACTCATTGTGGGCTTTGCCAGAGCAAGACCTGGCTCTGTGCAGCTGCTTATCAGCTGCTGTGGTGCCCAGGTCCCTCTGCCATGGAGCAGAGAGGTGGGAAAAATCCCTGGCAAACCAACTGTGCTTTCCCAGGGGAAACAGTGCTGGGTGGGAAAACGCTTGGGCGCCGTTCTCCAGCTGTACCCACTGGGCTGGCAGCGGGAGATGGGACTGACTGAGCAGGGCTGGAGGGCTGGGAGGTGGTGCCTTGGCAGGGGAGATGCTGGCTGTCCAAGAGCTGTCCCTGACCCTCGTGTCCCCAGATGAATGGGGGACTGGCAGCTTTAAAACCCAGCTCTGGTTCCAGAACCGTGGGCAGCGGGTCTGGCGCTGCCGCCTCCATTAGAGGTTGGCTGGTTTAAACTGCTTCAGGCTTATCCACCACCAGCATTGCTGGCCAGCCTTGGGCACAGTGTGACTCAGGGTCCCTTGGAGAGAGGGGCAGCCTCCTGTCCCTCCCTGCCTGTCCTGCCTCGCAGGAGCACCCAGCCTGCTCGCCCTGCTCGCTCGATTTGTTTTGGTCCGCGTTAGTCGAGGATGAAGTCACTGATATTTCTGGGCAGAGATAGGATCTCACCAGCCAGCTCTCCTTTAATAAGATCCCAGGCACTGGAGGTGCCCCATTCCCTTATCTCCCCTCTGCAGATGTATGTTGCCCCCCTCTCTCTCTCTCCAGACTGGGAGGAAGCAGCTGAATTGCTGCCACAACCCCTTCTCTTAGCCCATAAATAAAACAGGAGGCTGGAAGCTGAAGGAAGGCATGAACACAGCACTGCCCATGTTTCTCTGGCTCCCAGGGCCTCCTGGAAGCTGTCTCATGAAAAGGGAATGTCTCTAGCCAGGGAAGTGAGTGTCAGAGCATGTCTCCTGGCCAGAGTGGCCACTGCGAGCCAAAAACGTGGAAAAATAGATGGAAAGAAGGAATCAACAGCAATCAATTCATCCAGTACAGAGCTTGGAAAATGTAGAAAATGTGAAGGGAAGGAAAATATGGGATGAGAAACTTCAGAGGAATTACCAGCAGTGAGGAGGAGGAACTGATTTTTAGCATGTGAATAGAAAAAAAGGTGGGAAAGAGAAAAGTTCTCAGCAATGCTGTTGGAATTGGAAGAGCCAGGTGTGTGGAGAAGGGACAATGCCTTCAGCCCACATGACAGTGACCATGTGGGATTCTCTCTCCATTCCTGCCATGGTCAAGGGTCCCATCAGCAGCATTTGGGGAGTGCAGGGTGGGCAGATCCCTCAGCTCCTGCCCTGGGGCTGGGGAGGGGCAAGGAGCAGCAACCTGGATCAGCCTGAGCGGTGCAGCAGTTGAGCTGCTCTCCAGGCTGGGTTCCTGGGAAGCAGTCAATGAAGGTTTGTGGGAGGTTATATAATGATTGACCTGACAGGAATGGGTGTGATTGAGGCCCAGATCCAGCTCAGCTCACAGCTGGGTCAAGCTGTGGTGCTGATATCATCACTGTTTAGAAATTTGTACTTTTCGTCGATGAGAAAGTCTTCAACTTTGCTCCCTGGTATGGAAATTGGTCTGGGCTGCAACTCTGTGCTTTCCCATGGGGCATCCCCACTCCCCAGGCCAGGCTGAGCTGCTGTACCAGCACTTAAATGGGGCTCTCAAAGCCATTTTGGGTCTGCCTGCTGCTGTCAGGCAGTGCCACCACATCTCTGAACCAGAGGAGCCCCTTGTCCCTCCGTGTGATGCAGATGAACCCACACCTAACTGCCTTTAAAATCCCCTGTTGCTATGACAACTCCCCAAGCTTGATGCTCTCGGTGCTGCCTCTCCACTCCCAGGTCTTGCATCCCCACCAGAAGGCTCTGTGTGTGCCTCAGTACGGACACGTGCCTGATTCCAGCTTTCAGAGGTGGATCATAATCCCCTTGGAGCGTCAGTGGAATCTCTCCTGAGCTGGTGAAGGGTTTACTTGGAAGGTCTGATAAGGAGGTTAAGGAGAGGCCGGCAGCCGCTCACCCCGGTGCCCAGCGCTCTGACAGCTAAACTTAGCCCTGAGTCACTAATGAGTCAGCAATTCAGGGCAGGAAATCTCCATTTCTCTTTTCTTCATGTTTTTTAAACAGTGATGCACCCCAGGCAGGCTCCAGGTTGGATTGATTTCAGTCCTAATCCAGCACGTTACCTGCCTGCAGTCCTGTCCCCTGGAGCACCTTTGAGCCAGTCCAGAAGAGTGAGCTCCTTCCTCTGGCACCTGCCATGACAAGTGCCTGTCCACAGCCAAGCAGCCTCCTTTCCTATTGTTAGTGGCCCAACACATGGAAAACTCTGCCTGGTCAGCAAGGTGTCTTGCTGGGAAATTACTTGTGGAGGCTGTGGGCAGGTAGAGCATCCCTGGAGCTGCTTGGAAACATGGCAGTGAGTGAAGGTCCATCCGGTTGCTCTTCTCTCACTGTGAGTGCTGCAGCACCGCCAACAGCAACAAAAATGCTCTGAAAGATCCCACATGAGTGTTAAAATAACCAGCATCAGGAGATCCAGATGTGCTGAACCTCCAGAGCTGCTCTGTGTGATTCCCAAGCCTCCTCCAGGCCAGCCTGTGTCCCTGTGCTGTGCCTGCCACCAGCCAGCCCTCCCCAGAGGAGGGGCAGGATCCGAGGTCCCTGGGAGCTGCAACGGAGTGGGGACAGCCAGAGATCCATGTTGTGCCTGCTGAACACTCTTTCCTAGGATGGAGCAGGCTGGCCAGGCAGCTTCTCACAGTCCCTGAAAAGTAAATCCTGGGAGCAGAGTCCCCACTGTCAGCTGGCTGTATCCATTTGTGTGAGATCCCACTGAGTGTGTTTTGCATAATTTGTTTCCCAGAATGAAGTGTTTTACAAGTGCAGCGTTTGATCACCTTGCAAAAGGAGATGAAAAATTATTCCCATACCTGGGGCTGGGAAATAACTGGAAAGGAAATCTGGAGAAGGGACCATGTGCTCACCACATCATGTTAGCTGGGCTGGAGAGCCCAGCAGAGCTGGTGTGTGTGCTGGCAGAGAGCCTGGGGCTGGACAGGAGCTGCATGGACATGGCAAAAAGCCCATGCTGAAAACACCAGGCGTGGAGATGTCTGAGTGGAGCCAAGCCCCAGCATCCTGCCCAGGAGCTGGAGCTGCTCCCAGCTCCCTGTGCCTGCCCAACACCTGATCCAGGAACTGCTCCCAGGCTCTGCACAGGACCTGGCCCTTCCTCAAGGCAGAGGTACCTCTACTTTGCTTAGGGATTGCTGGTGAGCCCCCTTCTTCCCAGCACCTGGGGATAAATCAGTGGCCTGTTGGACCACGAAGGGCACAGGGAGCGATGGGTGTTCCGGGGGTGACGATGGGTGTTGGGCTGAGGGGCTGCCCCTCTCACTGTCATTTTTTTTTATTCACAATAGGTGAAGGATGAAAAGTCAGAGTAATGGCCATGGATACAGCATCCACTTGACTTCTCTTGCCTGTGGCGGGGACGATTAATCTAGTTAAGGCGTTGCAGTGGGGTGAGACCAGAAGGTTACGCAGCCCAGGAGCTGAGGATGGTGCTGAAGCGGGAGCTGCAAGGTGTGTTCCCCCTCCCTCTCGCTGCCTTGCCTTTGATCTGCTGCTGGTGGGGAATATTGTTCCATGTTGGGAGCCGGTTCAGCCCAGGCTGGCGGAGCAGCGGGAGCCTCACCGTTACTAACGAGCTGTTTGCTGCTGGCTGCCTGCACAGCAGTGGGTGCTCAGTGCTGCCCAAGACCTGTGCTGATAAACCCAGTGGCTTCCCCCTGCTGCAGGCCCGTCACCCACTCCCTCTTATCTGAAGGATCTCTCCTCCCGCTGATTCTGCCTCATTCGACAGTGAATCAAACAGCTGAGATCTGATCCTGCTGCTGGGTGGTGTAAACTTGAGGGTGACTCTGACTGTTGCTGGTCTCTGCTCTGAGGCTGGTGCAGGGCAGTGGGCTACAGGAGGCTGCTGGCCACCCGTGTGGCAAAGGGCATGGCTGTCACCTTCATGGAGAGGGTCTGGGCCTTGCACTGCGCTCTGGCAGATCCTGGAGGAGACTGCCCTGCACCGAGCCACGTGCCCCTCGTTTGGCTGTGGGATGCTAAAGATAACAAGTGGCTGGAAGGGATGTTTTTGTTGGTAGCTGGTGATGCCTGTTCACTAAAGGCTGCTGAACAGGAAAGGGAACAAGGGAGCACGACCTCCTGTCCCTTGGCCGCGTGTAGCTGGCAGGGTGTGGAGCGATGACATCCAGGGAGGAATGTGTGTCTGCAGGGCTGGGATTGAGCAGCCACAAAGGGCAGGATGTGGTGCAGAGGCACTGAGGGGATGGGTGTCTGCCTCTCCCCCATTATTTATTGTGCCATAAAATCCAAGGCAACGCACATCAATAAGTGCTGCCAAGGGTTTCACATGTGTCAGCCTTGTGTGTGTGATGGAGCAGATGCTCTTCTGAGCCGAGGGGCTCTGTGAGCAGAAAGGCTGGTGTGATTGATGGGGCAGCCTTCAGCTGCCTGTGCCTTCACTTGGCTGTGACACGGACCTGCTTCCCTGGAGCGCCCCGACACCGCTGGCTGTGCCAGCAGGGTGCTTTGGGCAGCGTGTCCCACCTGTGAGGGCACCCGCTGTGAGGGTGCTTTGTGCTCAGAGCTGCGTGTGACAATGGTCAGTGTCATCCCTAAGGCTGGGTTGGATGCCCTGGCAGGCAGGGAGCACTGGGGGCTGCTCAGAGGACCCAAGGCTCCTGCTGGCTGACTTTCCCAGGGAACAGGACGTGTGCCATTGTGCTCTTCATGTGCACGTACATCTGACAGCTCCCGAGCCCCTCGGATGGTCTCGGCTGCGCGTGACAGCAGAGCTGTCACTGATGCTGACAGGAGATGTTCCTGTGAAACGGGCAGCCAGGTGGGAGAGGGTGATGGGGAGCGTCTCTGTGGAGGGCCAAGGCAGCGTGCAAAGCCCCAGGACACGCAGGAGCGAATCTGACACACGTGTGGCTCGCTCATGGGCAAAAGCCTGGGCAGGCGGTGACAATTTGGACATCAAACTTGGGTCAACCAGGAGACATAAATCCCAGTATTTGGGATTAGTGCAGGTAATTTGTTTTAAAGACAGGCAAATCCCTTTCCTGGAGGTGCCTGCTTGTCATGGTAGACGTTCCTCATCTCCAGGAGAGTTCTCCAGTTGAACAGATCCAGCCCTTTCAGGGAACACTGACTCTGGAGTTGCTAATCATGGGGTTAGGGGATTTTTTCCCCTCACACTTTGTTGGTGACTACTTCTTCCTCCTCCCTTTTGTGTTTATGCAACACCCCAGGCTTGGGAAGGACCATCTGCTGATTTGATTAATGGCCCTTTTCTGAAAAAGCAGCAGAGACAAATGTCCTCCTGAACGTGGCAGAGAGAAATGGAGAAACAGGCTGGCTAATTTTCAGCCATTATTTTGGAACCCAAACTCCTTCCCATTATCAATTTAGCTATTATTTCAAAACTAATTAATCTTCACTCAGGCAGGTCCAAGAGACCTCTGTTTAGATAATTAACAGCCCATGGATTATGAAAATTCCTGCTTTTGGATCCTACTGCAGTGCGTGCCTTTGAGAACACTCCCGCTATCATCCTGCTTACCAACTCCTTCCATCAATCCATCTTTTTTTTGACAATCAAGAGCAAATAATTAGCCATGATGGATTTTGCTTGCTTTCTCACAGCTCAGTTCCATTTTTATTTTTTTTTAGTCCTTAAATGTTCTTCAACCAGGCAATTTTTGAGGTGGTTTTGCAGCTAATTAGAGCCAAGCTGGGCAAATCACTGCTGCTGCCCAGAGGAGTTGGATTTGGCTTGCAGAGAAGCTGGGCTATAAGGTGTGAAAAAGGAGATTCTAGAGGGAGAGAGGTGGGATTTTTTTTTTTCCCTTTTTCAGTCTTGCATGATGCAGTGTGAACTCACCCCATGTACTGCTGTGCCAGGCTGGGCTGCCCTCCCTCGCCAGGGAGTCCCATCCTGGCCTCTCACTTGCCATCACAGCTCTGATCCTTTTGGATGGCGAGACATCCCCGGGCTGTCAGGGCTGTGGGAGAGCTCTGTGCAGCAAAGCAAAGGTGATGGGATAGTACAAGCCCCGAGGCAGTGGTGGAGCAGGTCTGCATCCCGTGCAGACCCTGAGCCGTCCCTGTCCATGCCCTGCATCGCTGGCCGCGGGAAGCTGACACGGGCTGGCAGTGCCCACGGAGCGGTGCCAGTGCTTAATGAACCAGAATGCTGGCCATGGATGATGGCACACTGCCCCCTGCACCCACCTAGGAATGCCACTCCTCCTGCAGTCTGGAGTTCCTCGCTTTTCTGTGGAGGGCAAAGGAACTGGAGCGGTGAGGAGAGTCATAGAATATCCTGAGTGGGAAGGGACCCACAAGGATTATTGAGTCCAACTGGCTTTTCAACCCTTGGCCTCTCAGCACTTTTTCTGAGATGATTTTGAGGTTTTCCTCTTTTAATTTGGGGCCAATCCCTATTCAGTCCACTGCCCTCCTCCTGCTGCTGGCCTTTGGGGTGAGACCATGCAGGTGGGATGTGCTGGCCCACCCCATTGCCCCGGGGACCTGCCTGTATCTGCCCCGCAGCCCTTGGCTGTGGTGACACCCCCTGCAAGGCAAGGGCATCCCCCATCCTTCTGCCTCTCGAGGTCCCTTTGTGTAGCTGAAATCCCAGCGGGTGGTTTCAGAGCCCGTGCCCCCCTGTCCCTCACACAGACACACGTGTGCCCCGTGTTTGTTGTGCAGCGAGGCTCTGAGTGGGTGATGCATCTCCCTCTCCTGCCCTCCCGCGCCGGCCGAGGTTTATCTCCTCCAATTAACCAAGCGCAGATAGTGGGTTTAATAAGGCCCTGCCTATGAAAGATTACTAACGATTTCATTTCCAACGTGCCGTGAATCAGGAGGCAGCCTGCACAACAATGCCGAGCGGGGACAGGCTTGGCGGCTAATTACTGTCCCCACGTCCCCGCACTGCCACTGCTGCTGGTCGGGGCCCTAATTGCTCCCTGTCCTGATTGCATTTTGCTGGTGGTGGTGGTTCATCCACAGCTCTTGCCTGGCTCTCAGCAGCTGCTGCTCTCTCTGCCCCCCTCCACCTTTGTCAAGTTTATTAATGAAAACCTTATCTGTCTGCGCAGATAATGCCAGAAATAATTAGTACTCAGTGAGGTCTGTCGGGCTCCATTCCTCTCCCACCCCCCTGCCCTCATCTCCTTCCTATTTGCAGTTTCCCAGGTGTTTGGTTAGTGCTTGGAATGGTTTTTTTGGGGGGGTTTAGACCTTTCTCACCCTCTGCAGTTTTCAGTCTTCCTGGCTGCGTCTGCAGTCCCTGCTTAAAATATGTAAGATCAGTGTCTGTGTTCCCTGCCAAAAGCACCCAGGTCCTTGAGCAAAAGCAGTCCCACAGTGGGGTGGAACTAGATCATCCTTAAGGTCCTTTCCAACCCTTTCTGTGATCGTAAGAAAATCATCTGAGTTTTCCTTGCTCAGGGCACACCTGGTGCACATGGGGAGCTGCAGCCAGGAACACTGGATGGGTTCATTTTCACGGGACCTGTCTGGACTGCAGGTCCCCCCTGGTCCCATCCCTGCTGGGGAGCAAGGGACAGCCCCACCTCTGCATCAGGGACCTGTCTCAAACTCCTTTTTTTTTTTTTATTATGTTTATATTCGTTGTTTCTCGGCTCAAATCTTTCAGCCTGATAAAGGATGACAGCGCTTCTCGAGTGCCTGGGATGGCATAAATAATTCCAGTGCTGAGAGCGAGATTTACAGTGATATAAATGTCAGGAGTGAGCCCAGTTTGTATTAATGGCCTTATTAGTTATGTTGCTGTAAAATACTGATACTCCAGTTGTTAAGCAGCCATGGTTTTGCTCTGCAGCATTAATTCAATAAATTGGGGCTTTCTGATATAAATCTTGGAGTCTGCTGAGCCCCATTAGAAAATTCTTCATGATATGTTGGAGATCTTCAAATGGCTTTGGCTGAGGTAGGCCTGGGAATAACAAAGCTGCTTGGTGTGCAAGTATGGGGTAAAGATGGCACGTTCCTTGCCTGGGTTGCTGCAGCACCTCCTGTGGGAGGGGACTGTGGGACAGAGAGGGTGTCACACAAGCACCCTGGTCGCAAAGGCAGCCTGGCCTTGGGAGGTCTGGCCATGCAGTAATTGGGGTGGGGTTGGGGTTTTCAGCCATCAGCTATGAAAATTGCATCTCAAGCTGCATCCTAGAGCTCAGGTCTGGATGTCTCCCGTGAGCCAAAGGTTGACTTGGCTCCATCCTCAACCTCTGGCTCTGCCAAGGCATTGAGAGCAGCTCCCTGGAGGAGAGGGGAAGGGAGGGAAGGCCGGGGCTGGGGGCTGACACTGTCTGGAGGGAGGAGATGCCCACAGAACTGCTCTCATCCCTCTCTGTGCCCTCCCCTGCAGTGTCCCTGTCACCGCCTCCGCTTCGCTGCTGTCACCTCCTTCAGCTCGTTAATCCGGAGGTGAGCTGACAGCCGGGGCATCTCTCCTTGTCTGACCCACAGCCCCGAGGTGTCCATCCTTCCCCGCTCCAGCCGGGCTCCCAGCCTCCTCCCAGCCCCCGTAAGAGGTGCCGGTGCCGTCCCCATCCCGCCTGTCCCTTCTCCCTGTGCCGGAGCCGCTGCTCCTCCCAAGGCTCTTTTGCAACTCTGCAAACTTTCCAGCAGCGGGGACAGGGGGAGGGAGGGAAGCGCCACGATAATTGAAAATAAATGATGCATTATATGAAATAAATGTTCTGGTGCAGCCAGCTTGCTGCTGCGTTTTTGGTTTATTTTTTTTTTTTTTCTCCCTTCCTAGAGTTTAGAGGTGCCTGGGAAAAGCAGGGTTGGCGGGAAAGGAACAGCACCCAGGGGATTCCAGCACCAGAATGGGAGTCCAGGGCAGCAAAGGCTGTGTCCAAGGTCCCTGGGCTCAGTGCCCAGACAGGACACGTAAGATCAGGACAAGGAAATAACAGGGAACGTCCAGGGTCACTTCTCCTCTTACCAGTGCTTGCATTTGAGGGTGTCCTAGGTCTGACACGGTACCATTGTATTTAGTGTCCATCCTCAGGCTATGAACCTCCTGCCCCAGGACCTGCCCCATCACCAGTTCTGGCCCAGCATAACCCATCTTCCGTGGGGTCACCACCCATTGCCTTGGTGGGCACTTGGGTTGAGCAACAGCGACCAGAGCTCTGCTGCTGCCCCGCCTCAGGTTAGCACAGGTAACACAGACAGACCCTCTGCCCCAGGTGAGCTTGATTTGAAATATTCCTCTGGTGAGGATTAACTCCTGACACTGCTATTTGTTATGGGAAGAGGCTGCATTTGCCTGGGAGATGTTGATTTAACCGGGAACGTGAAGCTTTCTCCTGCCTCAGATCCCCCACATCACTGATTGACCATGTCGTGGTTCTTATGCCTCGATAAGACTTATCCTGGATTATTATTTAGCTACTAATTAATCTTGAGAGTGATGTAAAGGCTTTGAACTGCTGTTTGAAGATTTGAGTGGATGATTTTTGCTCTTGTCAAAGGAGGAGGGATTTGGAGGTGAGATCCCAGCTCTGAATGACATTAAGTTGCTCTCCCTTGGCAGGCGGGAATGGCTCCTGACTCCCTCTTCTGCCAGGACCTGCAGGGTCCCTGCAAGACAAATCCCCTTGGAAATCAGGAGCACAATGGTGCTTGGGAGGGATGCTAGACACTGCCTGGGGGTGGGATACTCCCTGGAGAGTATTGCCAACAGGAACCTGAGGGTCTGTGAGGTTTGGAGTTAACTAGCCCAGTCCTCTTCTTCTCCCACAAGCATTTCCCCTAATATATCTTGGTGCTTATGGATTCATCACAGTGCTGAGTGACAGCTCAGAAGTCTCATTAATCACTGCTGATGATGGTCTGGTGGAGCCACGATGCTGAGGTCCTGATCACGCTGCTTCCCCAGCCAGGGATATTTTGCAGACACCGCTCCCTGAAAACTCCAGCTGCAAACTGGGAAGAAACTGTGCCCCCCTGGGGGTTGAAGCCTGCAGAAGATGCTCCTTCTCAACACCAGCCTCTTGTTCCTGCCTGCAGGGCACGCAGTGAGTTATGATCAGCCCTTGTGAACCTGCATCTTTTTAAAACACATTTTTCCCTTCTCCATGTTCATCAGGCTCAAGGGCAGCTCCGTGGTGGGTTGCTCTGCTGCTGCATCGATTTGGCAGAGGCTGGGGGTGGAAGCCCCGCAGCCTCCAGATGAGGCCGTAGAGCTTTTTAGGATTGAGTTTTTCCAAATCCTGTCCATCACAAACAGAACAAAACACCCCCAGTCTGGAGCAGCTTGGAGCTGGAGGCGGCTGACATGGGGGTCAGCATCGATCACAGGCTGCTGGGTGAGACCCAACCAGTGTCAGGAGGCAGCTCCATCCCTCCTGGCTCCCCAGTGCTGGGCTGAGAAGGAAAACCAGCCTGATTAGGAAGCGATCGTTTGACATCTGCTGTCAGACTTCTGACACCTGTCACTGCCAGTAAGGGCCCCAGCAGAAAGCCTGGTGGACCTCAGCCTGTTTCAGTCTTAATCTGACCTGGTTTTGTGATGTCGTGAAAACATCATCATCCACCACCGCCGGGGGGGGGGAAGGTGTGGGGAGGGGAGGTTTAAACTCCTCCCTCATCCTCCACCGCTCCCCCGCCACTGCTTTATCTCTCCAGAAGCTGCATTCGAGTACAATTCACTTTGTTATTAATTTCTTTTACACAGAGGCTTTTAAAGTGCCTGGGAACAGGGGCTGATGTCACGGAGACGCTGTACAGCCCGGCAGCTGTAGTGCTTAAGTGCAGTTTAAATAGCCAGCTCATTGAAGGGCAACAGGCAGAGAGCTGAGAGCCTGCCAGAGAAGCAGCCTCACGTGGGTCTGTTTGAGCAGACCCCGTGGAGATGAATTTGGAGAGCAGGGCTTCTTCCTCAGCAGCTGCCAGGGTTGGATCGGGGATGGAATTGCATTACCCTTTCCCCCCCATGGAGCTCTGCTGCCCCAGGGATTTGGTGAACTCCAGGGATGGTCCAGCTCACTGACATGGGCAGATCAGGCTGGGTGGCAATGGCCTGTGAGTGTCCCTTCACCAGTCTCTTCACCCTGGGGAAACCACCCCCACAAGGCTGCATTCCCAGCTAAAGGAAGGCTGGTGCAGGGGCTGGCAGCCTGAGGAACCCTGGGTGGGGATGCTGAGGTGCCCCAAGGTACCACTGTCACCCCCCAGCCCATCCTGCCATGGCATGTGCTGGCTCTGAGGACTGGATGCACTGGGGCTCTTCATTTGAAGGTCTTATTTGCTTTTACTCTGCTAGAAAAATTATATTGCAAACTGTAATAAATGAGAGGTTTAATCAAACCCAGCCAGCCAGCACTGATGGAATCTTGGCGGCAGAGGAAAATATTGCATTTTTGTTTATTTATCTCCCCCTGTGCTCCTGGGGAGATGTCCTGACTCTCGTGGGGGCTCCTCGTGCTTGGTGGCCCTGCAGGGCACAGGCCAGACATGGGGCCACCACAGTGGGGCCGTTGCTGGCCCATCTGCTCCCAGCCCCTCTCCATGACCAGGCATCCCAGTAGCAGCAGTGGGACTGGCTCCTGCCACACCTCTCCTCAGCCTCTTTCTTTTTAGGAAGAGGGTCTCACTTGGCACCCCCAGTCCAGGAGCTGGTGTTGGGCTTAAGCCCTCCATCCCAGGTTTCCTATCATCCACAGCAGCACCAGGATCTGGTCTTGGGATATCTCCAGGTCTTAAGTTCTCTGCCTGAATCTTAAGCATCACATGGTGGGGAGGTTGAGCATCTCCCGAGCTGGGAATAGCCCTGCCAAGGGTGGGAGTGAGGATAAAACCATTAGGCTTCACTAGCTCTGAATTAGGGACAAAGCAGCCCGATATCCAGCCAGTTGATGTGGCTGGGAATGAGGGGAGACTCCACATTTTCCCCGTGCATCAGGGCCCTGGAAACACACTGGATTCCGGCGCGGGACCAGCTGCTCCTGGAGACGCAGCTCCGCCGCCGCCTTTCTCCAGATGGCTTTTCTCAATGAAGCCTCTCCCAGAAATAGCTGCGTACTCCGAGCAGCCGGCTCTGCAAATAGCTCCTCTCTGGAAACAGAGGAGGCAGCGCAGTCAGAGCATCGTCCTCTGTGTCCCTTCCGTGCTCCTGAGTGCCTCGGGGCTGACTCCAGCGTGCAGAAACCCTCCTTACCCCGGGACACCTCTGCCACCTGGGAAATGGGGATGTGCTGGGATCCTTCGTGTCCGGGCTGGTATCCCCGGCTTTGCTGCAGGAGCTGTCTGGCTGCTCACTCAGCCCTGGTGGCTTCTGGGGCAGGGCAGATGGCCCAAGGGCCATGGCACATGGCTCCACTGCCGTGGTGGCCGGGCACAACCCCCTCCAGCTGCTGCGCTGCCGTATGGCCCTTCTTATACGTTTATTGTGCCAACGTAAAATGTGGGAATACAATTTTTGCTGTGGGTTTAACTGATTTATTAATAGTCTGTAATGTCAGTAATAGCTCACCGATAAATCTGGTCTTAAGAATTTATGGGGCAAATATTCCAACGCTGTATTAAAGACAATTCATAAACGCCTGTAAGTACCAGCTCGGTGGCAGCAGGGGAGGGAGAGTTGACAATGGCTTCCAATGGTTTCCACATGGAGCCTCCAAAATCTTTGGGAAGCAAATTATTTCAGGGACTGTCTCTTCCAGCCAGAAGGTGCCTGTGGCCCCCTGCTCTGCACTGTGTGGGCTTAGAGTCCAGCAGTGGTTGTCATTACCCCATCCAGAGCCAACACCACACACTCCCATTCCTGTGGGTTCCCAGCCCCACCCTGCAACCTCCTCAGGGACCCCACAATCTGCCGTCACCTCGTGCCCAGCCCAGGGTGATGGTATTTACTGCTGAAGTGTGCTGAGAGTAATTGCTAATCAGATACAGGCAATCAATCCGTGCTCCCGCCGGGGAGGGGCTGCTTCCCTGCTGAAGGTGACTCCTGCGGGAATTCAGATTTAAAAATAAAGGCGATAGTCATCAGGAGTTCATTAAATTGGCATCAGGCTCATTTGCACTCGGTGGGGGAATGAGGCAGAGGGTGTATCTTGCTGCCTCCCCTGCCCTCATTCCGTGGTGTCCGCAGGAGATGCTTCCAGTGGGATGAGGCTGCCAGGATCCCTCCCTGATTTACTCCTCCTGTCCCGGTGCTGCTGCAGTCATGAGTCAACAGTGCGGTATAATGGCCAGTCTTCGCGAGCGAAGATCTGGGGAAGGTCTTTACACCTTCCAGCCTGCGCATTGGATTTTTTAGGTGAGACACAGTGTGCGCGGAACTGAGCCCACCCTTTAATCCTAAGGTTCATCTGCCGGGGCCAAGCGAGCTTGGACGGTGGCAGCGAGGTCACAGTGCGGTATATTTAAATGCAAACCACCATTATCCGTCATTAAAAGCTCTGTCATCACCCAGACCGCACGGAGGGAGTTGCGGTGCCGTTCAGCTCCAGTGACTCGCGGCTTCCCTGCCCTCCTGCAGCCGCGGGGATGTGCGGCGGGTGCCCGGGGTGGGCAAGGGCACTGCCGGGTGAGGTGGCTGGCATCCAGTTTTCCCTTCGTGGTGGCCTCAGAGCAGGGAGGGGAAGTGCAGGAGAACCAGGCCTGGGAGGCACGGGGGTGCTGTAGTGCAGGAGGGATGCAGGGACAGGCACTGCACATGGCAGGGATGCTCCAGGATGGACTGAGCCCCCGGAGCAAGGGAGCGTTGCAGGAGCTTTGCAGACTGACAGCCTGTTGTTCCCAAAGATGGACAATCCCAGCAGAGCCCAGGTGCTGTTTCTGGCAGAGTTTCCCCTCCTAGAGACCAAGCACAGGCAGGAGAGTGATGCTTGGGATGGGATCATGGTCTGCCAGCTGCCCCATGTCCTCTGTCACCTGCCAGGGACATGGAATGGCTGCTAAATCACCTATGGCATTGCTCCCTGCTTCCCAGACTGGTCCTGGGGTGTTCATGTTTCCTCTCTGTGAGCCCATCAGGATGCAGTCCCTGTGCTCCTCGTGAAATCTCAGCAAGAGCAGAGCTGGTGTTTCCTCTAACTCTCAGCGATTCACCATCCCCAGGATTTGGAGATGCTCTTTCCCTCTCAGAGGAGGGAAGCAGGCGAGGCAGAGCAGCTTTCTTTGGTAGTGGTGTTGATTCACAGCTCGTAATTTAATTAAGAAAGAGACAAGATCAAAAGGGGACGGTATTAAAAAATAAATCAGGTGAAGGGAGTGGAGTTCCTTCCTTTAATTACAGCGTGGATTTGTAACAGCGAGAGGCTCCATCAATCACAAAGGAAAGAAAAGGTGTCAAGTGGAGAGACACGTTCCTGGGTTAATTACTGCTAACGGGGAGGAGATGATTGGGCTGGGTGTCAGAGAGTCGGTGCATCCCGGCGGCACAAAACCCCTCTGACGTTTGTGGCGATGCTGGAAGAGCCTGGTGGGTGCAGCCCAGGATCCTCTGGGTGCTGGGCAGTGATGGTGGGATGGATGGGCTGAGGGCTGTGTGGGCAAACAGCACAAAGCTGGGTCTGGGCGTGGCCGTGGGCAGTGACAGCCACAGTGATCCTGGTTTTGGGAGCCCCGGGCTGCGCCATCGGCAGCGCCGTCGGGCAACGGGGTCAGGCTGGCAGCAGCCCGGTTTGAGGAATAATTAATTCTCCTTTGATCATCTGCTGTGTAAATCAGTGGCCAGGAGTTAATCATGCATATGAAATGAATCCTTCTCCTGCCTTAATGAGTGCCGAATCGTGACCGGCATCTGTTTACTCCTGATACTTCCATCTTCTTGACAGTCCGAACAATTAATTGTTTCCAATAATCTCCTTTTTATTCTATTAATATATATATATATATATATATCTGAGAGCAAGCAGCCCTCCACTCTGCACTTCTGCTCACAGCATCATCCCCCTAATCTTTGTTTTTTCAGTCTCAGGCAAGGATTTGTCTTTGGGAGCGATGCGAGGGCTCTGCAGGCAGCCTGTGAGCCCAAGGAGGAGCGAGCTCTCCATTCCCCCAATGAGGGTGATGCTGGTGGCAGGACTCCTTCCTCCCCAGCCGGGTTTGAGGCCGGGCTTTGCACAGTTAACAGCAAACAACAAGCCGGTTTGAATACGGGAGCGGTTCCGCCTCCATCTACCTGGAACAAACCGCAATTAATCCACCGGTTGCGCCGCCAACGCAGTGTTGTAATTGGATTAATTAGAGCGGAGCTGGCGGCCGCGCTGGGGAGGTCTGGCCCCGGCTGCAGCCTCCTCCAGAGGCAGGATCCATGGGATCTGTGCCCGCCAGGCACTGGACCAGCGTCACCGGGGGATGCCGGGGCACTGCTCACCCGGCTGCGGGTGCTGGAGCTGGGTGATGGCTGTTGGAAACGACCTGCCTGCTAATTGGAGTTGATGAGGCATGGCTTAGTTAACGGGGGCTTGTAAGAGGCGGCAGGAGCAGAGGGGGCTGTGAATCAGACCCAGAGGAGGAGCCGAGTGGGTGCTTTGGCAGGTGAGGGACGGAGTGTCCTTCCCCATCACCCTGGGCTGTCTGAGGGGCCCTGGATCGTGCCCGCCAGCCCTCGCTCACCTCTGCCCCACATTTTGGGGAGAAGCACAGAGGGAGGTGAGGGTAGGCTGGGAGTCCTGCAGGAAGGCTGACCCTGCCACACTGCCCCACTGCTACTGCAGTGTCTGCTGAGTGTCAGGAATTTGAGATCCCATGTTCCCGCTGCCCCGGGTGGCCACTCAGGCCTCCTCTCCAGTTCAGACACACCAGTGTCACTGTGGTCACTCATCTGGATAGACAGGCAGACAGACAGACATCCTCACTAGACCTCACCAGAGCCCAGGGAGCTGAAGGAGCCTGTGACCCCCCCCAGGTTTGTGCTCTGGGGTCAGATCCTTCATGTCCTCCTGGAGCCTGTGCCATCAACTCAGCTCCTTGGCTGCCCTTGGGAAATACCCATTAAATATATATGTGTGTGTGTATATAGATATACATGTAAAATTATTACATAAAGCTTTTTGGGGACTCTGTGCCAAGCCCACTACCCATCTGCCTGGAGGAATGGTGGGAGGCAGGTGGGGGAGCTCTGCAGGGACAGAGTGCCCATAGGCACAAGGAGCATCCCCAAAGGCTGTGAGATGATGTCAGCCCTGCTCTCACTGACCTAAATTGGGTCTAACCTGGCTCAGCTGGAAACCAGTGGCCACAGGGGATTTACTGCAATTGCCTAAACCAACTAAAGAAGCCCTTGGGAAAGCTGGCAGTTCCCTGTGCCGGGGGCTGTAGGAGCAGCTGAGCTGGCTGGTGGTGATTTCGAATCCCTCTAAGCTATCCTGGGTGGAGCAAGGCCATCCTCAGCTATTAGAGGTAAAAACCAACTCCAAACTGCTGAGAACTGCACCCTAAACCATGTGGGACCCAAGGTTGTGGGACTCCGTGACTGCTGAAGGGAGCTGGGACCCAGCAGCGCAGCTTGGAATGCTACAGAGATGATGCCAGTGGGCACGACCCAGCCTTTAGGTACTCTATTCCTCCTTTACCCAAAAGGAAGAACAAAATCCCACCAGCTCCTTCATTATCAAAAAAAAAAAAAAAAAAAAATTTTGAGAATAATCAGCTTCCCCAGGAGGCAGCTAAGGTGACCTGAGGGATGAGGCCTCAGCATTAGCCAGGAAACTGGGGGCTGAGGAGATGGCCCAGGAAGAACATCACAGTTCCTGCAAGAGGAAATGGGGGTCCCTGGACAAGTGGGAAGGGTTTGCCACAGCCTTGGCCTCATCCAAGCTCTCAGCCACAGACAACAGGGAAGAGCACCTCTCCAAAAGCTGGGCACAGCTAGATGCCCCCAACTGCTCTGGAGCCCGTGGGAGGGATGGAGCCCTCACATCACCCTGGAGAGCAAATCCTGCAGTCCTCAGGGATCTGCCGTGACCTTTTGGTGAGCTCCAGGAGCCGGCGGCTCTTGATCCGGCTTGCAAACCAGCTCCAACAGTGACAGCAAGGTCAGTGAGATTTGGGGCCCCTGGGCACGTCCCTTGTCACATCAGTTCCTGTGGCGCACTTGGCTGTAATTTAGCCCGATTTAATTGTGCCTGAATTAGCCACAAATGGCACAACGCTGCAGCTACGGCTGCGCTCGAAAATATATAAAATTACAGCACAGTAAAACATTTTCACATTTCATTAGTGTGTCTTAATGGGAAGTGTCTGCTCCCCAAACTCTCCGTTTGCTCTCCAGAGCACTAAAGTTTACACATTAGCAGTTGTGCTGCCCATTAACACTGTGAAATGCTCTGTGTGTTTTGCAGGAGCAGCACTGCTCCGCCGGGATGGGAAGCCTACAATTTAGGGGACTGGGTGCTCCCCTGAGGCACCCCCAAGTGGGTGGTGGGAGGGAGCTGTGCAGGAAGCAGAAAGCATCCCACACCCCAGGAGGAGCACGAGAGCCCCTTTCCCAGGGTGGTGCTGCCTGTCCCCCCGGCTTTACCGAAGCTCCAGCTTTCTCCCAGGCAGGGTAATGCCTCCGATCCAAATCAGGAAGCGTTTTCAGCGGAAGCAGCATTTCAGCAGAAAGCCTATTTAACGCTTAGGCCCTCAAGTGCTTTATTTTAAAGCATTTTTGTTCCTCTCCATTATCAGTAATAGTCTATAAAAGCTGGAACGCAGCACTTTGCTCCCTCCTGCTCCATCCCCCCCCATGGTGTGGGCAGCCCTGCACGGCAGGAGCGAAGGAGGCAGAACTGGCCTCCTCTGTCCACGGCTCCCGCTGCCCCAGTACAATAATCCAGAGGGGGAAAATCCAGGGGAAAAAACCTCAGTGAGAGGTGGTTGCATGGGGTCAAAACACCTGTCCCATCCGTATTCCCTGGGGGAGGTTTGGTTAAATAGCTTTGGATTTCTGGCCAGATCTGTGTTTCTTGGGCTTGGAATAGAGGGCTCACAGTGTGAAATGAGGTTTGGAGTCTGGGGTTGTAAAGCTTGAGTAGTTTGGAGGAATCAAACCTTTTCCTTCCCCTGACTTGGCTCATGGGTTCAGGGCAGGGAGGGGCTGGAGGAGCGGGCAGCAGGACCTGGCCCTGCTGTGCTGGCACCAGCACCCAGAGTGAGCCAGGACTGGAAACATCCCAGTGCTGGTTTGGAGGATGATATGCATCCCAGCTCTGACATCTCCCACCCTTCCCAAGCTGGAGGTGAAAGCCCAGTGCCTTCCTGCTCTGTAGCCCAAATCCATGCTGAGCATCCCCAAACCCCCTCCTCCAGCCAGCCCGAGCTGGACGCTGGGATCCGACCGAGCTGCCTCTGCTTCATTAGCCAGTAATTACCCCAAAAGGCAACGGTACTGTTTGTGTGCTTGGAGGCTGCTGACTGCCAGCAGGGCACGCAGTGGGAGGACAGCAGCCCTGCATTTCACCCTCCTCACCTCCTGGGCACATCTGGGCCCCTCTGCCTGCGGCCGTGGGGCTGCCTGTGCCTCCCGCAGCCCAAGTGAGGGGATTTGCTCCCTTTGCTCCTGGTCTGGAGAGCCAGGCCCTGCCTCTGCTGCCCGGACATGTGTGGCCACGGGCTCTGTCCCCCACTGTCCCCCTCTGCCAGCTGCGTCTGACCTTTTGGCAGTGGCACTTGAAGCGTGGCGGCAGCCGCGCAGCTTTGCCGCATGGTCCCCGGGGGCCGGTTTGCTGCCGCGGCCACTGCCGCTCAGAGGGGAAAAATCACGTTTGCAGCTCCATCCTTCCATCCTCCTCCCCAGTCTGGAGTTTTTTTAGAGCCAAAGGAAAGAAAAGGCCATGGTCTGGCTTCCCCGCCTCCCTCTCCTCCTGCCCTTTCATTCTGCCCTTCCCAGCAGCTGCAAATGGCTTTGCCTGCGAACGCTCGCACTCATCTGTCCCTGCGCCTTTTCATCTTGCACTGCCTAAATACCAGAGCTGGACAGCTTTGGTAGGTGAGCAGGGAGGGAGAAGGGCTTTTGTTGGAGCAGACCTGTGGGCAGGTGAGCTGCAGAGGCCCCTCCTGCCAACAGAGAAGCTGGACGCTTCCACTGAGGCTGGCACAGAAGCCAGCGGGGAGACACCTGGCACTGGTGAGGGGGACAAAGGGACTCAGCAGGCCCTTGGTGTCCATCTGGAGATGATGGAGAGGCATCCAGTGTCCATGTGGAGATCATGGAGAGGCATGCTGGGTCCACTGTGAGGCATCCTGGGGGTAACACCCTGCACTGGTCCTGCTCCCATTGTGGTTTTTCACACCCAAACCCCGTGGGTTTCCTTCCTCCCTCAACAAGGGCTGCACAGGAACGGTGGAGCCAGTGCTGATGGAGGGAATGGAGGCACCCCTCATGCTTTATTAACTCAAACCAGGGGAGCACAGCTACATCCCCCCAGTATCAGCCCCGGCAGCCCCCTCATGCCATGTCCAGCGTCCTGAAGCTTTCGAGCTGGGCACTGATGAATGATCCTTGTCAGCAATGGATGCACTCAAGCGCCCACAGCCTCGGTGCTCTTCAAGGAAGGCTGCAGCTCCACTTCCCAGCCTCTCCCTTATTTATTGCCTGGAGAGACACGGGGTGGGGAGGTGGAGGGAAGGGACAGGGCTGTCATTGCCTCCATCCTGTGCCCCAGGGACCAGCACAGCCTTGCAGCTGCCCCAGGCAGGGCTGTGGGTGCTACCAGGTTTCTGGTGGGTGAAAAAGGCTTTTCCATGGGTGGAGAAAGGAAGGACAAAAAAAGACCTTTGGCAAGTGCCACGACCTTGGATGCATCTGGATATGGGGGCAGGCAGAGTGGGAAATTCGGGTGGTGGGCTCTGCCCAGGGCTGCACAGGCTGCAGGGCCAATTGGGAGCCTTAGAGTGTGGGGGGGAAAGAGCCATAAAGCAGATATTTCCCATTAGAAAGCTGGTGAATTCCCTCTTGCAACAGTTTGCTTCTGAAAAATGCATTTACCAGGCTAAAGATTCTTCAGTGGCAGCATGGGGCCCCTTGGCCACCTGCCACCATCCAGGGGTTTTTCGCAGCTGGGCACATGGTACACATTGTCCCATGGCCACTGCTGCTTCCCCACCCTGCAGCCCACTCCATGCCACTTTTTCTTGGGAAAACCAGCTTGGATCCAGCCCCATTGGAGCATCCCCTGACCCCTCCACCTTGGTAGCCCCATGGCCAGACCGGCTCAGCATCCACCCACATCTGCCACAGCATCCGAAGTGGAGCTGTGCATCGCCTTGCAGGTTCACATCTCAGTTGCAAATGTTATTTTAAGCAAGGAGCCCTTCTTCCTCCTCCTCCCTGGCTGAAGCAGGCAGTGTGTTGGAGCAGGCAGTGGGGGGCCCCCCTCCTGCCAGGCTGGGCTGGCTGAGTCAAGGGAATAATTGGTAGGTGCTTCTGGAGTGCCATGAGCAGAGGGCACTCGCAGCCTTTGTTTATTGACTCTTGATGATAATGAATACTTCCAGAGATAATTATTGATTTTCTGCATTTGCAGTAAACCTGTTTGGCTGGGGAATGGGCAGAGCAGTGCCACGCCAATGGCACGTGGAGGTGGGAATGGGGCGGATTAGGCAAACCCAGGCTTTGGCTCTTCCCGCAGCATACAAACCAAATAAGAAAAAAAAATAATTCAACATTTACAGAATAATATTTGTGCAGCTCCAGGACAAGCCCAGCTTTCTTCTCTCTACTAGGGGGAACAGATTAAAATTTAATCCTAGTTAAACACATTTTCTCCTTTCCCCCTCCTCGGGTACCTCCTGCACATACACAGCTTCGTCCTGCTGATCCCTTCTTCCCTTGGCCCTGAGCTCATCCTCCTCAACAGTAGCCAAACACCCACAGTGGCTGTTCACCAGAGCAGGGACCCCTCTCTTCTCTCCATACTCCCAAAATCAAAGCCTGGGTGTGGGAGGGGATGAGGCGATGGGGCCTTTTAAATGTGGCAGAGGGTAAAGCAGGAGAAGGGATAGCTGGAGTTTCCTGAGCATTCACACCTGTCCCTGAGTCAGGTAGGTCCCATTCACATTTCCCATGGGGTTTTGACCCTGAAATGGGCTTTGTGGGGCAAGGGGATCCTGGGTGTTTAATTGTGGGGTACAGGAAAAAATTCAACAGATAAAATCTTCTTCACTGAGCTAAATCATAACAAGGTGGCTGTAGGGCTGCAGAGCTGAGTGCAGCAAGTGGAGCTGGGGGCCAGCAGCCTTGGGAAGAGCCTGGTTTGCAGACCCCCATGCAGAAGGGGGAAGCCCAGGCTCAGCCCTTTGTGTCACTAAAACCTCCCTCCCCCTGGAATAACAGAAGAAGAGCTCTCTAAGGAAGAGAGTTTTAATGTTTTTATATTATTTATATTTTATTTTATACTTTTATATTTTATTTATTCATTTTGCTTTGGAGAAAGTTGTGCAGTTATCCTCCAATTCCCAATGTTCCCATCTCCGAACTCGCTCTCTCTGCTACAGTTTACTGCGCACATTTGGGTGCAAATGTTTGAACCTGGCAGAGACCCATGTTACCTCTGGGGCTGTAAATAACCCGGGGTGGCATTTATGGCAGTCCTACGGGGTGGGTAACCAGCAGCTGCGTGCTGCTGGCAAGGAGTGATCCCACAGGGTGGGCAGCACCTGCAAGGGCTCTGGGGATGCTGCAGCCGTGACCACCCCCATGGCATCAGCCCCACGGGTCCCTGCAGGACCACTGGCAATGCCACGGGTTAATAGACACACTAGAAACATAGACCATTGTTTCTGCTTATGATGTAGTGCCTTTTCTGGGTATCTTGTAATGCTTTCTCAGGCTGTTTATTTATGAGACAATTTATTACAGCTATATTCTATAGCAGTGAAGTCTATTCCTGGGAGCCTCTGTTAACCGAGCCAATTGCTTAATTGGCTCACTGATGTCTCCACTAGGTATGCCAGGAGAGAGGGCTCTTGTAACGATCGGAGCCTCCCTCCTGCCCACACACCACCCGTGCTGCTAATTTAATAGTGCAAACATTTATTATTCCTTTTATTTGGGAGTTAACGTTCAGGCGATTAGAGCAGTGGAAGGGGTGAAATGCCCTGGAGTGCCGTGAGGACCCTGGTCACAGCTGGGACTGGCTGGGGGATGCTGATGCCTCGCAGGGTATTTGGTTAATGAGCCACAAGGGGGGGTTTCGGGCTGACAGTGCCAGTGAGGCTCCTGCCTGACCCCCACCCCAAAACTAGGTCATTCACCAGCAAATCAGAGACCAGGGCATGTGTGTACTCACACCTGATCTCTCTTTGGTGAGCTTAATGTGTTCTGATGGGAAAGAGGTTCCTAATGAACAGGCTGTGTGCTACGGGAATGACTGGAAGGGCCAGAGGAAAACCAAGCTTGGATTTGCTCGGGTGGGGAGTTCCTGTCCCTGCCCAACTGCAGGAGAAGAATAATGGCCCAGTGGTGGCTGTCCCGGGAAGGTGGGTGCTGTCTGTGCCGTCCCCAGCAGTGTTTTCACAGTGTGGCTGATCTGGACCTCTCAAGCCCTTTCCCCTGCTCCCTCTGCTCTTTCCTGGCCGTGACAGAACCCAGAGGGCCCCCACTCCGACACCTCCTGCCCATGACACGTACAGTGTGCCCCGGGCCAGGGCAGAGCTGTGGCTCCCAGCCGGCCTTTCCCAGCCGTCGCCCTTGGGCAGTTTCCCGGGAGGAGCAGCCTCCCAGCGAGCATCTCTCCGCTGTGCATGAATGCCGTCCTTCCCTATCAGGCTTTTAGGCGACGTCTGGCAGAGCTGACAGCGTTTCTATAAGCCCTGCTGGATCCGTGCCTGCTCCCACTGCCGCCACTTCCTCAGGATCCGTCTCCAGCCGCCCGTGGCCTCGCGGCACAAATCCCGCCGGCGCTGTCCAGCGCCTGCCACCGAGGCTCTGGCTTTGTGACTCTCTGCGTGGGGACACAGCTCGGGGCTGTCTGACCCTGGGCACCAGTGGGACAGAGCCCTGGCACTGGAAGCAAGAAGCAAAACGGGGCAGGGAAGAAGGAGTTAGCAAACAAGGCTGCCAGAACAAGCCTTCTGCTAATTTTGTATTTATTGCAAAGAAGCGATTAAGTTTCCCTGTGATTTTCCTTCTTCTCCGGCTCCCACTGCCTATTGTTCCTGGCTCCATTATCCCCCTGCCGCTTACATAAACGTATCATGCGGGTTTCTGAGGCACAATAGAGAGAGTCTCATTCATCCAAGGTCACCAGCTTTTACTTGTGCTTCAAAGCATCTGGTAGAAGAAGCATTTTCTCCCAAAGACGTTTTTATTGTACTCAGCACAGGGGCTGAGGAAAATCTCGCAGCACCGCACTTGCACCGCCCCAGCCCTTCTTCCCTTCCCGTGCACCCGGTCCCGGCAGGTCAAATCCTGCCCTGGAAGGTGAGGAGTTGTTTTCTGTGCTGGTTGGGACCATGCTGTGGGGTTTCCCAGCCTGCTGCCACGCAGCCCCATGGCTGGGGGCCAGGAGCATCATGCTCCATCCCAGATAAATGGGAAGGGATGGGGAGAGGGAGGAAAAAAAGGGTTGTCTTCCAAAATCTTTCCCAATATGGGGTCCCGGTATGGACGAGTTACAGAGAGGTCTCCACGGCCTCCTGCTGCTTTCTCCCCCAGCTCTTGGCTCCTGGTTCTCCCTCTTTATTCCCCTGTGCCTGGTTGAGACTGGGCAAACATGAAGGCTACTGGTGACCTCTGTGGGGGAACAGGGCAAAGGGGAAAGTGCAGGATGGTGCCCCCCATCCAACAGCGAGCTGGAATTGTCTCCTGTGCTGCGGAACGTAATGATGGGATGGCACAAGGTCCGTGAGGGGGTGGAAGCCTCCCGGAGACACCTGGTCGGGGCGAGCAGCGAGGCGGCCCGTGGTGGTGCTGGTGCTGGGGGGGAGCGAAGCCCTCCCGAGCGGGGCCGCGGGTCCCCCGGAGCCGCCCCCTCCCCGGGCCGGGCTGGGCTGGGCTGGGCCGGGCTGGGCTGGGCTGGGCTCGGCCGCTCCGGGCGCAGCTGCGGCGGGGGCGGTGCCGGGGAGGGGACGGCGGCGGGTCCGGCCCCTCTGCCCGCCCCGCCGGCACAAAACGGGAGGCGGGGGCGGCCGGGGCCGCACTTCCCGCAGCGGGCCGGGCTGCGGGCCGAGCCGAGCGGGGCCGGGCTGGGCCGGGCTGGGCCGGCGGCGCGGGGGATGTAGCGCTCAGCACCGCGGACAGCGCCGGGGCCGGCCCGCGGGGCCGGGGGGGGCCGGGGGCCATGGCCGGCGTGCAGCAGGGCGAGAAGCAGCTCTTCGAGAAGTTCTGGCGAGGCACCTTCAAAGCCGTGGCCACGCCGCGACCCGAGAGCATCATCGTGGCCAGTATCACCGCCCGCAAGCCGCTGCCCAGGTAAGGGATGCGGGGGTACGGGAGTGGGGGGGTCTGGGAAACCGCACCTCCTTCTCGATCCCCAGCCCGCTCCCCAACATCAGGAGGGTTCGGAGTGTCTCTCTCCCCACTTAGTTAGTGACTGCACGACCCGGGGATCCTCTCCATGCCCGGGGCAAGGGGATGCTGGCTGGCTGAGCCCCCTCCCCAGGCAGGTGCTGGGCTCCAGAGCAGGGCAGGTTTGGGAAACTTTGGTGGTGCTTGGAGTCCAGGAGCTGGCTGATGCACCCCCAGAGGATGCAGAGTGAGGATCTGGGAAGTTCTAGCTGGGCTATGAAGGGAGGGCAGCGGTGGGGGGCATCAGCCAGAAAGTGTGGCTGTATCCATCCCTGCCCAGCAGAGCTTTGGGGTGTGTGTCCTGCTGGTCGTCTTGTCTCTGCACCACTACTCCTTCGTCAGGGGACCTTTGGGAAGGTGAAGTCCAGAGAGGGAAACAGCCTCCCTCCATCTGGACCCTGCCTTGTCACAGAGGGAAAGCTGATGCACTCCAGGGATGTTCAGCCCAAGGAGTCACTGCCATGGACTGGCCCTGGGGCTGGTGTCTGCCTGGTCCCACAGCCAAGCAGCCTTAGCTTTGCACATCTGGTGCCTGCCCTGTCCTCCTGCTCCGGGAAGGCCAGTGCCCCTCATGTTTGCCAAAGGCTGAGCAAACCCATGATATAAGGCAGGGGGACTGCAGGTACCCCCTGAGCCGCTCTGCCAGGCTCTCACATGGGCAGGGGTCCATTGTGGCTTCCTCACAACCGCGCACAATCTAATTTAAACCAGCTTTATTTTGCTGACTGTCTCAATATTGGTTAAAAATATCCTCTTTGTGCTGTTTTTATAAGAAAAGGAGGTTTTTGCTGGTTCTCTTCTCTCTTTGGTACACTGCTGGCTGCTGTTCACCTGGTGTGGGGAACAACCCAAAGTTCCGTGGAGGTGATGGGTCTGTGGACGAGAGGGGCTCGGTCTAAAGTGGGATGGGTATCGAGGGCTCAGCCTGTCCTAGGGAATAAAGAGCTCATGGGGAGGGAGCCGTTTCGGATGCTTCCCGTGCCAGTGGAGGCTGTGAACCACAGCAACAATGGGGATGGGGGTCACTTCTGCCCCTGCAGCCCAGCTGCTGAGCATGAATTTTTTTCAAGCCCTCTGATTTCCATATAACCCGGGTAGGAAAATGGGAAAGGCGCAGCTTTAGCTTCTGAAGGAGAAGAGCAAATCTTGTTTACACAGGCAACGTTTGCAGGGCTTCAGCCTTTGTGAGGGAGAGGAACCACGGTGTCGTTCTCCATCCCTTGCATCGGGCATGGTAGGCGTCCAAAGGGGTTGTTGGCAGGCTGGGTGCTGGCTCTCACACACCTCTGCCTCAAGGTGCCTGAGTGAGCTGTGCTGCTAAAATATCTTGCAGTTGGAGGTGAAATACAGCAACACATTAGGGTTTTGTGGAAATACAGCCAGCCTGGGTGCCAGGAATGATGCCCGGCTCTAAACGGCAGTTTGGATTGTGCGGACATCCTGGTGGGGCTGAGCACCGCAGCTCAGGGTGTTTGCAGCTCCCTTAAAAAGTTCCCAAACGCGTGTACCTCTGTGTTCTGCTGGCAGTGCCGGCTCTGGCAGGAAGGGAACTGTCCAGGCAGTGGCCGGGAGCTCTCGGCACGCGGTAAAACAGACCTGCCAGCTCAGCTTTGCTGTGGTTTGCACCTCAGCCCTGTGAGACCCTGCACGACGGCGTCCCCAGGCCGGGGTGTGCTCCACACAGCTGGCCACGGTGCTGCCAGGTCCCCGTGTCAGTGGAGCCCGGCGCCTTTTGTCTCCTCGCAGCGTGTGCCGCGGGCCGGGGCCGGGGATATTCCCTGCGGTGTGGCCATCTGTGCCGCTGCCCTCGCCACAGGTGTCCAGCGGGCTCAGCCCGGCGGGGTTCTCCCCGGGAGCTACGGGGCATGTGCTGCGCTCATCCCTGTGCCCAGGCACAGAGGGGCTCTGCTGCTCGGGGGGCTGACATCAAGGGCTGTGGAGACAGGGAGATGCAGTTCCCAGCTCCTCTCATCAGGGCTGCTGGCGCGGCTCACACCCCACAGGGCTCTGCCGGGAGCCCGAGGCTGCTGTCTGGGCAGGTTCACACGTAGGAGATGCCAGATCTCACATCTCCAGGGGCTTTGCAGTGGGTTCCCATCGGGGTGCACAGTGATGTCCCCAAGCTGGCTCCAGGCTTGTAGTCCAGCAATATTCAGAACCAGGCTCCTGCTCCCTGTTCACGGTGAGAGCAGCCCCACGGCACATGCAGCAGATCCTTTCGTAGTGGCCCCTGTGCCCAGCTCCACTCTGGGTTTGTTTTTCCTGAAGGTTTCGCTGCGCCACTGCTTGGATCGGCCTTTCTTCCCTGACGATACTCCCGGCTAATTTAAGAGCAAATTACTGCGGTGCCAGCAAGCAGAGCGCACCAGAGAGGAGATGGGGAGACCAGTTAGCCAAATGAAAAATTAAGATGACCATCTGGATTCCTGTTTTCTCCCACACTTGACAGCTGGTCCCCTGAAAACACCCTGCCCTGGCTCCGGCCCCGCGCTTCCTGCAGTGGTGGAGATGTTGGCACGGTTTCTAGGCCAGGGCTGCCCGTCTCCTCATCAGTTTTGCTGTCTGAGCCTGTGCCCTCATGGAGTGCCAAGGGGCTCAGCTGCTGCATGGGGGTCCTGCCAGGAATCTCTTCAGTGGGCATAGCCCAAAGCCATCCCTGCTGGGTGCTCTGGGCTAAGAGCTCAGTCCTGCATCCTTGTGGGGCAGGCATGGAGTTCTAGGATAGAAGGTGATTTTTTTTCCTCCCTTTCCAGCTGGCTCTGCCCTTGCCCCATCCCTCAGCACCACCTTCCTGCTGGTTCTGGAGATAAAGCCTCTTCCGTCTAAATTCCCATCAAGCTCTCTAGGAGGTTTGAGGGGTTAAAGCTCTGCTAAACCCACGGTTCATCCTAGAACAATCAAGTACATTAATACCATCCCTCTTCATCCTGCTGGGGCTGGGGGGGCCATGAAATCCAGCCCCCAACACAGCTTTGTGCCCAGAGCAGGGCTCTGCCAAAGTAAATGGATTATTGACCAGTTTGCAGAGTGAAAGGAAAAAAATGAGGTGATTGGGAAAGGGGCTTTTCCAATTAACCTTTTCCCACACAGGGTCTGGCGAGGCTTTGCTGTGCAGGAGGGGCTGAGGGACTGGGTGGTGGGGGGAGGCTGCTCAGGGCTGGAGCTGACCCCACACTTGCCTTTGCAGGGGGATTTCTCTAGCATATGCAAAATCCAAGTGTGGGATTTGAGGGGTTTGTGTGCCCAGCATGCTGGGGAGAAATGGGGTGAAGGACAGGGACCACCTACCCTGCCCTGAGCCCCTCTTGCTGAGCCAGTGTGCCCTCACTCCCTCTCATTGGTCCATAAGGATGGGGCTTTGGCTCTTGTGAACCGAAAATGTTTTTAAATCTCCTGTAATAAGGTGGCTCTGCCCAGCCTTTGGGGATGGGTGTCACCACTATGCTCTAGCCCCAGCCCCATCACCAGGATCCCCTTTCCTCCCTCTCGGCTGGGCTTTTGCCTGCATCTCTTCCCTGGCTACGACCTCGAACACAGTGCAGCGGCTGGGGGCTCCATCCCACTCAGCAGCCTGACTTCTCCCAGCGCTGCTGCATATTCCACCAGCACCCGTGCCAGGAATCTGGGAACAGCCAGGTGGGAGATGCCTCAGGGTATCCTTGGGACCCAGAGGTGATGGCAGTGCGGAGGTTTCTGGGATGCTTTTGGGGATGTTTGCCTTCCCTGTTCCCACTCCACCAGCCATGGTAGTGTGGTATGACCTGCCCTGTCCCCGAAGCTCATCCAAAATCCACTTTGAGGGCAGTGCTGGAGCTTGGGGCTGTGGGTGCTGGTGTTGGTTCCTGGGGCAGCCAGTGATGCCGGGTGAGTGCCGGTGGTGCTGGGGGAAAGGAGGCTCCTGCCTCCCTCCCTGCCAGATGGTCTAAGTGGGTCACATCAGGGCAGTGCAGGGGATTTGTGCTTTAACCCTTAATCCCCCGGGATGCACCGTGCACGGAGGGGGAGGGAGGGATGTGTTGCTGAAGTGGGATTAAGCCCAGTTTCACCGCCTGGTTTGCCATTGAAGGTGATCTCGGAGACGGGTCTGGGTGCTGCTGCAAACCTGCTGGGACAAGGGTGACGTGTCCTCCCCGGCTGCACTGGCACGGGGCAGGAGCAGTCGTGGCACCGCAGTGCCAGGGGACACAGCACCCCAGCGAGGGCAGGAGGCATCTGCCATTCCTCTGTGGCCTTTGCAGTGACTTTTGGCCATCCCAACCTCTGGCTCCCCAGCCACCTTTCCCGTGGCCCTGATCCCCAGCTCGTCCCCAGCGGGCTGGCAGCCCTTGGGTATCGATGCGGGGCGTGCTGCCGGGGAGGAAGCCCCGCTGGCAGCCCTGCTGTGCGGATGGTCCCCCACTCCCGCTAATCCTCCCCCTTGTTGGTCGGGCATCTGTTCCGCGGGAAGAGGCGGCGGCGGTGCCGGCCGCGCCAGCCGCCTGGCTGCCATCTGCTCCCTCCGCTCCCAACGAGCCCGAGCGCTAATGAGCCCGTGGCCCCGGCCCAAGGGGGGGAGAGGGGCTTGAAAAGAAAAGCGGAGGGGGAGAAGAAAAGCCCCTTCCTTGGAGGGGCTGTCAATAGGGAGGCTTTTGTCTGCCCCTGCCCTCCGGCTCCAGCTGGACGGCGATGGGAGCGGGGAGAGCTAATTAAGCAGCTCGGGAGCTGCTGGGAGGCTGCGGGCAGCTGAGTGAGGGGAAGAGCAGGGGATGCTCGCAGGACTCCCTCCCTGCTGCTCGCAGAGCCTTCATCCTTCTCCTCCTCCTTCCCCGGCCCTGTCCATCTGCCTCTCCACTGGACTGGTGCTGGGCTCCCTGTCCCTGCTGGCCTCCCTAGTGGGGTGGGGGGCACCTCTGTCCCCACCTCTGTATGAGGGACAAGGGGATGGAGGTTCCTGCTAGGGCTGGATGGGATGCAGGGAGTGCCAGGCAGTACAGTCAGGCTCAGCACCAATGGGTACCTCAGCCAGGTGTGCTGTGCTCCAGCGTGGGAAGGTGTACAGGCACCTAAGAATTTAAGGAAAAGACCACTGGAAGTCCCTGTAGGAGCCCCAAGCTCATGGATGGAGCTTTCTTAGAGGTACTGGGTACCACCAGAAGTGCTGCCTCTCCCCACTGTGCCCTTGCTGTTACCTCATGGGGCTTTGTCACCTTCAACTAAAAGCTCACCAAAGTGGACATGAGGCTGAGAGCTGTTCCCAGACCAGCACTGCAGGAACTGGCAACCAAAGGGGCAGTGGGAAATGCTGTGGTTTTGGGGACAGGTAATTTCTGACCTGTAAAAGTCCATTTGAGATCTCTGATGAGCTCTGCTTTGGGGCTCCAGTTCCCACACTCACCAGAAAGAACACAGGCACAACCTGGCCCTGCTGCTGAGGGTGAAGGTCCACAGCACCTGCTTGGGAAACACAGGGTGAGGCTCTCCCTGAATCCAGGCCTTGCTGCTGCCCCTTCTCTGGGGAGGGGGGAGCCTGTGGGCCTGCAGTGCCCGTGCTGTGCCAGGGGAAGCACCGTCTCCAATCTCTTCAGATGAGGGATGAAATCAGGTGGAAGGAAGCAAAAGGGGGGGAAACTCTGCTGACTGGCTGGAGGATCATTTTGTAGAAATATTTGATTTCACCCTTGAACAAAGCTGCTGCAGACACTGCCCTGGCTGCCAGGCAGCCCCTTGTCTGCAGATGCTGGGGATGCTGTGTTTTTGAGTGCAGCACTGGTGGGGTCTGGCACTTCAGGGGGCTGTGCTGGCCATGGGGTCTCCCCCCTGGCTCAGCACCATCCCAGCACTTGAGTGAGGCTGTTTCATGGATGTACCAACGTGTGGAGAACCAGGGCAGAATGTGGCAGTTTAGGGTCTTGCAGGGCTGGGGTCTTTCCCTGCCTGGCTCAAGAAGAGCTGGCAGATGCCCCCATAGCAGCACTGCGTCCAGCCAGCCCTCCTTGTCTCCCATCCCTGGAGAGGCAGGAGAGCAGGACACTTGAACCCTGCACATGCATTCACACCCCTCCCACGAAGTCCAGTTAATGAATATTTAGGGCTGTGGGGCCCTAAATAATAAATAGCAATGATGACCTTGATGACAGGGATTGCTAAGAAGCCTCTGCCCGGTGCTGGGTCCTGTGGCTGCTCTTGTCTCCTTGCTATCACCGTTGTGCCCCCACCATCCAGAGCAGCCTGTTCTGCTGTGGCTTGACCTCAGAAAGAGCCTCTGCAGACCCCACTCTGTGTGTGTTGGGGGGTCCCCACTTTTCCTTTGGGTCACTGGGCTTGGGAGATTTCTCCTTCCAGCAGGTCATGACGGGAGCTGAGCCTGTCTCTGCTCAGTCCCATTCCAACCCTTCCCACACCTCTGTGTATGGCAGCTGCACCTTTCTATACGCTCATTTTTCTATAAGATGAACTTATCAAATGCAAAGCCCGAGTCACTGAAATGAAATAATTTCGTGCATGACCACCCTTTCCTTTTCTCTCTTTTTTTTTTTTTTTTCCTTCTTTTCTCCCTGTGGCCACTGAAACCTCTTCATCCCTGCAAAGCCTGAGCCAGGCCAGCAAATCCCACCTGTTTTGGTTGCAGGGGGTGCCGGGGATTTGCCACAGCCCCATGTCCTGTGTGAGCCCCCAGGGGCTCTTTGCTGCTGGGAGAGTGGGGGTCTGCTGAGACCCACAGTTCTTTCCTGCCCCATGGAGACCCACACACTGCTCCTATCCCCTTGGTCCTCCTATGGCCCCAATCCCTGGCAGTGCCATCAGCTGGAAAACAGGACTGATGCCTGGATCAGAGTCCTTTGGCATTCCCAGCAAAGGGCAGGGAGAAAAGCCAAATCCCGGGAGTCAGTTCGCCTTTGCAGCCTGGCTTGATGATTTTATAGGTGTGGGCAAAGGCACAGAGGTCGTGGTGCCTAAAATCTGGCAGGAGTGGTGGCACAGCATCCCTACCAGGCCTTTGGTGTGGTGCGGATCTGGCACGTGCCGGGGGGCTGGACCACCCCCTCTGGCAGTGCCCATGTCTTGCTGCCACCATCACCTGGCAAAGGCCACAGAACCCTCTGTGGGACACCGGGTGCTGCAAAACTGGTTTCTCCGTCAGCCACTCGAGCCGAAAGCGCTGACAAACACTGGGAGTTTAAAAATAGCAGGTTTTTTCGCACGCGGCGGGAACAGTTTCCCTGCCAGCGCAGCGGGGACTGCAGGAAGGGCTTACAAAAAATAATGCAAGTGAGGAAAAAAACCTCTATTAAAAACTGTGCTGGTGTTTCAGGCGGGCTGAAATGAGTGCCTGGTCTGGAGGCAGCTCCACCGATGACCCGTTTAGCGCTTCATGTTTAATTTATGTCTCGGGGACATATGGAAGGAGAAGCAGCTGCTGCCCTGCCCCAGCCATCTCCTCATTCACCCCCGAGTGGGTGCCTGGGTGGGCAGAGGGGACACTGTGGGAAGGGCCTGCTGCCTGTGGGGCTGCTCTGCTCTCTCCTCCCTGGGGCAGGGGAGGCTGTGACGTGCTGATATGGGCTGCAAGAGCCTTTGTGCTGCTGGGCCCCAGGGCTGGGGTCAGGTGCCCATCTCTCATGCAGGTGGCTGAAAATGTTCTGAGACCCACAAGCAGTGATAAGAAAATGAGTTTTCTCTGCCTCTAACACCAAATTCCAGCAGAGCATCGTCCTGCTGGAACTCGATGGGACTTTGGCAATAGGCTGGTTGTACTGAATTTATCTCTGAGCCTGCGTGTATTGGAGGGTGACTAGAACAGAGTAGGGTAGGAGGTTGGGATTTTAGCTGCATTACTGTCAGGATGAAGAATTAGCCACTGCCCAGCAAGAGAAATATTTTTGCATTAAGAGAGATTTCACAGTTAAAGAGCTCCTGCTGCATTAATCTGTGGGTCAGCTGGAGCTGCCGTACAACCCCCCCTGCCCACCAAAGCTGTGCAAGTGTAACACCAATCTCTAATATCATGTAAATGTATCATAGCTTATTCTCCATGGCTCCTGCTGCCAGCAGAGCATTCCTGCTCTCCCAGAGTGAGTCATGGACACGGCTGTGGCACAGTGGGGGCAGGAGGTAGTTAGGGATTTGGGTAGATCTACCCCTGAGGCTGGTGGTTTAACTCTGGGGAACCAATTGCCTACCAAATATTCGCCCTCTTCAAATCCCCCTGCTCTGATCAGAGCCCAGCCAGGTTTGTTACCGTGGGGAGAAGCAAGACAAGTGGGGTCAGCGCTGCTTCTTCCAAGGGATCAGGTTCTAAATCGCCAGAAAACCCCAAGATCGGGAAGTTATACAAAACAAAGCCCCAAGGCGACAAAGGAGACCTGTGCCCACGTGTCGCCTGCCCTTCCCTGTGTGTTAGACAGGGTCTGTGGTTATCTGTCACCACCCACCCCATCCCTGCCTTTGTCTGCCCATCAGCCACACACTGGCCGGGTTAAAGGCCGATGGTGCGGGGCCCCCAGAGCGGAGAGGCAGGCGGATAACACGTGCTGGGAGAGGGAAGTGCAGGGGGCTGGGTGGGCACCACCAGCAGAGGAGGAACAAAGGGAGCTGCTGGTTAATCTCTGGCAGGGGCATGTGCAGCCTGACCTGCCGGGGAGCGCTGGAGCCCACAGGCTGTCGGCCTGGCTGTCTCTGTGTCTCTTAATGGAGGATGAACTTGATCTCCTGGAGAGCTCCTCTGGCCATGTCCCTGGACCTTGGCAGCCTTGGGGGTCACTGTGTGGGCTGAGCTCTGTAGGGCACAGGAGGTGTTGGCTGCATCTCCCCCAAGCTCCCAGGACACCCCCAAATACAGGGACTCAGTTGCCTGTTCTGTCTGATTGCTGGAGAAGTTGTTGGCACAGTTTTGGACCAGTTCTTGTGCTCTCCCAGACATTTCCCACATGTGGTTCAGGAGCCAGTGAAGGCGAAGGATGTCCTTTGTATCTTTTGGAGGGATTTTGGATGTTTCAGAGAGTCCAGGCTGGCAGACGCAGCTGTTTTGTGCTTTGGGCATGTCCCTGTCCTGCAATGTGCTGGGGCCATGTGTCTGTGCCTGGTGGCCAGGTCCCTGTCCCTGCCCTTGCTGTGAGCATGGAACATCTCAGCCCCTTGAGGGACAGAGCTAAATGCACAACACTGGCAGCACGTGCCAGTGGCAGGTTTGGCTCCCACTACTTGCTGCCTTGTGGCAGTATTTATTACCCCATTGCCTTCAGAGCTCCCCACAAGTGTTTTTTCCACCCACAGCCCCAATTTGCTCATCCCTATGTCTCCAAGAGGGCTGGGATGCTCAAGGGCTCTTGGCATGGGAGCTGTGCCGTGGGGATAGGTGGGTTAACTTTGTGGTGGAGGCTCATGGGCCAAGAGCTGCCTGCCGGCTCTCTGGGCTGTGAATGCCACCCAAGGCACATCCATCCCTGATTAATGGAAACTGAAAAGCAGGATCCTGAGGACCTGTGGCTCCCCTGCCCCTCTCCCCACTGCCAGCTGCCGCTGCCAACCCTCACCCTGCGCTGCCGCCAGGTTTGTCCTGCACGGAGCGGAGGACAGTGGGTCTCACCCTCCCCTTCCATGGAGGAAAAGCAGGCAGTGGAGCCCACAGACACAGCCTGAGCTGGTGCTGGGACACAGTCACTGCCCTGCTCCCCCCGCTCACCCTCCCCACCGCGTTGGTATCGATTTGACCTGAGCTCCCTTTAATGTGCTGTGATTTCTTTCAATTAGGCTTTGAGCGAGGTCTCTGCGACGTTCAATAGAGCTGGACCCGGCACAGAGCCTGGCCCAGCACAGTCCAGAGGGAGATGCTTGTGGATGCTCCCCCATCCGTGACAGGAGCATCCAGCCATGTCATATTTTCCCCATGTCCCATGAGGATGATTCCACCGCTTAAAGGTTGTTCCTTGTCCCCTCTGCATCTCCTGGCTCTTTCCATCCACTGGCCTGGTGGCTTTGCCACCCCAGCCCATAGGACAGATTTCAGCATCGTTATCTGGTTCACCTTCCTAAGTTAGACGAGCACTGGACCTGCACAGTCCTCCCTGTTCTGGGCAGGAGAAGCCCCTCCTGCCAGGCAGAGCTGAACCAACCCTGAGCACCCCTCGTCTTCCCACCCCCTGCAAAGCTTTCCCCTTTCTCCTTGGTGGCTGTCATCTCCTCCGGGATGTGCTTAGCCAAGTCAGGGCTTGGTGTCACATTGTTTCCGGCAAACTAATGGGCAAAGTGCTTGTTTCCAGAGATGGCGTGGAGCAGAAATCCCTGCCCTTCATCTCCAGCTGCAATTACCGAAGCCAAGTCGATGCAGTTGATGGTAATAGGATGGTAACACTGTCTGAATTTGTATTTAATGCTGATTCCGAGGGTCTATAATCTTCATCAGCACCACATGACTTTTTATAGAACAGAAAAATGTGAGAGCAGTTAATGAGCTGTAATTCTGGAGAGCTTCTGCCTTGATTGGGGCTAATTATTTTCTTTATAAAAATAATTAACCATCCACACAACGTATAGAGTGAAAGGCATGTGGCATTAATTAAACCATGCAGTATTTTCAATGCACCTTTATCTCCTGTTTCCCAGCACATCCCAAATAGGCGGTCACACACTGCAGAAAGCCAGGCCGGGCACAAGCTGGCATCATGCAGGGGCTTGTGCTGGGCACAAAGGACAGGTCCTGAGTGGGGGGTTGCATCCAGATCCCACTTCTGCAGCTGCCTGGCCCTGCATGTACCATAAAACTCCTCACTTGGGTAGGAAAGGCTGTTTTGGGTAGAATAAGGTGATGGTGCTCATGTGTGTGATGGGTGCAGAGGGGATACTGGAGGTGTCTCTGCTCTTTTGGCTGAGGAGCAGCCAGTGGGACCCTGGGGGAGCACAGGGGTCTGTGCTGTGTGCTGTCATTCGATGTGGGGCATCAGGAGATCCCAAAATTAAGGTGGTTGCTTTACACAGGCCAAACCTTTGTTCTCCAGCACTCTGAGATCCCGGGATGAGTCCCAGGCGAATGCGCCCCAGAGCCGGGTCTGTGCGTGCTTAGACACACACTTACATAATACAGAATTGTTAACAAAACTAATTCCTCTATTTTCCTGGAGGTATCCTGAGAACTAATGAATATATTTGCATAATCTTGATTTTGTTTATGAATAATTCTGGATTATCCAAATGTGAATAACACCGGGGCTTTGCCGCTCTGGATTGCCTTTCAGCTGAGGATAGCAAAGTGTTTTACAAATATTAGTTCAGCCTCACAAATCCCAGCAAGCAATAAAATTATTATTACACCCAATTAAAGATGGATGGGATGAAAACTGAAATGATCCTCTGCAGCCCTTCCTGGCAGGGTCTGCCACGGGGACCCACCTACCTCTTCCAAACATTCCTCCCTGGAAGCAGTAAGCCAAAAAATATCCCTCCCATTCTTTTTTGGGATGATTTAAAACAATATTCACAGTTGCAGAATGGTGTGGATGGTTGGGGAAAAGACCTGGGAGCAGACAGGGAGGTTTCTTTCAGGCTCTGACCCCCACAGGGCTCTGGGTGCTGCAGCACTGATCACCCCAATGACAGCCACGTGGCAGGGATGGCACAGCCTCCCTCCTTGGAGCAGAGCGGGAGCAGAAACCTTTCTGTCTTCCCTGCCAGAAGTTCTCCTTAACTGAAAACCTCCTCACCAGTCCTTCCTGGGCAGGTGACACAACCACTGAGGTGTTTGCAACAGGACCAGGGGGTGCTACAGGGAAGGAGGATTGGAGTCAAACCAAACCCTCCCACCTGAAGCAGCAATTTGTGAGTTCCCCAGCTCAGATGACACAGCAGTTGTGAGGCAGGGAGGCAAAGAGCCCTTCTGGCCACAGAAAACCCCACTGAGGGGGTTAAATCCCACTTGTCATCTTCCTTCCTGGGCTGGGGACATTGCAGAGGACGTTGCAGGCTCATCCCTCAGCAGCAGAAATCCGTTGCTTAATTCCTTTCCACAGGAGCTAGATGCTGCCCACGCTTCCCCACACGGGAACATCTGCTTCTTGCAGCCACTGAGCCCTCCTGGCCCCACGTGGCCCCGCCAGTGCAGCCCTGGGCACCGTCAGGGGATGGAAGTTCAGGAGATAAGCCCCAAACAGGAGGATTTCCAGGGACCCCTGCTGCACCAGACCTTGCTCAGGTGATGCCACTGAACACCCATGTTGGGACACCCATTCTGATGCACTCGTGGGTCTGTCCTGGGAGGTCTGGGCGTTTTTTAGTGGTGGAGTTATTTCAAGCTGAGCCCTTGGCATTGCTGCTCAGTAGCTGACACCATGACTGTGCCCCAGCACACAGAGTGACTCAGGGGGTGGTTTATTAATGGCTTGCAGCGACCTGAGTGTCCCTGTCCCCAGCCTGGATGGATGGATGGAGGGATGGGGTGGGCAGCAGTCAAACGGAGTCATTCCCAGGGCAGTTCCACAGGCAGGCTGCAGCTCCATAAACAGGTGTTTTTTTGGAGTTGTCCTAGTGTTGGGACTTCCAGTGTGTTTTCCCCTCTTCTTCCAGTGGTAATTCAAAAGAAGCAAGGAGGAAACAGCCGTATGTGAGTGGCAAAGGCAGCATTTCTGCTCCAAGTGGATCTTCTCCAGCCGTCTTCTCCTTGCTGCTTCCAACGTGCCTTATTACTAATTCATTTTTAAAGTGATCTCTCAGCACTCCCAGGAGCTCCTGGTAACTGTGTGCTCACAATTCCCTCTTTGATTAAAATTTAACGAGCTGTTATTGGCAAATACACTATTTCACTGCTGTTTGCCTTGCCAGATAGCAAGGATTTTGGACAAAGGAGGGAATGGGTTCATCTGATGGTCCCTGGAATAGGGTCTGGCACTGTGCAGCCATTGGGTGTGAAGGTGTTCTCCAGCCTGACCACGTTGCAGGTAGTGCCAAAGTGCTTCTTTTCTAGGATATCCTTCAGTTTCTTTCTTTTTTTTTTTTTTTTTAACCTTTGTAAAATGCTAAGGGTCATCTCCTGGTGCTCCTGGTGTTGTGTTGGGAACTGGCCAACCACAGCCACTGGGCTCCCTCCCTCTCAGCCCATGGTCCTCACCTTCATCCAGTTTGGTTTTGCCCTGCAGTTCTTGTAGGAGAGAACTTAATGAGAAATTTGAGCTCAGATCCAGACTTTTCCTAATCACAAGCTCTGCAAGGGCTGCTTCAAGTTGCCCCCATGCCTGGCCATGAGCTCCTGTCCCCTTCACCCAGGAGCAGTTGCCCCCATGGCTTTCTGAGGCTGCCTGGGGACAATGGCAGGGACGGGGAGAGCTGTTTGTGGTCAGCCAGGAGGAGAGTGGCCATGAGGCTATGGCAGGTTTTAGCATAAGCTCTCAGTCCCAGTCCCTCCTCACACCAGTTCCTGGGTCACTCAGGAGCCTGGAGTCCCCCAAAACACGGATCAGGGATGTGCAGGATTGCCGTGCCGTGGGGCAGCATGGCGATGTCAGCATGTCTGTCCACATTTGCAGGCACGTGTGACAGCCAAGGCTCCTCCTTTCCTATTTCCTGAGTGAGGGTAAAACTGGCTCCTATACAGACAAGGGAACCCGCAGGGTGTTTGTCTAAGGAGGAGGATTTAAGGACAGGAAAGGCACAGGATTGTCCCCCTGAGAGCAAGCAGCGTGCAGGTGCTGACGGGCAGGAAGCTCCACAGGGACCTCCGAGCCGGCAGCGTGGGAGGCTCAAGATGCCGTAGAAACCATTGGAGATGGGGCAGCAGTCCAGGTTTCCTTTAGAAACGATGTGCCCATGTGCCATATTCCTCGGGTTTGTCTCTGCAGTTGCTGGCAGGCAGTCAGCAGAGCCATCCTGCGTGGCTGGCAGCGAGGGAAAGCGACTCCAAAGCCCTGCGAGGTGACCGGGTGCTCAGGAAGGAAGCGGGACAGGGACTGGGGGTCTTGGTGCCCCTGGGGAGGAGGAGATCCAGCCGTGGGGAGCAGGGAGAGGCTGTGCTTGCCCTCGTGCCTGATCCTGCCTAAGAAGGATGGTCCGTGGAGAAATTGCTTTCCCCTGAGGAGTTTTTCCCTCTGCCAGGGCCATCCATCCTGTGAGCCTCTGCCACTGCCAGCTGGTGCCCAGGACAGAGCCCTCCCCGTGGGCTGCAACAGCACAGCACCCCCCCCAGAGCATCTGGCACTGATTCTGTGCCACTACCAGGGCCTCTTCCAGCAGGGAAGCTCCTCTGTTCTGGTCTAACCACGCATAGTAAATCAACTGCTGGAACATAAAGAGCCAAGCTGCTTTTTTGGCCCTGGATGTGCTGGGAGCAATCGTCAAACCCTTCTGGAGTCCCAGAAGGAAAAGGAGCCGCTGCCACATACAGGCTTGCAGCAGGACACAGGGTTCCTGGGAGCAGGAGGGGGAGGCGAGTCATGACTGGCAAAAATTTGATGAAAAATGTATATTACAGAATTGTATTTCTCTTCTGTGTTTAAACTGCCTCAAGAAAACCACGTGCTTTTCTGCAGCTGGTGCCTCTGCTGATGCACAGAAAAAAAAAAAAAATAGCAGGGAGAAGATTAAAATTGAACTGGCTTGGAGTCTGTGTAATCAAGGAAAATATCTCGGTGATTTGCTATTATAATTTTCAATAACAAACGGCAGGGCTCCTGGTGCACTAATAATAACGGGTTGAATGAGGTGGGGAAAGAACCTGCCATGGGGTGTTTGTGTGTGTGTGTGCTTGTGGGAAGCACTTCCAATATTCCCCTTCTCCTAATTTTGAAGAGGTATTTTTAGTGCACATTTCAAAGAGCTTTACATAAACACATCTGCTGGAGTTTTTTCTGTGAGATGTCTTTACAACCCTCTTTTCTGTCCCCTCCCTTTCCAGGGACAAGGGAACAGGTTGACTGTTTTATTTTTCAATCAGATGAGCAAAGCTGGAGACCAAGAGAGAAAATCAAAGGGTCATTTGCCAGCACCAAAAGGCTTCTCAACCCCAAGGGTGGATTTTAGAAATTATTTGAGCAGCTCAGACCACCCTCTCTGAAGCCTGGGGTGGAAGCACATGGGATGTGGCCATGGCAGAGAACCATGAGGGTGTGGGAAAACAGGGATCCTGACCAATCACCTGCCCTCTCCTGCACAGCCAAGACCTCCAAGTGAGGAAAGAGAGAAAAGATAGGTATTCCATCACCTATTTGTGCACTGTTACTCAGGAGAAGTGGCGAGAGCATCCCTGGTGTGAGGCGCTGTGGGTGCACGAGTTTCTGCTGCTTCCCCTCAGGATGCCCGTGTCCTTCCACAGGCTGATGTTCCCACTTCCCAGGCCAGGCATCCATCCATCATCATTTAATGCCAGTTAAGCACTCACAGCTATTGGGCTCATCAGAGATGCTTTAACCTTGCTTGTTTTGGGGCTCTGGTTGGCTGGAGCTGCTCCTGCCTTTTCACTGGGAGCTACAGAGGAGATGGGAACGTAGAGCCAGTCAGGGCTGAAGTGGGGAAGGTAGTAAAGCTCCTATACTGGTTTTCCAAGATCCTCTGCCCCGAGCTTTGGAAGTGCTGTCAGTGCAGGCCTGCCAAGCGCAGTCAGTGTTCGGGGCCTCTGAAGTGCTTGTGTTTGCAGCCGGGTGCACCCAGCACCTGACCCAGCTGTGTGTGCAAAGGAAAATAAAGGATGAAAAAAAAAAAAAAAAAGGCTTGGTTAGCATGATCCAGCCCCAGTTTGCTTACACTGCTGCTTGCAGAGCAGCTGGGAAGGGCAGAGGGGCTGTGCAAGGCCACCAGGGGCTGGGATTGCTGGAGCCCATCCTGGGGAGGTGAGGGATGATGCGGCTGTAGGTGGGGAGATGGCCTTGGTGCCAGGGTCTGGCAGCCAAAAGGTCACTAGAAGGACAATTTTCTTGCTCTTGTCTCCTCTTGAGATGAGTTACCGCGGGGAAAAGGCTGACTGATAAAAGCTTTGTGGCAGGACACTGCTGTGGGGCTGGGGCAGAGGAGCTGGGCTGGGACACTGGAGCCTGTGGGCAGAGGAGGGCAGTGCCCGGCCCCAGGGTGTCAGCACACAGGGATGTCAAATGCACACCAAACTCTCGCTGACTGCACGTCCCTGGGAGGCCAGAGGGGACGGGTGTCGCTGGGCTCAGCTCCCAGAGGAGCCTGCATCACCGAGTGCCACATTTCATGGCCTGATGAGATGGCACTTGGCCATGGCATGGAGCATGGCAGCCCGGGATGGAGGGATGGGGATGGTTTGTGAGGTAGCTCTGCTTGCTGAGGCAAAGAATGCCTTGTGCCTTTGCCCCCTCCTCTCTGGAAGGTGCCAGGATCCGTCCATGGACAGGAATGGCAGTGGTTAACTGGCCTCCGTAGTGCCTCCACAAAGTGGGGGTGACATCCCCTCCCCAGGGAAGACAGGATGGCCTCAGGAGATGGGGCTCTGTGGGGCACTGCTGGCAGCAGGGAGCCCAGTGGGATTCAGAAATGCAACATGCCTTTAGGAAAGGCTGGTGGGAAGCAGGTCAGGCATTTTGCAAAAATAAACAGGGACCTCCCCATAGCACAGCAGGCTGGCAACACCCACCCCTTCTCCTCCAGATGTACACAGTGTTTTATGGTGGAATCACCCCTCTTCAAATGGTTCTTTCCCACCAGTGACCTTTCCTGTATCATGTCCATTAGAGTAGCAATAGATCATTTCTCTCTGCTGTCTATACATCGTGTTAGGGAAGGAAAACATGGGAGAGTCCAAATATGGTACCGAAATAAGGAAATGGGCTGGCTGAGCTGTGAAAAGCAGTGCAAGGCTTGGGCTGATGGAGAGGTGAGAGCCCTGTGTGCCTTCTGCTTCCCCTTTCGAGCCACTGCAACCTTGGCAAAAATTGCCATGAGCCCAAAATACCCCTCCTGGACCAGAGACTGCTGAGATGGGAAGGGACAGGGTGAGCTGACCTTGGCAGGAGGTGGCACAGGGCATGTCCTGCACTGAGCTGGTGGCAGGCAGCCCACAGGTGTCCTGCTGGGGGTTTCCCATCAGGAGCAGGCCTGCTGCTTTTGGACAGGTCTGATGGATAGGCTGGACTTCTGCATGGGAGAAATAAAGGAAAAAGGAAAGTGAGTGCAAGTGATCAAATAGCCAAATGGAAATGGAGAAACTTGGAGGGCAGGTAGGATGGGTGGGCAGAAAGGCTTTGGTCCTCACTCCAATGCTGGAGCAGTGCTGTCCCCCAGCAGAGCAAACTCTGGGCATCCTTTTCATCTCCTCTTCTTCCTGCCTGCTCTGGCACGTCCTCCTGGCTGAGTGAGCCCCCACACTTCCAGTGGCATCACACTGAGCATCCTCACTGCTCTCCCGGGGCCAGCTCCAGCAAAACACCCACAGAGGGCTTTTCTTTCCTGCTGCAGGCACGAGCAGCAGGGAAGGTGTGATAATCCCTCCTTTGAGGCCACAGTAATCGCTCACACCAAACTGCATCACTTTTATATCAGTCATGAAAGACACCAAAGACAATAAGAAAAAAATACAGTTTTATATATATATTCAATCAATGTCCATGGAGCTCAACATGAGGGGATTACCAGCCAGTTTAGAGCGTTAGTGACTCTCAGCATCCATCAGAGGAGAACATTTGGTTGAATGGAAGCCAGCCTTTGATGGAATTGGAGAATAATTATTTCCATCAATAATTACATCCAAGCCCAGAAGAAATGGTTCCTGGCACGTTGCGGGACAGGAGTCCTTGACTGCCTCGAGGCCAATATGTTTTAACCCCAGGACCTGGAAATCCCATTAGTGGGAGTGGGGGCCGGGGTGAGAAGGACATTGCCTGCCGTGCCCAGGGCCTGGCAGTGGTGTCTCAGCCTGCTGCCAGCCCGGGGAGGAACCCTCCTGCCTCCGCTGCTGGAGTTGATCCAGCTCAGACTTTGCACAGGTCATTAATTTGGGGACGTTTTTAATGGATCCTAATGATTGAGCCTGTTCTTAAAAGGGGTTCGGGAAAGGCCACAAGCCAATTAGCTTGCACACAGAAAGCGATTAACTGTGTAGCTTCCTGGAGGGTTAAAAATAATGTGGATGTTGGGAAGGCACTGGGGAATTTATTACAAGCAGAGTAACAGAGTTTTAGAGCCAAAGGGACTATCACCTCCTGCATGTTCTTGGCCAGAAATATTTCACCCAGCTTCACCCCAGTGAATCCTGTCCCTTGTATTTGGCTGTGCACATCCCTAAGTGTTCAGGCATTACCAAATGGGCTCCAAGGAGGAATCAGTGAAAGTGGGAGCTTGTTGAGAGAGAAAACAGGTGGAGACACACCTTCTGCAGGTGCCCCTGTGCCAACTCCAGCCCCGAAGCGTGTTGCTCATGGCTGAGGCAGGCAGCAGGGTGTCCCCTGGGGCATGCAAGACTCTAGTCATGCCTAACTGAGGCTTTTTTAATGTCACATTGCTCTTTAACCACCCTACTGGGCCCATTCAACCCCCAGGATGTGCAGCCCTGGCCCCGCAGGGGGCCCACGTGTGATGGCTGCGGCGGTCTCTGCAGCCTAAAGGATCTTCCACTGGGGCTGCAGGGCTGGCAGGGGGACATCCCAGCCTTCCCCTTCTCTGGTGGGGTCCATGTGGCCTGGGGGCTTAGTTGTGCTGCTTTCCAAAGGGATGAGGAAGGTTGGGTGGCAGACACAGCAGTGGGACCTTTCAGAGCTGACCTGGGGAGGGATGGCTAAACTCCAAACCAGCACCCACAGCCCAATGCTGGGATTGGCTCCAGAATGATAATGGGAAGAAACGGGGACACTTTCTGTGCCAGCTGAGCCCAACCCACCCTGGATATCAACCCACAGTCAGGCTGAGCCTGGACATGCCAATACTTGTTTTATCTATTCAAATAATACTCTGGATGACACCAAACCCCCAGTGTTCTCAGCACCCCTGCTGGGTATGGCTTATGGCTTCTCATTAATCTTTCCATTCTTTGAAATAAACATCTGCAGGACCCAGAAAGCTATTTACTTTCCTCCCAAGTGTCTGCACACAGGCTCGTTTGAGTTTGTTTTCTCCATTTGGCTTTTTTTCTTCATTTCAGCTTGCACAAGCCCTGGTGTTTCTTAACGACCACTCACTCATTGGCTCTGCTCTTCACCAGCTCCTGTGGTTTTCCCAGGGCTCTTGCAGGCACTGACCTGACCCAGGTGATTCCTCTTAGCTCTGCTGGGCTGTGCCAGGCTCTCCAGGTTGGGCTTTCAGCAGGACCAGGTGTGTTCACTGGCCCAGCACCCTATTTGTAGGAGCAGGGAGAAGGGCTGCTCCCTGGCTGCCAAAAGTTTGCTTCCAGTGGAGGATGAGGATGTGTGCCAAGGTATTATTAGGGGCAACAACAGATTTGGAAGATTGCATTTGAAATGCAAAAGGGTGTTTTGGTTTTTTTTTCTATCAGAGTGCAAGGCCTGTCCTGTCCCAGCAGAGCTGGTGATCTAAAACCCAGGACGCAGGAGAAGGAGTCCTGACTAGCTCCCATTCTCCTTTCCCCACTGGATTGGATCTGGACAGCTCCACACTGTCCCTGCAATATGGAGCTGTCCAGCTGCTCCCCAGCTGCACGGTGCTCGTGGCACCTCTGAATGCGAGCACAGCAAGCCTGGGGTGCAGCTCTGGCTGGAAATGAGGAATCTTGTGGGAGAATTTCAGGGCTGAGCACTGAGAGCAACCTGCATCTCTCCTTCATAGCAGCACAGGTCCTACCTGAGGAAAGGAAAGGAGATTCTGTAGGACATGGGAAACCCTCAGCCAGTGCCCCCAGCTGAAGGGGCAGTTCTTGATGGCTCTCTTTCTCTCCTCTTGCTCTGGCAGTGGGACACTCAGCTGCCTGCCCTACCCTGCGGAGGACAGACGTCCAGAAAAGCTGAGCAGCTGCGTGGTCAGGGAGACCTCCACCACCAATGGCTGTGCCAAAGGGAGGGAGAGACGAGACCATGGGCACCACAGGTCACGCAGGTAAGAGCCAGGGCTATGAATGGGGTCACCCCAAAGCCGAGGGGTGGCAGGGGAGACATCTGTGGAAGTTTACCCAGTCCCTCTGGGGTCTGTGAGAGCTGGGGATGGCTTAAACAACTCTGTGAGTGTACAACAAATGCATGTGATTGTATGAAATCCCTGTGCATGCTGGCAGGGAGAAACCTGCAGTTCACTTCTACTCCAGGGCTGGCTCTTACAGCCTCCTTCCAAGTATCCCTGTCTGGAAGACAGGTGACCTGCCAGCACCCCTCTGCACTACCAGGTCTGCTGAGAACCACCCTCAGCAATTCCCCTCTCCCCCTGCCTAGATCAGACCAGCAGCATTGGCTTCATTAGGACACAGCTTCGTTATCGGCTTGTTGTTAGTCCCTGATCACTTGAGAGGAGAAAAATGAATGGAACGTTGTAAATGAAGCAGCTGGGGTCTCTGAGCCCTGCCTGCTAAACTATCTCTGCGATTAAAGCCTCTCCGTTCGGTTAAAGATGCTGCAAAGAAAGAGCAAGACAGCACATTTCATATCTTCAGATTTCAGGCTAACCGGAACAATAATCTGAAGCACATTTTTAATTAGACTTTGATTATAATCGCGGGGAAACAATTAAAGTCAGATCAGCACAGGGCAGAAAGCTTCCACATCAAAGACAGATTTTCCCTTGGGAGAGGGAGAAGGGCTCTGCTGAAACTGCCTGTGGCCAAATGGTCAGAGATTCCTCCCTGCTCTCCCTTGGCTGGGGTTCAGCTGTACCCCTGGGTGTAGGGGCTGAGGGGCACCCAGACCTGGGTGTGCTGGGGAGCCCAAAGCTGTGCCAGGAGAAAGCACAGCTTGAGCCCAGCTTTCAAACTGGCCTTGAGCATCCTGAGAACGGAGAGTCTGTTGGCAGTGCTCAGGTCCCTGATCTAGCACAACCCTGGGGTGTCTCCAGGTGGGTGTCTGAGCTTAGTGACAGTGAGAAGTCCTGGGAAATGCGTGACTTCTACCTCAGTTGTAGACAGAAGACCCACTGAGCCCAAAGTGTGCTATGTGCCCTAACAGTGCCTCGGGAGGAGAAAGAGAGCAAGCAGGAGTGTGTGGGTGCTCTGTGGGGCTGGGGTTGTGCCTCGGATTTACTGCACCAGAAGCACTTGGCACCCATCCACAGTTCACAGCTGAAGCACTAACTTGCAGTTTCGTTTTGCAGAGCAATTTTGTTTTTTCAGAGCATATTAAAAGCACTAAGCAATTGAGGTTTTATGACAGTGTAATTTTGGTGGTGATTCAAGCCCTGGCTGATCAAGTGTTGAGGGGTGGTGGAGGCTGAGTGTCCCCCCCGAAAGTGCCATTTGCTCTGCATTAGGACTTTTATTAGCAATAATGTTTGTTCTTTCTACAGAAAGCTGCTCAATTTTCAGTCTGTTTCTGTAGTGAGGATCCCACAGTATTTTCCAAACATGGGGCTGCTTCCACTCATTACCTGCTCTTGGCTCTTCCCACTGGTATGGAGAGAACGGGGGAAACTGAGGCACACACCCAGCACCCTCATTTCCAGCAGTAGTTTTTAGAGGCCCTGGGGAGCTGGCTGTGCCCCCACAAGCTTTGGTCCTGGATCCATTTGAGGATCCACCTGGGAATCTATCTGGGATCAACCTGGGGATCCACAGGCTGCCATTAGCTGTCCCTGTCTTTACAAGCATTTGCTTTAGTTAATGAGTAGCCATGAAGTATCTGTCATTTTCTCAGCCCAGTGCTCTGAGTTAATTAACCATGATATTTGCTTTTCATTGAAACATAACGCAATTTGACATCATATGTTTAAAAAAGAAATTAATTTACAGGAGGGTTTATTTTCAAGGTTTAACAACTGTATAAGAGATGCATATCTCCTTCAATTACCGTAGTGTCTCAATAAATATATATATATTTCTAATCAATTACTACTTAACACATGTCAAGCCTTTATTATAGTTAGATGCATCTGGTTGTGATAATTACTGTGTGCAAACTAAATGCCAATTAATTATTTAAAGCATATTTACAAAGAGCAACAAAACCTATAAATCTGTTACAGAGTCGTTAACCTTAGCAAACATGTTTTAAATAATCAGCATTGCTGTGGTGTAGCTGTCTTGTTATATCTCCATTAGACACTTTAAACTGTGACCAAATAATTTGTTTGAGGGTAATTAAGCATCACTCATGCCCCAAGTCCACCACGAACACCGATCTTGGTGCCCCATGTCCTTGAGGTGGGGATGGCAGACAGTCCTTTGGGAGTTGATTCAGGGTTTATTTTTATAGTTTTTGATGTTTGTTGGGTTTTCCCCCTTCCTCAGCCCTTCCTGTGATGGGGAGCGGCCGCCACCAGCCCGGGGGAAGAAGAAGAAGAAGAAATCTGGCCGCAAGAAGCGAAGGAGGTGAGGGTGGCCATGGCTGCGTGAGGGGACAGGCAGGGCACCTCTTCGGTGGGTGTGATGGAGGAGGGTCAGTGAAGGAGGTGAGGGTCAGCCATGGCAATGTGGGTGGTGTGAGGGGACAGGCAGGGCAGCCCTGGGTTGGTCGTGAGGGACGAGGGTCAGTGAAGGAGGTGAGGGTGGCCATGGCTGCGTAAGGGGCAGGAGGGGATGGCAGCCCTCAGCTGGGCATGAGGGAAGCAAGTCAGTGAAGGAGGTGAGGGTCATCCATGGTGTTATGTGAGGCAGGAGGGGACAGAAGCCCTCAGCTGGGTGTGAGGGAAGAGGGTCTGTGTAAGATGGAGGCATGAGGGGCTGGGGTTCCACAGCCCAGAGAGACACCGCTATCTTCTTGCTCTCCTCTCAGGCCAGCAGAGCTGTGCTGAGGCTCATCCCCGGCCTCATCCCATTCCCACTGGGAGACCACAGCCTCTGTCTGCCCTGGGGGTGCTGCTGGTGGTGGGGTGAGGGCTGGGGAGCCCTGCAGTCCCTAATGCCCCTGTGTCTCCTCAGGTCTCCCTCCTACAGCCCCTCACCTGTGAAGAAGAAGAAGAAGAAAAGCTCCAAGAAGCGAAAAAGAAACAGGTATTTTTTCCCTTGAAAACATAATTCAGCTGGCAGCAGCTGCTGGGGGGCTTGGAGAAGGGGTGGGAGGCACAGCTGCCTTGGGCAGCTGTCGAGCCCAGCAAGCAGAGAGGTGTGAGGCTCTGGCTGTCAGCAGTGGCAACCTAGAGGTGAACTCTGGGCACAGAATGGGGTGCTTGGGGTGTGGGGGCAGACAGATGGACAAACCAAATCCACAAGGGGTCCTGCTGTCCTTGCTGTCGTATTCACGTGGCCCCCATCCTCTGGGATGCCAGTGGGATCGGTGCTCAGGGTTTGCACTGGTCCCTGTCCCTTCTTTCCCAGCCTACAGAAAGTGCCAGGACCAGGAAAAGCTCAGATGAGCTCCCCGCATTCACATCCCGGTCTCCTCTCCTAGCCCTGGTGACTGCCTCCACCTTCCCCTTCTGAAGCCCATTTTTAATTCAGAGTATGATTAAATTTTAAAATTGCAAATATTTCACTGTTTTCTCTCAGCTGTTAAACCAATATTTGAAGAGAACAGTGGATGCCATCTTCCTTGGAAAGTTCATGTATTTATAATATATTGAACCAAAGGGAGAACTACCTAAAATGGATAACAGGATGAAGAGCTGAGCTTCAGTCTTAAAGAGGAGGAGAGATAAGGATACAGGAACTTCTTTAAAACAGTTTCTTCCCAAGGAGGGATTCCTATGCTCTTTTATGAATGCCATCTCCTGATGGAAGTCCTTGGTCAGAGACTCTTTGTCTTTGAACCTTTAGTACCCATTTATGTCCCTGCAAGCCAAGAATAAGCTGTAGCTGGTCCCAAAAGGCAGCATGATAAACCATTCAGGATTAGTGACCAGTGGAAGTTGTTTCCAGACACCTGGTAGCACTTCAGCTATGGATCCCGACTGACTTTGCCAGGAGGCAATCTCACAGCCCCTTTGGGCAGGACTTCAGGCCATCCTTCTGCAGGATGTTGTGCTCCCAGGTGAGATGAGGCAGTGGCCTGTGCAGTGTAATGAGTCCAGGCCTTGCTGTGTGGAAGTGTCCTCCATGCTCTCAGAGTGCTCTACATGAGAAAAGTGTCTCCTGTGTCATCCCAGGGATGCTCCAGGAGGCAAGACAGAGGCACAGCAGTGGTTTGGCTGTGAGGCTGCTCTGCAGTCACACAGAAAGGATTTTTCCTTTGACTGCTATTTGGTCTTCATTCAGAAAACCAGGGAATGGACTCATACTGGCCACCTCAACATGCAGTGCACAACTGTGGAAGCAGTAGCAGAGAAGAGGGACCCACCAGAGATAGGGGATGTATCTGATCTCTCTGAAGACTTGTTAACCTGAGGATCATATTCTGAATTACTTGCAGAGTGTGCTAGTCACTTCTACCACACCACCATTTCTCAGCTGCTGAAGGAGAGCTGGGGCCAGTTCTGCCCAGCTGGTTCATGAGTGCTCACTCTGGGCCTAAACACATTGCCTCTGATTCAAACTGACAATTTTGTGAGGCCCTGTACTAAATGTACATGTTTGTGTCTTGCAGGTTATCTTCAAAGAAGAGAAGGCACAGGTAAGAGTTGAGCAAGTGTGGGTGGTCCCTTAGAAATATAAGTTTAATGGTCTCTTCAAGGCTGATGTTCACTGAGTGGGGGCAGAAGACACTTCTTCTATGTCTCCTCGTAGAATACCCTTGGCTACCCCCATTCCCTTGGGTCTGGGGCTACCCTCTCCTTATTCACCCTCATGTGTTCCTCAGACCTCACAGGAATTGGGTCTCCAGCCCAGCCTGTGCAATCAAGTACATAATTGGTGTAGCCTCCTGGTGTTACCTCTGGCAACCTCATCATTCCTGCACCTGAACCTTCATTTCTCTGATGGTTTCATTTGCAAACAGTGCCCATCTTTGAAACGTTCAGAGTCAGTTGCTTCCCAGGTGTGTACTGGAAGAAGTCTCCTGATTCCAGTACGTGTGCGTACGCTATCAAGAAGTTTTCACCTTTTCTGTGTAAAAAGGCAAAGTCATCAAGTTGGCTGATCCCTTTGAGGGTTTTGGCCAAGCCCACGAGGCAGATTTGTCAGCAGGCACTCAGACCCCCTGTGCTGTGGCAGAATCACGAAACCCTTTCATTTTTACTGCATGCTCTTGGGCAATCTGGCTGTAACACTGATGTGTGATTGTGCAGCTTTTTATCGGAACAGAAATCTCCGAATTAATTAGCCATTTCTTATTTAGTTCTTCAAGCCCCAAAAGTAAGAGAAAGGAAGAAAGAAAACACAAAAAACAGTAAGTAGTGATTCATGGAGTTCCCTGCCCTGCCTGCACAGTGTGGGGCTAGGAAGTGCTTGATGTGGTGGGGCCCCTGGAGCTAACACCTGCTGCACAGCCCTGTGTGACTCTCAGGATTATTTTGCAGCTAAAACCAGCAATTCTGGTCTTGCTGGAATGAAAAAGGGTTTGTGGAGGCTGGAGATCTTTCCTCTCCTTTTCTTTTCTGACCCCTCATTCCATACTTTTTGAGTGTCTCCCAAGGATGGGAAGGGTCTTGTTCACCCAGTCTGGGGCAACGACTCTGGCTTTTCTGGTGGGAGCAGCATGAGAAGATGAACTCCAATCTGCTAAAGGGGCAGGCTGGCACGCTCTAACTGGGAAGGGCCTTGGCTCCTCCTGGTTTGCTGCTCTTGGAGGTCACAGTAGAGGCTACTCATGATATACAGTACAGCTAAATATCTGAATGGAGCTTAGGGAAGAGAAGGGATTTGTCTGGAGGTGGTGGAGGTTGCAAAAATCTGATGCTGAGGTTCCCTTCAGCCTTGGAGTGTTAGCAGAGCACAGTCCTATGGGGCAGATAATCAAGCGGTACAGTATAAAATGGGGTTCCTCATGGCTGAAAGGAAGGGCTGTAAGCTGCCTTTGTTTTTAACTTCCTTCTCTGTCTTCTGGCAATTGCAGCTTGTGGCTTCTCACCTGCTTTCAGAGCAAGGAAACAGTTCTGAGGCTGCACCTTGGGCACTGATCCCCTGATTGGCTTTGCTGGGACTTGGGATACTGCCTGAGCAGGCCATCTCTTATTGCATGCAGAAAGCCTGTCTCCTTTTCTCTATGATTTCTGTGTGTTCAGTGGCACAGACACCCTTTTTTTCCTCAAACTGGGCTGCCCTGCACCTAAAAATCACAGTGGTAAAAGGCAGGCTTCCTAAGTTATCTGTAAAAGCAGACATCTCCCCAGCCTTACATAGCAGTGCCCTAACAGCGTGGTTAAAGCAAAGATCCAGGTCCTGCTGCCGTGCCCTGACCTCGGGGAATGAGAGCTGCTGGAATTGCCCTTTGGGGATAAACCAAACGAGGCGTTTCAGCCTCATTTTCTGCTCACAAATCAGAGCTGAGCCACTCCCGACTTCTGCAAACCTTGTTGCTCCCAGGTGTGGATCAGATGGATCCCATGAGCCATCTCAGATCAGGATTTTTTGCATAATCACATTGCTTTGGCTTATCTTTGCAGCGAGCAACTGGTTATCTAAATCACACAGGACCAGTTTTTCCTCCTGAAGGGAAGGAAAACACAGCAGAGGGACTGGTGTAGAGGGTGAAGAGCAAACATGGGGATTTTCGCACAGATCCACCATGTGAGGGAGAGCTGTTCAGTGTTGCTGATTTCAGCTGTATGGAAATAAGGAAGGCGGATCCCAAAACGTGAAGCTTTTAAAAATATAGGGTGTGAAAGGCATCAAAGGAAACAGCCAAGTGGAGTTGAAGGAATTGCCCTGGAGGCTGTCCTTTCGTCTCAAAGGAGATGGTGTTCTCAAGTAATTATTCACTGAGTTTTTATACCAGCAAGCTGCTAAATGCTGTCCAAGCAGGCCATATTCATGCTGTCAGTGACTGTATGGTGTGGCCATGAAACCAGGCTGGTCCCACCAGCTAACCCACCCTTAGCTTTGCCTGCTGGCCCAGCCGTGCCAGCCTGAGCAGATGGATGTGCTGCCAGGTCTAAAATAACTGCTGTGGTGGGCACTGGTGAGAGGGAATCGGCACAGAAGGTGGCAGGTAGCCTGTCACCTGTGTCACCCTCCTCTCTGCATGCAGGACTTCAGCTGTTGGTGCAGGCAACAGCACCCCTTCAGTGACAGTGTCAGGCAATCCATGAGGAACAGCCTGGATGGTGCAAAGGGAAGCGCAGCAGGGCACTGGACCTGTGCCCCTGTGCAGGGTTTGCTGGGACTGTCGTCAGGCCCTGTCACAAAAGGAAGCAGCAGTGAGTGTCCTGCCCCTCCAGCAGGAGCAGTGCACAGGGCAGGCTGCAGTTAGGGAAGCTGTACTTTGTGCAGCAGCCACGAGAGCTTCCTACAGGACTGGCCAGATGCTCCCACCTGGAGAGGGTGGGGAAGGCTGGGCTGTTACTGAGCGTACTGCATCACTTGGAGCTTGTGCTTCTGCCTCTGCTCTTTACCAAGGAGCCAGCACAACAGAAAGGGTTGGAGATTTGTGATAGGTTGCCTGGAGGGATGGTGCTCCCTGCAAGGCTCAGCAATGGGAAGGTCTTGGGCCGTTGCCTGGCTGGTTTAGGGTAGTTTGCAGGATGAAAGGCAAGCACATAGTTCTTTAAAGTCTTGAAAACAGAAAGGGATGGTGCTGGCTGCTGCACTCCTGCATGCTTGTCCACAGATCTTTCCCCAACAGGCTACAGAGCCAACTTAATAGCTTGTGTGTAAAATGCTAGCATAGATCTCAGGAAGATGGCTTGTCTTAATGTCAGTGTAGCAATGAAAGGATGGAGAATTTCATGCCTTGATGTTCTGTACAGGGTTTCATACGACAATCCCTAGTTTAAAACTCAGATCTCTATTCTGGTTTGAATGTTTCTGACTTCAGCCTCCAGCTGCTGGCTCTTGCATGCCCCAGTCTGTTGGCCTAATGCTGGTTTTCCTTTCTGCTCCCTAAAGCTCTCGTGGGCGCACCCGGAAATCTCACCGGCACCGCCGCTGCCACTCCCGCTCGGAGAGCTCCGACTCCCACTCCCCCAGCTGCCGGAGCAGGTAACACCACCGCTGCCTGAGCTCAGGGTCCTCATCACTTCCCCGTGGGCTCAAGGACACGATTGCCATGGCCTGCCTGAGCTCTCTGTGCAGAGCCACGTCCCGCTCTGGCAGCAGCAATGTCACGTGCCGGGGGCTGAGCTGCTCGAGGTCTCGGCCATAGGAGGGCTTTGCCTCGAGGAGCAGTGGCTGCAGCTTTTTGGTCTGACAGTCACTTCTAATCCACATGGCTGATGATCAGCCCATGACAGCTGATTCCAGCCTAGTGTCCCTTCCCCAGCCCAAGGGCTCTGTCCTGCTGATGTCCCAGGAAACCCTTAAACACGATCTTAGCAATGGAAATATATTTGCCCGTGGCAATCTCTAGCCACTGTCTTTGACCTGATTAAAATCTCTGTCCTGTGGATGACAGGACCTGGGGCCGGCTAAGTGGATGCTGGTGTTGGACCCGGCATCACTGCAACAGCAAGTGGTTTAAACATATCAGGAGTTCATGTTTCATGTTCTCTGAAAGCACTTGAAGAACCCACCCCCACTCTCCCACTTCATTCCTCCTAAGTGCTGTGAATTTTCTTTTGAAAAGCTGATGATCAGTGGGGGGAGGAATGCAATCAGTAATTGGAGGGGTGCTCACTCAAGAGCAGAGTGTGTCTTCTCTTGGAGGTGTATCACCATAGGAACGTTCTAGGCTGCATGAAGGTATGGTTTGCCTTGAGCCACCATAAAGTCATAAGCTGGAGCTGAAATCTGAAGTTAAGGTCCAAAGCCTGGATGCAGAATCGTTATTTTTCTTTTAAGATAGAAAAGCAAAACACCCCTTTCTTCCCATTATGACTCCCCAGAGCAGTCATGTGGGAGACATTTCCCCCCGTGCCATCTCCTGGCACAGAGCTGCCAAGGGTTTGTATGGAACTGGGGACGGGCACTACTGCAATGCTAAGGAATAACATTTTGGTTCTTGGTGTCTTCTGGAGGCACAGAGCCAGGTCTCGGGAGGAAGGGCGTAAAACACGGCGAAGACACTCCCGGCACCATTCGAAGATCACTGCAAAGAGAAGCTCCTCTGCAGAGGTTCAGGCCAGTCAAAAAGCCAGCCAAACCCTCCCACTCTACAGCTTCCTGTCTCCCAAGGAAGTAGTAAGTATTATACACTGTCCTTCTTTGCTTGAACTAGCCAGAGAAATCTGGGCAAGAACTCTGAGATGAAATTTTTATAACTCAATTATAGTGATGTTAGACAAACTTGGTTAAACTGTATTATTAATTCATGGTGCTGTTCTCCGATGTATGTAAAGTCATTCCTTCCTTCAGCACTTTCACACCAAGGGTGGGGCTGGAGAGGGAAAAACTTACAAGGGCTTTAACGTATGAATAATGAATTGAGGACATTTAATAAGAGGAAAAAAAAAAAAAAGCTGGCCTCCAGCAAGGATATTTTACAGGGAAGTGTTTGTAATGCAGTCTTTGCTCAGCTGGATGTGGACTTAATTCACTGGTCCTCACATCCAAAAGTTTAGTCCTTCAGGGCAATAAAGGGTATCAAACATATATAAAAGGAACATTTACATTTAATGAGTTGCTGATTATTGGCAGGGGATGTTTTCTGACTATCAGGATCCTTCCAGGATCACTGTTGCTCTGGACTGACAAGCCTAGGGGCCAAATTCAGAAGTTATGAGTAGCCCTCATTGATGCTAATGGGAACTGCATGTGCAGCTGAGGGTAAAATCAGACTCAGTGCCTTGGGATGTTTTTCTATATACATGGAAAGAGATGATATAATACATGAATTGAGAGAGCAAGAGGTGGAGGGAAATATTAGATACAGGTTGATATCAGTCTTCCTTTTCTGTGATGTGTTTCCCATTTGTTCCTGGCAGCAGCAAAGCAGAGGTGTGATGCTCTTTGACTGTGCTGTTAGCATCAGATAGACATTCTGGAGAGATAAATTGCTACATGGGACTGGAGGTAGTGCAGAATCTTGTACTCACATGTGTGGATGTGTAATGCCAGAGGTGTTTTGAGTACAGAGTCCTCCGAGCCCCCAAGTGTTTTTCTCCTTCAGGCCCAGTCATCAGGTGGAAATAGCTCAGCCACACGCAGGAGTTACATCAGATATGAGAGAAATAGTGCCAGCAGGAGGAGAGACTCTACCCACACAGACAGCGTGCCCATCAAAATACACGGGGCTTGTACGTGGGCACAGACAGGCACAAGCTGTCTCTCAGCATTAGAGACGTGCTATTTGCTCTCGTTAGAGACGGCTCCCGAGCGTGTGGGGCCCTGTGAGTCACTGCTTGGAAAGCCTTATAAGGCAGCGTGGAGAGCAGAACCCGCACGCCACACGTTGATGTGTGTGTGCAGAAAAACGAGGTATGGAGCTTGTTGCCATGAGCTGGGGGTGTTGCCCTCTGCCAACTTGAGAAGGTAGGAACGAGTTTAAGAGCTTCCTCCCAGCAAACGACCAGCCAAGGACTGCATCGTGTCACCAGGGTGTTGTTTGGTTCAAGCTGTGTATTTTGCATAAACGCTTTTAAGCCTAAGCCTGGTTTTTAATTAGTACTAGGTTTCCTCTCTCTGAAGCCAGGCTCCCTGAGTCCTGTGAGGCCAACTGCCAGCTGTTCTGTTTCCTGAGAAAGAGTAAACTCTAATTTAAAATTTTTAAAGCTTTAAAATGAGCTAAACTCAAGCATGCTGCACTCCCCTTTCCCCTTGATTCACTTGAGGTAAATGGGCAAAAAGCTGCAGGGCAGGAAAAATCAGAGCTTTACAGTTCCAGGTGCAGGGGGTGGATGCAAAGTAAAAGTCATCAGGACCCTCCTGTATTCTTTCTAGTGAGGGTCAATAACACAGGCAAATATTTCAGTAACTGATGCAAGCCACTCTTCTCTTTCTGTCCCCAAAAGAAATACAACCTCCTGGGACAGCATTTGAGAGCATATTTAAGCAGTTGTTTAAATTGAGCAAGTTAAGAGCTGCCCCTGAAATTTTTCTGAATAAGATCATTAAAAATCATGTACTCAAAACTGGCAAGGGAAAAATGGAATGGGGAACCTTTAGTCTCATTTATTAATGACTATACACAACCCTTTGATGCCTCTCCTTTTGTGAGTTAAATGGTTGCTATATTAATAAGCTTAGTTCTGTCAGACTCCACTTTGAGTGTGGAGTGTTCTCAAATGAAACTCTGCTCTCACAGAAAACACTGATCACATATCAAAAATAAATTACTGGAATATAAAAGATTTGGTGGGAAAAAAAAAAATCCAGAACTGGGATTCAAAAAATGCCATGTTTCAGTCCTCTATGAGGGTCGGTGTGTCCCATTTTCCCTATCCTTCCATTTGGCCTGGGCTTCCAGACCCAACCATCATTACCCAGGGACATGCAGTGAGTGTCATATCTCCACAGGAAAGGGATTGTCCAGGGAGGATCTCAACATACAGAAAAGACCCAGAGAGCCAACCCACAAACTCCCATGAGGTACTGCTACAGCACTTCCAAAAAGAAGGGTTTGCTTTTTAAACCATTGCTTTTCTTCTGAAAATTTGATGTGCTTTGTTCTAAATTCTGCATTCCCCTTGCACCATTTGTCTTCCTGTATAACAAAACAGCCACAGTTTCTACCTAGGTCTGCTTGGAACTGATGAGGGATAAAGCACACAACATAATGCCCTGCCCATGCTCCTACCTTGCAGTTTCTTTCCCTCTTTAAGCATAAGTTGATGCACACACACAGGCATGTCCACATGCAGAAACACCCCAAAGTTCCCTGCAACTTTTCTTTTTGACAGTGAATTTCCAAGCTTCTCCCTCTCTTCCTCCTTTAATCCCCTGCAGCCGCAGTAGCCACCTACTGAGCACAGGATTGTGGGTCTGTGCCTCAGCATGCAGAGGAGCTGTGGGGAATGCACAGCATTTATTTCTGTACAGAATACCCCTAACCTGCTGCAGACACTTCATTCCACTGTGCTTTCAGCTAGCAGTGCAATATAAATACCTGCAGGGCATGGTTCTAATTGCCTTTGTTGTTCCTGATGAAGATAACTGCACAGTGCATACACTTTCCTTGCCAGCTCCTTTACTTCCACTGTAGCTCATTTGTGATGCCACAAATTAACACAGGCTTGAGCCGGATTTTCTGTGAGGCTCAGTGGGGTAGGGCTGGTCCAAATGATGCTGTTTGTCTTTGTGCTCATGTCTGCAGGGAGGTAGAAGAAGGGAAATGCTGTGCAGGGAGTGGGGACAACCTGTGCTGGAGGGCTCAGGAAACCTTATGGAAGACCTGCATGTTTGCTTGCTGCTGCTGCTCTCTGCTTTTTAGCCTGGGTTTTGGTTTATGTAAGAAAAGCTATTCCTCTGAGTGTTAGGCAGCATATTTTTGACAACAGACAGGGCCCTCGAAGAGCAGAAAGGTAAAACCTTCCATAAATATGGAAGTTGTTCTCTTTTATCTTGTTATATTCTTCACTCTCAGCCAGGGGACTGAGGTTATCCCTGGTTATTGTCTGGCAAATCCACAGCTCATTGCTGGACCAGCAGCTGGGGGGGAAGGACAGATGTCTGTAGCTATTGAAGGGGTGGGCATACACCAGGTACCAAAAAAGGTGGGAGAAGGAAAACCCTTGCTCCAAAGTAGTGCCAGCCTGGCCCAAGGTAAGGTGGGGACACCCTGGCCTCTGTCACACAACACTGGCTGCACCCCAGCAGGCTGAAAAAGTCCTTGAAAAGGATCAAACCTTTGCCATTCTCTGGAGTTTACATCCAGCAGTGGATTGGTGAGCCAGGCTCTCAGCATTGAGAGCACTGCTATCCAGTGCCAAATAACCCAAGCTCAGAGCTTGCAGGGACAGTCCTGTCATTGCCTCCATGCTCTGGGACTCAGCTTAGCCCCTGTGGTAGAGAAGGCACCACCCTGAACTCTCAGTCTAGCCAAAAAAGAGGGTATTTTCCCCCTCAATACTCCTCAAGTCACAGATTCATAATTGTGCACAAAGGGGTTATATTGAATTCCTACAGTATTTCTATTTTCTGTACTCAGTAAGAAGTTGGCTTTTCAGCTGGGGTAGGTTATCAGCAGAGGTGGGCCCATTTCCCCAGGTGAAAGCCTCCCCCAGACCCCTGCCCTGGCAGGTGGAGGTACCCCAGTCCCAGCCCAGAGCCTCGATCCCCCCCGAGCAGCCCCTCAGCAGGTGCTGCTCCCTGTGCCGGCGGCTCCTGGCAGATGTTTGCCGGGCCCTTGCCCAGAGCAGGGCTCACCAGGGTCACAGACACAAGTGTTTTATTCCTTTCATTAATACAATGCCCAGAAAAGGAGAGAAAGGGAGACATTATGCTCCCCTGAAAAAGGAATTAACTCTGCTTTGAAGTGAGTTGCGAAACAAAGAGAAAAAAGGCCCAAGAAAAAAAAAAATCTTCCAGCTCTGAGTGAGCCTGTGCTGCGCTGGGCACTGATGGGTCTCAATCCTTGTAAGGCTGAGAAAATGTGTCATCTCCCACCCTGGGGCTGTCTGTGGCACAGGAAATGGAGTTGTTCAGTTTAATTGGAAGAAGAGCAGTGATTGTATTTTTGTAACCTATTAGACCTTGCTGCCTCTTGGTCTGGGACTGCACTCAAAATTACAGTCTGGAGTAGGAGTGAGGGCCTCATTTCTCTCCCCCTTCATCTTGATTAAATCATGATTTGAAACAAAAAAATCCAATAAATGCATATCTTGGGTTCCCTTGAGGGCAGTGGTAGGTTCCCTGCTGAAAGAAGTAAAGTTCATGAGATTATTTAATTACTTATTACAGACGAGGCGAAAATCCAAAAGTTCACATAGAGAGAATTAGGTTTGTGAAAGAGCAGAATCTTCTAAGACACCCTAGAAAAATGAAAAGCCATTAGAATTCAGTATCACACAGAACAGTGTGATTCAATTGAGCTTTGTGCAGTGTTTTCAGATGTAGCACTCTGTTTCCATCCTGGGTGGTTGGCATGACTTTCAGAAGCAGTAAAAAGGGACCACAAACAAAGCTGAGGTCGTCAGGTGGGGACTATGCAGAACTGGTCTGAGCAGACAGGTACCTGACACTTGTCCTGGCTCTTCCTGCAGGACAGCATCTCCCTCAGAGCCCGCAGAAAGCTACTGGCTACAGCCTGGTACCCCAAGGTGGTGGGGCTGGGAGGCTGCTGTGTCCCCTGGTGCCTCCCTTGCCGCATCCAGACCCTCCATCCCTCACACAGACTATGTGGATATCTGTAGGAACTGGATATTTCACTCATATCCTCGTGTTGCCTCTTCCTGGAGTGTTGCTGCCACAGATGTTGAGCTACAGAGAAGCTTGTTGATCCCCCCAGTCATCTGACAGATTTTGTGATGTGCTGACAACAGTTGCTGCTTTTGAAGGTAGACTTCAACCGAGGATCCCAGGTCCCAGAGTCAGTCTGAAGATCTGTCTCAGAAATGCCAAGGAGCTGCTGTATTTCTTGGCTGAAATAATGGGCTTTTAGTTTAGACTGGGAGGGAACAGAAGGAAGGGGTTTGCACATGTGATATTGGGGTCAGTGTCCCTTGGAACAGCTCGTGCCCACTCCAAGCTTTTCCTACTGCTGCATCTGGGGAGTACCTCACTGGGTGGTTTTATGCCTGTAAATGGAAGATGATGAAAAAGCTGCTTTTCTCTGGGTTAGAGTTCATTCTAATGCAAACCATTACCCATCTTTAAAAAAATATGTTTGCCACGTTTGAAAGCACAGTCCTGTATCTTCTGGGATGTGCCTGGGGAGAGTGCAGTGGTCCAGATCTCTTTGGGCTCTGGATGTGACATTAGGGTTTGAGAAAGAGCTGATGAAAAACAGAGCTGGGTACCTGGCTTTCCTGTGCTCCTTTGACATTCCATTTTCTGCTGGAGTAAGTAAGGACTGGTAGAGCAGGGCTAGAGCTGAGAAAGAAGCAAGAGGCAGTACCAGATGCTGAAATGAGGACTTGCAATGTGTGTCTCTTCTTAGTTGGGAACACTTGGGAGATGTTTCTGTGTTGAAGGTGCAAGCTGGCTAGTGAAGAAGGATCACTTCATTTCCCACATGTCCTACTGGGGTTCCTGATGCCTCAGAGGTGGGACTGAGCATCACTTAGAAGTCAGGGTAGAATGGGGGAGTCCCCATCTCCAGTATGGACTAATTCTATTCCCTTATCCCAGAAGGAGTAACATCTCTCTCCCTGGCAACACAGGAAGTACTTGGAGATCTTCCAGCTCCAGGTGTTTTCAGAGCATTGGGTTGTTTTGGGAAGCCACCATTCCACAGGCTGTGCTGAGAGCTGCTGTGTGTGTTGGTAGCTCTGCTCTGGTTTCAGTCACTGCTGGTTCAGCACCTGTGTCCCTGTCAGCTGTCCCTGTCCCAGTTAGCACCTCTTGAAGTAGGTTGAGGGCAGCTCTTCCTGGGGACAGGAGCAGGAGGGAGGATGTGGAGGCACCATCTGATGGGATGAGGGAGCTCTGTGTAAAACATGGCACAGGCTGAGTGTCTGTGGATGAGAAAGTCTCCGAGGATGAGAAAGCCAGACAGTCCAAGGCTAACCTCTCCTAAGGGACTGGCTCTGTCCCTGCTGTGTGACAGCTGATCCAGGTCTCCTCTGCTCCCTTAGATATTACCAATATTGCAGTGTGGTTTTCTTGGCTCAAAAGGCCTCAGAGTGATGAGGGCATGACCGGGGTCCCCAGCGTGGAGAGCAGGGCATAGAGGAGGGTATTGTGTGCCCCAGAGTGTGGCATGAGGTGTTTGAGGGAGCAGGGCTTGCTGGGAACGTGTTGGAGCACTGTCACGAGTGGGGAGTACCAAACCTGTGTGTCCACACTCTAAGGACCCTGGACCAAACTTCATGGGTGGGAATGAGGAGAGCAGAGCCTCTGAGTGAAAGAGGAGGAGGCCACGTGAGAATGCAGATGTGCTGAGTCTGTGTTTGTCCCTAATTGTCACCCCACTGCAAGGGCAGACATTAGTACTAACATAGCCCCACTCCCAGTGCTGGTACATCCTTGGACCAGCTTAGGTAAATGCTAGTGGAATTAAAACTGAGCTATAAAACACTGAAATGATGTAAATCCCCTTGGTGGTGCTCAGGGTCCCAGAAAACAGCCCTCCCCAGGAAAGCCTATGTGAGTTTGAGGTCCTTGCTGGCCCCTGTTCTGTTCAGCAACCCACCAAAACCCAGCCAGGGTGTGGCTGGACCCCCAGGCAGGGAGTGGCCAGGAGCAGGGTTTTCCTCTTTTTTTTTTTTTTTTCTTTCTTCCCTCACTTGATTTCCCTTTGCCACTTCCATAAAACCCGAGGGGATTTAGTGCAAGCTGCGACTTTTCCTCACAAGCCATCAGCCTCCAGGAACGGGCTGGGCGGACTAATTTACAGCAGCAGGAAACAAAAATGAATAATAAGGGAGACAAGCGAGCAGACAAAAAGCAGTGGTGACATTTGCGTAGAGGAGGCAGCAAACAGTTGGCAGTGTGGATTGAAGAGAGGGTTTATGTTTTTTTCATGTAATTTGAGACTCTAATGATGGACTTATGTTGCCCGCTCTTCCTTTTTTCTTACACCCTACCTACTAAAGGAGGAGTTCTTGATGGGTAAGTGGATGCTATCCGCAAGACACCAGGGAATTTATTAGAGGTCACTTGAGCGCATTAGCTATATCTTCTTCAGGGGGTAAAAAAAGCACACAAACAAGTATCTGTCTACCTTTTATTTCCAAAGGGATTTTTCTTTTTTTCCCTCACCCTCTTTTTTTCTTTTTTTTTTCCTTTTTTATCTTTTTATTATTATTATTATTTCAAAGTGATAAGCTTGTTTATTTGCCAGTTTTTACTTTGTGCAGAAGCCCTTAATTTGATTTGATTTGGTTTTTTGTTGCTTATTTTAGTGACATTCGTTCAGCCGCTTTACTAAGGAAGCTTAAAAAATTCACTCATTTAAGATTTTATTTATTTTTTCTTTGCAAGGATTATGTAGATTTTATATGTATATACCCCCTTTTTTTTTCTTCCCCTCTTTAAGGTTAAATAAGGGCTTTGTCCTCTGTTATATATTTTTTTATTTAGTTAGTTAGTTATTTTGATTCTTTGGTTGCCCGCTTACTTTGTTGAGCTCTTTCGTTTAACATGAATCGCATGCTGATACTCTTTGCATGATCTCTAAATCTTCCCGTTATCATAGCAGGGGGAAAAGAAGTTTCTTCTTACTGTGGATTTCTTTTAGGGATATGTGCTTTTGTTTTCTTCTCTTTTCTTCTTTTTCTTTCTTTCTTTCTTCCTTACTTTGTTTCTTTTCTTTCCTTTCCTTTTGTTTCAGTGCATCATGATGGTAAAATTTCTGGGTTTATTTAAAAAAAAAAATAAGCAAAGTAAAACAAAAACAACCACCCCCCCAAAAAAAAAACCATTCAAACAATGCCAAATGGCTTTTTTGCTTTCAGATCTCTCAGTCAGGGTCTTCTGCTGACCTCTTTACCAAAACAGACAGCCCGCCTGGCAACCTAGCCAGCCAGAACGGAGAGTATCATGAATATGACTCAGGAAACGATACTTCCTCCCCTCCCTCCACTCAAACGAGCTCATCCAGGTCAAAGGACAGCCAGGAGAAAAGAAGTCTAGTCCATGATGGCTTTGGCCATGCCTTCTCGTCCGGGAAGCCCAAACTGGCCAACAGCGATAACAGCTCTGATTCAGGAAATTCCTTCACCAGTTGTTTTTCCCAGACCAAGGGAACAGCTTTGGAAAATCTGTCTCCAGATGCCCAGGGACAAGACCGAAGGTCAGTGATTACCGGTAGCTGCTGCTGGCAGCCAAATACCTGGTGCGTTGTTGCTCTGTATCTCCTGCCCGCTCGCCAGTTGCCGTGGTGAGCCGGCAGGGAGGTGTCTGTGGTCTGGAGGCAGGCAGATACCAATCACACCCACGGTCTTGCCAGTCTGGAGTCCAGAACCCAGCAAGGACCAGCGCTGTAGCCTGAGGAGGAAGATAAAATCCAGCCGTAACATCCCTGGGCTTTGCTTGCACCAGTGCTTCTGGCTTTAGTGTGGTTAACACAGGGTTTAGGCCTGGGTCAGGCTGTGTCCAGAGCACATTCCTGCTCAGCTGGGCATGGCACATCAAAGAAAAGTTTTACTTGCCTTTCTGGGAACAATCTGAGAGGGGTATCTGGGGTTTGACGTGCTACTTCTCCCCCTCTGCCAACTGAGAGGAAGGGAAGCGGGGTTTGTTTTCACTAAAACCATTATGGGCTGTTCTTTCACCTGTCCAATGAATCAAATCCAACCTGCCCCTTCTCAGCTCATCCAAGACTGGTCCAGGGTGAAAAGATAGCATCTCCTGCTGGTGGAGAGCACAGGGAGGGTCAAGTACCCTGCTGGCTGCAGGATAACACAGCAGCAGCGCTGGGGCCACAGGGCATCCAGGCTGGGGCAGGAGTCAAACGACCACCCAGTGCCACAGCTCACCCTCAGGAGAGGGTCAGCTGCTGGCCTCCAAAACCGCCTCCCATTCCTGGAGATTTGCCAGGGGATGTTGGGGATGAGGACACTGAAACTCAGTGGATGGTACTCAAGGCTGTGCTCAGGCAGTGGTGTTAGGGAACTCTTCCAGCTCAGGCCCTTGGGTCCTAAAGGCTGGAAGCTAGAGCCAGGATGTGGTCTGGGGGTGGGAGCTAGGGGAAATGGGTGTTAGGAAGAACAAGCTTCATTTTCCAGTCAGAGGGTAAAATTTTAGGGCTGTATGTACTTATCACATTGTGACTCCAGTGGGATAACTCTGCCTTCACATGGGTGGAGCTGGGATTGCAGCTGGCCCTGGCTGCTAGGAGGCTGCCTGGCTGCTGGGCTCTGACCCCAGTAAATTCCCAAGGCACTTCTGGAAGAGGAGGAATCCACGCAGCGCTGTCCAAAGGCAACAGGACGTGCCTGCTCTGTGCCCACTCATGCTGCTCCACAGCCAGGCTGGAGCACAGCCCCCTGCCCTGCCATGCTCTGCCTTTCCCTCACTCCAGCCAGGAGTCTCCCTGCCAGGACCTGCACTGCTCGCTGGCCTGGCCCAGGCTCTGCCATCCAGACACCTCTGGTGTGTTGGGCACGAGGCAGATGAGCTGCTCCTTGTGCCACCTGAGACCTCTTCCACAGCCCTTCCCTGGCACAGCCCGGAGGGTGAGCTCTTGGACTGACCCACACACATGGGGTTTCCTGCAACAGCAGCCTGGGGAGACAGGAGGTCTTTGTTACCCCCAGCTGGGGAGTGGGAGGATGGGAATATTTGTTTGCTGGAGCATGATGCTCCCCTCAGCCAGGGACCAGTCCCAGTTCAGCCACAGCTTCAAGGAGCATCCAAATCTCTGTCCACAGAGGGTGCCTGTCCTTGTGTCTCGGTTCTTCGGAGGAGAAGAAGCGAAACTTCGCCCCATCCCCAGCCCACAGCTCCCCGCTCAGGCCGTGCTCCCGCAGCGCCTCCTACACCAGCACGGGCAGATCCTCCCCCGGCTCCAGCCGCTCCCGCTCCTCACACCACCAGGCCTCTCCCAGGTACTCCCGAAGCAGGTCCTGCTCTTCGGGAAAGAGGTAAGGCCAGCTGAAATGGCTGTCTCTGTGACCCTGGGCAATGCCTAACGCTTGCTGGCTGGCAGGCTCCTTACAGGGGGAGGTGTGAGGGTTTGGGGGGTGCCTGGGGATCCACAAGGCTTGGATCTGACCACACAGAGCTGAGCTGAGACCGTGAAATATGGCACATCTCTTCCCCCCACCCCCCAGATCTGGAGTAATCTCGTACAGCCTCAGCCTTCAGCCTCTTTAACTCTTTTATGTTTCTTTCCTGTCTCCAGGTCTTCCTCACGTTCCCCCAGCTATTCCTCCAAATCCTGCAAAAAAAGTCCTGGGAGTAGGAGTTCAAGGCCTCGTCGGAGCCCCAGTTACTCCCGCTACAGCCGTAGCAGGTACAGCTCTCTACTCATGTGACATCTGCTGCCTCACGCTTTCCCACTGCCTCCATCACTTGGTTGGACTCCAGCACACCTCCTGGTTCTTCCCAGCCCCAAACTGCTCCCTCAGCTTCCTCACTGGGTGCTCTAGCCCTCAGCACTGTGGTGAGAGGGAGCAGAGGGTCGTGCAGGAAGGTATATGGCAGTAGGTTGGCCCTCAGTCCAGCGGAGATTTCTCGCCATTTATCGCCCCTGAGGTGCTGTTGCAGAAGGAAAGAGCCCAGAGATGAGCTGTGGAAAAAATGGATTTTCTGGAGCCAAGGACTGCCCAGCATTGATTTAGGAGGATTTCACACAAAGCACTTTTGGGGGTGGGTTGCTGGGAAGGAGACCTGGTTTATCCTTGGCTTTGAAGCATCATGGTATCTCACAGTCAGAGCATGTGGCAGGTGAAGTGGCTGTCCCTCTGCTCCAAGCCCTGGCAGGGGACATGCTGTGCAGCCAGGAGTGCAGAGATTGCTGCTCTGCTCAGTGGTGTGTGCCATGGCCTCATCCCAGTGGGAGATGCCTCAAGGGAAAACCCAGGGAGTGCCCCTCTCTAGCATGCTGGTGTGAATGGTGGACAGAGTATGAGTCTCTGTCTGGGTCTGCCCACCCAGGAGAGGAGCCCATGTCAGAGAGGAGTCTGATTGCAGCAGGGAATGACAGTGCTTTTCAGTCACAGCTCTGCCGAAGAGTTGTCAGGCCCTGGGAAGTGCCCCTGTTGCCGGGGCAGATGCCAGGCATCCTTGGGCTGGCACTCACAGCCTTGCAGAGGGAAACATGGTCCAGGCACTCTCTACTCCCTCCACACTCCTTAGAAAAGACAAATCTCCAGCTCAGTCCTACAGATGCCTTTGGGCAGGATTTTCTGGTATCATCACTGCTGCTGTGAACATTTTGCACCCTTAAAATCGTACATTCCCAAGGTCGAATCTTGCAAGCTGTGACAGTCCCTGTGCTAGTGAGGAGAACATTTCCTGCACGGAAGGAACCAGGCAGGCTCTTGACCTGTAACGTGTTGCTTTGCAGATGGCACTGAGCGGGGTGTATGAAGTCAGCCACGCTCCGCAGAAGGGCCTGTGCTGACGTGTACGGGAATTTAACAAAAGAGAAAACCATAGCAACACCGGCACTCCTTCTGGCGAGGCATGAGGAGCCCTGCAGGGATACGGGGCCGGGGCCCTCTGCTCACGTGGGGCCTCCTGGCAGGGCTGTTCCCGCTGGCAGGGCTGTTCCTGCCAGCTCCAGCAGCACGGCCAACAAGAGCAATTTCACAGAGCTAAATACAGAGCAGCACACCCACAGACACGGGTCCCTGTAAGCCATCTTAGCTTGGCAGTGCAGAGCCACTGTAGGACACTGCTGGAACCCCCGAACACAATTAGTGGTGTCCATCTGTCCAGCCAGATGAGTGTGTCTCTGTCCAGCTACATGAGAGCTCAGGGCTGATGCCACCAGACCATTTAGAGTGGTCCCTTTTGGAGCTGAGAGCCCTGCATCAATGGGTCAGTGCCTCCACATCCCAACATCCCCCCCCCAAAACCCCAGCAGTGACAGTTCACAACCTGTGCCTTCCCCAGGGACCGTGAGCGAGAGCACAAGTACAGCTCCAGTGAGAAGGAGTCGCACCGGGAGCGCGACCGGCAGCGTCGGCGCCGCTCCTACTCCCCCCTGAGGAAACGCCGGAGGGACTCTCCCAGCCACCTCGAAGCTCGGCGCATCACAAGGTGAGGGGATGCTGCCCCATCCTCTGCACACGGGCTCCCAGGGGGATGTGGGCTGTCCCTGGGTCCCAGCCCTCGCCAGAGGAGGTTTCTCAGGTTTCCCTGAGCCTGATCAGCAGGCCCTTCCACCCCTCCTAGAGCCTGGGGATTTCTAGCTAGAGGCAGAGGGAGGACTGGGGGAGGTGGGAGGTGTCTCATTTACAACAGCTGAAGGAGAAAGGATGGAGTCAGAGCAGGGACTCAAGTGCCGGGAGCATCTCCTCACAGGCTTTTTATTTCATCCTTCCCTCTGGTAGATGTCCCACACTGTGGAAAGACAAATATTGACTCCAACCTTCATGCTGAAGGCTCTCTGGGACAACATCAAGCAAAGCCCTGCCTCAGACTTCGTGCTTGGGATGTTCCCCTGGGCTGTGGGTGTGGGTGGTTTGAATCCCAAGGCCCATCAGCTACCTGATCTCTTCCTTCTTTTTCTTTTAAGCAAACACAGTCACATTTCTGGGAGTGTTGTGCAGAGCAAACAGTGCTTTTGGGGGATTTTGGCAGTAAATCTGTCCTTGTGTTGCTGGTAACCCGCGTCTCTCTGTCCCCACAGTGCCCGCAAACGCCCCATCCCCTACTACCGTCCCAGCCCCTCCTCCTCCAGCAGTGCCAGCAGCTACTCCTCCTGGTACAGCAGCTTCAGCCGCTCCCCGAGCCGAAGCCGGAGCTACTCCAGCTACAGGACGAGCCGGAGCCGAAGCTGGAGCAGCAGCAGCGCCGAGGGCAGGAGCCGCAGCCGGAGTTCGGGCCCCAGGAGCAGCCGCAGCAGGAGCAGGAGCTATGACTCAGGAGCCAGCTCCGACAGCCTGCGTCGTTAGGGAGTGCCGCTGGTGGCTGACACCGTGTGCCGGCGGCACCTCCAGATTCCTGGCATTCTCTGCTTCCTTCCCACCTACCTGGCCATCGATAGCAATCATCCCCGATACTGATGTGGTGGCGGTGCCGGGTCCCCCTTCCCCGGTTCAGAGAAAGAGCCCTGGAGCGCCTGATGCAGCCCCTTCGTTCTGTCATGGAGTGGGTGGATCAGTCCCAGCTACCTGTGCCAGGGCTGGAAGAAGGGTCGGTGGTTTACAGAGGGTCTGTCACGACAGACCTGCTCCATCCTCCCCGATGCTCCCATCTCCCCATCGCTGCCACTCTCCAAAGCACTACCAGCTGGTCCAAAGGAAAGAACTCTGCTCCAGGAACCAACAAACTAACTTCTGTTGGAGGAAGAGACCCAGTTAGGGAGGAGTTTGCTGGAAAGCTTCTGAGATGAGGGGGGTGACCTGTCCCCATCAAGGCAAATATCAGGTCCCTTGGGTCTCTCCTCCAGAGTAGCTGCCCACTCTGCAGCAGGCCTTTTCCATAAGAAAATATTTATTTATTGCCGCTCAGCCAGGCCCTGCTATAAATAGAAGGCTAGAAATCCCTCCTGACGTAACTCCCGGGGAAAAAAAGGGCAGTTTGCTCTTTCTCCTGCCCTTTCCTACCAGGTAGCCACAGCTTTTGCAGGGTTGTTTTATCCCCCCAGCGCTGACTTGCTTGCAAACAGCCTGCTGAGGTCCGAAGCAGACATGGGGCTGGTTGGGGTACAAGGCAGAGGGGAGCTGGTGCCATGCTGCACTCTGAGGGCCAGCCATGGCATGGGAGACAGGGGCCACATGGTTCCCCTCTCAGAGGAAGCCTCGTGCAGTTTGGGTTCGGATTTTTCTAAAGGGAGCGTTGCCCTTGGAGTGGAACCGTAGGGAGGTCTGGAGACAGCCTGGTTGTGGGGTACAGTGAGAGCACACAGGGTTAAAAGGGCATTGCATGAGCCAGGGGACCCCAAACCCCTTCCCTGAAACATGCAGCAGTTTTAAGCAGGATTTCAGGAAGCCATTTCTCCTCGAGCCCCTCAGGCTGCCCTGAGGCAGGACCAGCAGCACAGCAGCGCTGGTGCCAGGCTGCAGCAGGGTTTACTCACGGCCCAGTTTGTCACTGGGAGGCCGGAGCAGTGCAGGGGGACAGGAAGGGCCCCCCACTAATTGCCTGTTTTTCCAGGGAGCCGCAGGCAGCGGCAGGAGGGCCGTGCCTGCCCGGCCTCCCTGGGCCCTGGGGTTTTGTCTCCCTGCCAGCCCAGCTGCCTGCGCAATTACTGTGTTTTGCCGGGTAACAAAGGCTTCTCCCAGCACAGGCTGAGCTGGTGCTGAGGAGTTTATTTCTCTTACAACACCTGGGTGCTTAGAGACGCTAATTTGGACTTCCCTCCCTCCCTTTTTCCATCCCCTCCCCTTCCATCCTGCCTGATTATTAACGAGTTTGGGCTTAATGAGTCAAGGAGGTGTGTTGTTTAAGTGTCACAGAAAAGGGCTGAGTGGAGCCACGGTCTGCGGGAGGAGGAGAGGGGGTAGAAAGGAATGCAACCCTCCCCCACCTAAAGAGTTACCTACAGCCCCCTCAGTGCCTCTGGCAGCAGGAAAAGGGCCAAAGCAGCAAGTGGAAGAAGGCCAAGTGCCACAAGGTGTTGTGGTGGAGATGGATGATCGCCTCAGCAAGCCTATAAACCTGTTACCTGTTGGAAAGTACAGCAGCAAGGGCTGGAATTCCACCTGGGTGGTACAAGGGGAAGTTTTATGCCAGGAGTCTCTTTCCACAGTATCCTTCCTACTACTGGTTCCTCTTGTCCTGTGCCTTCAACACCCAAAGTCCCCCTTTTTCCCAGACCCTGATCCCCTGCCTTGCTCTCAGCAGGTCATGTGAGGATGAGGAAGGCTGAGGCAGAGAGCTGGGCACTGCTGTGGTTGGTGGCTTGGTGAGGACATGTCCGTCTCCTGGGATGACACTTTCTAGGACAGAGAGAGAAGCATTCCTTGTAGGGCTGAGCAAACGCTCCAGGGCTGTGGTTGAGGGATCAAAGACAGGGTGTTCTTGCAGTGGGGTGCCGCTGCCTTTCCTTCCTGTGCTGGCCCTGACAGTGGCCCCTTGGCCACCTTCTGGCAGTGAGCTCCCTCTCAAAAGGGCTGAAAACCTCACACTTCTTCCCCAAAGAGTCTTTCCCAGGCTGATGCTGAAATGCCCTGTCCTTCTGCCCCTGGGAAGATCCAAAGGCAGTGATGGGAGCTCAGATCCCGGCTCTACCCGTGTTCCAGGAGCAGCCTCCTGCCCCTTAGCACCCTGTAACGCACACACGGAGCTGTAGCAAGGAAGCAGCGAGCCAGAAGATCCAAAACTAAGAAGGAAAAGAGGAGGGGCTTCGTGCAACTGGTGTAAATACCAAACAACACACGTCGTGGCTGGGGTTGGACAATGGAAGCACCACACCAGGATCAGCAGCATCCACCTACCATGGGGCAGGAGATGACCCCGAGGGTTGCACAAGGCTCTCGAACCCGTCCAGCTGATCTGTGATTCAAGGACTGCATCTGCCTGGACAGTCCATGGCAGCTAAACGTTCCTGGGGTTTCCCAAGCAGACTTGCATTGGATTAAACCTCCTAAATTATTTATTTATTTATTAATTATTATTATTATTATTCTATTTTTAATTCTATGTCAGAATGGATGCAAGTGGTCACCGTTACCAGTATTTATTTATTCTCTTTTTTGAACATTAAGTTATTTTCGGATTTGTTTCTTTGTTTGTTTGAATGTATCCATGCTGCCGGTCTCGTGAAAAGGTTTACAGCTCCGGCCCCCTCTTGCTGAGGTGGCTGGAGGAGTGACAGTCACTCCTGCTGCCTGAGTGTCCCTTTGTGCTCTCTGGAGCGGGGTGGACAGAGGGACGCAGGGCAGAGCTGTGTGTTTTCATGTTAAAATGTAGGGTCTCTCATTAGATTTGTGCAGGAATGTGATGGATGTGAGCATGGACACGGGTGTGGGAGCTGACAGAGGTGATGGCGAGGGTCTGCTGGCCAGCTGAGCCCCGGGGTGTCTGCAGTGCTGCAAGGGGAAGTCTCTCCAGGCCGTGCTCGCGCCGGCCGGGTGCCAGTTGGCTGCTGTGCTGTTTCCCTTGGCTCCGCAGCCGGTGCTCAACCCGAAACCAATCTGCTCCACAGAGGCACTGCTGGTTTCCCTGGGAGGATGCCGTCGCCAGGACTCCCCTGCCGTGTTTATCCCTGCGTGGTGACCCACCCATGGGAAAACTAAAGAAATGAGACTGTGAGAGAGTGATCCCCGCGGAAGGTCCTTGCAAAATCCGGTCTCTGGTGATGGACCGGACCAAGTCTGTGTGTGTGTGTGTGTATGTGCACATGTGCATACACATGTGAGTTTCTCTTGGTCATTGTATTTATTTTTTAACTTATTTGAGATTTCTAGTACAGCCTGGAACATCACCCTCCCTTGTCAGTGGACAGTTGGGGTTTCTGTGGGTTTGTGTGAAGCCCGTGAGCTTTTCTGTCTCTGTGCCTTTTGCCAGTGCTTTTTTTTTTTTTCCTGTTTTTTAATGTAGTTTCCCTCATTTGTTGCTTTTATGGATTTTTGTTCTGAATCCAACATCTCAGACTGCTGCAGGTGCTCTCTGCAAAGAGCAGGTTCATCTGGTAGAAAAGCAACTTGGTCATTTTGATGTTGGTGAATCGCTGCTCACCTGTGGTCAGACACACAAGGGATGTCCAGGGCTGGCCACAGCATCAGGAAAATGCTGGGAAGCAAAGATAAGGGATATTTCAAAGCACTGTTCTGTTCTTTCTTTTCTTCATGGCTTACAGCACTCAGCTGAGCTTTGCTTTATGTTGACTGCAACTTTCTCGATGTTTTTGTTGTTCTGGGGACTGAATTTGTACCAAATTTGTCTGCAACAGCCAATCACTGTTATTTTGCTATGCATTGTACATATATTGAACAGGCTGAGAGGACTTGGCCTCTATTTAATATTTATTTCTTCTATTTATTTAGCATTAATTTAAAAAAGCTACTTGGGCCATGCTGTTGGGTTCATGAGGGTAGGAGCCTTTGAGGTGTTGCCATATACGTTGGAGAGAAGCAGGCAAATTGGGCTCATTTGGACCTCACCACCAGTGATTTAGGGAAGAACCTCATTGTGATGGAGAGGGGCAAGGCAGCTGAAAATTCTCCATCTCCCTGGACCGTCTCCTGTTGACAAATCACATCCCCCTGGAAAGGTGCAGGGCATTCAGAGATGACAGGCCAGCTCTGGTGGAAGAATAACCCTGCTCCTCTTCCTCTGCCATGTGGAATAGGGCTGCTTGGATCACCAAAAATCCCTGGAGATCTCTGATCTCCCACTGCTGGTCCCCTCATCCCTCTGGGAGAGGGGGACACTTGTCACCCTTGCATCGACGATGAGGAAGAGGATAGGGTTGAAGTGACTGGCCATGGTCTCTACCAGGAAGGCAGGATATCCACACTGCCCCATCCTGAGACCTTTGTGCCACGTCCTGCTTTTCCCCCTTCCCTGAGATTTGTGCCAGAACCAGTAGCTTTGCCCAGATGGGAGCTCAGGAAAGGTGGCCAGGGCAGGACTGGGGAGGTCTCCGCTGTTGTTTCCAACACAAGCAGAGCTTGCTGCAGGCATCCTCCCCCAGCTTTGGAAAGCGCAGGGGATGTGCTAAAAATCATGACCTGCCCCAGTGTCCTCTTTCCCGGAGTGGGAGGTGTTTGTGCTCCGTGGGCAGAGATGCCTGTGGTGGTGGAGTGTGGACGTGGCTCTGGTGTTGGTTTGTGCCCAGTGCTGGCTGTTCCCAGGGAGCTGGCTGGGAGCTGCTGGGTGCTCAGCCTCGGGGCTATTGGGATGTTGGTCTGAGACAGGGATGGATTCAGGTGCCCTTTAGTGTCCAGTGGGGTTTTATTACCTCTTTACCAGAGAACAAATAATTCTCGTGACTTTGCTGCTACCTGGAAGTTTGCACATGACCGGGAGGGTCTCTGAAGCACAGGTACATCTGCTGTTGTAGCAACAGCATCGTGGTCAAGCATCCCAGCTTTTGGGCTACTGCCTAGAGTAGAACAACACCCTGATCCTCACAGGCCCGGGGCAGCTCTCCACCTTTGAAACCCAGGGAATGAGAAGATCTAGAACAAAAGCCAAGGCATGACAAAAGCCGCGAGGGAAACGGTGTCTCTGTTTTCTCACCCGTTGGTCAATTCCACACCAACGACATGGGCGCATCTGTTCGTTTGAGTTCATTGTAAAGCTCCCCTTGCTCTCCATCGACATGTGTTCTGTATCCTTTAGTCTTCCTGGGTGTTTGAGTTGTTAGCCTGGTTAGAAAAAGGTTCCAATAAAGGTTTGGACAGTATTTCCTTTGCAGCACAGCTCCGTTTGTCACATTCCTTTTGGACCCAACTGTGCGCGGTGGGATATTTTGGGTTGTTTCAGCTGCTCCATAGGGAAGGGCATGTGCCTCCACTCCCAGCTGCTGAGGGCTGGCTCCTCAAGGCACTGGCTGAAGCAAAAAAAGTTGGGGACTAGTATTTCAGGCAGCTCTCCTTTCCCGGCTGGGCCAGGCCTCTGCTGCCCTTCGCCCGGTACTTTGGATCTCCTCACCCTATTCAGGCACTGGGAGTCCAAGCCAGAAATCCATCCATCTCTCCATGGAGGTCACTGTTGGGCTCGACACTGCTCTCCTTGGGGCTGTGCCTTTCCCTGCCTGCACAGCCCTTGCTGCAAGCCCTGCACAGAGCTCCTGCCACTGGTCACCTTCTTGCCAGGAGCCAGAGGCAACAGGGACTGTTCAGTGCCCTCACTTTGGGGTGCACCCCTGGGCTGGCTGGAAGCCCCCCAGGGGACCAGCAGCACTGGGCCAGGTCCCCAGGCTGTCCCCAACAGGGCTCAGATGGGCACCCAGGAAAGGTCTGGCCGTGGCACAGATGGATCTTGGGAACACAGGGCAGCATCCCCAGGTCACTCAGAGGAGAAGGGAGGCTGCAAGGGCACTTCATGCTTCCCAGAACTGATGTCGCGGGATGGCTCAGCAGTGGGAGGCAGTCGGGAGGTTTGGAGTGACAACAGGAGCTAAATTGGGATGGCCCAGAGCGGGTGGGAGGGGACGTGTGACTAATGGGGATGAATGAGGCGACAGGGAGAATTCCTGGCCGGGGAGGGAGAATGGCCTGGAGCTATGTGGGAAAAATGTGGGACCGGGGATATTGTGAGGCTCCTGGAAACACAGCAGGATCTTGGAGCTGTCTGAAACCCCCTCGGGGCTTGTCCCCATCTCCCAGTGCTCTGGTGTTCCCAGAGCAGGTGCAGATCTCGGTGCTGGAGTAACACTGCTCCCCAGCCATGGTGAGAGGTGCCCAGTTCAGGATCAGTGTGTGGCTGTGTCCCCCAGGACACCCTACTGTCAACCCTGGGCAGCAAGAGTCCCCAGCCAGGCAGGGGCAGGCGGGCAAGAGAAGGGCATGGAGGGGGACACCCAGCTTCTCTGCTGGCAGCTGCCTCCCTGCACCACGGGTGCTCAGCTGGCACCTGGGACCTCCCCAAGCATCTCCAGGTATCCCGCTCAGACCCCAGGGAGACCCTTGTGATACCCAGCTGTCTCCACGGAAGGGGAGGAAGCCCTGTCCCGGCCCAGGAGAGGCAGCTCCCCGCCCCCAGCGATGTCACGTCGGTGCAGCGTCATTAAAGCCACCGAGTGACCAGCGGCTGAATCTCTGCGCGGCCTGCGCTGCATGAAAGTCTTCCTGCTGCAATTAGTTCCATCAAGTCCATTAGAAAAATTGCAGATGCTGGAGAGAAGGAGCATGAGGCAGAGCCAGGATGCGGCATGAGGAAGTTCTTCCGTATCCAACATGACCCTCATTGATCACATCCCACCCTCCAGCGCATCCCACTGCCGGCCGGGGCGCTGCCTGGATCACCTCCCACGGGGAGTCCCTCGTTGCCAGCGGTACCCCCTGCATGTCGCCCGGGCTGGGGCTGTGTCTCCCGGGTGGATGCTCTCTGGGAGCTCCGCCGGCGGTGCCGCCTCGCCTCTTCCCACCGCGCGGCTCGCTCCCGCCGCTGCCCTGTAATTAGCCCGGCCGCGGCTGTGATTAGCGCCTCGCCCTCCCCGCACCGTGATTGCGGCAGGGCTCGGGCACGCGGAGGGGCGAGAGAAAGGCAGGTACTGAGCAGCACCGTGAGGACCCTGCCTGCTTCCCGGGGTCCCTCTCCTTCCCCCAGTTAGGGGACATTTCTCTGGGCCCAACAGGTGAAGGTGGCCAAGGAAGCAGTACTGGAGAGGGTCATCCTGTCCCCTGCCCCGCATCCCCTAAACACCCACCCACGGGGTCCCACCGTCCTCGCTGTGCTGTGCTGGGGGTGCCACCAGTGACCCATTTCCCGGTACAGTGGTACCCGGTTGTGTGAGGACACGTGGCTTTACAGTGAGGGGAACAGCTTGGTCAGCCCCACCAAGGTATTTTTAACAGGTGACACTGGGGTGAAAGAAGCCAGCCCGGGCTATTTTGGGCAGGCAGGGTGGCAGGAGGGGGCAGCGGGGGCTGGGGCAGCTGCTGAAGCGCCGTGGCCCCAGCGCAGTCGGGATCCTCGGGCTAGCAGGAGTGGTCAGCTGCCACAGCCCGGATTCTCCACGGCTGTTTCATCCTCTCCAAAATACTCGGCTGACAGGGCAGGACTTGCAAAACACACCACCCCCCCTCCTCCCAAATCCGTATAAATAGTGCTCGCCCAACGGCTGGAAGGTTAGAGAAGTTTCTGGGCTCCAAGCTCAGGCATTTATTACAGCTCCCACCCGGGAGCAGCAGGGAAAGTTGCACGTAAAGTGCTGGGGAGTGAGAAGGGAGAGAGAGGCTTTTTAATCTCAGGATATTTGGTTTTACTATTTTTTTCCCCTCTCCTGACAAGAAGTTTTATTTTCCTCTCCCCGGTCCTGGGATCGCAGCCAGACAGGAAGCGTTTTCTGACGGCCAGAGAGCTCCCTCCGTCCTTCCTGCGCTCTTCCAGCTCCCGGTGATTCAGCTTGAATCGATTTTCTCATCGTCCTTCACCTGGTGCTGGGAAGAAGGGACCGTCGCCGCGCACCCACGTCCCACCCGGGGTGGATGCGTCTCCTCCGGGACGGGCTCCCGGGGGAAGTTTGCAGCCAGGAGCAGCCACACAGAGGCTGAGGCTCCGTGGGAGAGCCCCAGGGACACACTCAGACCCCTGCGAAGGAAGCCATGGCCGACAGCCAGTTGCCCTTCTCCTGCCATTATCCCGGCCGGCGCAGCATCCGCGACCCTTTCCGGGAGCCCGGCCTGACCTCGCGCCTGCTGGACGATGATTTCGGCTTGTCGCCCTTCCCCGGGGACCTGACGGCGGACTGGCCCGACTGGGCTCGGCCCCGGCTCACCACCACCTGGCCGGGCCCCCTGCGCGCCGGGATGGGCCGCCCCTCGGCCATGGCCCCCGGCTACGGCACCCACTTCGGGGGTACCCCGAGAGCCGCAGCCCCGCGCCCTTCCCCCGCGAGCCCTGGAAGGTCTGTGTCAACGTGCACAGCTTCAAACCCGAGGAGCTGACCGTCAAGACCAAGGATGGCTACGTCGAGGTGTCAGGTGAGAGCAGGATGGGGCACGAAAAGCAGCCGGTCCTGCCGGCTTAAGGAATTGCTGTAAAATGCCAAAATCCCCTTTATTTTAAGGCAGCGGCAGCAGCCCTGTGCTCGGGAGCCAGGGAGGGTTTTGGGGCAGCTCCACACGCAGTTCAGGGGTGCCGTGGGGGGATCTGGCTCACAAGCCGTGGTGGTTTGCTGCCAGAATGAAAAAGGATACGTGTCCTTTGGGGTAAATCTCCCTGCTTTCCACCCCTGGCTGGCAGCACCCTGCAGCGAGCGGCCAAGAGGGGCCCCAGCCTGGCTGGGTTAATTATAGCCGGGGTGAGGCCGGCACGGAGGGAGATTCCCTTTAAAGGGGCCGAGAGAGGCTGGGAAGAAGGGAGCAGCTGCTCCACAGCTCCAGAGGCCCAGCCTGGATCTGAGCAGGCCAGAAGCGCATCCCTGGGAAGCCAGTTAATGGTGGGGACAGTGGGTGTGGGGTCCACCAAAAGTGGGGTCCTCAAGGGGTGCCCTCAGCATCCCATCAGCCCGGCACTGACATCCTCCACTGCCCCAAGTCCCTGGGCCAGGGTCACCAGGGAGTGTTGGGGGCTGCTGCCCAGAACAGCCCCAGGTATTTATTTGGAGTTCAAGGCATCACAGAGGGAAACCTCAGGTCAGGAGGGTCCAGGCAGGCACTGGTTGATGCTCCAGGCACAGGGACCCCCATCCTGATAGCATGGTGGAGAGGATGGCCAGCCTGGGGAGTGGGAGCAGGGGAGGAGGCTGCCACCTCCAAAGGTTTTATTATTTATTTATTTTTATTTTCTTAAGCCTCAGCTCTTGGCAGCCTGTGAGACCCCATTTTCTCACTGGAAACGTGGCTGTGCTGTGCCCAACATTGCCTTCCCCACACGGAAAGGCTCCCTGAGCCCTCTCCGGGGAAGGGTTTGCACATGGGAAGGGAAACAACTGCTCAGAAAACTTTTCTGTTGGGTTTTGTTGTTGTTGTTGTTGTTGTTGGAAAAAATAATCCCCTGGTGAGGTGCTGATGTGGGGTGTTGCCCTTCCCTGCAGGCAAACACGAGGAGCAGCAGGTGGAAGGAGGGATTGTCTCCAAGAACTTCACCAAGAAAATCCAGTAGGTACCGGTTGGCCTGGCTGAGCTTTGCCAGTCCCTGCGCCCCAGCTCACACACGCAGGGACTGTCTTCACCCCAAAAACTGCCCTTCTGCAGCACGTGCCTGACTGGTTTGGGCCACAAAGTGACTTCCCAAGGGAGATGAAGGAGGAGGCCTTTTTCGAGGTGCTCTGTCAGTCTCCTCCACGCCCGGGGCTGTGTTTGGGGAGGGCTGGGGCACGGGGAGCAGGAGGGGTGCGAGGAGCCAACCCCCGGGGTGCAGCGGGGCACGACGGGCTGACACCACCGCCAGCCCCGAGCACATCGCGGTGCGCGGATGTCTCCGTATCCGTTTATCTCCATGATGTCACTCAGATCGCTATCGCGTTGACTCACCCATGCCTCACTTTGGCAACAACAATGGCAAAGGCGAGCCCTGCAGAGGCAGCCGATGTGGGGGGCAGACCCCCGACCGCAGGGGTTAACAGGGAGAAGCAGCAAAAAGCCCAAGGCATGGGAAGGGTTTCCTCAGCTGGCAGCAGCTCAGCTTCGCTTTTCCACCCTGAAGGAGCCCTGTGCATCCCAAACTCCCACGGGAAGGCTGGGGCGAGCGCTGCACTCCCTCCTGCTCGGCGCTCGGGCTCCTTTTACGGGCAAGGCTCGCGGCTGACGTGGGCTGCGGCACGGCCAGGATTTACTCCTGCTCTGCAGAGGCACAAGCGGCGGGTGACATCCCGTCAAACACATCTGCCGGGGAGATTAAACAGAGCTCCCACGGGGGCCAGGCCGGCCAGGAGCCCGCTCTAAATATCCCTGACACATTCCCAGGCACTACAGTAACGAGAGAGGCTTTGCTGAGCCCCACACCCGGGCTGGTGCCTCGGCATCAGTGGTTCCCCACGCACTGGGGGTACTGTGTGAGCTTCCCGAGGGTCGGTGTCCACCAGGGATGCAGCATGCCCCGCACTCCTAACCCCTCCCATCTTTCCCCTCCTCCCGCAGGCTGCCCTACGAGGTGGATCCCATCACGGTGTTCGCCTCCTTGTCTCCGGAGGGGCTGCTGATCATCGAGGCGCCCCAGATCCCCCCCTACCAGCAGTACGGCGAGGGCGGCAGCGGCAGCGAGATCCCTGTCGAGAGCCAGGAGGCCACCTGCACCTGAGCAGCCACCCGCGGCCCTGCCGTGCCCCGGCACCCCTCCTCCCCTGCCCCCTCTCCCCCTGGATCCCTGCTCCCTGGTCCCCTGCGGCGCGGCATCCTGACAGCCTCCGGCAAGGGTGACGGGTGCCGCTCGTAGGGATGGCAGCACCCATCACCCCGGGGGGGCAGCTGAGAGCCGGGGCACACACCGGGTGCCAGGCCACCGTCCCCGAGGGCTTGTAGCAGTCTGAGGTGCCAGTAGAGATTTTTGTGCCCACGGGGCCAAGCAGAACGGATGTCCTCCTTACGGTTATTGTTTGCTCTGAGTCGCTCGGATGGGATATTTATAACAATAGCAAAAAAGGGCCTTTTTTTTTTTTTTCCTCTAAAATTGACATGGAAACCCGTAGCCCTGTGTCTTCTCCTTCTCCATGAGTTGTTGTTTTTAAATTACATCTCTGCAAAGGACACATGTCCAGCGGTGGAGCTTGACGGCACGGCCTCCGTCCTGAGAAACACAAACTGTCCGCGTGCTTTGAACGTTGGTTTGGGGTTTTGGTTTAATTTTTTTTTTCCTTATTTCCAAAGAGAATTTGTGCTTTTACTTGTCAGACCTGAGGAATAAAACCCAGTGGATGTTCTTAGCCTCTGCTTGTCTCAGCTGAGCTGGTGGGGTGGGCACAGGGCTGCAGGAGTGCAGTGGGGAGGAGGGGGGATGCCACCATGTGCCACCTCCCAGCCTGGCACAGGTCCTCCCCATGGGGGGAAGGACAAGGGAGATGTGTGGGATGTTTGCACTGATGGGTGAATTCCAAGTCCCAGCTAACACCATGCTGGGGAGCCATCAAGCCTGGCAAAGACCATGGGCTCATCCTGTCTTTACCCTCTCAAGGGGTTGAAAATGTTTTTCCTGCTTGGAGATGCTAAATCAGGCTCTCAGCTGGGAAATTCTGGTTTGCACCATCCTTGTTTCCATCTCACCATGCCACCTTCCCGCCTGCAGCTCTGCAGGGAAGCACTTCCCAGTGAATTCCTTGGTGGAGGTTTCTGCTGGGCTCTGGGCTCGTGGGGCAGAAGCACCACTTGCTAACGCACTGCAGTGCCCGGGGCTGGCAAAGCCGAGGTGTCGATGGGTGGTGGGAAATTTTCCATCAATCTGTGCAGCACCTGGACCAGGCACCCAGTTTTCCATGTCACCAGGACCTCAGAGTTAAAAATACCACCTCACATGCTCCACCCGGGCTCATCTGGGCTGCGGTTACCAACAACAGCCCATCACGTGCTGTAAACCCCGGCCTGGCACTCGGGTGCCATGAGGGCACCCGCATTCCAGGTCACGGGGTGGAACCTGGGGACTCTCACCCAGTTTTACGTATTATATTGAATTTTCAGCAGTGTTACAGAGCTGGGACCCTCTGGTGGTGCACAGCACTGCCAGCCCCAGGCTCAGCCACACGCCGGCTCTGCCGGACACGGCTGCGAGCACAGCAATTTTTATGAATAAAATATAATCCTCGAAATGCGATACTGACACCAGGATGGAACGCCGAAAAGTCATGAGTCACAGCTCCGGCCCTGTGTCCTTGTGCCACTTGCAGCCGTCATCCCTGTGGGTGACACCTCTCCAGCACAAACTGTGCCTCCTCTTCCTCACCCTTTTCAAGATTTATTTTTATCAGCCTCTTGAAAAAAACAACCCCAGGCCCAACCTGTTCACGGGAAGGACCCCAGGGGAAGCACACGTGTCCCTGGGGCCACAGTCAGGCCCAGCATCCCAGCTGGATGTGCACCACTGCAGCCCCAACCTGGCTCCCTGAGCAGGGCTGCAGGTGCAAGGGACCAGCTGCAACTCCATAGGGAGTTGCTGGGGGAAAATGGGTCACAGCTGAGCCCCGTTCCCACCACGGGGTGTTTAGGGAAGGCCCCAGGCTCCAGCAGCACTAGTGCTGGAACAAAGGGAGCTTCAAGTGCAGGTTTGGAGGTGCTGCACTCAGATGATGGCTCCAGCTCTTGTTCCTGCTGATCCTGCAGTTTGGGGTAAGTTTTGTTTTTCTTTAATCACTTTCTGCTTTATTTGGTTCTATTTTCTGCTGAATTCCTTAATAGTGTCTTATAAAAGCTGTTGTAAGCTGCATTAGCAGTAATTTCCTAATGTCTGGGGTTGGCACAGGCAATTAGCAGTAAGGACCTCTTCCATGGGCAGCGTGCTTGGATCTGTGCAGGCAGCAGCTTTCCAAGCTCTTGAATGGTTTGGGCTATCACAGACTAATGAAATAATTGTAACTGGAGATCTGGGTGTTTTGGGTTTTTTTAAGTATGATCTGATTATTCACGTGAAGGAGGTTTTAAACAAGTAACCCCTACTGGTGTTTGTGCAAATGGAAAATCAGTTTGGAAATACAGGAGGCATTTCTGCATCAGCCTGTCCCCCCGTCTCTGAGGAGATGGAGGGGGATATGTGGATTTCTGGGGTGCCAGGACCAGTGGGGAGCAGGAGCTGTTTGCTCTCCCTCAGCCTGCTGTGAGGTAACAGCTTGCAGCCACCAGACCTGTAACACAAAGCAGTAGTGGCCCCTCTGCAGTGACATCACACTTCATGGGTTTAGAGCAATTACAGCACATCAGGTGGTGTCAGAACACATTATGGTCTATGGCTTAATAGTGGCTCTGAGGGAGATGCTGTGTGCAGGATAGAACAGCGGGTGAGCATCCTCTGGGAGGAGTGGACAGCCTGCAGGTTGGGGTTTCTCAGGCGGGACGGAGACCCAGGCTGTGCATTTTGGAACCCCTCTCACACACAGGAGAAGGGGCAGGATTGTGTTTATCAGCAATTCACTTCGCACAGGACACCTCAGCCACAGCTCTGCTCTGCTGGCCCTGTTAAAATCATTCCAGGAGGCTAATGCTTCCTTATTTCTCCTGGAGAAGCAATGGACTTCCCAACATCCACATCATTCAGGACCAAGCGATTTATTGCTGAAGGAGACAGAGGAACCATCCTAATTTGGCCTTCAAATCCTGCTTTCAGAGCAACACTGATGCTGTTGGCCCAGGGCTGTGCCTGGATGGGGAGGGGAGAGGAGCAGGTGTCTGCAGATTTTATTTTTTTTTTCTTTCTAAGGAGTCAGTTCTGATGAAGTGCACAACCACCTCTGAAAGGGGCTGGTAGAATTAAGCAGTTGAATGCTGGGCAATTTGGATTAGGCTCTTTGTTGGCTCTGATGGGACAGCAGCCAGGGCAGGGAGTATGAGGAGTGTGCCTGCTCCAGGAGAGGGATAGTGGAGTCCGGGCTGAGCTGGAAATCCAGGAGCTCCTGATGCATCTCAAGATCACGAGCTTGCACGGTCAGCTCTGAGCCCTAGCAAAGCTCTCCCAGGCAGCTGGAGGGAAGTGTGGGTGGTTCATGCAGCCTCTTTATTTTGGGAACGATTTTTGGTGATCCCTCCTGCAGCACAAGCGGGTGATTCCCAGTGCTGCAGGCACAGAGCTGGGATGGGCTGATGGAGAGCGCTCAGTGCTATGACATAAGGGGCTGTGTCATGGGAAACCAGCCTCAAAGGACCTGCTGCTCCAACTGGCCACTGTGACAGGCTGAAGGACACAGGGAGATAAGGATAAGGTCACCCAAGCCGTGGGAGAGCTCTCCAGGCAGTAGGTGGTAGGAGGCTGAATAAACCTCTTAGCTGTGTCCTGCTGTCTGTCCTGAGCTGTGGGGCATCACCTGCCCTCGGCAAGGCAGGGGCACAGGTCAGTAGGGCCAAGCCATTTCCGAGTCCGGTTTACATCCCATCAGGGCTGGGAGGGATAGCACGTGGCTCCTAGCAGGGCACCAGCTCCCAGCCTGTCCCAGAGGATTTATTTTCCTAAAATGGAAACAAGAGCTGAATTGATTTATTTTGGTTGGCAGCATGTGGAGCCGGGTGAATAATCCTCAAGAAGCTCCAGAGCTGTCCGGATACACCAGGCACCTCCACAGACCCGGTCTCTTCTCCTAGAAAAATAGGATTGATCTTATTTTCCAATGGCCCAGCTGCCACTGCTGCCTGGGCAGAGCTGTGGTCAGCAGCTGGCACAGCAGCTCCCCCAGCTGTGCCTATCCCTGCTCTGGGAAGTGTTTCTCTCACACCCACACATGCCCATGGCTTGGGACACACTGGCTTGCCCTGTGGGGATGCACTTGATGCCTTTTGCTTGCTCGGGGTTGGGTCGTGCTGTGGGGTCCTGGGGTGCTCACAGAGACCCTTTTGTTGGCTGATGGGGTCGTTTGTGCTTTCCATCCCCTCTGGGAGCCTCTCTGCACAGCTCAGAGCTGCTCATGCAGGGGCTCATCCTGACTTCCCTCAGCATCCTCTGTCCCTCGGCCCCTCCAGGCGACGTGCAGCTCTCCAGGCTCTCACTTGGCAGCCGGTTCCTATTCCTGCAGTTAATCCATCTGTATTTGCACAGGGGATTTGGTATAACACTTCTAGGTGTTTTTCCTTTCCAGAGCATCCCTGGCTCCCTGAGGGTGGGCTGCCTCGGGATGAGCCAGTCACTTTTCCCTGAGAAAATACCCTGTAACCACCGAGGTGTTTCCCTGCTGTAGTTGAGGTCATTGGGGGGGTTTCATGTTTCTCTTTGTGAGTTTCTCCTCTGTTGGAAACTTTGCTTTCATGCAGTTTTGGTCTCTACTTGCAAAGCAAATCTCAGCAGTGTTATTTTGGATGTCTCCAAAGGGAATGCTTTGCCGTGTGGTGGCCACGGGAACAGAGAAGTAAAAGCTCGCTTTTTCTTTTTTAAGAAAGAACCCAATATCACAGAAATAACCCATCCTGGCTGACCAGATGGCCTTTCTGCCCCTTCCAAATCAAAGGCTGGGAAGCTCAGCAAGAGCTCCTGGCCATGAACTGGCACAGAAATCCCAGGAGCAGCCTAAGAAATTCCTGAAGCTTCACCCATTCAAGCAGAGGGGAGGGGAGGAGAGGTCTCTGTAGCTAAAGCAAAGCCTGTGGGGTGTTGAGGCATCATGTTCTTGATTCTTCTGCCAGTACCCACCTTGGGAGGGGACTGAGTTGGCTTTGAGTGACACCCCCAGCCCCAGCAGCACAGACCCTCACGGGTGAGCAGTGTGTGTTGGGCATCACTGACCCCTTCATGGAGCTGCAGCTCCCTCTGGGCACTGCAACACATCCCAGCCATGAATTCCCCCCTCTGATAATGAGCTGCAGCCAGGGGACAGGGACTTTTCTCCTATTTGTTTTCTTTTGTCAGTCTTTAAACCCAATTGTAAACGGTGCTGATAATTAAGGGCTCTCTTGTTATGTGGGTGAAGAACTGAAGTGCAGCCTCCTGTTCCCAACCAGATGCTCCCCAGCAAACCCATCCTGGAGGAGAGGCAGATTTTGGCTTAATTTTAATTCTTTCGTATTCCAACAAAAACCTCCCTATCCGAGGCAGCCTTGGAAACCTCTCCTTATTAAAAGACCTCCTTGAAATGCATTATAGCAGCCAAGGAGGGTGGTTATGAAGCACAAAAAGCCTGCAGAAGAGCTCATTAAAACAATAAATTACAACTAATTAGAATAAATCAAGCTAAATCATCTCCAGTGTGAAGGTAAAATGAGGTGTGAGTGAGTGGTTTTAATAAGGCTGGTGCTAATCCCAGGCTCATCTTTAAAATGATGGTGAGTCCTGTTGCAGGGATGATCCTGCCGCTGGGACTGGGGTGGAACACAGACATGGACAAAGGCCTGGGGAAAGCAGAGCTGATGGGATTTTTAATTGTGTCCCAGCCTGAGCTGCCTGTCCCTAATTGCAGTGGGTTTGGGGGTAGCACAGCACTCACAGCGGTCAAGGCATTGGGTTTGCTCCTTTTTTTTTTCCTCTTTATTTCTCTATGACTTGCAATGCACAAAGTGGCTGTGGGGCTTTGCTTCTCTCTCTCATATCACTTCATCAGGCACAGCCACAGCTAAATGACTTCTCTGCATAATTAGCAGTGAGATCATCGCAGCCGCCTTGGCTCCGAGTCATTTCTCCTCCGGTCTCCAAAGAGCTGCTCAAAACAAGGGAGAGGAGGGAGGTGTGGGTGGAGGCAGTGGGAGGAGTGCCCTGCCAAGGCCAGGCTGGAGGGAGCTCTGAGTACCCTGCTGTAGAGGGAGGTGTCCCTATCCATGGCAGGGGGCTTTGAACTGGATGGTCTTTGAGGTCTCTTCCAAGTCAAACCAGCCTGTGGTCATTGGCGAGAAGGCCTTTGAGCTGCCAAAGCAAAAGGTTCATGCTGAAGTAAATGAATTTCTGCTGAAAGCACCTGGAAGTGGGCTCAGCTCTCAGGAACATGCATCCCAGAGCCAGCACAGGCAGTGGTGTCAGGGTCAGCAGTGATGCTGTGGAGACAGCACAGCTCGAGCCTCCCTAGATGCTGCTTCCCTCCGAGGGATGAGCACTGCTGCCAGTGCTGGAGAAATGTATTAGTTTCATTAAGCTTAAATGATTAGCTCCAGGCCTTGATAATGATACTTAATGGATCTAATATTTTTTTGGGCGATTATGCTGTTGTATACAGTGTGTATATCATTAATAACCTTCTTTAAGCCTCCTTGCTTTCACTGTCACTAATTATGTTCAAGCCCTTCTTATGCCTAAGCCCAATTAGCTGCCAATAAAGAGGCTTTGCCCCATGAAGAATGCTCAGCTGTGCTGGGAGGCAGATGCTGATGTTTTGGGGAGGAGGATGCTTGGTCACAGCGGCCACGGGCTGGACTCTGCAGGGTGGTCTGGGCAGCCGTGGGGAGTGCAGGAGGTGGTGGAAAGCCTTGAGGCAGCTCTGCTCTGTTCAAACACCTTTACCAGTCCCGCCCTGAGTTCTGCAGGGGGGTAACACCAGTCAGGGCTGCTCCACATCCCGGGTTTTATCACCTACTGCTGTCTTTATGGGAGGGTGGTGAAGTCAAACACTCCTCACTGTTTTCCTCAGGGGTTGATAACAGATGCATCAAGGATTCAGTGTTTTATCAGGAAAAATGTAACTAAGCCCAGGACTCACCTGTTATTGCCAGATCCAACCTCTGTTGTCCCCGTGCTGGATGCAGCCAGGTGGAAAAGGGAACAACTTTCCCTGAACCTTTCCACCACTTCTGGGAGGAGGAACCAAGCTTGGCCGCTTCCCTGCTCCTCGTCATCTGTGCCTCCTTCCCATCCTCCTGTGAGCTGATTAATCCATTAGGATTAACCTCTCTTTAACTCCTTGACTAGCTGAATTTTAAAACTCCATTTGTTTTCCTCTTTGCATCAAGCCAGAGCCAAAAAAAGAGGGCAATTTGCAGCGATCCTGATTTACTGCAATTTCTGAAAATCAGGGCAAACGCCGGGAAGGCGTGCTCGGCATTTCAACTCCTCCCAGAGAGCTGCAAGGGGCTCCATCCTGCAGGAGCCAGGTTTGGAAAGAACACCACAGAAGCAACATCCACCTGTGTTCCCAGGGCTGGTTTCTGATTGCATTGGTGCAAACCTGGAAGGGCCTTGGAGACATTGAGACCCTCATAAAGTGATATAGGTGGTGTAGCAAGGCACATCCTCAGTCCTTAGAAGACTTTTTGGTCCCTCAGGGGCACCCATTTGTCCACTGGAAATGTCCTTGATTTCCCTGAACTATGCATGGCAGGAATTGCTCAAGACTGGGCTTCTTGCTCTAAGATCTCACAGAGTCATGGTTTGATTTGCCAGGATTAGACCCAGTCCTGGGTTTACCAAACTGAAGTTTAGCTCATGGTCTTGGTGAGCTGCCAGACCCCTCCAGAGTCTGGGGGTGTTTGATGACAAAAGCTTTGCCTGTTGGTGCCAGGATCTTGGCTGAGTGTCAGCTCCAGCTTTTCCTGTGGGGCACCTGCCCTCCCCTGCTGTGCAGGAGCCATGTGAGAAAAATCACCAATATCTTCAAAAATAAGCAAACCCACTGGATTTAAACCAAACTCTCCACTGTTCCCAATGCTTATCTCTCCCTTCCCAGTGTGCCCTCTGGGATGGAGTCACTCCCTCTCTCTGCCAGTCCCAGGACTCTCCCGTTGCTCAGGCTGGGGATGCTGAAACACAGGCAGAGGTGGGGATGTGTCAGGAGCAGAGCTCTGTAGCTGGCAACAAATTGGTGATGGTGGGGCTGTTTGGACCCCCCTCTCCTGGTTTTAACCCCGGCTCTGTGTCCCAGGGCTTCCCCCCTTGCAGGGGCAGTGGGTGCAGGCCTGCCACACACATGGAGGAGCCGACAGTCACCTCATGTCCCATCTCTGACCAGGCACAGCTCATGCCCTTGATGAACTGGCTGCTCCAGAGTTACTTCTGCTGTACTTCTGTGATTATTAAGTGTTAAGGTGACTGACACCAAACACCCCCTGACCTGCGTTAACCCTTTGATTCATTCTTGGGGCACTTCCTCTGGCTGTGAATCAGTGTTTGAGCGTGGATGCTTTGAGGTGGTTGGAGGGGAGCAGCACCCTGGGATGCACCAGGGCTCTGCCTCTCCCACTGCTGAGCAGGGACAGGGACAAGCAGCTTTCACATGGATGGAAGAATTGCTTGAGCTGTGTATCACTGCTCATAGGAGGTTGTTGCATGACTGGGGGGGGTCTGTTTCTGCAGGCAGGGGTCGAGGCTCTGACATGGAGCTCAGCAAAGCCAAGGCTTAGAGCCAGGGTCTGGGGTGTCCCTCTTTCCTGGTTGAGCGCTGGGAGTCTCCCCTGGGGCTGGGATGCTGATGGAGATGGCTCATGCTGGCACCAAAGCCTCTTTCCAGTGGAGCTGGAGTTTTGGGGTTGGCTGTCTGCACAGAGTAGCTTTCCCTGCAGGTGTTTGGGGTGTCCAGGAAAGGCTGAGAGCAGCAGCAGGGACATCATTAGAGCCTTCCTCCTCTTCCAAGCTGCCCACTTGCAGGATGTTTATATGGACCTTTGAGATGTCTCTAAGGTTTTGGAGTAACTCAGTGTGTTTCTAAGCTATTTTGGGGTGCGTGAGTGGAAAATACACATCATGAACATGTGCACTGCTGTGTGCATCCACAGGCAATTTCCTGCAGCTCCAAGTGCTCAGGCAAGCAGGTTCAAAGATCTGCAAGGGAATCTTCTTCCCATTACTGAAGCAAAACAAGGCAAAACCAAGCAGAAATTGGTACAAAAACAAGCAGAGAGCTTTGCCTTGAGGGACTGCAGTGCCCAAGGCTGGGCCCCCCCTTGCACGGGTAGTGTTGGAACTGGGAAATTCTCTCGGGAGCCGTCTGTGAGCTGTCAAAATATATCATAAGCTGCCGTTGAGGTTTAAAAAGCTTCACGTTGATGCACAATTTAGGGGAAGCATCTTGCATTTCCATAGCTGTACAACAAGATTTTCTGAAATTGCAATGATATGAGAAAATGTCTTTTAAAGTGGCACCCAGATGGCAGGAGGAAATTGTGCTGTTTGAATTCTCTTCAGATAAATTGAAACTAAAGGGATATTAAACATTTTATAGGGTGGGTTTTTTTGTCGTCCCCCCCCCCCCCCCGAACTTCCACCACCTGCTACTGAATGACACAAGAGGAACCATCAAACAGAGCAAGCGAGATCCTTGCAGCTCACTGCTTAGGAAACAGCCTCGTCTGGTGGCATTTAACACTGAGAGATCCTAAACCCAGCAGGGTCAGGTCAGGGTTCCTTGCTCCTCCTCTGTGGAGGTTGGGATGCACGTGGAGAGCTGGAGGGGTTTCAGGATTCAAGTCCCTTGGGACCTTTGCGTGACCACAGCGTGTACCTGGAGTGATGGGGAGAGGCTGTCGGACCCGTGGAGCGACTGCTCTGGGGGTGTGGGTGAGGTGCTGCTGCTTGGGGCCAGCCCCAGTGTAAGCCTCACCATAGAATTAGAGCCCAGGTCGATGAAGGCAACCTTTGTGACAGCAAACCTGCACACCCACACCCTGGCAAGGTGGCTTTTGGGGCTGGGCTTTCTTGGGGGGTTGCCTAAACCCATTTCTAGCAAAGAGAAGGAACCATAGCCAAACCCCTTGGAAGCTGCAGTGTGAGTGAAGTGCAATGGCTGGAGCTGTATTTCTCCTTGGAAAGCCAATTGCTGCAGGATGCAGAGACCTTCAAATGCACAAATGGAGCATTTGGCTATAAATCCTCCTAATTCCAGCCATCCCCAGAGCTGTGCTGCCTTAGGGACGGGCTCTCTATCCCCCTGGCTTCGAGGCGATGCTGTGGAGCCTCCCCAGCAGCAGGCACCTCCCTCGCAGGTGCTTTTTGTTTCCCCGCTCCTTGGCATTCACAGGCGAGCAGCATTTTCGCTCCCGAGCTAAATATGTCACTTTGTCTTGTAGCGGCTGCCAGGTTTAAAGTGCTGGCACCTCGCGAAAGCACCCGGAGGACAAATGCCAATAATTACACACCGTCGTTACTCAAGGAGGAAGAACTGGGCTTTGTGGCTTTTTGTTTTTGTTCTGAAAGTAAAATTAGCTGTGTTTACCTGGCTGTTTACTTAAGCTGTTAGTCACGGCACAAGGAACGTGTGTGGGCTGGTTTGTCTCCTCGGACGGGTCTCGGTTCCTGGGATGCTCAGGGGAGACCATGAGCAATAGAAGCAAATATGCCAGCCTTGGTTGTGTTCCTCCTGGGAGAATGTGTTGGGGATGACAGTGCTGGTGCTCCTGGGAAGCCTTTCCCTTATCCCCAGCCTCACCTGCCTCCCCACTCGTGCTGCTGAACATCGGGTGGAAGAGCAGCCCACCAGTGATGGGCAGCACCTGCACCCACAGTCCTCTGACCCTCTGCTGGGTCAGAAGCTGCTGCTTCAAGCCCCATCCAAGCTGGTCCCCCTGGGGCAGCTGCCCTTTCAGCCCACCTCCAGGCAAGCTATTTTTACATGCTCCTTTTAAACTTCTTTCCAGTGTTGTCGGGTTCATCCCAGCAGATGGGTCCATCGGCAGGGGGGGTGATGCTCCCCACGGGTGGTCAGATGGCTTTGTGCTTAACACCAAATGGAGGTCGCTGGCAGGGCACGTGTTGTGTATTTTTTTAAGTATAGCAGTGTGCTTCCCAGCTGGAATCTGGCTCAAGTTTTGGGAGAAGAGATCCTGGGCAATATCCCAACAGTTTTTTCAAAGGGTTGAGCCTGCAGGGAGCACCTGCTCGCCACCAGCGTGGGCTTCCCGACTCCCAGCAGAGCTGCAAAAGCCACGGGAGCTGGGTTAGGTATTTTTAAACACCCTTGGCCGGGGTTTGCCGGAGTGCTGCCTTTTTCCTGTTATCTCTTCCTGCAATTACGGAGTGATTTGGTGACAGCCGTCCCGCGACTCGGTGCGAGCAGCTCCCTGCAGCTGAGGTGTGTGGAACACACAGCAGCGCTGCTGGTAGGACACAGCGCTGCCTCGAGTTATCGCAGTGTGAGATGTTCAGCAAATAATCCCAATTTTTGCTTCAAATTGCTTCAAACGCCAGGTTATTTTGGAAGGGGGTTGGCGTATTATCATTTATGCCCACAAACCCAGATAATAATAGTAATACCATTTGGTGGAGCGCTGTTAATGCAGCAAGGCTGTCACTTATCACCGAGAATGTTGTGTGTGGCAGCCTGTTAAGAGTCAAAACAAGGCTGGCCACAGCCAGCCCGGGGCTCGGCGAGCACGACGTGGTTTCCCTGCACCGGAGCCGGCGAGGACGTTCTGTCCTGCACAGCGATGCTGCTTGGCTGGTGCAGCCCCTGATCGGCGACATCCTGGCGTGCTGGGGCTTGTAGGGACACTGATAGTGCTGCCCTGGGTCTCACGAGTTGTTTTTGGCAGGGATGCCTCCCTGAGCCAGGCGGAGCCTGCCCTTGCCTCCCGCCTGCCCTACTGCTCCCTCCTGAATCCAGGCGCTGCTTAGGGGCTGCTCTTGCCCACTGGATCCCAAATTTGGGGATCAGCGAATACTAAATACATCCCATGGGATGTGCAGGAGGAGCAGATGGTGTGTGAGCCCCTGGGCTGCTCATCCCAGGCGAGGGGCAGATGCTGCATCATTCCAGTGCCTGGGCACAGCCGAGCTCCCAGACTGGGCAGTACCAGCTTGTAGCTGGAGGTACTGGGTGCTCAACTTTCTCTTCCCTCTTTTCTTTAAAAAAGATATTTCAAGCATAAAAGCAACGTGAAGGCAGGCACTTACACTTCTGGAAATGTATAATGAATGAGATACAAGTATGAGAGGGTTTCTGCAGGAATTCATCTCCGCTGTATCTCTCCACAGCGAGCCATAAACTTCCTAGAGACACAAAAATATCACTTTTTTTCTCTTGAGCACAAACCCAGTACCTGCTTCCCCCAGCTGCAGAGCCTGCTGTGGGCAGGAGGATGCTCACTGCATCCGCACTGAGAGCCACAACAAACCCCCCACCAAGCCTCAGTAACTTCAGCATTTTCTTTTTATAATGGAATGGGGAATGGAATGCTCTGCGGAAGTGAAATGTCTCTCTCAAATCATCAGGTTATTTTTATGTGCATTGATATTTTCTTCTGTGTGTGTAAATATCTCCCCACACATACTTCTATCTCAAGGAGTGAAATAAAAATAGCTGGAGATTGAAAGGGGAGGGAGTGAGGGGGTGGTTGCGCTTTTGGGAAGAATCTCTTCAAGGGTTGGCAACAGCAAAGTCATGGTGATAACATGATCTGACAAAATCCCAACTTCTTGGGGGCTGGCAGGAATGGTGTAAATGGAAGAGATCTTAATGACTTTCTCTCTACATTCCCATTTATGCCAACAAGCTGCAGCCCAGATCGCAGGCTCAGTGTTGCACTGAGGGAAGTTGTGACAAGCTCCAAGGAGCCGGCTGTGTGCCTGCTGGGAACGGCTGCTCAGGGGTTTGGATAAGTGCTCCCCATCCCACAGATGCCAGAGTGGGATCCTCTGCATCTCTGGACTTCTGGTATTGCCTGCTTTGCCCTCTCTGGCCACGAAGCCTGGCCGCTTTCCCATGCCAAGCCCTGGCCTTGCTTCTCCCCAGCTTTCTTCTTCTGCAAGCCCAGGCTGGGCCAGCTGTGGGGGAAGATGTTGTGTGACACTGGAGGAGCAGAGGGATGTGCTGCAGCTCAGTACAGAAGTGCTGTAGGATCTTATTTCATTCCTCTCCACCTCCCCAGTGAGACAGTAGCAAAGAGATTTCTGAGAGCTCAAGCTCTGAAAAGAGGGGAGGAAATTTTTCCCTAAGGAATGTAAATGGGGAGGGTTATATGATCTGGCAAAGCTGGTGCCCTGGCTTAGGATCGTTTATTGTCATTGCTTCTCTTATTTTCTTTCACGATAACAAAAGGGAGATGATGAAATACTCTGATGGTGTGTGCAGGGGACATGGTGACCCTCAGCACTGAGCAGCCAGATCTTCTCTGGTGGGACAGGATGCATCCAGTGCCTGTCAGAGCTCAGTTGAACTTTGGCTGGAGCAGAAATAAAACCATCAGATCTAATAATACCCGGGTGCAGGCAGCTCCCAGAGAGCCTCTGCCAGCTGCTGTGGTGTCACGAGTCGCCGAGGCACAGCGTTGTGCAAAGTCACTGTTCCTGCCTGACCGTCAGGGGCTGGATCCCTGGGTCCCCTCTCCCAGCCCAGCCCCCGGGGGCCTCGCAGGGGTTGGAGGAACCTGGCTCAGCTCAGGCAATGCCTCTTCCTCCTCCACTTTGGGAAAGAGCTGGGAGGATTTCCAAATGCCTCTGCTTGGCAGCTAATCCCCGCCATTCCAGTAACGCACTAGAAGTGGATCCAAAGAAAGTTCAAGGCTTGTGTCCCTATAAACCTTATTGCTGGTTGCCCTCCCTCTCTACAGCATCTCCTGACTGCTGGCAATGCCTGACCTGTTCATTTCCACTGAGGCTGATGCTGGATGCAGGTGGGAGATGATGTGTGGAGAAAAGGTGACTCAATTATCATTATCTTTTCCCTGTAATCTTTCTGGCTCCCGTGATGCCCATGCTGTGACCTGCCATGGTTTGCACAGGGCCTTGGGCAAACCCCAAATGACTTCTGCAAGCATTTGTGCCTCTGGTGCTCCGTGCACGGGCCTGTGCACCAGGGCAGGTCACACAGAGTGGCTGGCAAAGGCATGTGGTGTTCAAAGTCAGCTCCGGGAGGGGGTTGGCAATGTCCCACAAACTTCTTGCTGAGCAGGTTCCTGGCATTCACAGAGGCAGGACAGCAGGGTGAGGGACAGCGTGGCCTCTGGTAGCACAGCATTGCCCTGCTCTGGGTTTTGGGCTTGGTTTTGCCCTGTGCACTGAATGCCAGGCTCACTCTGGTGGCTGGTACCAGGGCAGGTCAGACCTTGGCCAAGCCATGAGGTGCAGTTTCGGTGGTGTGCTCTCACCATTGGTGGTCTGAGCGGTTCCAGCTGTAGCAAAGCTGTTGGCACTGCAAATTTAAGTCATTTGGGCTTTTTCCCTTCAAAACCCACTTTCTCAGCAGCCCCTCTCCCCTCCTCACCCACGTTTCATCAGCGCCACGAAGACACTTCTCACTTAAATGGTGTGTGCCCACAGCTCCTCTGAGTCACAGCTGTCAGCAGGGAGCTCATAATTCTTCAGGTTTTTTCAAGTAAAAACGTCTTTGGAAAAGGGCATTAAATAAAGCACTTGACTGAGGTCCCGGTGGTGACTAATTCCCATGGTACGCCCCTTTCCAGCGTTAACCCTGCTGAGCTCGCTGCAGGCTGGGTGTTTGCAGGGATCCTCACACGCAGGGGAGCAAAGGAAAAGCTGAACATTACAGGAGAACAGCTGGAAAAGGGCAGGCACAGGTGGTGACACAGTGGGAACAGACCCCAGTGTGCTCCCCCCAGGTGCCTCTTTCCCTGGAGAGCACACTGGTGGGAGCTGTGTCCTGATCCAACGTGGGGGACAGCCCAAAGCATGGGGTGTAGCAATACCTAATGTCTGTGTCCAAAATTGGTTGGAAAGGTTTGAGGAGAGGGAAAAATCATAGAAAGGTTTGGGTTGGAAAGATGGTAAAGATCATCTTGTTAACCCCCCCCTGCCATGGGCAGGGACACCTTCCACAAGACCAGGTTGTTCCAAGCCCCATCCGACCTGACCCCTGGGACAACACTTCCAGAGACGGGGCATCCACAGGTAACCTGAAAAAACTTCTCCATGGAAGTGCTGGGATGGGACATGGTTTAGTGGTGGACTTGGCAGTGCTGGGTTAATGGTTGGACTCAATGATCTTGGAGGACTTTTCCCACCTGAATGATTCTGTGATTCCATGATCTTCCTAGGACTCAGTCAGGGCCAAGCGCTGCCAGTGCCCTGTGCTGGATGGCTGCACAGCTGCACTGGCCACCTCTGAAAAACAGCCCTGGCTTTGTTTGCTGCTTGGATCCCTCGTAGGGGACTTTTGCAAGGTGAAGCAGCTCTTCCCCCATTTTTGCTCTCCCCCTCTTCACCTTGAGAGCCCCGGGAGCTGTGGAGCAGGAGCAGCCTGTGCACGCCAACGACAAAACGGCTGCGGGACAGAGCAGAACTAATTAGAGCCTCTACAAAATGACATCTATTTCCACAGATGGGAAGCTGCTTCCCCTTTGTCTGGCTCCTTCAGTTAATTAGTTATCTCAGAGGTTGCATTTGCATTCCTGGCTTTGTGAAATACCCTTTTGTTAACTACTTTTCATATACTTTTATGAAGTCGGCCGCTGAAACGGGCTCATTTATCTCAGCAGCGACAGGCTGAGAGGCTTGCCCAGAGCTGCGTGCCAGATGCTGGGACTGGAAAATAATGTTTGGCTTGTCTGGTGTTTGGAAAGGAGACAGAAGGTGCAGGGCTGCGAGAAGAAAGTCACAGGTTGCTAAAGCCAAGGCCTGGATCTTGACGACTTCTGTAAAAATGTTCAATCTGTTGCTTTCAGGCACTTTGCAGGAGCCAGGGAGGGTGGGTTTGTTGCCAGCCCTGGGCTTGGGTATCTCTGTTGTCATCTGGAGGGAGCGGGGTGGGAGCATCCAGCCTTCTCAAGCTTGATCTGCCGCAGCCCCCCTGCAGCAGTGCTGGGTGTGAGCGTGTCCCCAGGGGCAGAGGGGGCTCCTGGGGACCCCCCTGCCTGCAGGGAGCCTGGGGACACCCCAAAGCTGCTGCTCCACACATTTAACCTCCATTAGCAACAGCAGCACTAATCGATCAACGTCATTACTGCCAGGAAATGTTTGCAAAATCAATGCTTCCTCTGTAGCATAAACAATCCATGAAGCCCTACACTGGGATGGGCATGGTTGCATGGGTTTGGCTGCTCGGAGATATTTTCCAGGGACCCAAAGGGGATGTTATGTTGGAAAAAATGGAATTCTGCCATGTGTTCAGCCATCCCTCCATTCCAGGAGAGGTTTTTTTTGGTGATGAGCAACCCTATCTTAAAATGCAAACTTTGAAAATTCAGAGCACAGCTCAACTACTGGGGGGGAAATAAGGCCCAAAATACATAAATCTCTTTATTTTCTGCACCAGTGAGTTTGTATTGGCCTGTTAGTTGACGCTCCTGAAGGTATCCGCTGGGATGCAACTATTATACATCCAAACTGTCACAAATGGAACTGTTGCTTTGAGAGACAAAGGGTAATTTATTGAGAAAAGGTGTCATTTAGGTGGAAGGACGGAAGAGAGACAGTTGCTGTGGACTTGCCAAAAGAGAATACGAGATCCACTGATAGGCAGGGAACAGCTTTGAATTTCCAAGGCTGCCCTTGAGGGATAAGAAAATAAAAGCTAAGGACAAAAAAAGAAAAAGTCTTAAATACAGTGACAGCAGAAACCTGAAGGATCACAGTGAAAAATGGGACTTTCTCCTCTAACAATAACGGAGAAAAAGATAGGAATGTAATTTGTACAAGCTGTTAAATTGCCGCCAAAATTGTAAGCTGGATGGAGAAATGACACAAGAGGAAAAAAAAAAAAAGAAACAAATGTATACTCGTTGTTCCTGGAGTATTGCTTGAAAATGGGACTAGAGATGAACAGGGTGGAGGAGAAATGGAGCTGAGGAAAGGAAGAGCTGGGAGATCCCACACGGCTCAGCTCTGTGAGCCTCCAAAGGATGTGGGAAGAAAAAAAGGGGGGGGAGGGGTGTCTCCAAAAACATAAACCCATAGATCTGACTTTTTTGCTTGTTTCTGAATAATACCTCTTCCTCTGTCTTGGAGGGAGCTCGTTTCTATGGACATGGTCACTGAGGAGCCAGGCACAGGCAGCACGGTCCTCTCTGAGCTCGGCGCTCCAGAGGGAACTCCTTGCCAGGAAGGAGTTTGCAGGGTGGGCTCTCCAGGGGCAAACTTTAGGGGAAACAAGATGCAAACAGCCTGGAGAGAGGTGTGATGGTCTGTGCAAGAGCCTTGCCCCAAGGCTTGCACACTGCCTGTGGGGTGCAGGTGCCTCTGTGCTGGTGGGAGGGGAGACCAGGAGAGACAGGGCGTGTCCAGCCCCAGCAGGACATCACCCTGTGCACATCCTCTCTGTGCCTTTCCCAGCACAGGGGCCCTGAGCACCCTGATGAAGCCAAATGGCCCTTTAGTTGTTTTAAAGCCATTAAAGAATGGATCTGCCAGGGAAGCAGAGTGTGTTTTGGGCACGGCTCCAAAGGGTGACAGCACTGATGTCTGCAGGGTGGAGGTGTGGGATGGCTCTTGTGTGCCCACCCAGCTCCTCTGCAGCACCTGCAGCATCTGGATTGACTCCCAGGTCTAGAGGGTGCTGGGGTGATGTGTCTAAGCCAGGTCCCCTTGCTCCAGGAGTCACAACCTGCTGCAGACGAAGGTTGACTGAAGCCCTGGAGCTGAAATCCCAGTGTCAGGTGAGACATCGCCATTTGTATTAGGGAAGTAATTGAAACTACTTCTTTCTCAAATACTTCAGTTGAATTCACTCTTGTACAGCCAGGTCCAACAAAAGCAGGTGTTCAGGGGGTCATCACTACCAAATTGTGATATTTTTTGTGGCTGTCTCAAACACTGGGTGTCGGAATATTTCTTTTCAGCTGGAAACATCTATGATTAAGCTGCATCCAATGAGAAAAGTGGCAGAAATTGAGTTTCCAGCTCCCCAATTTAGCAGATCAGTGGGTGAGCACCTCTGGCTCCAACCACTGTGTGTCTAGGAAGATTTTCCTGAAAAAAAAGCACAAAGCAATGCACAAGGTTCTGGGGGGAAAATCAGCCTGTAGAAAATATGAAGCTGAGGAGGAAAATGAGGTGGGGGGAACCTGCCCAGCTGCAAACACCCCCTGTGTCCTCCTGCAGCTTCAGGGCCCTGGAGCCCCACAACCCCACTGTGTCTCACCACTTCTGCCCTCTCCTGTCTCGTCACCTCATCCTAAATCAAAAGTTATAAGAGCAAAGAAGTGTTGGACAGATTAAAATGCAGGGAAATGATATCAAGGGTGTTTTTTTCAGGGTTGAGAGGAAAGACAGCAAGGAGGGAGGGACGAGATGTTTCTAGATACCTTGTCCCTTTTAGAGAACTCACAGGGTTCAGATGGTTGGAGTGATCTTGACAGGCTAAAAACCCAATCTGCTGGAAATCATATACCTCAAATAATGTGTTATTGCTGCTGATCGGCCCTGTATTTTAGGGCTGAATAGGTACAGTATTAAATTCATCTTAAGTTTTCATTTGCACCAGTTACAGCTTGTTTGACAAGGTTTGAATGAAGTTTGAAAGGCTTTTACTGAAAACGGTCGTGGGAGGAGTGAGGTTTGATGGGTTTTCTCAAGGGCTGAGCAGCCACCTCAGCAGGTGCTGGGGGGGCCAGGGCTGCTCTGCCAGGTACCCCAAGCTGTCACATAGGAGAGGAGCCAAGGACTATATTTAATTAATTGAAATACTGAGGAATATCACCCTTATTGTTATAATGACATTCCGATCTCCCCAGTGTTTTAGCTATGTCGCTATCACATTCTGTTTATTTAAAGGCAAAACACACTGTTTATGGCCCTGTCCCTTGGCCACAGCGCTGGTGTCCCTCAGCTTGGGGGGCAACACCTCAGCTTGTCCCTCACCTGAAAGAAAGGTGAAAAAAATCAATCTCCAGAGGCAACCTCCATGCTCGGGGAAACCAGTTGCTGTCTCCTGGTGTCCCCCAGTGAGGGTTTCACAGAAGGAACCCCAAACTGCCCCCAGAACTCCAGGCGAGGCCGCCCCAGGTGAGAGCGGAGTGGGACAATCCCCTCCCTCTCCCGGGCTGATGCCCCCCAGGACACGGTGGCCCTTTGGGCTACCAGGGCACTGCAGAGTCATGGCCAACTTGCCAGGACCACCAGGTCCCTTTCCAGGGCGCTGCTCTCCAGCCCCTCGTTCCCCCATCTACACACACAGCCAGGGCTGCCCCAGCCCAGGAGCAGAACCCGGCGCTTGCCCCTTGTCAAACCTCCTACGGTCGGTGATTGCCCAACCCTCCGGTTTGTCCGGGACTCTCTGCAGGACCCCCCTGCCCTCAGAGGCGGCCCCGGCACGGAGAGAGGGTCGTGAGGGAACCCGGCACCCCCTCAGCCTTGGCGTGAGGGCTGCGAGCAGGGGAGGCGGCGCTGCTGTCATAAATAGCGATAAATACGTTTTATTTGACATGAAACACCGTCAGAGGGAGGTGCTCCGGCTGGTCCCCAGGAGGCTGGTAAGGTTTAAAAGTGTCCCGGCCCCTCAGGATTTGTTTCTGGGTTTTTTTTTTTTTTGGAGCGGCTGCCCAGGGGAATAAGAAGACCTCGTGTAGTGTTAATTAACTGCAGATCCTTCCGCTGGGCTGCCCTTTAGAAAATTAAAAACACTTGTTTCAGAGTTTGGGCAGCTGTGTGTGTGTTTTCATGGCTGGCAAGTAAGAGGTTTTAATAATTTAGGGAATTAAAAACAGCAAGTTTCCTGTACTGGAACAGTGCCAGTACCAGATGCATTTTAAAAATGCAGACTCAAGGCACCTGTGGTAGGAAACTGGGAACAGCAAATCTGAGGCACCTGTGGTCCCAGAGCCACCCCAGAACAGCACAATAAAGGTGCTGGCAGCCACTAAAGTACTGAATCCTTGAGGTTTTATGCACGTTTAGGTTTTGCCTGGCTCTGCTCAGGAGGAAGGAAAGGCCTTGGCTTGAAGCAGCGAGCCTCCAAGGGAACAAGTGTTCTGGGAAAACAACCGTAGCAGGAAAAACCACTCACTCTTGGACACTTCACCCCCCTCAGGAAGCCTTATCAGGAGCTTGGCGAGATCCTCTACACAAATCAAACAAAACCTCACCTCTGCTCTCTGGGGCAGCTTGCACGGGTATGCCTGACTTTCCTGGTTCAACTTTTCTTCCAAGGAAGTCGTAAAGCCTTGTTTCTAGGGAAAAGAGTTATTAACTCTGTTTACGTATGTGTTTGAAAAAATCTTCCATGCCTTCCTGTGAATAATCACAGGAATCTGACACGACGTTTGATGGTGGTACAGAATATTTGTAAATAAAGGAGGACTGTTTTGATGTGTAGGTTGTGACTTGGGAACCGGCTTTTGAAACTGATCTTTAAAGTTCTTAATGAGAGAAGTGAAAATAGAGACAGTAGTAGGCTCGTGAATGAAAAGGAAAACATGAGATAAGGAGGATGTAGTTTAAGGAGAATACTCAGGGATAGGTAACAAGTCTTGAAAATGGAAGGAGAGGAATCATAGTGAGGGCTTGACGGTGAAAGATGGGTAAAAAGCAGGAATGATAAATGCTGGCAGTTGATAGGTGGGTAAAAATCTCAGAAGTTGAAAATAAGAATGGTATAAAAAGTAAAGCTTTTGTGATACAACTTATATAAATAGGGATGGCTTTGGAGGTAGTTGATCAATTATTTTATATTTTACTTTGTGTCTGTGTTTGGTTTTTAGGAAGGTGTAAGGGGATTAGCCAGGATTGTCTGTGGTAGTTTACTGTTTGTGTGGCTTTTATCCTGGTCTCCTCAGTCCTGCAACACCCACTAACTTTGTGGGTTTGGACCGTCTCAAGTTGCTTGTGAGTCAAGCTGGAATCATAAACCACAGGGACAAGAACTGTGTTGCAGATGCTCGAGGTGAGCTTGCAGTGTTCTGCCATTTGTTTGCTTTTCCTCAGTGCTGTTGGCTCACACAGGGAGATCTGAGGCTGAGGTTTCTGTATTATTCCATGCAGAGAGCAATTTTCCCTGTGGAAGCAGAGCGTTACCTGCACCACCAGTCCCTGTGAGCCTGCACTTGCCATGTGCTTTCTCATGGAGCTGCCCAAGGGATGGTTATTGTTCAGGACAGGCAGAAAAGAGTCTGTCCACCTGCTACTTAATTTTCTGCTCTGACCGTGTGTGTTGCATTCTGAGCTTAAAGTTTTAGATTCAGTGTTTTAAGCTCCAGACAGAGGGTGGCATTAACTTCATTTTTACACACTACCTAAAGCAGCATCTTGCTGGCTGTCTCCAGTCAGAGGCTTGTCTCTGTAAATTAGCCAACATCCAGCAAGTGTTGCCAGTGTTCTTGTTTAAACTTCTAGAACATATGTCCTTCAGAATATTAGAAGTTACTTTAAAGAAATTTAACTGCAGATATACTCCTTTAAATTCTGATAATCCTGCAAATATTGGTTCATTTGTGGTAGTGGTTGTTGGTTTGATATTGAAAAATGATGTCAGGATTTGATCCTTAAGGATGCTCTGAAACCCAGTTGGAACTTGGCTACTTAACTCGACCAAATTAAAAGTACACAATTGATACAGAAAATAAACCCTATGTAGATTATTAAATGTGTGGTTGTAGCTTATACTTTAGATTCACAAAGCAATCAGAGGTGGGTAGTCTCACTTGCTGTTCCTTTTTGTGCACAGCATGGCTAAAAGCACTGCATAGCCTTGGAAATCTCAGACTGATCATTTTATTTCCTTTTTACTAAAAAGTAGTAGTTACTGGGTTTTAAAAAAAAAAAAAATGGAATCTGACCTATCCTGTTTTCCTCCATCTGCACAACCTGGGGAAGGCCCAAGGATTTCACACTGCTCACACACCAGCTCTTCCTATTTAAGCTGCCAGTGTGCTCTGCAGAAATATTCCTTTTGTGTGTTTTTTAGAAATTCTGGAACAGAAATGTATTTTTACAGCCTAATTCTAAAAATACTTTGCTTTACCTGTATTTTTGCTTTATGTTGGTTATTCACTCCATTCCTACCCACACTGAGCAGTCCCCATAATATTTTGAATAACTGAGAAGATTATAGGTACCTGGTATGTCTAATTATAGGTGTCTGAGAGCATAACATTCCAGGTAGAAAAATCATGATCTCTGATTAATGCATTTGCACTCATCTCTGCCTTCTGAGTTAGTGTTTTCTTCAGCCACAAGTACAGCTGATGATTTGCAGTGATGAATGACAGTAAAATTTGTAAACAACAAGAAGATAATAAAAGCCTTGTGAATTCAACAGGGCTTGAATATGCTAATATCTGCTGGTAATGCTGCTTTCTAAACTGATATTATTAAAAAATAGATTTTAAGAGCTAAAACCACTCAAGTGAATGTGGATGGTTTCACAAAATAACATGGGCATATAGGGTATTATAGGTAATAATTGCATGTTTAGGATGTTTTTTTATATACTTAATGGCAACAAATGCATTTAACCTGCATGTTCATGGATGCTTTTTGTTTCTTTATCAAATTAATTTGGTATCAGAAGACGTAGAGCTGACACTTGAACATTCTCACTGTCACACTGGAAATTGTTGTTTTGTAGGCACACAGGGAATGTGGTGACTCTTACAGCAAAAACACTGAGGAAAGCTGGGCCAGCACAGTGGAAGAATTGCATTCCACTGCAACTCACTGGAACAAAATAAACCCTGTCCAAACCACTGGCAATACCAGTGAGAGACATGGGAAGCTCAGGATGTGTAGCAGTTGTGTTTAAAAAACCAAGCTAACAACAAAACCCTCCTCAAACCTCCCCCACACACATACAAAAAATTCCCCAAACCCACAACAAGGAGGTTTCTTCTCCCCATCCTGTACAGCATTGTCCAAACATAATGAAGTGGACAACTTTCACAGTGGGGTGGATTTTGTAGCCCTTATGGCTTTACATTGCACATCGTCCCACCTCTCTCATCCCCAGCAGTGTCTTGGTGTTTTCAGAAGGGCTTTGTGTGCTCTGTGTGTGGTGGTTTTCTGCATGTGCTGTCTGCTCCCTGCCACTGCCTTCCCTAGAAGAATCCTGGGAAGCTGAACAGGCTGTGTATTTTAACCAGAACAGACACACTGAGCATCTTCCCAGTGGATTTCAGGTTCTTGGCTTTTCAAACCTTACTGGGAGGGTGAGGGAGGAGGCTCACTGAGGGTCTGCGTGGTTGTGCACTGGGTTACTATCAGTCCATACCCGCAGTGAGAAACAGAGCCCTTCAACCCTCCGTTACAGATCACTGGAGGTTACTTTGCTCAGTCTGAGTTCCTTTCCCCTCTCCCTCAAAGGTCGGGTGTTCATTGCAGACACCACTGATTCATTGAAAGTCACAGACTGTAACTATCCAGACAGTAGTTCTGATTTCCCGAGTGTTCAGAGCAATGTGTTAAAGGTCTCTTTCTTATTCCATAATGTAGCGGTGCACGGGGATGTTACTCACCTTTTACCGTGTCTGTAAAGCTTCTTCCCCTTAATTGCCACGACAAATTCATTTGTAAAACCTCTGAGGTGGGTTGTTGACTTTTCACGTGAAGGAAAGGTGGCCTTTCTGACCAAGCCCTGAAAACAATCTGAGTCCACAGAATCTTGAGTGTTATTAGTGTCAAAGCCTTCTCTGTACTTGTCATAAAATTCTGTTCTGTAATTCTGTGCTTTGGGTAAATGGGTCACTAGATGAGATTGACAACAGCATCAGCAATGAAGGGTTTTAAGCTGGAAACTGGATAAGAAAGCAGAGCAATTTCTTTCAAGAGAAATTACACTGATGTTATTTGTTATTGCTGCAGTTAAAGATCTGTCAGGGTTTCCAATTTAAAACCTTGCTTCCTAGAACACTAAAAACATGTGTTTCGAGTCAGAACTTTTTTTCTGTCAGCTCTCTGATGTAAAGGTTAGTCATAATTTCTTATCACTATGGGAAGAACAGGAAAACATTGTGGTGAGATGTTCAGATTCAAGTATGTCTTGGGGTATTTTGGTAGCTTGTTGGGTGGTGAAATTGGACCCTTCCACATCTTTCCACTGCTTGCTAGATGTGGTCTCAAAGTCTTTGTTGGTAAACGCTTGAGTAGCTCTTTAACAATTAAAAAGTTGCACATTTGCAGCATGAAAGTGGGAATTTTGAAACGTGCTTTGTTTGCAAGAATTAGTTTATATTTGATTAAAGGTTGTTGGGGTTTTTTGTCCTGCTGTACTATTTTGTCAGGCTCATCATGTCAGGACAACCTGTCAGCTCAGGAATTCCAGTGTTCATGAGGGCCGGTGTTTTGGACAGAATGAAGGGAACAAGAAAAACCAGGAAGGGAACAGAAGAGATTGTAGCAGTGAGAGTCATGCTTTCAGCTTCCCGAGTTTCTCATGTTTGTCCTTGTGCATTTCTGATGGAAACACTGGGAATGAAGAGGAGAAACACAAGATTATGCCCAAGTCATATTTTTTCTCTTTGAAATTCTGACTGCAGTGTGTGCACCCCTGTGTGAATCAGTGTGAAAATTAAAAGCATCTGCAAACCAGGTTTGCTTTTACCCTTCCATGGCAATAGCTGTATAGATTGTGTCATGGTTTGCATGATCTTGCAGATCCTGAACAAAATAAATTTCCTGAGTGCAAGGAAGTCAGTGGTTGGAAAACGGCCCTTTGTCAATTGACTGCAGTTTATCTCCCTTGCTAAGGCCAAAACATGTGAGTGCTGATAAGCAGGAAGTGTGCAAAACAAAAAAAGCAGGTGCAAGCCCAGTGGCACTGGGTGTGATTCCAGACTCATGGTGTCACACTGTAGCAGAGATACCTACTGCTTGGATGGCAATGAAAGGGTTTTGTGCCTCTGAGAGACCTGGAATGTCGGAAAGACTTTGTCATGGTGTGTGGTGCGTCCATCGGGAAGGCTGCCATGCAGTGGGTACACAGGTATGCCTGACTTGGGTTTCCATGGAGATTCCTTGTACCTCATTACCATAGGTGCATTTTGCAGATAGTTTTTCTTTGCTTAACCTTTTCTCGTTTCCTTTTCTGGGTTGTTTTTATTTTTGGTTGTTTGGTTGTTTTTATTTTTGGTTTATGTTGTGGGTTTTCTGTGGTTTGTTGTTGTTTGGGTTTTGTTTCTTTGGTTGTCTTTTCTTTTTTCCCCCAGTGTAACAAGTTATGAGGTGTTTGGTTTTTTTCGTGTCTCTGGAGTGGAGGCAGAGAGAAGCAGCTGTTCTGTTCAGTGTGGGTGTGGGCAGAACAAGCTGTGGGTGCTACCCCAATGGCTTTTCCTCCAAGCTCCATAACCTCTCTGGATAACTCCAGTGTGCCAGCTGGTAACCATCAGGCAGGACAGATTACACACACGATATGCATCTGAGGTGACATCTTTGCTTCACTTCTCTCAGACAAAACTGATGTACACTTCCAGCTCTCTGCAGGTCACTGCTTGCAACAAGCCAGTGAAACTCTGTTGGTACATGTTTGATGGGTAAATGTGATTTCCAGCAAACAGAATGAGTTACTCAAGTGTTATTTTTAACTGTCTCCTGTTGCCTTTAACTAACTTAGCAAGTGTAACAGTACACTACTTTTCCTTTTTTAAAGTAGCAGCAGATGCATTTCTTGTTGCAGAAGATGAACTTTGAAGGGTTTTTTTGGAAATAAACAGCCTAATGGCCTGGATCTCCCCCTCATATATGACTTTCTTCTCCCCCATCCAATGAGACATTGACCCACCAGACATTTCCAATATAATGGTAATGTGCCAGTGCACTGCTGCTTCTTCTGTACCTGTTGTTAAGTGTTAGTAAGCCTGAATGCATAAGGTCTTAGGGCATATTAGAAAGTGGTGAATAAGCACATGTGGATAATTTGGTTGTGGACTAACAGAAAAGGGTATGGCTTTAGGTGACTGGAGCAGTGTGGTCGTGTGAGAGGGGTAGTAAAAGGAGTGGAATGAAAGATGAACAGGAGCTGTGAAGTGAGGTGATAGATAATGGTATTGTCATAGATGTAACAGGAAGAGAGCAAATGATATAAGAAGGAAAATTCAATTTTAGACACAGTTTATCAAATTTGAATGGCAGGTCGCTTTCTCTTCTTGAGCAAATGTTACATCATATTAGGCTGTCAGGCTGTACAATGGCTAATGTTGGTTTTATTGATTAAGCTCATTCCCCTTTGTTAGCCTGAACCATAAATGTATTTCTTTAACTTGGCTTTAATTTTCACAAACCATTAATAAAAAATTGAAAAACGTCAGTCACACCACTTTTGAGGAACTCAAATTCTTATTTGCAGATGTGCATGGACAAAATGAGGAAATATTGCATCATATTGCAGTAACTCTAAAGAGAGGATAACAACACTGACAGCCAAGGGTCTGAGGCCATTTAGCAGGCACAGCGAAGCTGCTGCTGCTGCAGAATTTCTGGATTTAATTTTTTATTCTTACATGTGATCCACTCTGCCACTGCAGTCACATGTCTGTTAGAAGTTCTGGACTGTTCTAGAAGAGCAGCAGTCCTTCAGTGCTGAATTAGTTGGTTCTGTCACTGTTAACCATTAAATTTAAACACTCGTGTACTGAGAGTCTTGTTGAGCTGTTTTCCTTCACAGCTTTGTGAGACTGGCAGTCATTGCCTTTCTTGTACTTATGCAGAAAGTGATTTAGAGAAGTGAATTATCTTACCTAACTGCATATGGAAAGTGTAAACCTGGTATTACACTGAAGTGCTTTCTGAGCCTGAGCTCTTGTTTTTCCCTCAAGGTGCTTTGCTTTGTCTTTTAGAGCATGAAACAGAAACGGTGATAAAAATGAGACCCAAAATAGGGCATATGCTTATGGAACTATGGTTTTAAGAATGGGCTTTATTTATTTGGTTTAGGGTGTTAGTTTTACTGCCTAACATGAATATTAAATGCTAGGTGTGGTACTCCTGACCTGAGCTTAACTAGGTGAAAATGTCACGCTCTATAAAAAGAAAGGGTTTGTGATTGCCAAATTAGTTTGACACATCTGTGGAACAGCAGCTAACGGGTGAGGTCCACACAATCTCCCTGCTGTTGAGTTCATAACAGTCTAATCAATTCCAAAAGTTCAGTTTCTGTTCCTGAAGGCTGCTTCCATAATGAATTAAGGGAAGCATATCCAATGTAATAATGCATTGTTATGAAGGTTTTAGTAAACTTGCCAAATGTCAGGCTGCTGGTACAGTCATGGTGCATTTCACTGCTGTGATTACAGGGAGCTGTGGTTGTGCTGCTCACCTGGCTGTGGGAATTGAGCTGCAATATCATGCCTGGGGCAGGAGAGAAGTGCAGCACAAAGGTTACACTTTGCAGCGAATATTCAAAACATTAGATTTTTTTTTTTTTTAAAACAGGTTTAATGCCTGCTTCTCTTAAATGGAGCATACAAATGCTCTGGAGCTTATCTAATGAAATAAATAAGACTATTCCTTGTGTTTGAAGAACCTGGTGTTCTCCCAGATGCAGTGTGGCAGCTGAAAATTACTTTTGATAACTGTAAACACTATGTCAAATAGTTACTTTTGGGTGAGAATTGGAAAAAAACATTGATATTTGACTAGAAGTGCTCTGTAAGAAATAAATGGTTGCTCCTGTTTATGGGTATGGTCGGTTTAGAACTTGTAGTGGACAATGAGGTTAACACCTTATAATTTATGGATGAGTTTCTGGATCCTCTGTGTCACTCAGCACGAAGGAATGTTAATGCTGATCTTACCAGACAGTGGTGGATTTCTCTAATGTCATGTTCAGTTGAATTATGTCAGGAATGAATAGTGTGCATAGCAGAAATGTAAGAAAATGTTTCACGAGGGAAAGCTGAGCTCTTTTGCATCCACAGAACTTAGAAACCTCTCTGTGCACATGAACACTCCCAGAAAGTGGTATTTAATCAGGTGTAGTGGAATGTGATCAATGTGGTTTTTATACTCCAAGGAAAATAATCAGAACTGATAGAGAGATACAGGACTAGATTTGTAGATAGGCTGGGCTGGGCTCTATTCTAGGAAGGATAATGTGTTCACAGATCAGTTTTGCCCCAAATGATGCCAAGAGCACTTAACAGGTGAATGTACAGGTCATATCAGCTACCTCTGGTTAACTGTGGTCAACAGAGCAGAGCGATGCTACCTGAGAGAGCAGGCTAGAAAATGATGAAGAATGATGTCTCCAGCTGAAAGAGGAGAGGGGAATTTCAGTGAGCAGACAGCAGTTTAAACAAGTTGAGGTTCAGCCAGGACACCTTGCTGATTCCCCCCAAACACTGCATGGCAGAGGAGGAATCATCCTTCTCATAAAGAAAATAAATTTCAGGGTAACTTGATCTTTGAACTTTGAAAGCTCTTCTTAAACTGGAATTTGTGCAGGCAAAGTGAATAAAGAAATTCAGCGGGGGCGGGGAGGGGGGAAGTGTAATAATTGAATCTTGAGTTTGGCGTGCAAAAAAACATTTGTATAAAATCAAGTTGGTGGTGTTTTACTTCCCTTGAGACTGTGGAATGATGTGGCTTAAACAGCAAGTGGTGGAAGGCAGCACTTTCCCTGGATAGATAGTTTCTCATTATTCATGAAACGTCCATGGAAAATGCCTTGCATACACAACAGCAGTGGGGGGAGGACTGCAAGCAGGGAGAGAAGGACATAATGGAATGTCACTGCGTTCCTTGTAGTATAATGTGACCTTTCCATTAAATTAACATTATGCTGTCTGAACAGAAGGAGAGCTGAGATAGAGAGTATTTTTAGGGGATGATAGTCAAGTTAATTAGGCAGCTATAGCTGTCATTCTGTACATTAAGAGCTCAAAAGCAGGGTATGGGGAATGGAAATATAATGTTGGTTTGCATTCCATTCATTTGGAAGAAAGAGTTACTTTGTGTTGATTGTGAAAACCAGGCTCTGATGTTGTTTGGAGTGCTGTAGCCTGTCCCCTGTTTTTCTCTGGTGTATTAGAGGGAGGTTTTAACTTAATTCCTCAATGATTTGCTGCTAAAAGGTTTATGCATCCTCTCTGCTAATCTAACGGGTATAAAAGACAGATTCCACAATCCTTATTGGCGTGGAGGACCCAGATATTTCATATGCCTGTCTATCAACCTCAGTGCAGTAATCACAGTGTAAGGCACCACTTTTCAAATGAAACAGGGCTAGATTTTGGTCTGTGGGCATTGACATTCATTCACATCTATTCAGTTTCATTTAAGGGTCAAAAGATGCTTCATAAAGCCAATATGACATATTTAAATTCATAATGGCTCATTCATACACTGCATCCATTACAAATCTTCCCTTTTTAAGAATGACTCTTGACTTTCTCACAAGTTTCCTTACTCATAAAAGGCACATTCTAGCTGCATTACATCAGGCTCCAGATAACAATCCACGTGTTTGAAATAAAGGGATTGCAAAGCTGTTAAGGTTATTTGTAATATTTCCTGTGCTGCAATTCAGGTCAGGTTGCAGCAAGTTACAGAACCCACTGAAGCCTCTGGCCAGTGCTAGTTGCTGTGTGTGCTGTGTCTTTGGCCTTGAGCTAAGGCCTGTGGCACTGCTGGGAGGGTGAAATCATGTCATTCCTCATCTGTTAGAGCAGCCCTTGGACTGCAGTCTGAAATGTATTTGCTTCAATGGTTTTGGCCTCAGTGCTTCATTTCCCTCCTGCAGGTACAACCAGTGATCCAACAGCCTCATTTGTCTGCCATTCTGAGGATCCTCCTCTGTCTGAGTGATATTATTTAGTCCCACTGTCTGTCAACATTTCCTTCCCAGTGCTTTGGGATTTTGATCGTGTTTTTGATCTTTGCTCTGTCTCACTTGATTCCTCCCTCTCACCTCATTCTTTAATGCTCATGCCCCTCGAATCTACCAGCTCCCAGTTCAGATAGAGGAAGACTTACAGCTTTATTAGAGAAATGATCCTCAGAGCTCCTTCTTTGCCCTGCTGTTTGGGGAGCTATTTGTTTTAAGAATAAATGAAGTTATCTCATAACCACGGCCTGAAAATAAAGAACAAACTTTATCTTTTTGATGGGCAGAAAGTCAAACCTGCCATGTCTGACGGTGTTAGGAAAAGACCCACCTGATGGAATTCCTCCACGACTCCACTTGTGTGTTTGTGGGCCGAGCAGCAACCTTTCCCTACTGACACAGAACCCCCTGCCAGCCTCGTGCCTGAATACAGGGCAAGAGGAAACAGGAAAGGGCTGGAAGGCTGATAACTCTTAGAACTTGTACTTTCTTGCAAGTGTCTGATCCTGGCAGCTTCACTGAGTGCCTGGTGAGGAATGCTGTGGCTGCTCTGGGTTCACCATGGTCAAGCAGGACAACCTTAAGCCACAACACAGTATCAGCTTGCTAACGATGAAGATATTGCCCAAAACATGCTGAAATAGATGGATTGTGATCCATCTGCAGCATAATAACAGCACAAGAGGAGGATGAAATCACTTGCTGGATTTAAAGAGGGTTTATATTCCCCTCCTAAGTGTTTTCTAAAGCTGGTATTTACTGCTCTATTTGCTGTTGATCAGTTATGCCAGAACTAAAAATATTTATGGCTTTTGTGCAGTGCATTTATCACCTTGAGAATATAATTAAAAATCTATAACAGTCGTCCTGTAATTAAACCTGAAACATCTTCTAGTACATCACAGTGGAATTGGACCTGATCTCCCTCTAGTTCTGAACCTGTTTTCCAACAGGCAGATGGTTCAAATAAAGGATCTGTTCAGTTGTACAAAGGAAGCCTTTCACATGCATAGGACCAGCACAGCATTGGCTTAGAGCATAGGATTAAAATATTTTCTTTTATGCTGCTTTATCTTGTTGGTACTTTGTCTTAGGCAAGGTTATGTATTTATGAGCTCAAGAAACTGAGAGTTTTTGTACTATAAGAGAAGAACATTTAAGTTTTCTGTCAACACCTGCAGCAGGTAACAGGTTATCTACAGGTATCTACCACACACTGCTTCCACTTTTTTATTAGGTTACCCTGAAATGTGGGAAATTAATTCCTGGAGTCAGTGCCAGCTAAACTGACAGTGGATCAAAGCTGTGAGACAAATTGCTCATTACAGTTCAGGGAGCTGAATCCTCTGTGCAGACAGTTGTACCCTCACTGGAGGCTTCTTGGGCACTTCCCCCACCAGCTCTGCCTCCCCAGCTGCTGCTGTTGTTGGGGAAGCTCATAGGTGGATTTCTGTAAAATAAGCTCATCCTGAACCCCCCTCAGAGGCACTGCTGTGTCTTGGAATTGTTATTTGTTTGGTTGGGTTTGTTTCTTGTCACCCTGTTTAGAGCTGTTGTCACTATGCAACAGCCTGAACTATAAACAATGATGTTAATCCATGAAAAATGAGAAATTAAACCTTGGCAGGATCCTAGTGATCCTTGTCCAGGTTCATCAGATGAAAGCTCTGGTTTTATTTTTTTTTCTGACTTTTTCTAAAAGCTTGGCAGCACAGAATTCGTTCAGCTTTGCTGTCTGACAGGAGTCACTCTTGCTGATTGTGAGCTTGTTTCATCTCTTAGTGAAAGCAGATAAAAACACTTTTAAAAACCCAAACAAACAAAAAGAAAAAACCAACCACAAAAAAACATTTTCCAAAGAGTCACTTTGCTGTTTCCACCAGCTCATCAGAAACGTTTGAATCCTTCCCTTTAAGAAAGCTGCTTTCAGGGAAATACTGTGCATGTAATTTCTTTTCCCCCTTCAGGTATTTCACTTTCAGCTGTTCCCGTAAATTAATGTTGGCTCTGATTATCTGTGTGAGATCTGAGTTGGTGTGTGGTGAGTCAGAGCGAGTTGTCTGTGTAAGCTGGAGGCTCTGGAGCAAAGCTTTCAGCACCCCTGGCTTGTCACAGAAAGGGGGATGAATGCGAGTCTTTGTGCCTTTGCTCTGAGGTCAGCTGGAAGACACGAGTGCCTGCAAACAGTGATTTAGTGGCAGAGTGACACACAGCCTTGGAACTAATGGGACACAAACTAGGAAATCAAAACAGAGGCAACGCTCGAGGAGAATGGGCCACAGATGTAACACAGTCTGGGTGTGCAGCTGGCAGGGCCACCACAAACTGCTGCTCAAAATAGCTGTCCTTCAGAAAAGCAAGTTTTGGGGGTGTAGCTGCAGCTTATTCCCTTATTGAGGTGTCAGGTATTAGCAGTTTGGACTGACTATCATTTACAAGTAGTGCAGGGCCTTCCTAAATATGAAGATATGAATATGAAGTCACAGAGGGGATTTATTTCCAGATAACCCAGACAAATTTATGCCAGAATGGTGACGAACTTAGCTGATGTCCAGCCTACCCTCAGTACAAAGGAGGGGGATGTGTGTGCCTACGTGTTTAAGTTTCAGTATAAATAAGAAATAGATAATAAAGAGAGGCCATTACACTACATTGAAAACCCGGGAGAGCAACTTACTATGACTGTGGTAGAGCTATAAAGGGTGTTTTGGATTTTGTATCAGCAATACTCTGCAATCTTACATAAAACACAGACACTTAGACCTTTCTCTTGACACGTTCATCTGTCTCATGTTTATCATGGGTGAAGTTGGTGCCAGCCAGTCTTTGGATAGACATTCATTCTGCTGTTGCAACGTGGACCATATTCATCCCTGTCAAAACAGAGATTCAGTTTGCATTTTTATTCCAGCAGAGCATTTGACCCTTTGACAAAAATATGCTTGAGTGAAATTAAACAGTGGTTCAGAATTTGGTTATATTTTGTTTGTAAACTCTGTGTTTTCAATTTACATGGGGAGAATACACATTTATATAGCAGCCAGTATGTACTCTGTTTATTCTCTACAAAGTGCTATTGGAGAAATATGGTAAGAAATATTTAAGCATTCTAATAATCTTAGTCTTTAACTTGTACCCAAAAATGCAGGTTTGTTTTAGGGAAGCAACAGGAGCATCTGCCTGGAAAAATAACAATGGAACTATCAGTCCCACATTGTGATGTGCATGTGGTGAAAAGATTACTTTTTTAGGGCTGGCAGATGCACTCACTTTACAGGTCATTAAATTTCTCATTATACAAACTCAATCGTCTGAGTTTTTAAAATATGATTTGGAATATCCAAAAGATTAGACAGTATGCAAGATAAATGTAAAAGCTTAAGATTTGATAGACAAAACATAATGGGACAAAATGATGGGTAAATTCCATAATGATCCTACTCTATTATTCTCGTTGTCTAACTACTCCATATGGAAGGTTCCATTCTGACCTTAGGTATATCACTGCATGCAGAGTTACACCAAACAAAATCTGGGTTTTGCCAGTGTGCTGAGGGATTCTGATTCATCTTTCTGTGTTCTTTGAGGAGAGAATCTGTAGCAGTAATTTGTGCATTAGGATTTTATCCATCTTGATGAGTGGAGAAAACTGCAGCCCTTTAAAATGCTTTAAAGTGCTGTGATGATGGAAGAGAACTGCTGTTACTGAACTTCTCGAATATTTCTTTGCTTATATTTGTTTTTCCTAATCACGGGGTCTTAACTGTCGTAGGGAAAAAAAAGTTCCCTCCCCTCCTTCCCCCTCCCTGAAGTGGTTGTAGTGTTCGGCTGCCAAAAGCTCAGGATCTACAGATAACGACTTTGGTGGGGTGAGCGGAAAGCGGTAAGTTTTGATAATTGTTTAGCCTGAGTAATAATTCACTTGGATTTCTTACTTGGAAAGCAATCTGTTAGCACGGCTCTCTGCCACACAAGTGTTCTTAGGAAGGCCATAGATGGGAAGAAGTGATGTTTAATCAGCTGAGCTTTCTGTTGATGTTGGGTTTCCATTATTTTCTTTCACAGAAACGTGAGTCACTGTGATCCCAGGATATCAACATGTAAAGTGCCACTAGTGAGCTGGCAGGGCACAAGTGAAACAATTGCTTTAACAATTGCTCAGGCTTAATCTTTTCCTATACATTCAACATTTTCTTCTCCACTCACAGTATTGCTGTCCAGCCTTTCCAACACCTTCCAGCTGCTGTTACGTGAGGTTTAGATATAACTCTGGAAAAACAGAGCTATGAAACAGAACACATTATCTTAAACATTGATCCTAAACCCAAAACACTGCCATTTCACTAAACTATCCCAGAGCTAATTTTAGATTATCCACATGGATTGTCCAGAAATCAGATTCTTGATATATCCCTAAGACCTCTCAGACCTTAAAATAAAGAGCAGTCGTTCACACTGATAAAGACTGTGGTAGATTTTATAGCTTCTTGCCAGATTATACATGTGGGCCAAATAAGTTGCCTACTGCAACAGGGCTTTGGTAAGTGAGTTATGTCACTGAATGCTTCTTAAATTAGTTCTGGGTAATCAAGTGATCTGTAATTGGAGAAATCCAAGGTGGATCTCTTCTGCACAATCCTGAACAGCAAACCCTCAGTCTTCAGCACAGGAAGAAAGTTAATCACTAAGAGACCTTTTAAAGCTTTGCTGTGGAAGAGGTTCAGTAATGTCCATTTTTTTAGTATGCCAGGATCAAAATAAAGCCTTGGATAAAGATCATTGGCTTATTTTTGTGTCCTGTGAGTATAGAAACACAAGTGAAAATCACCATGGCTATTCCAGTTATTCACAGCTTGGTCACTTATGTGGTTTCTTCCAAATCATTGTTCACATCAGATGGCTGTCAGACTTTGGCTGCCTTTATCTGTGTGGGAAAAAATAAGTATATCTCATTGGGATGAGACATTCTAGAAGCAAGTGCTGGGTAGTCACAAAACTTGCTCATGTAATTAGGAACTTTACATCCTGTACTTTGGCTCCGAATACCAGGAAAATTCTCTAAGCCCTTTCTCCTTTCTTTTTTTTTTTTTTTTAACTCCAGTACAGGTGGGTGCAATGGATGCTAATAAACCTTACTCACTTAAGCTGACAGGTTTCTGAGACATCAGCACAGCAAAATCACCCACATAAAGGTGATAATTTTGAAATTCAACTTTCTTGCATGGGAGAAGTTTTCTAAAAGAATTTAGGAAACTATTGTCTCAGAACTTGAGGTAGAAATCTTTGGGGCTGATCCCACTGTGTGTTCTGTTTAGAGGGCAAAGCTGGACTTGCTTATGCATCCCCAATTCCTTCCAGAGGTGAATTTAACCATAATTAGTTGTTCATTCTAGCCATAGTTTTTCTGTCCCTAAGCCAACTAAAAAGCCTCTTTCTTTCAAGGCAGTCCTGAGGTCTGGTTTGTTTGCAATAATGTCTCTTACAAAGCACAGCCAGCTCTTTCTTCCACGTGAATCTGTCATACTTGGCCAGCTGTTGTTTGAGACATTTGTTCCAGGAAGACTGTCATACTGTATTTTTAATGTGTTTTTCTTTGTTGTTGGGGTTTAAAGTGATTTTTAGGTCTCAGGAAAAATGCCCACTTGATTATGCTGGATGAGATTTTCTATTTATGGACAAAAGCAGTGGGGTGGTGCCTGATTGCTCCTCTCACAGAGGGTGTTTCTGTGGGAATGGATGCAGTGTTGATGATGGTTTTGGCCCCAAATTCATTTACTTGCTAAATGGGCTACAGCAAAATACAGGAAAAAAGACTCCAAAGCCCGTCTCTTTTACCCCAGGCTGTAGAACATCTCACTGCATTGTCTGCATTGACTTGGCAGTTGAATGTTTTTTCCCATTATGTGTCTGACAGTGAAATAGGAAGTAGCTCATAGTTCTGAGATATTTGTTTTTCTGGGCCAATGATGGTACTTTTATTAGAAGTCAGCTCTGTTTCACTGAAAAAGTAAATAACTTTTTAGACATGTCTGCACTTTAATAAGACATTCAAGAACTGTAAGATGCATACTAGGGGAGTTATTTTGGAATTCTGGCAAATGTGACTGTGGTTTTAGACAACAAAGGCACTCCATTTGCAGGACTGATCTCTGTGTGAAGGAGTGTCCCTGAGCTTAAGGTACAAGGTGAGAATTACACTCCTTTCCTAGAAGTGACTATCTCAGAAAGGCATTTACTACTTAAACATCATCTTCCTAAACTGCCTGGTTTCCTTACCTTTTTCAACTGTTTGTTTTTAAGGCCTCTGTTTTTGCTGATTTAATTGTACTTCTGGGAAACATTTGGACCCAGGGCAGTGTGAAGATCATTACACAATGTATTTACTCTCAGGCTCCTGAGCCAGTTGAGCATTTTGCACTACTCTGCCATGGCCAGCTGAAGCACCTCCTGGCTATGAGGACCTGTGAGGGAGAAGCAGAAAGTCCTCTAAAAGTGCTTAGCTGCAGGCCAGCTTGATGCCACTTCCTTGGTGCTATAACATTTAGTTTCAGCTGGATGATAGAATTTCATCTCTAGGTGAACCAGCTGTACTGTGAAGGGGGATAAAGCAGATGATCACTGTCAGACACCTTGTGAGGAGTTCAGTAACGGGTCAGCTGAGCCAGCCATCCCAGCATATGTCCTGTGAATCGAGATGCAGAATTCTGGAGATGGAAAATGACCACCCTGCTTCAGTCTGAGAACAAATCCGAGCAGAGGTCACATCAGAGTGAAATTTCTTTTACTCAGCCCATGAAATGAACACATTGTCCTGCTCACATATAAGTGCCAAGACTTTTAAAGGAGCTGCCTGAAACTCTGAAGATCTTAAGGTCCACGAGGAGTTGTGATAAGAAAGAGAAAAAGGCAGAGGGCAAGGTGTCGACAGCACATCTGAAATCCACTTTAACTTTAGTGCTCAGCAGCCACAAGAAGAACAGTTGTGGAATGTTAAACTAAGACCTGGTTGAGGAGAGAGGAGGAGGTTCAGCAATTTGCCTTCTTTCACGTTCTTTGGTGACAATGACAAATGCTGTAACATTCAGTCAGACTGTGGGAGGGGATCTGGGGCTTCCACACTGAGATGAAAGCTTTTGGTTCCCTGACCTGCTTTCTACACCCTGCTCTTCCTGTACACACTGTAGGTGCCCAGGGACAAGGCTCTTGTCCTGCTGTACCTTCACTCTTCACACATGCAAAGAGGATGACAGCACACTGCTGCTGGCCAAGGAAAGAATGTCCTGAGGATTGATGTCTTAAAGGTGGTCAACTGCTAAACCACTGCAGTAATGGGGGCCTTGTAATTATTACAGATAGATGGGCTTGGAGTCTTCACTGCTGCTGGATGGCAGTGCAGCCCCTGCAGTCCCTCCATCTCTGCCTTGCCAGAAGGTTCTGTCCCATCCATCACACCCAGAGCCAGCCGTGCTTACTTACACATCCATGACCTCTGGGTGTGAGTGTTACTGCTCAGAGCTGGGAATGGAGCCAGGGGAGAGGGAAGATCTCACTCTGGTTTATTAACACACTGACAGGAATAAGTGCTGTGCCTTAAACTTAAACACTAAAGAGTTCCCATGTTGGTGTTTAGTAAATAAAAGCCAGCTTGGGAGAAGCCATGGAAGTTCAGAAGGAAACAGGAGGTCTTGGGGATTCTTTCTTTCTGATTCCTGAGTAATGAGGGGACAACTTGAAAGCTGAACAACATAGTAAAGTGTTAACAGTCTTCAGAGCTGAGAGCAGTGAGCAGTGGCCAAAACCAAACATTAACTTCTGCATACACTGTTTGTTTATTGAGCTAATATACTTCACCCTCTTTTTTTCCCCCCTCCTGTAAGAGAAGTGCTCTGATTGGTCTTACCACGGCTGTGTTTTACTTTTGTGTTAATTTTTCAACTTGAGTGTTCTTTGTCCTCTACCAGGTGGCAGTCATCACGTGTTCTTTTCCATGGCTCTTATTGATTTGGTCAAAAGTAATTAAAGAGATAATTTGTTCTCAATTACATTTCCCTGAATTTCCTGAGGCTGGTAACTCTGCTCTCCAGCTGCATCTTCCCCCAATTCCTTCTCAAATTAACTTTGCTCTCACTGTGAAATAAAACAGAAGAGTGGGTTCTTTTTTGTTGTTTGCTGCTTTTGGATTGAGTGGAGACTCTGTGCTGTGGCAGATATCGATCTGCTCATTTTATTAGGTGCTCCTGCCTTGGTTCATGAACTCTCATGTTTTAGCATAACATTGCAATAAGAAATCCTGTGTTAGACCAGCAGAAGTAAGAAACCAATTCTTTTAAAAGATGTTTATGGATGTTTCTGCTTTCTGAGTGTCCTTTGTGCCTGAAGGGCTCTTTTCAGCACTTTTGTAATCTGTTTTGAACTCCACTAATGGCAAGAAGGAAGCGAGCGCTATTGTGGTGCAGATGGGGTTTTCTTTTTCCCAGTTTAACTCAAATTACATTAATTTCGAGTAGAATGGATTTTTTTGGCCATCAAAAATGGCTTTGGAACATTTGGTTTTCTGGCAGAAGATTTGGCAAGAACGTTTGTAATTCTGACTTAAGTGGGGGAAAATATCTAGAAAACATTAGCTAAGGCTGAGTAATATTATCATTGCCAGTATGCACCAAAAAATGTGAATAAAAGGCTTTGGGAGTGTTGTAAATACCTAAATTGCTGGCACATTGCCCAGAGACCTGGGAAATGACAAAGGTGGCATAGAGAGATGTCATATAGAAGTGATCTTTCTTTTTTTTCCCCATCTTATTTGCATTGACTTCCAACGACACATTTTAAAAATTTTAAATTAAATTAATTTAAAATTCAAATTAAAATTTGAATGAAAGGAGTTTTTGAAGATTATAAAGATGGCAACTCAAATGGTGCAGGTGCTTAAAGAGTTAAAAGTAATTGTAGGGCAAATGCACTGACAACAGTAACATTAGAACCGTGATTAATTTGATGCAATTATTTTACGAAACTTACCAAACTTATATTTACCAAACTTATCAGAATTAGTAAATACTCTTTGGAGGTAAGAAAATGGAAAGAAGATTTTTCCCAGGAGTATGAGAAATGGATGGAATAAACAATGCCAAGCTATTGTTATGAAAACAACAGGGTTTTTTTTCTGTACAGATGCTTTCCATTCCTATAATATCAGAATGCTTCGTGGATGTTTGGAAAAGGAGTGTTATTTTTCCCATTCCAGACACGGGAAGTAGAGGCACAATGAGCTGTGGAGTTTGTATTAAAATTCATTGTAGTCAAAAAAAGGCTTCTGCTAGCTGGGATAAGGTGTTAAATGTTTTATTTAGGATGCCAGAGGAAATTTCTGACAGAGATGAAATTGAATCTATTTATTCCAAATTTCCTCCTCATGCCTTCTCTAGCAGACAACCTTTCTCTGACTTCTCAGCTGTCTCCTTCCATTTGCCTGATCTGTCTCTGTATTGACAGTAACGTGTTCATTGGAGTGCAGAACGAGACCCAACAAAGCTGGACCTGCCGGGCTCATTAAAACTCCTCGTGGCAGAACTGTGGGATGAGGCCCCTCCCTGTCGATGCCGGGACCCTTCCTGACCGGAGCAGCCCATTGGAAGCTGCTACAACAGCTCTTACCAAGAGCTCCCCTTGGCAACGGAGATTCTCAACTGCAAAGTGCTTTGCATTATTTATGTGGCACAGCACAGCCTTAACAAATCAGGTATTTTTGCTGATATTTATATCTGCACCTTTGATTGTGGCTTTTTTTTGTTGTTGTTGTGTTATGGTTTTTTTTTAAAGCTGAAGCACTAAAATAGCGTTACTCTCATTACTCTAAAACAAATCTTCATTTTCTGCAATTTATTCTTCGTGACATCCTTTGTCTTGGAGCCTCTCGTGTTTAATTGAAAATTCTCTTTTGGTCCTGATGCCTGTTCCATGTTCCCACTTCCCAGTGAAAGGGCAGAGAGGGTCAGGAGTGAGCAGCAGTATTAAAAGAAGAAATAGGAAAAAAAGAAATCCTGAGTGCATGGCTAGAATATTGCCTTTAAAATTCAACATTTACAACCTTGCCTGCAGAACAGCAGTAGTCACTTCTACATGTGGTGCTTTACAAAAGCTCTCTAAACACTTTTATAAAATAAAAAAATTTATTTCTTGAGGTCACTCTCGCCTTTGGATGACTAAATGTTGGCTTGTGAGGAGACTTTGCTGATTTATTGTCATTAGAACACATTAACAGTTTGCAAATGTAATCCTAATGCTCCTACTGGAGTGATATGTGAGAAGGAAGAAGAGTGCAATAGGTGTGTCAATCTATCTTTGACATAACATATAGACTTAATTAGTTACCCAGAATGAAAAAACTTTGTGAATTGCAAAGGAAACAGGTTCTGAATTCAGCTTCAACAAAGCCAAACAAAATTAAAGCAAACAAACAAAACCACAACCAAAAACAACAACAAGATTGAAAATGTACACCCTAAAAGCATGATTATTGTACCTCGATTCTCCATCCATAGTTGGCATATCCTCCACTAACTCAGGCTACTGCTAAAAAAAAACTTGAAGAAAGTTGGAAAATTTCAAAACTCAGAGAATGACATCTGCAAGGATGACAGATGTGGGACATGGAGAGAATGTTTAATAAAAGGATGGATTTGTCAGAATTGAGCAATTTTTTATGTCCAGAAATGTCTAGAAGAGAAAGTGGAAATACTTGGGAATTGTCAGGGTAAAATCCATAGTCTGCAGGTGGGGGTTTTGACTGAAACAAGTGATTCAAAATATTTTTTTCATCCAAAACCACTCGACGATGCTGCAATTTTCTTTCTAAAGATGAAGAGGTCACTGTGTAAGGCAGCGAGCAGGAATCCCGGGTCTTCCCGCGTGCTCCTCTCCAGCTGGGATAGCCCTGGGAGGGGTCGCCTGCGGGTCCTCGGGAGCGGAGCCTGGACAATCCGGCGGCATCGAGCTCCACCTGCTGCAGCGACTCTGCAGCATTGCTGCCCTCCTTCTACCCGGAGCTGCCCCAAGCCAGCTCGAGAAAAATGACAGTAATCATTTTCATGGAAAACTTCTGGGTCATTTCCTCGTGTAATCTCACTTTATGATGATGTTTCGTATATTACTTAATAGGGTTTTTTTAAAAATCGTAGTTTCTTACATATGGTGTTGTGTGAGATTTATTTTTTTAAACATCACTATAATGAAGGCAGGAAATGATCACTGAAACAGGCCTTTTGATGGCTTAAAGCAAATTAGATGAACTATGATGAAAGTCTTCTTAGGTTGGAAACACTAAAAAAACCCCAACACCCAAGCTCCCAAGATTGTTCAGGTTGTCATGATGATATAGTGCTGAATGTAGCAAATTAGACATACCAGTAATGTTCTCTGGTTTTATATCTGCACTGCAAATTAAAAAGAGAGATCTCCACTGTTCTCTAATTACTACTGTTACTGTTCTAAGCTCAGATTGCACCTTTTCAGTACATGGCATTGTAATGAAAGATGATGATGCTGAGGAGGAAGCTGCTCCCTGCTGTTCTCTGTGCTGAGGGTGATTGAATCCCATGATCAGTGCCTGAGTGGAGGTGGGGCTGTGACACCTCCCTCCTTCAGCACCTGAGCAAAGGGCAGGCAGCTCTTTTTCCTTTCCCCATGGCCTGGCAGAGCTTGGTGGGCAGAGAGAGGATGCAGAGAGATGTTGCAGCTGAGAGAACTTTTTTTTCAGTGCTCAGTGGCATTAAACACTCAAAATGAATGATGTTAAATGGCTCCTGACCTTACCAGTGGGCAGGGAAGTGGTGCTTTCAAGCCATTGAAACCTGAGGGCTGAATTCCCCCACTCTTCCTGCCCTTCAGTAGGAAGTTATTCTTACTCCTAATTTGTTTTAATCATGTCATTCCAGGTATCACCATGTGTAGAAGCAATGGTACCTGGCTGTTGGCAACCTTTTGCTGCTTCTGAAAAACAAATAACAACAGTGCCATGAGCAAAGCAGACTAGAAATTACCTGCTCCTGGGCTGTCCAAATCAGATAAATCTTCTAGTTTTATCTTTAAATGCAGATAATGTGTGCAATTAAAAGAGGAAAAGCTCCCTGCAGGCTATCCCTGTATCAGATGATGAGAAATCTGACACGGGTTCACAGGTTTTGGTGGTGTTGGGGTGGTGCTGAGGGGATTGGTGTCACAGGTTAAAGACAGGCCTTGCAGAGAAGACAGCCATAAGGAAATAGTAACTGAAAAGGAGAAAGAAGATCAGGGCATGTTCAAATACATAGAATTTAGTGGATTTTTCACTGAACTTTCCAAAACTGTCCCCTGATATGAGTTAAAGATTGCCCAAAATCTGAAAACTTCTCTGGTTTTCACAACCAATCTGCTTCTGAACCAGCTTCTCTGAAGGTGTTTCACCGACAGAGTCTTCTATTCTATCCATCTGACAGCTCTCCACCTTCAAGGGTACTCTGAAATTTAGAAGGGCTGATCAGAGGAAGTAATTATTTGTCTTTTAGCATTCTTTATGGTTTGGATAGATCAGCTGTGCTCTTGGTGGTACACAAATGAAGTTACAAATATTTAAGGGTTTATGCTGGATTTTTTTTTAAGTGTTTTGTCTGGTAACTCATTTCTAAACTCCAGTCTAGTTTAAAAAGCCTGTTTTCACAGATAAGGCATTTAATATACTTGTTTGTGGGCTGCCTCAGTCATCCCAGTATAACATCGTTGTTTGCAGTTCTCCAGTGGGTGAAGGTGTTGCTCCTCACACTTTGAACCTTTGTTCTGCTGAGATCTCACACAGGAGCGTAAATCTGGAAAGAATTTTATGCCTTCTCAAGTCAAGACTCCAACAAGCAAAGTGCTCTGCTCTTCATTTCTTTTTTTAAATGCTTGAACACTTGAACAAAGTTGGGGCTTTGCTCTATTGGGTCAAAGCTGCACAGCATAGGAGGAGTTTCATCCACAGCTCCCGGTCTGCTGGGCAGCACTTTTTGTACATCAGCTCCACCCTGACTACATGGATCCAACTTCCTAGGGCCAGCTTTGGATTGCTTGGAATCACTGAATGAGCTCTTTGATCTAAAACTAGCGCTGGAAAGAATTACTGTCTTCATGTCCTTGCAGCCGCATTCCGTACACTGCTGAGTGATCTGAAGGCTTTTAATAATCTACCTATATAATTTTTTTTAATAGGCAGGAATGTCTCTTTTTTCCACTTGAATACCCTGATGGTTGAAGGAGTTCTGAGAGAGTGTTTGTGTCTGACTTCAGGGCTTTTTATGGCTCTGTGCCTTCCTTGGGGGTGAAAGCACAGACCCAAGAATAGTGGTCTATCCCAGTGTATATCCTCAGGAAAGAGCAGTTACAAGTAAGTAATTTTCTATTCCTGGTTGGGAATTGGATATTCTTTTTATACTAGACACAGTAGTCTGTACAACAGCCTTGCAAGAGAAGAGTTGCATTCCTAGGCGTTTAAGCACAACGATTTATAAAACATGCATTTTGCACAGTAGCTTGTCAGCAGGTACTTCCTATGAGAATCTCTTTGTGCACCAAAGGTACTTGCTGACAAACCAAGTTTTTCTACCCTAGACTGGTGTAGACACTTCTGCTCTGGTTTGCATCTCTGTAGAAAAATTTATTTGCACCACTCCATTTAGAAAATTATGACCTGCTGCAGTGTTTCAAATATGGTTACGTGGTTTTGTTTATTGTTTCTTAGGAACCAGTGGGGGAAAATAGAAGTAGAGGAAAAACGACTTGAAGTGGCTGAGGTTGCTGCTAACAAGTACTCTTTCAATCCAGAGGTGAGAGTGGTGAAGCTTTGATTCAGGATCAAGTTAAAGAAGGCACCAGACAAACATCATGCTTTAATTATTCATAGGGATACCTGTTTGCTGAATTCAAGGTTTAAAGTTTACTGCACGTAAGGAACCAGCCTTTATTGGCTGATGAACATTTCCTAGGTTTTATCTGGTAAAACTCCTCCTGAAGGTATTAGAAAGAAATCACTGATGAGTTGTAGGGTCTCTTGTAATTTAGTAAAAATAGTGTTCTGAAAATTCAGTTCAGCTGTGTTAGTAATTCCATGGATCAGTTCTAGAAGACTGACCTTTAAACTGCATTACAGTTTAGCACAGAAATGGCTATTAGATTCAAAATTACTTTTTTATTTCAGAAATTCATATTTTATTAAAGCACACAGGTCAATATTGCACATTCTTAGACCTCAAAAACCTGAAGTTGAAAGGGCTGTTCCTTTGGGTGTTGTGAGGAGCTGCACAAATGACTGTTGTTGAAGATCTAACTTACATCCAGGGTTTCAGCCTTTGCCCGGTGTGACCTTAACTTACAATTTAAAATATTGAAAGGCTTGGAGGTGATTTTAGTTAAAATGCCACTTGTGGGTCGGCACAGGACAGTTTGTGTGGTGAGTCTGTTCATCCAAGACCACCCAAGTGAATTTGCTGCTTGATACATTCTTGGGCCTGTCATACAGCTGTGCAGTTCCAGACCAGGCTGGGGCTCTATCCCAAAGCAATTCAGGCCTTGGAAATATAAAGAAAATGTTGGAATTAAGACACAATTTAATTTCTCTGTATGCATTTAACAATTACCAGAATCCAGCAAAAATTTTAATTTTTCATCATGTGTCATCTTTGTTAGCTTATTTAAAATCTGTTCCATCTCTTTTTCTTTAGAATAAAAATAAGTGCCAGGCAGCTGATTTGAGTGTAGTTTTTATTAAAAAAAAATTAGTAAAACATAAACAAAAGAGAAAGGATGGTGCATTTGCAGATATAAAAATTGACAAGTAACATTAACTTTAAATTCTTTTTTGATAGTTTTCCTTAAGAAAGAAAGCCCAAATGTCAGCCTGACTTCAGCATCCAGTAGTATCTCACCTATCACAACTCAGTATTTAATTTCCTTTTTTAACTGACTCAAAGTAGCCTCTCTTGTGTGGGTGAGGATTTCTGTATGGGTCCAACAGCGATCAGCAATGTGCTCTTCCATACTTCCAAGGTGCATAATAAAGGGGCTTCTTTATTTTTTTTTATTGAGAATTACTTTTTCTGGACACCTCGGGACACTTGGGAATTGCCTCACAGGATACCTTGGACTGCACCCCATTCCCCTACCCCAGTTCCTTATCTCCCAGTGGATTGCAATTTATCCATAATTTTTAATTACCTAATGCATGCAAACCCACTGCACATGCACAGCATGCAGTCAGAATTCTGTGAAATTGGTGCAGATGTTCTCTGGAAACCCCAAGGGTACTTCTAAGCCAGGGCTGGTTCAACAACAAATAGAAGCTTTCATCTCCTTTGTTTTTTTCAGTTCCATAGCTGCTCAGAAGAAAAAATGTTGCAGGCATTTTGATCAATGCACAAAGTTGGGAGTTTTAATTCCCTTACATAAAATTGCTGACCTGGTTTGTGTTCCCTTAAAAAATGAGAAGCAATTGAAAAACACATTGTGTTCTGTGCTCTAAACCCAGCTATGTCTGTGGAGCTTTTCCTATTATTTTGGATTTTACAGATGTCAGTCTCCTTGTTTGGAGCCTTACTGAAAATTTTTCTGGGTTGGGACTTGTAAAAGGTTTCTCTCCCATGCGTAATGTTTTGTAGTTTGTAGCAGTCATTCCTTTAATCTAGGCCATTGAACGGGCTCTTCTTCCTGTCTGGTGCTTAATGAAGCTCACGGTTGCTCAACTTCCTGAGAGATCTCTGTCAAACTTGAACTCAGCCATCATTTCAAGCTGTTGGGCCACCTGCACGCCCAGGAATGCGCAGAAGGATCACGTCAGACCTGTTTGCGTGCTGGTGAGGTGGCACAGTGCTGTCCCACGTGATGACCACCTCAGGAAATATTTGGTGATGAAAACGGAACCCTGAGACTGCACATACCTTCTCTATGACAAGCTCTCCTGAGTTAATGCTGTAATGTTTATTTTCCATTTGATCACTTTCAGACTGATTCACTGGAACCAGAGAGGAGGGAAATGGGAATGGACCTGAGGCCTCTTAGAACAGCTGTAGCTCAGGCAAGGTAAAGGAACCCAGAGCACTCAGAAATGGGCCAGGCAAGGCTAAAGGAATCTTTGGTTCTGCAGTGGCAGCAGTTGAATTATAGGCAAAACAATTTACTGTATGAACAGCTTAGAAAAGGTAGTTTAAAATTCTGTCTTTATAGGCTTTATATATACTGAAAATGTTGACAACTCTGTAGGAGGAATGATTGTTTGATAGCTCCATCTGTATCAACATTGTATTGTTTTAGTGTTCTTTATAAAGGAGCTTTTTACCTCTTGGCAGTCTCTTGCATGACTTGGTGCTGTGCCAAGATTTATAATTAAGTAGGCAGAACTGAGCAGTGTTAGGACGTATAATGTCCATTATGTGAGAGAAAATCACTGTGAAAATATCTGCCACCATTATAGAAACCCCTGCATGGACTCATTTGGAAGATGCTGAATCTGAATAGATTTTTGTGCCACTTATTTTGCTAAGTACTGAGCTGTTATGATAGGGCATGGATTTGGGATCCTGTGTACCTTTCAGCCAGCTGAGTTTGGACAGCAACCATTATTTTATGGGAATGACCACAGAAAGTAGCTGGTTGTATATTCTTTTTCTAGAAAGTATCTCCTATTGCCACCAGACACAACAAACTTCTGGCCCAGCAGGACGTTTCTTATGGTCTCGTTTAGATGAATACATTCACAAACACTATGATGAGAGGGGGGAATACAGGAAGGCCTATTGGGAATAGTCCTTGGCAGAGCACACTCATACTTAGGCACTCATGCTCTTAAGTGTACTGAGGCTGTGTTGTCACCCATGTTTCACCATTGTCACTGTGTGGTGGTGACAGTACTGAGGTTTCACTCTGCTTTTCTGTTGCACTCACACATTCTGATTGCACTCCAAACTTGCCTACAGAGACCATTCCCTCTGTTCTCCCAGCATTAGCTTAAGCAGTTGCTAAACTGCACAAAAAAGCTTTCAGTAGGTGACTCCAGGGTTTTCTGAATTTTTCTGGAACCTTCTAACTTTGTTGAGATGTGAGCATTAAGCTAAGGAAAGAGATTCATTTGCAACCAAAGACCAAACAGTAGCACAAAAAAAAAGATGATTTACATCTGGCAAGGTTTAGTTACAGCCTGCTGCAAATAAAACTGACAAATTACCCCTGCCAGCCCCAGCAGGGTACAAATTACACGAGTGTTTACAAGCTTCTGAGACTTTAAGTCTTTGAAGAGCATTCACTAGAGAAAAATAGTTGAATCAAAACAAGCAGCAATAAGACAGACATCTATATAAAAACTTAATAATTGGGTTAAGTCTAAGCAAATGTGGCAGTCAAGACAACGTGTGAACTGTATCAGCATATGTTGAAGGCAAATTAGGCTCTTTCATTGTTTGACTGAGATTAACTGTGTAAAAGGTAAGGAAGTTAAAGTAGCTTCTTTGCATGTACTCCTGTAGAGGAATCAGAACTTTAGATTTTGCAGTAATGTAGTGTTTAAATCTTCCAAAATTTTTCCATCAGAGCAGTTCCTAAATTTTGTACTAGTTACTTGTTATATCTTTCCCCCTAACTATTTTTATTATTCACTTACTCAGTTGATCCAGTTTTAGTGACTTTTCACTTGATAAACTTTTCTGAAAATGAACTGTAAACAAAATAATAAATCCTATGTATTTTGAAGGTTGGATAAGCCATTTTGGTAAAGCATGACTAGTTTTTGCCATAAATGCACTGTTAGTTATGTTTGCCTGCAGTCATTACTCATTGCTAAATTTCAGTGGGATTGTCTCCTTGAGATCAAGTTAAAGTTCTTTTGATGATAACCTGCCAAAGATCAGTTTACTTCTTGATCTACGAGTTGCAGGTGCTTGGAGCTTGCTTTTGGTTGCTTTGCATTCTTTATTTTCAGATGAGTAGGATGAGAAATACTTGCAGAGATGGAAATTACTGTCACCATTGGTACTAAAAGACTTGCTCAGTTTAAATTTTAACACATTGATTTGCAGACATTCAGATGAATGCTGGTCCAACTGGACCACTCATTTCAATACAAGTTACAGTTTGGACAAATAAAATGTTGTTTTATTAGTAGGTTACAATGAGGGAGTCTTGATTTGATACTTGGGAAATGTGCTTTTTGCGTACCTTGGCCAACCTTGAGGTGTTCAGGATCAGCCGAGCTTTTCCCCAGCATTGAAATTCTCTCCAATTCAGTAAATTGAGTGAATTTCTAATCCTATAATTGTAGAAACCTCTGAAATTAAATTTGATTTTATAAATATCTAGATAGTCTTCAAGATTATAATGAGTAACCTGATCTTTTGTAGAAGGTGGTGTTTTGGACCCTTTGTGAGGGACTAAATCAGAAGGAATCAGGGGCATGAAAAGTCCTTTTTTTCAAAGTTAGCTTTTTCATGTGCTAAAGAAGCTCCCTGTAGCATTACAGTTGGACAAACGGAAGCTGAGCATGATTTGTAGATGCCAAAAGAATTGGCATGGATGGCAGAGTGTGGATGAAGATTGCCCAGTTCCTAAAAGTAAAAATTATTTTTTTATATTTAGGATGTATTTTTCCTATGTTTTTAATTTTTTTAATGTTATTACCACTATCTTATGCTTTTAGGGATGTTAGTTTGATAAATCTTACAATGCTCAGCACTCAAGTATGTGCAAGCACTGCCTTATTCACCTCTGCAGCACTGCTAGGTATGAGCTGGATAAATATTATAACTCTCAGGGATAAAAGATGGAAGTCACATTGGGGATGGAAGATTAATTGTCACTGGAACAGCTGCAATTGGAACTTGGGTGTCTCAGGTAAGGAAACACCTTCAGTGATGTCTCTGTTTCTCTGGTTTTTATTTCTAGTTTCAAAATTGGCCTTACTAAATTCGAATCTCCAGGGAAAGATTCCTTGTGAGATCCAGCCCATTACGCCAGGTGAGTGCATTTATTTCCTCTAACAGATGGAGTGTTTAGCCTACTTTTTACTGGGGACATTTGTTTCCTGTGCCACGTTATGATAAATGCAGATTTGCCTTCCACTGAATTTTTAATGGCAATGCAATCTGCAGAATTGTGTTAAATGTATATTTTTAACGATGTGAATAGATTTGATCCTAATGTGTTTGGATGTCACATCTTTTCCCTGAGTGATTACACCCCCTGATTTTAGTCTCTCATCCCTGCTCACCTCCAGGAGCCAGTACTGCTAAAGGACCAAGATTATAGTCCTTTTGTACTTGATCAGCAAAATTGTCTGTGAAGTTCTGCTCAGTTGTACCTGTACCACACCCCCAGAGGATACCAGTGCTGTGAAATCGTTCTTGTATCTCTAATCTGGCTTCTGAAACGGATGGAGGAGGAAGAAAGGGAGGACTTTAAGTTGTGCTGCTGCACACATAAATGTATATTTACACTTACAAAACAGTAAATTATATTTTTACCCGTTTGTTGAAGATCAGAAATGTAACGTTTTCAGGGCCTTATCAAAGCTGCTCAGTGCACTCAGAAGAAATGTGCCTTTTTGCTCTCGTGTGGTCACTTTAATGCTGGTTTCTGGAAAGCACAGTTGTCTGTCCCTGTCATGTCCTGTCCTAACCATCATTCTTTGCACTGTAGTCCCAGTAGGAATCCTGTAACACACCTAATATAGTTTATTCTACTTACTGTGGCAATTAAATCACGAATCCTACATATTTTTTACTATTTAAGAAGTGAAGCATGGTATGAGCTACAATGGCCATGGAGAAATCTGCTCGAGAAAAGTCAGTGGAACAGATTTTTTAAATATAAACTCACTTTCTCTAATGCTTTCTGAAGTGTGCAGTATCCAAATGGCCCAGTATGCAGAAAATTATCCAACAGACTTAATATCTGGACATCAAAGGTCACATTTAACTGGGTTTTTAAAAATTTTTATTGTGCTGTATAAGCCTGGAAATTCCTTTAGAGTCATGGTATGACCTATTCACAATTAAAATGTGGTAGACACTCATCTTGACTTGTTTGCAGAGTGTTCCTGTGGCAAAGCCTGTGTTTGGGGAAAAAAAAAAAGGTAAGAAGAGCAAAGAAATCAAACCCACAGACTTTCTAACCAAATATTGAAATAGGAAGTTGCAGGAGAATATAATTTCAGGTGACAATGACTCTGCTGCTGGTTTGAATCAAAGGCCATGTCAGCAATGCTTCTTGTAACAATTTCAGACTATAAAAAAGGAGCTTTTCTTTTTTGGGGGGGAGGGGGAAGAAGCAGAATGGAAAATGCAAGAAATGAAGAAGAAAACTGGAGTTTTCTTCTCCAGGGCAGCAACTTTTAATCTCAATTAAAGCAGTGAGTCTAGCAGAGCAGCATGTTAATACATACTACAGGGAGTCAGTGAATACAAACGACCTTAGTGGCTTTGGGTTTTGCTGCTTTTCCTCCTGATTGAAAAGGACGCCCAGCAGTTGTCTTAATTGGATGTTAATTGATACATATTCACAGGAAGTAGTGTCTGTGATCTTGCAGCTTGTTTGTATGGAAGAGTGTAATGGAACAAAGCGTGAGGAAGTTTTTTAATGATCACAGTGACATAGCAGAGTAGTAGGAATTTTTAAACTATCTCAGAAATGTTGAAGTCATTACCAGACCAGACATAGCTGCATTCATGAAGCTTTAATATTCTGCCTTACATTAAAAACGTAATTAAACTGAAGATAAACCTTGTAATTATGACCTCATACCTCCTGTCAGTGATACTCTCTTACACTTTCTGGAGTCCTCATGATGATATAAAAGAGGATGATGACAGAACGTAGAGCTGGCTCAAACTACTCATCTTTCAAATCTACCAGTCACTTGTCCCAAGTAAGAGGTCTTATCCGTGCTTTCCTGCTGATGAGTTTCCCCCAGTCACTCCAGGACAACCTGTCCCCTCTCAGGTATTCTTGTACCTACACACAGCACTGAAACTTCTTTAGGAATTTGCTCATCTTTGTGCAGTCTGAAATGAAACACCATTTGGGAAATCTGCAGATACCCATCATTCCTCTTCCTTTGTTGATCAAGACTTCTTACTTCCCGTGGAGATTGTCCATGGGGACACAAAGTAGCTCTGACTTACTTATGTACTTCCCAATGTCAGATTCAGGGGGTGGAATACACTATGGCAGAAATGATACCACCTTTGTCCTTGAGCACTCAAGTATCTGTAGCTTTGAGCTAAGAATTATGTTTTCATTTCTATTGCTATTTTTACTAGAACTGAGTAAACTGAAGCAGCACAGCCCCTTTGAAATGACATTCAGCTCGGAGGGAGATCCTGTCTTATTGCTTTGTGCCAATGGCATCTGTGAATGGGATCCAGAAATAGTGTTGGGTAATCCACACTTGTGTGAGGACAAAGAAAGTAGAAGTATTTATAGCTAATAAATTGTAGAAACACGTAGGAACAGTTTCACAGCAAGAGAGATCAGCAAAGCACAGGAAGCTTGTAGTGGTTAATCTGTAATAAAGGCAGGTTGCCATAAATCACTTCTGTAGCCTAACTCAGCCCACCAAGACCATGCAAGTATCCTGGAAATACTCTTGTTCACAAAAACTTAGTGCTTAAAACTAAGCATGTTGCTTCAAAAGACATTAGCTGAAAATAGGGGTTTTTTGTGTAAAAAGGAAGCATAAAAGGTGATAAAAACTGGGAACTCTGCAGGGACAGTCATCTAAGCACATAGGTGCTCATGTAAAAATGACAAGTTGTGGTCATTCTCAGCCAGTGATGTCCAGGAATCAACGGCTTTGAGCTGCCAGCCTGAAGGGGAAGTGTCCATGTTGTTCCACGAGCCAGTCAAGCCTTTCCTTGCAAAAAGGGCAGGTTAAACCTCAGTATGGCATTAGGCAGAGTTTGAAGGAAATGGCTCCTGTGCATCTGTTTGACTGTGCTGTGCTGGTTAGATAAAGCTAAATGTCAAACTGCTGGCAGTTTAACAGTGTTCAACTGGCTGCTTTTTCTGTTTTAAATTAGAAACTGGATGGCTCTTTGAAAAGGTTCAAGTTTCCTGAAGGCAGATCTCTAAAAGTCACTCTGCATGCAGAAAGCCCAGCTTCTGCTAATACATCCTTTATGCCTGCAACCACAGTTAGACTGAATGGAACCCGAAGAGCAGTTTCTCCTACTTTTTTTCCTGCTAGTGGCTGTGTAGCTACCTTTAATACAGAACCATTTAAGTGTGATTGAAATGGCAACTGCTACTGAAAGACTTCAATCTGTTATTTTTGGAGTTCTAGTTATGACCTTGTCTGTCCTTACCTGTGAATATGTACCAATGCTACTCTAATATATGCAGACAGGGAAGATGTTGGTGTTTGGAGAGTGTGATAAGTGCATATGGTTTACTGGAAGTGGAGTCTGTACGAGCAGGGAGGAGAGGGAACACAGAGTTAAGAAGCAAAGAGAGTGAGGCAGTACTAAGAAGGTGAAATGTTTATCTGCCAATTTTAGTTTTCAGTGTATTTAATACTTCATCATGTCAGTTGCTTGGAAACCGGTGTTTTGTGCCCTTTTGCTGCTTGGCAGAAATCACTCTAATTGGCATGTTTCTAGCACTGTCACTGCTGGCAGTTTGCAGCATTTTTTTTTTTTTTTCCAGAAGCAAAATTTTTCTTTTACATGAATGATGGCTCACATTAATTAGACAGCAGTCATGAGTAAAGACAGCCATTTAAGAGTATGGATGTATGAACCATTATCTCTATCATCAATCACTGGGAAGACTGCTATTCCTATCAACATTTCTGTCTTTCCAGGGGCTGTTCCTGTAGAGTCACAATCTCCTTTTCCTTTTGTGCAAAAGTATTTGTTTATGTTTGAAATTTCTTAAGTGGAAGTAATTCATCCTTGCTAGATTTTACTGCCTACCTAAACACAGCAATCCAATCCTATGGCTCCTGATGCCAAACGACAAATTGTCACTCAGTGTTTGGACAAACCTAACACTTAAAATGAGTTTCTATTATTTGCTAGTAAAATATGCTCAGAAAATATCTTTTTGTAGTAAGGCAAAACACGAGGTCATGAGGAGCGGTTTCTGCTTTCACATGAAAATGTTGAGCCAGCAGTATTTTCCTGGTAGAGGATCAGTGTCCTCAGTGAAGCTGCACTTAAGAAGCAGTGAGTTTTTATTGGTAATATGAACATGGAGTTATTATTGCACCTTCTTACAGCTGGAAAATTGAAACCTCAGGAATCTCCACATGGTTGTGTTTTTTTTCTTTTTTAAGTTTTAGTGTTGAAACTTTTTGGAGAAAAATTTGAAGCAAAGCCTTGAAATCTCAGAGGTTTATTTTTCTGCCCTTCTTCAGTACACAGCTGTCTTCTCAGTGCTGCTCTGGAGGTACTTCACCCACTCACCATTGTGTATGTGCTTCTGCAGAGACAGGGTTTTTGTACCTCCAGGATGCCACATGTGCTTGGGCTTCTCAGTGTTAGAGAACCTCTCCTCATTTTCAAAGGAGAGATTCTGCCTCATTTCACGATGGAGGCAGCATCTGTGTTTTAATGTCTTTGTAGTTAATTGAAGACCCCTGAGACACTTTGAATATGCAGCCCTACATGAATGCACTCACCTGTGACATCTTCTATAATAGTGTGGGCGGTGTTTTGACTATTGAAGATTCTAATTTCTTGCCACACAACCTTCCGTAAATGTGCCACAAATTTACTCATGTCTTACTTGAAATTGTTTTGTGGATTTTTTCATGGTCAGATTTTCATGATAATGAAATAATTTTGTGATAATACCTATTTTTCCTATTTTGCAGATCCTAGTTTTGATTTTTAAACAGACATTTGAGTACAGAATATTGTACTCATCTGCAGGAAAATAAAATGGGAACCAAGATCTGAAACAGCGTGGGTATTCCAGATTGTTTGTATGTCTTCAGCTACTCAGGACAGATGTTGATGTGGTACTACTTTAGCTCCTTGCCAGAATTGTCAGTGGTTCAGCATGGTAAATGATCACATATGTCTTGGTTTCTGTGGGTTAGTAACTACATTGAAGAGATTTTAATGTCATTATCACCTTGTCTTCACTGATTTTAAAAAGACTAGATGGATGAATATTTACCCATTTTTTCTTGCTGTGTAGTCATTCAACCATTGAATAGGAGTAGTAAGCACCGTGCTCCTGATTCCTTGAGTGGGCATCTCTAGCTTGGCTGTAAACACTACCAAACCAATTCACAGTTAATTTACATCAGTAGCTACATATGAACTGTGAGGAATTACAAGCTCTCTCTGTCCATGTGCTGAGCTTTCAGAGTATGGCCCAAAAGTGGATCTCAATAGTAGGACTTCTGGGTCAGCCTCACCAGCACATCAACCCCAGGGCTTTCTGGAATTTCAGAAGGTGGATGGTGTGTGCACCCACTAATCACTCACTGAGTATTTCTTAATTGAACAATACACCAATTCTCATTTATAATAAGGTTGCCTTACATCACCAGGAAAGGTGATGTAGAAGTCTTAATGTAAATAAACTTGGCATGTGCTGGCATAGATTTCCATTCAGCCTTGTAATGTACAGCACTGATGTACTGAGTGAAATGGTCAGTCAGTATTTATGACAGGAGAGTGGATCTGATTCTCCACTGCATAAATCAGTATCAGTGTGGGCAGGTTACAAGAAATGCAGAATTTGCTCTCCTGTTGTTCTCTGTGTGTGCTCTGTAAATAAGGAAAGCACTGTGTGCATATGGATTTTCTTTTATCTTGGCATTTCCTGCTGTTTCACAATTATTAACTATTTAGGTGTTACAGTGCCTTGTCAGAAAGTTAAGGGATGTAACAGAATTACTTCAGCTGTTAGAATGCAGCAACAGCTCAAATGGAGTCAGATGTGTGTTAATGCAGATACACACAACATATTTTAGGGGACTAAAATAATTTTTTTAAAAAATGTCCTATTCCAGCTGAAACAGCAGCAAGGACAGTAACATTTAATCAGCTCAAATCTGATGAGAATGCAGGGTTAACACTTGTGCTCCTGCAGAGATTGCCATAACATCCTGAATTCTTCAGGTTGTCAGAACTTCTACTTTATTACGTTTTCAAAGACCCTCCAGTGCCCATGGTGCCCCCTAAAACCAGGTGAGGACACAGATTTCAAAGGAGGCAAGCTTCCTGCTCTCCCTGCTTCCTTCAGTCGATATTGGTTTGAAATCTTTAGGTCTTCATCTGAGATTAGTAATAGGATCACACTCATGATGATACGTCTGCAAATGATGCAAAGTGCTCATTTTGAAGACTTGGCCTGTTTTCTAATCCACAGTTTAAGTCTGTAATGTTCAGAATACAGTTTGGTTCTATTTACTGTAGTTTCAAAGTTGTTGCCTCCTGTGCTTTCTGTTTCATAAGAAATGGGTTGTTGTGTTGGGTTTTCTGCTATAGAAATTACTTACTGGGAATGTTTTAAGTTGCAGTGTGTGTAAAATTGCACTTGTTTTTCACCTGGGAAGCCTTAACTTGCATTCAGGTTTGTCACTACTGCAGCAAGTCAGGCAGTGCCCAGCTGATACCTCACAACACCCTCAGCAGGCTCTGGCCTTGTGCCCAAAGAGGAGCATTTACTTGTCTGGCCAGGAGTTGTTGTGGATGCACATTGAAATGCTTTTATGAAAATAAAGGAAATGGCCTTTAGAAAGCCTGTGCTCTCAGTGGCTTTCAGAGCAATGCCACATGGGTTTCATTTGTATTTACAATTGGCTATAAGCCTCTGGAAAAGGCTGAATTCTTTCTGAACAGTGTCCAGAGCAGGAGATATTCTGTCATTAGCTTTGTTGATATAAAGGCTATGTCCATTAAGGTAAGAAAATTGAATAAGGCCTTTTATGAAACAGTGGCTAACCATTTCCATGATCAGAGAGAAAGCCATTTTGTGAAACAGTGGCTAAGAGTTTCCATGATCAGAGAAATATGTGTCTTATGTGTATATGTTGCTTGATGGATACATAATTATTTTATTTAATACTCAAAATATTTGTTGCCCATGATCATAATCAAATGTTCAAGCTTATAGAGAGGGAGAGAACCAAGCTGGCATAAATGGACTGCAACTTCAGCCTCGGGGAGTGGGCAGAGGGAGATCAGCAGGAAGAGGTAAATGAGGCTGAAACACCCTGATAATATCCCCCACTGCATCAAATACAGTCCCTGAGTGAGGGAGAGCCAAGGGATGTGCAACCTTCTGCACCCTCTTCCTGGCAGTTCTGCTCAGGCTGGGCTTGGAGCAGCTGAGCCCAGCAAGGCTTTGGCATCACGTCAGTCCTTCAGTAACCACGTCCCAAAGAAGTTGTTTGTGTATATAGGAGATGTGAGGTTGTTAACTGGAAAATTTGATCTTCTGGGGCAGACACATCCTTAGAATGACTCCTTGGAATGCAGTGAAGATGAACCAGGGTACTTAAACAAGTAAAAATGGTATTAATAAAACCTGGTGAATATCTGCCTCGTCCTTACCCTCGTGGAAGAGTTTCTGACATTACTTTTACAGCTTCTTAATGTTTTTCTAGCACCTAAATTATAACTAGGACAAATTTAGGATTCCCTTTTATTTCCGTGACTTATTTCTTACTCAAAGAAAGGCATCAAGAATCCCAAATCCTAGCAGTAAAAAGTTCGATTCCCTGACACTTTAATGGCCTTGTACTAAAATTAACTGATGACCTTGAGTCTCTAAAGGATTTAAAGAGTAATTTAATAAGTACGTAGTTACACCAAGCACTGCAAATACACTTGCAGCCAATTTTCTGTATGTGCAGTACACTACTGAGTCACTGCTCTGTGTGTGTCTTTGACCCTTATCTATAATAATATACTCCTGGAGAGAAAACTTGGAAGTGCTTCATGGTACGTTATTACTGCTCAGAAAACTCTTCTAATTTTCATGCTGATAAAGATATTAACATGGAAAAATTAGACATATCCTTTTGTCTGAAAGGCACTTGAAAATCTGTGTTGTGACTACAGTTGACTGAAGCTCAATTACTTTAATAAACGTATTCCAAATTTCATCTTGATTACATTTGCATTTTAATGAACGATTCTCGCCTACTTGTCAAATAGGCAGCCCAGCTAAATTTATTAAGTTATTGTATAAACAGGGTATTGTGATGCCAGAATTTAAATGGAAAAATATTTGATGTCATATTCCAGCAACATGTTATAAATCTGCAGTGTAGAAAAGTGCGTTGGTTACCTCTGTATTTTAAGTTTGGATTTATTTTACTGGTTTTCTTTAAAGAGTCCATCAACCTTAAGGGTCATTCATAAACATGCAGAAAGGATTCTATGGAATTGTGGGTGTTTCTTTGCTTTAAATTGGATAGTTATTACAGCTCTTTCATATGCTGCATTTCTCTTAAATGTTCTGCTATATACTTATTTTTCTGTACTTGAGAAGCGAGGGGGGCAGTAAACTGCTCCCCTTGAGAACTAGTGAATTTGGTGCCTGACATTTGCACCCCACATGTCCTTTGGGTGCTTTAACACATCTGGTAAGAAAAGGGAGTTATTACTTGCCAGTAGAACAAATGAGGCCCAGTTTTCAAGCCTGGGTTGTGTTTGAAAGAATCAATACAGTTTGATGCCCCTTGATTCAAAAATCAGGAGCACATGCACAGAAAGGGATGTGTCCTGTGGAATAGGGATAGGATACTCCTGGGACTTGGGTCAGCTTCTGTGTTCTTGCTAACATTTTAATCAGCAGCTGCAGGATATCTGTGTGCCATACCCTTTTCACTGCCCTACCTCACCTTTGCTTTTTCTGTTATTTTTTTAACCTCTGTGCTCATCCTGCAGGCAGTGCATTGCAGTTTCCTCTCTATTTTCTTCTCTTGCAGTAATACCTTGCCTGTTCTCTTCCCCTCACTCACAGGTGCACTGGCACCTTCTTTTTTCCTGACAGTGCAACCTCCTGACAGCCCACGGAATTGTGGAATTCAGCAGCTTCAGGGCAGTGCCTGTCAGGCTGTGACAGCTGAGTTCACACAGTGAGGGGCCTGGTGGACAGTTGGCTGCTCTAAATTAGAATTAGGCAGGGAGTTTTTAAACCAAGTACTGGACAAAGTGCTACTGAGTTCAAGACACCCAGTAATTAACCTGCGTGATAGTGAAAGAGAGAAGGGAAAGTTCTCACAGACCATATTGGGGAATTATCCTTTGTTATCATATTGCAGAAGGAAATACTAATGGTGAACTCTTGAACATAGAAGAACTTGAAATCTTTAAAATGTAATTTAGTGGGCAACAGAGAAATCAATCAATTTAATAGTGTGTGATTCAAACACTGACCAGGTTGTGATGATTTTTGGCAGACATCATCTCAGTTCTATGAAGCAAGGTGGAGAATACTTTATATACTCCATCAGGAGTCACTGGAGAGGAAGAACCCACTGAAAGCAGCCCAGCAGGCTCAGGGCACATGAGAAAGAACTGAGTTCCAGCCACTCGAATATTCCTGTGATGCAGAGGAGTCAGAGGAACAAATAAACACGTGAGTCAACTCAGAGGGCTTTTGGCATCTGAGGGCAATGGTTTAAAAAAGCCACAATTGCCAGTTTGTGTCATTGTTTGGTACTGAGGCAGTTCCCATGGATGAACTAGGAAGAGACAAACTTAGTGAAAAGCATGGGAGGAAAAAGGCACTTGAAGTGGTTTAAGAAGGAGGAAGTTTAGAGGGCAGAAAGAAGGTTAATGAACTCTGGAGAGGTTTCATAGCCACCTCAGAACTGATTCTCCAGGGAGAAAAGAGGGAGCCTGGTCAGCTTGTGCCATGCTTTTTTCCCTTCAATGGGACCACAGCATTAAGAATAAAAAAAACTTGGCTTGGCTTGCACAGGGGTTTCTTCACTCCACATCTGTTACTTACTACCTTCTTCAGATTTTCTCTCCATTTGATCACTGCATTGTCTTCAGTCCTTTGGCTCCTGCTGCTCTTCTCAGTGCACCTCCAGTGCCTGTTGTAACACTGCAGTTGTCTTCCATCTGTCAGCCCTCACTGTGTGGTGTTGAAATCCTTGCTCAGCAGGACAGAGAGGCTCCTCTAGAGGTTACACACCTTTGGAGCCTCAGTGCATCAAAAGCTCATCCATCTCTAACAGTCTTTTCTAATCAGTTTGCTGTGGCTTTTATCACTCCCAAGAATCACCTTCCTCTCATGAACTGACTCTCAACTTCGTCTCCAGAGTAATCTGAGATGCCATCACACTCTAGTCATAAAGTGGGACAAGAACGTTATAAGCATTAATAAAAAGTAAGAAATAAAAACAAAGCCCAGACCAAAAAGCAAACACATAATACAGGTTGAGTAATTCTGAACAGGAAAGTGTCACATCTACTAGAGTGACATTAAATGTCCATTCTATATGGTCACTAACTGAACAGCTAGAAAAGGTGGGAAAGGAGTAAAGTATTCCTGAGAGATAGTGTTATGGAAGGAGAAAACAGGCCAATCAGGCTTGGGGCAGTGAAGAAACAAAACCCACAGCCTGTAAAAAGCTGTTTTCTGGTTGCCCAGCTCTGAAAACTCTTCTCATGGGGGTGAATCTTTTCAGCTTGCTCTATTATTTTCTTTGCACACAATATGTTAACCCAGGAAAAACTAAACAGAATTTGAGGCACGTCTTGAAACTTTGGCCTCTTGTATATAATCTTAGTGCCTCCATTGGCATGATTCCAACAAAAAACAAAATGGAATGCAAGCCATGTGTCAACATCTTTTCTCAAACAAATCAGTCACATTATTTCCTCTGCCTCCAAGTTTGATTTCACATAAATGCTTAATTGCTAATAATAAGTAGTAGTATAAATGTGTGAATACAAATAATACTGTATTTATAATTTATTAAGTACTATAAGCATATTATAAACAAATAAAAATTGCATATCCTGGTAAACATATAAATAACCAAATTTTAATATTAATAAGTGCTAATAAATGCAGTCATTAACAATTTAGAGATACACCTAAGTGTTTTTTTAAAATTTAGGAAGAGGAAGTGTGATGATGTGAACACAATAAACAGCTTTATTGGTTCTGCCTTCATTTCACAAACTACTTTTTTAACTTCAGTCTTTGTTCTTTCTCACAGTCGCATTCTGACAGAAGAGGCCCACATGAGGAAGTCAGGGAAGAAGGAAAAAAAGATGACCTGACAGTCCTTTAGTCCTATTTATACCAATGTCTGGATTCCAGTGCTCCTGGAGCAAAAAAAGGTAAATTTGAAGGAAGATTCATATCCTCTGTGGTAGGACATGAGTGAAGTTCACAGTGACACAGACCCATAACAGATACACTCAGAGCTGCTGTTCAGCTGCTGAACTTGTGTTCTGAGAGCTTCAGGAGTTTATGGTGATGTAATCTGTCTTTCTTAATAGCAGTTGTTAAATTCTAACAGTAAGTGATTGAATCCTGATGACTTACTGAACACCTTGTGTGTGTGTGTGTACAGAAGCACATGTCATTCACCTTGCTGACATTCACCTGGCAGGTTCCAAGTTGCATAAAATCTTCTTAGGTGATGCAGCTTTCAAGATCAGGCTCATTTAAAGAAAAGGCTGTCAAAATTCACATTTAATTTGCCAAGTTAACAGTAGGCCTGTGAAAGAGAGAGGGAGAAGGCAGCACTTGTACCATATTCATTTCTCTGTATTCTGTGTTAGTCACTAGTGCACACTGTCCTGTTCTAAGCTCATTATTCCAGTTGCTCACCAAAAGGTTATACATTTATATTTACATTTGCATGTAGAATAAGCCAAAATGCCAAAGGTAATCTCAGTTCAGAAAAATCCTGAACCAACATTTTAAACTCACACACTGTTTTTAGTTAAAGGAAAGACTTAGAAACTACTGCAGAATCCAAACCCCTGAGAATCCACACCATAACTGGATAAATACCAGAATTCTCACAGGTAAGAAAGCACTGGGCACATCATCAAGATAAGCCTACTGGAAATTTCACATCCAAAAATATACTTGCAGAATACAGGGTTATGTGTCAACATTAGAAAAACCTTGAGAGGTGTCTGGAATTCAGTGGGACAATTAAAAACTCATCTGCTACAGAACTGGTTAAATGCATCTGTTTCAGCCCACACAGTGCCAGTTGGACTCTCTTCCTCACTCTGTGCTGTAACACATTGGTTTCTCCTCTTCCCAGTGAACATCTTTTCCAACAGCTGTGTGCCACACACTGGCTTTTGGAAGCTTTGACTCTCAGATCCAACAGTTTGATGCATTCCATATTAACCCACTGGAATCCAAGGTGAAGGAACGATGATCTCTTGTCCTTTGTGTTGTTGTTTCTCTTCATTCAAGCAGTGAAATGTTGTTAATTCTGTGCCATGCAACATAAACAAATTCTGGATTTTCTTTGTCCCCACGCAATCAGCAGGGAGCTGTGCAGTCAAATCAGCAGCACAGCATCATCCTCTGTTACTGCAGGTGGCAGAACTAGGAGAAGATACTGAGCTATCCCAGCCAATTTAACTGTGTTTTCTTTCCTTGTTCTCTTTTTGTTGATAGTTCTATAGTAATAGATACATGTATATTCCTATAACCTTCCCTTGGAGGGTTATCCCAGTGAACTCAACAGGAATTCCATGTATATTATCATTACAGAACCAAGCCAGCTATCAAGTGATATTTAGTAGCTGATTGTAAATTATGTATGACAGTGATGGGTATTTGTAAAAGAATGTGTTGGTTCTGAACTTTTATACTGTTAAAAGTAAATAGTAATTTAAGTTTCCAACATTTTTTAGTGGATATAATCATGTTGGCACAACATGGATTTAAATTATTCATGAGTATTTGATAAAGCAGTTGAACAGTTTATGCTCTGATTTGCAGGGCAAAGCTCTTCAAAGCTGTTCTGTTTTCCTCTGTATTCTCAGTCAAGGCAAACTGTGTCTGTGTCTGACAGAGGTGGCAGAATAGCAATATATAGAATTAGTCTGATAAATTGGAGGAGAGAACCAGTACAGTGAGTGTGCTGAGTGGCTTTTTCATCCCTTTACGTATCATGACCAACTAATAGAGAGTTGGTCAGCAAGTCTCTCAGATACAGGCTGGCAGTTAAACAAGTGTTTAACTTGGTGAGTTCTCTTTAACTTGCTCTGTGTTCCTCCTACTCATCCCTCAGTGCTTACCTGCACTTCATAGACCTGACAGTAATTTACCTGTTGGCTTTCCAGTGTGGTTCAGTACAAAGCTGGGTAATCTTCAGTCTTTTTGCTTCTTTCCAAGTAATACTGGACCAGAAAAGCACGTTAGCATTTAGTACTGCTAATTACCTTTTAATTGACGTTTACGTTATCATTATTAGGCTGATACCATGCCCTGTTACACTCTAAATTCCCACTCAAGAAAGAGCTCTTGGAGTCATTTGGGAAAGTTCTGTGAATGTTTAGTACCTATCAAAAAGGCAAGAAAAACCCTAAGAATGAAGTGGAAGCCAAAGCAGAAAACATGTTCTGCAAAAATACAGATATTTTATAAGTGCTTCTTACTCTCTGTCCTTCCTGTTCATCCAGGCTGTTGCCACAAGTGATAAAGTTTGACTGAACAAAAGTGCTGAGGGATGGTGGAGATATGGAAGGGCTTCCACACAGGAACAGTTAAATAGGCTGGGGCTCTTCAGGGCAGGAAAGAAATGGCTGGAGACAAAGTTATGACAGATCTCTGTAACATCACGAAGTGCATGGAAAAAAAGGTGATTAGAGAGTGGATATTCACAGGTTCCCTTGACACCAGATTTATGGCACACCAAATTAAGTTACCTGGCAGAAAATTTAAAGCAATGGGAAGTGTTTTCAAGCAATGCATAATTAAACTTAAGAATTCATTGCTAGGATATATTGCTGGAAGTATATTCAAGTGCAAAAGCAATTTAACAGAATAGAAGAAAAAACAGTTAACTGCTCCTAAATGTAAAGGAAAGGACACACTCTCTGGGCCTGAAGGACCTTTAGGTTCAGACAGCCAGAGGCTGAGGGGGTATATCAGGAAGCTTGAGATAATATCATATACTACCTACACAGCTGCTGCTGAGCGCTGATGAATGGGAGCAGTGGAGGATTCAAAGCTATAATTTCAAGCAATTTGTTTACAGATGTAGGTGAACAATTGGTTTGTGTGTGAGATGAGATTTGAAAAACAATCCTGAGAGCTGTGACAGCTGGGAGCCTCCGTTTGCTGCCAGAAAAATAAAGATACCTTGTGTGATATATGGGAGGGTGTTCAGTGCACCCTTTGGAACATCTATCACATGATTGCTGTGATTTCAGGGGACTGGCCCGAGTTACAGGTCTGGACCTCTCAAGGGTTCTGTTCCCAGCTCTGAAAAATATGGGGAGTTACTTTGTGCAGGGTAGCTCTGTACCCAAGGTTGGGTTCTGTAATGAATTCTGAAGCTGCTCAAATCATGTTTAATCCAGGATTCTCATCATAGACTGCTTCACAGAAGACTAATCAGAGATGGATTACCAGTACAGCTGCCTTGTAGCCCTGTCCCCAAAATTCACAAAGCTTCATATAACTCATACAGACATAGTTTTGAGAGGACACAGAGCCCTAACCCACACGTACCCATGTTTATATTTCAAAAGTGGGAAAGGGGTTCTATAGAGGCAGCTAATCAGTAGCCACAACTGAATGTGGCTCTTACAGAAAGATTTCTTTTAAGAAAAGAATTCATAACTCAATATAAAGCCTTTTGTCCAGTGGTAGTTTTGCTGCAGAATGTTTGCTTATACAGATTAGAATTTTCAGTGCTGCTGGCTGAGTGGGGACCTGTATTAGTGCAAAGGTTTAAATGTTTCATCATGTTGACAGAGGTAAATGTGGAAGCTGCAGCTGTGGTACAACACCAGGTCACTGCTGAGGTAGTCTCATTTATCATTTGGCCCCCGCCTAATCAGTCAAATGTTTCACAAAGCAGATTAGAGTACAAAATGTAAGCCTAATTTTTCATGGTTACTGTGTAATGAATAATGTGTGTATGCAGATCAGCTCAGGTGACATACATTTTCTTCACAATGAGAAAGAGACTTGTATGAGGGATTAAAAACTAACTGGATTTTATCCCCAAAACTTTCCAGCCAGCAGTTTAGCTTTCACTTCTCAGTCAAAAATGTATTTTTAGAAGAGTAGGCATAAATATTTGTGCAAAGGATCTTCATTATAAAACTTATCTCTGAATTCGGGGCTTTTCTTTGACATGATCAATGCCTCTTCAATTGATTTACCATTTTTAGTTCCATTACTACCACACAGATGATTAATTAAGGCATAGAAATCAAGGTCAGGGGAAATTACTAAATTCTTCTTTGCTTTTTTCTCTTTTCTAATTAATGTCTGACTAACTCACAGCTATGGAGGTTATATTTCAAAAATATCACTAATACAGACAAGCTTGATTATTTGTTTTCACTATTTCTCCAGATGGAGAACTGGAACAGGTTTTAATGCTACAAAACAGAGGGCTCAGTGCTAGAACTTTGGAATTTCTGACTGGGACCTTGGTACTCTTGATACTCTCCAGGTCACAGGTAATAGAAGATCTTCATTATAAGCATGTGTTTTTTTAAATATTAGCCCATTTGGTGGTACCAGCAACTTCAAATCTGTACTTTTAACAGGTAGCTTGTGCTGCTGTTTAACACAGTCACCATTCAGCAGTCATTTTGTGTTCACCAAAATGTAGAAAAAGGACCTTTTGCATTTGGGGATTACAACTTGGAGGGTGTTGAGTGCTCAGTAAAATGTCACTTATTACCATGTAGGACAGATGAGCACCTTGGAGGATGGCTTAGGCTTTGACAGCAAACACTGGGGCTTTTAATAATGAGTGTGACAGGTGTTTTACTGCGTGAGTGACTGGAGGGAACAGAGCAGAGGAAATGGGTGGCAGTGCCTCCCCAGGGGTTTGGCAGCACAGCAGGAATGAAACAGCAGTGGGAAGGACAACCAAGATGTTAATTTGAAGGAAAACAGTGAGTTAAATTGACTTTCAAGGGAGAGGAGAATAAAAGCACTTACTTTACAGTGGCAGGCAAAGAGTAAAGAGTGTTATTAGTGAGAGATTTGCTCATATGTGGGAAACTGCAGCCAATGAAGGGCTACTTGAGGACATGTCTGAAGTGGTAGTGGATGCTGATAAGGAGGCACAGAGAGGTAATAGGTAATTAGATACCTGTTGATGTTAAATGTATTAAATTCCATATGACGTTTAAAAGAAGAATGGCAAAGTGATGCAGTAGACTTTGAAATTCAGAAGAATTGACAGTGATGCCACTGGAATGCAAACAGCACAGCATGGACACTGAAACCAGACTTCCTGCATAGTTTGTTCTAGTCTACCTGATGTTTTAACACATTATTTTTATAAGCATCTAATGTAACAAATATTTGCATCTTCTACTTGATGTTTGGGTTTTTTCACAGCTGAATTAACAAAGCTTATATTTTCAGAAGTGATTAATTTGGTGCATTTGTACCTGGGTACCTATCTCGAAAGCTCTTTAAAAAGACACTTTCCTTGGAAGAAACTTTAATTTTCAGGAATACTAAATAACAGGTTTCTTTAGGATGTCTCATGCAGGCCAGCATACATGGAGCAATATCTGCAAAGGAGAGAGGAATGCACAAGTGAGTTGGCAAGTTTTTACATAATTTTTTCAACAGACCTACAGGAAGTCATCACAGGTAAAATGTCAAAAGGTGTCCATAAACAAAAAGAGATTGTTAAGAAGATTGGACTGCAGGTACATTACCTGATGGGTTTCTGAATGACAAGAGGAAGCAACTAATCAGAAAAGAGCTTATGCTTTTTTTTTTCCTTTCTTTTTATTCTTCTTCTCCCCAAACAACTGAAATCAGCATTCAGTAAATTCAGAAAACATGCAATTTTTTTGCATGGGTGGCAGAATAACCATTTTACTGCTGTGCAAGCAGCATGTGCTTTCTGGAAAACACCCCCATAAATCTTGCCTTTGCAAACAGAAGAGATCCTATGCTCCAGCAGCTTTGTGGATAAAGCAGTGTTCTGTCTTATTCCACTAGAATTGGTTCTGTTTCTACCAGTGCATTTTTCTGTAGTCTCTCTCTACCATTTCCAGCCAACATCACATGTGTTCCCTCATTGCTCAGCTCTGTGGTGGTTTCCACAGCTCTAAGATCAACAGGACAAACCATTCTTACAGTCAGACTTTGCTGAAGCATGTTTTTTTTTTCCTTTGAGCTGAGGTCAAGAGAAATGAATTTTGTATCTGGATAGCCCCATCAAGTCTGTAATATTAAGAATGTTTTTTTCAGCACCTGTGGAATGTTTTACATTCTGGAGAAGGCACACTGTACATTAATTTAAACCTTGTTATGTCTTACAGTTTGTTGCCAGTGGCTCAGGAGAACTACAGAGTAAAGATGCCTTTCATTAGAGACCAAGAGAGTATAATATCAAGGAAGCAGAGGCCCAGAAGGCAGGGTAAGGGTACAAACCTGGTTTTTAAGCACATTATATGCTGTATAAACTCAGCACTCTCTATGCAAAGCACTTGGCATGCAAATGTCAAGGAGCATTTTATTACACGAGAGCAGAGCAGACCTTGCAGCACATTCAGTACATGTCAGTGCAGTTCGAAGGCACTGTCCTGGAAGGATGTGATGGAAAGAAAGATGACAAACCCCCAAGTTCATAATCATTTCTCATTTTTTAATCCATCAAATTATTTTTAAAATTGAGCTAAAAAGCCCAGCTGTGCTTTGTAATTAATTTGGATTTTTGCTGAGAGTAAGGGGATCTCAAGATTTTCACGGGCTCACATTGCTGTGTGTTCTGAGCAACACAGGTGTTTTCCACAAAATGGTAACCACAGGATGTTCATTCCAGTTTCCTGTCTTGCTTTATTTGCAGCTGCCATATCAGCTCTTTCATTAAAAGCAAATCTGACTCGTGTGCTGATGTGAGGCAAAAGTTCCAGCAGAACGTGAAGAAGCAGCTTGCTCTTTATGTGACACCCTAGTGAGCCTTGAGAGGTAAGGAGAGACTCTTCTCAGTGTACTCTTAAAACACAACTCATCTTACTTCTGACCAGATTTAAGACTTGTCTTCAGGCCCTTTAGAGATGCATTTATTTATCTTGGCATTCAAATAAGAATATAGGGATGATGATGGACAGTTTTGTGACTGCATAGAAAAATATATTACAAGTTAAATATTTGCAGCAGTGTTTTGGAATATTTCTGAGCGATTCTTCTGGAAATATACATTGAATATATTCACTTTGGACATTGTAGTCCTTTTCACTCAAAAAATTGGTAATAAATTCAGTCCACACACACCCTGTATGGCTGTTTTGCATTTTCAGTTCAGAGATCACTGTTCTGCTCTTCAACATTGCTTTGACTCTTCTCAGTGTAACAGTTGCAGTGTCCTCTCTCAAGGCCTTTTCCCAGATCACTGACATCTCTGCCTTGTTGACCAGCTGAAGCCTGTCATCCTTTTCCTCTCACCCAGAAACATTCATCTGTGATCTTTGTGCAAATTCTCTTGTCTCAGTCAGCACCAGCCCTGAGATCCTTCTCTACTTCACTGTTCTGAAGGGTGTTAGAGGCACAGTTTTCTTTCCCCCTCCCACTTCTTCCTTCTACTCTTCTCTTCATTTTGTACTTAATTTTTTTGTCCCCAGAACTTCCCTTGTCTGCAGCCAGGTCCTTGTTTTCTTCCCTGAGCAGCTGCTGTTCCTGCACAAGGATCTAATCATTCCAGCATCCTGCAGCCTGGAAGGACAAGTTGGATGGAAAGTTACTATTGCAGCTATTTCAGTATTCTCCATACAGCCACACAAGCATATATCCTATTTGATCAGCATTTGGAGATGGAGCCTCAGATTGGCAGGATATGGTATAAGTAATTTATTGGAGAGAAAAGCAGATGTTGTTTTTGTTATAACCCAGCAGCACTTTTTGTAGCAATGCACACATGAACCCAATCTCTGGGTCAAAATTCTAGCTCAGATCACCCTATTCCATCTCTCTTCTGTTGTATTTTAATTCATATTTTACCCGAAATTACTGTACAGTATTCTGTTTGGTTTTAAGCAGTAGATACCTAATAGAAAGTGGAGACTGAATTTCAGTTTAAATCAAACTTAAGTTTTGTAGGTAAGTTTTTCTTACCTACAGCTTAGAGTTGATATAAAATATAACCACTTTTAATATGTTTGTAGAAACATGAATGTACAGAGAACACTGCAAAAGCAAAAACTGGTATTGGTGTCCACAGACTGAACATACAACTTGTTCTTCACATTCATTGTTTTCTGCCTGCCTTATTGTCTTCCCAGTTAGCAGTGCAGAAGTATGATGATGTCTAAAACATAACTTTAAGTTGTTGTGGTTTGTTTGTTTGTTTGTTTGTTGTCAGAAATACCAGCCTCTGAAACAATTGAAGTATTTTGGGAGAGACACGGAAAGAATAAGACAGCTGGGATGAGATGATGAAGGGGGACTAAACTGGGAAGGAGACACAGAACCCCCTCGGTGCTTTGACTTTGCCAACACAGTTAAACACGTAGAGCTCTCCGTGCCAGCCCCTTTCTGCCAAGTGCTGTCTGTGACGCGTGTGGAGCTGTGAAATCTGTGTTTCTGTTTTAACAAGGCTGGTCACCCCCCTCGTGGAGACACAAAGTCATGGCAGAGCCGTTGCTTTCCCCACAGCACTTGTTTCGTTTACAGTAACGCTGATTTTTCCGTGCTCTTGCAAACTCTGCATGCCAAGAAAGCTGAATCACAGAGGAACACTTTGCTAGTTTGTGCTGTCAGTCGAGCTGTCTTGGCTCCCTCATGAAGTGAGAAAAGCCAAACAAACAAATATGTGATGTAAGAGTGCACTGAACGGAGCTTCCCTTCTCAAAATGTCTCAGTGCATGGTGGGTTATAAAAGGCTTGTGTGTGACATGATAACAGTTATCTGGGTAATCAAACCGGTGATAATAAGGATTTGGCTGTACAGCCACACCAACAGGGTACTACTGAGTGTGGAACTGGCCCTGCTGAAGGTGAGAACCACGTGTTTCCTGTTTTACTGGCATCAGGAGGAAACTTCTCACCCCTTTCCTGCTGTCCCAGTGACTTGTATGCTAAACTGGAGGGAGGCAGCACTTCCTGCTGATGTGCTGCCAAATCCTCAGCCTTTGCAAGGAAAGCCACAGCACACCCCAGTCATGCACGGTCTAGAAGGGTTTGGAACATCAGTCTTCAAGGCTGTCAGAGCAGCACTGCAGAATTTAGAACATTTAAAAAATGGCCCTCTTTTCACAAGAGTTTTATTTTTATTGTAATGTGTAATTCTCCTCCTGTATCTCTATATTCAGAGTGAAATGGTGAAGGCTGTGTGTTACAGTGCACTTACATCAATGAGATTTATGTCAGCACATAGAGAGAGGAGAATGATGATAGCACGGGGAAAAGGGATATTAAAAAGAATCAGAAAGTGTGTCAGATCAGGCACTGATTGCATTGGAAAATCCACAGAGGCTAAACAAAATAAATAGAGAAAATATGAAGAGGACAAATGTGTAGCAAAATGGAAGTATTTGTTGGGATTTTATTATTTCCTTTCATACCCAAGTTTGTCATCCCAAATTTGATGAATAATGAAGAAGTCCTTATTTCCATGCCCAGCAAAGGGAATTGGTGCTCAAGCCCAATAAAGTAAAGCTCTTTCACATTATTCATAATAAAGGTCCCTTCCAACCCAAACCATTCTATGATTCACTCGGAATTACGTTGAGCAGTGCACTCCCCAAAGAGCCATTTTTTTCTGTGGAAGTTATGGAAATGGTGAAGTGGCAGAAATGCCAGACAAACCCAGAGTTATTAATCAGATATTCGTTTGTTCCCAAAGGCTTCTCTTTTATTGCTGTTCTTCTTTCTGCTAAAGGTTTCCTGTAGTGCTTGCCAGACTCGCTCGGTCTGTGAGGAGTGACTGTTTCGTACGGAAAAATCTTAAAAAACCTGGAAAAATATGGCAAGAATCCCGACTTGAAAATTCACCAGACACGTTTCTTAAGGTTCTGGCTGAGGTACACATGTGGTGAGTGTACATCATGTGTGATGAGGGTGGGGAGAACAGGCACCTGTGGGTGAAATTCCAGCACTGGAAAGTTACCAGATGAAATCACTCAGGATCTCACTAAATGAAGATGCTGCTATTCATTCTTTTACAAGGCACTTTGAACTCTTCAAGAGAAAGATGTTATGACAACCACTGGTTTATTAATCAGTATCATTTTATTATTATGTCATTGTTGATTTATTTACTGCCTCAGTGAAAGTGACACCTGTCATAAATTGTTGGGACATTTGAAGTGAAGCATTAACTTGTGCTCTGAAAAGGCCTGTCCTTCACAGTAGTTACATCCATGAGCCATTTAGGTTATGAATTATGTCCCTGATCCAGGAACTCTGCAGGAATGTTTGCTTTGCTTCAGCAACACTTAAAAAAAACCCCAAGAGCTACCTCCCAAGATTTTAAGCTGGGCTCAATTCCTGTAGTTCTAGAAGAAACTGGCAGATGAGGAAGGACAGAAGGAACTCAGAATATTCTGTGACTGTGACATTAGACTTACACACCTCCGTGTAGTGTAACCAGGTAACTAACTCACCAAAATGGCAACGATGCCACCTTGTGTTTTGTGTTCTCATCACAGTCATTCCCCTGGTCTGTGAGACCAACAGAAATCTCTCAGAGGCAGCAGGTTATTCTGCTTTTTACACATATCAAGTGTGATCTTGCCTTTCAAATGCAAAGGTTTAGCAACCAACATGTCGAGATCAGAGTATCTGTGTTGTCTTGAAGTTTTATAAAAATAACCATTTTGTCTCGTGCCCTAATTTGCATAGTCACTAACCAGAGAGGCAGCCTTGCTTTTAATGTTCAATAGAAAAGTCTCAATTGCTTGCTGGGTTTAGATCTATTTCTTTGCTTTTTCCTTTGCATTTTGATCCTTCATATTTGTGCAACAGGAATAGAGGAAAAACATGTGAGCATAGCTGGATCTCCTGTCTGTTTCTTTATACCCCTTTCAAAAATAGCCCCAGAGGAAGGAGGACCTTGGTGCTCCTTCTGACAGGAATAGATGAAAGAAACTGTTGTATTTTAGGAGAAGGAGCAGCATCACTGAATATCATCCGGCTGAGGTGCCAGGTGAAGTTCTTATTTGACTCCAAGTTGCTTTAGTGTAGGTGCCTTGATGGAAGGTAGAAGACAGATGCAAGTTTAAAACACCAAGACTTGACTTGGAAGGATTCAGGATATAAATTGCAATGAAAATTATAGGGTTTTCATTTTAGAGCATATCCAATGCTCTGAATGTTTTGGTGACACAAAGCACTGTTTGCAAAAGCCATTATAAATGTTCTGTTGTCACAACGATCAAATTTTCCTGTGTTACCTCTCTCTTACACATAAAACAAAAGCTCAGGAAAGAACCTTTTCCTGTTCCAGTTTGTACATGAAAGTATTGTGCAGATGCCAGCAGAGGATTTCAGTGAGTGGTTTCAGAGGAGTAGCTTCCTCTGTGCACAGTCCTTCACCTCTGAATCAGAGGTCAGGTAATTTCTTCAGACCTTCCTCTAACAATGCCTACAGTATAACAAGCATCTACTCACTACAGATAAACTGATTTCCATGTCTAAATAGCATTGTCTCTATCTGCTCTTCATTTTAGCTTTCCTCTATAAAAAATAGCCCAAGCACAGTGCAGTTTTAAGCTCTAAGACAAATCTTTTTTTTTTTCTTGCATGAATTCTTTCCATTGTAATTCAGATGTTTTACTTTTGCATTGAGTTTATCCTGTAGTTACTGCATGATTGTGGATTAATTCTTGCCTTATTAAAATCAGTATCAAAAAGCCAAGATCCTTAGATACATTTCCCAGGTTTCCAGCTGAAGACACATTTTCCCCTGATTACCTCAGCATATGTTTGCCATTACTGTGCAGGGTAAGACAGTAGAATGACACCCCTGAACTCACAGACAGTGATAAATATGTGATATTTGTGAACCTGTCTGGCCTCAGCCATGTATTTCCTGGTGGGTCATAATTGCTGGGTGATGGAATTGGTGACCCAGTGACCTTCTAAGATGATGATCTTACTGAGCTGCTTCCCTGCCTGTCAGAGCCTCCAGAGGACCCACTGGGGAGAAATGCTGTTGATCCTTCAGCCACAATAAGGGGAAACAATGCCAGCTTGGGGTCCAGGTGAGTAGAGTGACCACTGATGTGTAATGTGTTATTGATTAATGGCCTTGTTTTGTCTCCCCTCATTATCAAGAGGTAATTGTTTCTCAGTGAAAAGAGCCAGATTTCTTTGACTTACAGACATCAGAAAAAAGCAAGCTCTTAAAGTTCTGTTGTGCTCCTGCTTTTCTCATTCTATATATGGCAGTGCTAAATTAGCATTTGTACAAGTAGTGAAGCCATATTTTCCTCTCTCCATGCTTTTCTTTTCCTCCATCTCAAAATCCAGTGGAAAACTTTCCTCCAAAAGCTCCAGAGGGCTGACCTAGTGCCCAGAGAAATAAGTGGCAGTGCTTCTGCCAGAGGAGCAGGATGTGGTCTTGCTTCGACCCCTGAGACCTCAATTGCACTGTTCACTGGATTCTTCCATTTCTTTTAGCTTCCTTGCAGCCCTCTGTGAGTTTTGAGAGACCCCAATTCTCCAGTTCTTTTGGGATCATATCACCGTGATCTGACTCAAGTTTCACTGTCAGTGCTGTTGTTTTTACCCTGTGGCAAACAAAAAGAAAACTCAGCAGCTTGGGAGCTCCTTGGTGGAACTGTTGGTTACATGGGGTGGAACCTTCATCTTGGTCCTTCCTCCCTCTGTGGAACTGCAGAGAGAAGGTTGTGAAACTTCCTTACATCCAAGAAAATCTCAGCCAAAATCCAAACTTTACACCAGCCAAACCTGTGACCTAATGTGTCTGCCCTCGTGTAAGATGAGATGGTTGTGCTAAATGTAATTAGCTAATGTCTGAGCAGCTCTCTGAGCTCCCAAAGCAGGATGCCAGTGGGAATGTTAGGAGCATCTAATGTTTTTGTGGGATTATGAAATATCTTATGCATGCTTTTGTTTTATCATGGCTCTTGTCTCTCCTATTGTCACCAGGTAACAAGGGGTTTCTCCTCTAGGAAGAAAATAGGTTGTCTTTTTTTTTTACCTCCAGCATCAGCCTAATGAAAAAAATTCTGCTTCTTTTATTCTGAGATGGCAAAGAGCTCCTCTGGAGAAAAATAGCAGCTTTCCTTTTCCTGCTTCCTGACAAACTTACAGTTTCCTCAGGCAAGATCCTCAGCCCTGCCCAAGTCTTTGCCTGCCAATTTAAAGGACTGAAACAAAACAAAGAGGTGTTAAATCCATACCGAGGTAAAAGAGGACTTGGGGTTTTTAAACTTCTGAGGTTTTTTTCCTGCAAAGATCTTGAATTCTCCCAAATACTTCCATGAACAATCTCACAGACTTGCTGCTTCAGTAGATCCTTGCAGAGTAGGTTCAGAGTAACCCATTTAACACATGGAGATGGGTGCACCAGGAGTCCAAGCAACTTGCTAAAGGTCTCCAGAGTGTGTGGTAAAGCTGCTTGGATCAGTGTTCTGTCTGCTCATCTCACATTCTATTCTGGTCCTCTAAATTTCAGCTAATGGGCCAGTCATTCACAAATCTATTAGCCAAAACAAGCTTGGCTTGGTCACTTGTTTGGTGCTCTGGAGTGGATGTCTGGGGGATTCAGACACTGAACTCGGAGACTCTTGATCCTGTTCCTGCTGTGTGATGTGTTCCCAGTGTCATCCAAGCCCCACATGCCTCAGTTGAAGCTGAAATAAGAACATTTTGCTGGGTGTCACTGGCAGCAGGGCAGAAAGTTATGGCTGCGTGAGAATTGCTTGGATATTAGGCTGGCAATTGTTATAGGAAAACTCATCAATTAGAAGAGTAAGTAATGCCTCCTTCAGCATTCATCCTTCCCTTCCTCTTCACAAGGGTTCTGAAATTGTCATCTCTACTGTCTTTTTGTAGGAAAGCTTTCACCATGGTGGAAAAGAAGCCAATCATCCTATTATATCAACAACAATAGTCCCACTCTGTTTTATATTGGACATAAAAAGCAGCATCTTATAAATAGGGAATATAAAAAATACCCATCTCTGTCTCTCTCATCAATAGGCTGTTTATTGTGAAAAAATGTCACAGTCATTGTAGGGCTGTTCAGGAATTGAGGTACATCTTCCCAATTGGAATTTCAGCTTTACATATCACCCTTTTATTCTTCTGTCCTGTGAATTAAGACTACACCAGCATGATAAAGAGGTGAAATTATATCTAGCCTTGCACACTAATAACAGCAATTCTTTCTGCTAAGTTTTGATAAATACCACTGTTGTAGCATTGCAGAAGATAAAAACCCAGCCTAACAAACCCCAGGATATTTGGGATCAGCTCCAGCTTCTATCAAGGTCAGTGGAAAGATTGTTATCGACCCTGCTGAGTGTTGATGACTGTAAAATCAGAATAGGTTGTTATTACAAGTGCCATGACTGATCTTGTGAGCAGCAAAATAAGAGTACCATTCCCAGTAGGAAAATTGACCAAGCACCAAAAGAAAGTGGTCAAAGAGAGAAAAAGATTTGACCAAAGGTAGCTGGGAAGAATTCTCAACCTCAATTGCCCTAATTTTGGGATCATAAACAGCTGATCACAAGAAGCTGAGAGGACATACCAGGGCCTGAAGCATCCTGAAATCGCCCTTCTTAATCATCTGTCACTGGCCAACATCAAAAAGGGGACATAGATGCATTTTGGTCTACCTGATGTTTGTGTTTTGTGACAACATTGGAGAGGGAGGGAAAAGCTGAGGTGGTTGAGTAAGAGTCCAGCAAAGCAGTGTCACTGTAGCGTGTTTGAGGTTGTTTTCTCTGTTCATCAGGGTAACAGGAAGCAGAAAGGATGTTCCTTCAGGAGCCCTCTCAACAGTGAGAATTGAGGAATGCTCTTTCATGCCGTGCCAGGAGGGCAGGGACACAGCAACGTTCAGCCCATTGAACCAGCCACGGAGTTCCATGTCCTGAGGGACCACCACAGCTCACTGGGACTCTCTGTGGTGGTAAGTGGCCATTTTCATACTGAAGTGGATTAAAAGTCAGATCCTAGATTATTCTGCAGCCAAGAAGGGCAGTGAAGGGTGTATTCTGAAATAAAGGCTTTATTCCATTGGAAGCAGAGCAACCTCAGAACTCCCTCCTTCCCATCAGAAAGTGCCTTCCAAAGGAGCTGGCATGCTCCAGCTACACAAATCTCCTGCAGGCTTTGCACTGGTGGCTGCATCAGCCCCACACAATAGAATTCTTTTTAGTGGTGTCACTCCTGATTAACTAACAATCAAGATCCTGATTTTCCACAGTTGAACTAGACTTATGCAGTGCATTTCACAGGGGCAAGATTAGACCCTGAAGTAGGGGAAGGCTGAAAAAAAGCCTTTTCTCTTTTTTGACATATCTTTCCTTTCTTTTACCTGGCAAATGGTTGTTTCTTTTCCATGTGATTTATATGGTTTCTTATTAGGGTGGCTGTATTTTAGTACACTACATTGTAAATTACACCCAACCACATATGATGGATTTAGTCATTGTGCAATACATTGTGGTGGATTTTTAAAAGAACACGTCATGGTTGACACAACTACAACATCTGATTTATTTCTAGTGCCAGATTACTGTAATAGTCATCAAAACATTGTCTTGCACAGAGAGTTCATTAGAACATTTCTCAGAATATTCTAGCAAATGTTTGCCTTTCAAAGGCTGCTGTTTCCTACCTATGGTTCTTCAAAGCACGTTTACAAAGTAGGGCAGATTGCAGATAAAGGAAATATGCATATTCTGTAATGAAAACTTTGCATAGAAAGTGTGGGGGGAAGATTACAATGCCCAACTGTTCCCATTTGTGGTAGGAAAAGAGGAAAAACTGTGACCCATATAATCTGAGTGGCTCAGATAAAGATGACAGAAAAGCAAGCTTTTGCTCCTGTAAAAAAAAAAATAGGCTTGATTACTGCAGGCTTATAAAAAGAATCCAGGACATGAGCAGGGAACTTTTTTAAAAGCCCTCTCCAAATTCCACAATGGTGTTACCAGATTTTCTCATGCACAGAGTGTCAAAAGAAAACACTGAAGTTATTAAACAACACAACATGGAATATTTGCATATTTATCAGTTTGACATGCTGATGTCTGTTCTGCAGCTTGTCTTGGTAGCACAGGACAAAAGTAAACACTGAGTAGATACATTTGAACAGTTTTTTTAGGACTAGTGATAAATGTAATGTATAAGTTAGGAAAAAGAATTATGTCCTGTTATGTTTACAAGCAGTTTATTTCCTGCTGGGTTTCTATCCCAGAAACAGTGTCTCAGTTCCTTTGTTCTCACTAAATAATCTCCTGATGTAACAGTGACCTGAGTGCCAGGCCATGCTCACCAGTGCACTCTAAACCACTGCAACTACACTGAAAAAAAGCTGGATTTTGGATCATTCAGATCCAAATTTGATGACTGTTCTAATTACTGTGTTTGGGAATCCTTAATGAAAGGAGAGTACATGTGTATATGTGTGAGAGAAGGAAAGATGGTTCCTTTGGGATGCTACACAATGGAAAAGTGCTAAGTGTATTAAATATTCATAGAACAATTAGTATTCAGCTTATCCCACAAATTCAGGTCGGAGTCCAGATCCAGACCTTCCCTAATGGGTGCATTTAACCTTCTGGTTCAAGCCTTACCCTGCTGGTGAGTACCAGAACTGACCTGATCCAGCCCCAGAACAGGCACAGCCAGGGCTGTGTTTTCTTGTTTGTATTGTGGGAAACTGGAGCTGATCCAGAGAAATCCATGAAGAGATTCCAGATTAACTGTGAAGTGAACTAATTGAATTCATTGTCTGCATACAATACTTTTATTAATAGAATATGAAATAATCCTAAATAATCCCAAAATGTTTTCATATGCACTTGAATTTATGAAAAATATTCAAACCAGCAATTTTCAGTTATTTGCTAGTACAAATTAGTTTGTCATTTCTTTGATAATACAAATACTCAGGTTGGCAAAATTGTTCAGATTCTTAAACTAATAAGTTTGTTACAAATGTTTTCAGGAACTCCTAGGAAATAAATGATCATTAGTAATTCCAGAAGGCTGAATTTACAGCACTGCATTGCACAGCCATGTCTGAAAGAATTCCCATAGCAAGAAATCTGAAAAGTGAGATGTCCAATTTAAAAGAAAGATACAAACAAGAAGGGACCTGCTATTAAACTCCCTGGTAGTAACTCTCCACTTGGGTTCTAAAGGAAATTTGACTGAGCTGAGCTCTATTTTCAGAGTGTTAAACTGAGGTAAGATAAATCCTGCTATTTCAGTGCTACCAAGGACTGCTACAACAGCCTGTCTTGCCAGTCACCAGGAGGAAAACTTCCAAGAACATGAACTCATTTGCAGGGAAATGGAACACTGAGATAAAACAAGGGCTCCTCGCTGCCCAGCACACTCACCTACAGCTCTGAGCAGATGCCCATTGCTGTCTGAGCTGCTGTAACAGATCCTTTAGTGCTGATAAATGACTAAATCAGGCAGGTCAGAAGCCAGGAGACAGAATGCAAAAGGGCAGACCATGGAAAACATACAAGGACATCATCTTGCAACGTGTTTGAACATTAGCAGGCTTGCACAATCAGCTTGTGCATTGGCTTCAAATTAGGGTGGTACTTTAGGTTATCAGTGAATGAAAATCTCAGATTGTGAAAGAAACTTTCATTTTTATCTGAACATTTCCCTGTGCACATATTTATTTCCCATGAATAATTTACCAAAGTTAACAGCTCATCACAGATCTTTGATGTTTCCAAAGCCACAGCCCACAGTTGTAGTCCCCAATGCAAAATGGGACTACACAGCTGTGAGGGTAAAACTGCAAAGTTATGTCTAAGCTAAGAAAGGCATTTCTCTCCCAATACCTATTACAGCATCAGTGTACACTGATCCCAGTGGGAGACTAATGCATCAGCCCCACAGACACTGCTGACTCACAAATACTCACAGAAATACAATAGCAAAAACAGTCCTGATCCAGAATTCTTAAGGAAGGGAAGATGCATCCTTCCAGTCATTCCACGTTCTACTGTTTGCTATGCCACGTATTAAACTCTGTCTCCTTCAAGAGCAGGAACAATGAGTCGTGCCCCTGTTGTACCCTAACTAGTTCTATTCTAGAAGAAATGACAGTGATAGGAACAGACTTAGGGAAGGGTCTAAATTAATTCTTGAAGTTTGATGTAATGCAAATATATGCAAGTTGGCAAAAAGAAGAAAAAAACCAACAAAAGCCAACATGAATTTAGCCTTTGATTCCTGAATGTTTCCAGGGCAGACAGACCTCTTGATTCAATATTTGTCGTGCACAAATACTGACTCTTCTCTGTTTCTCATAGAAAAGGAATAATTTTGGTACAAGTAGTCTTTGTCTTCTTTGTAAGTCCACCCACTACTGCGCCTTTCATAAGAAATCACCATCCAAATTATTCTTGGAATTTCTTGCCTACAGTTTTCAGTTAAATAACACAGCAGCTCCCTGTCTTAGGAAAAATATAACTGTCAGGATATTGAAAATGTATTGAAAACAGCAAACTGAACCCATCTGATTCAACCTCATAAATGAATAACACCTTTGCTAGGCTATCACTGATTCAACTGGAATTTAAGGGCCATCAAGTAAGCTTAGTTTCTGTCTCCTGGATGAAGGGGTTTTAGTTTGTCATTATCCAGCACTGCCTGAATGGAATTTATGAACAATCTGTGATACTGTCAATAGACAAACTTATTCCAGAGCCAGGAACAACTGTCTTTGTGACAGCTTATTGCAACTGTTTCTTTTGCATAATGCTGACAAATAGTTTGATCCAAATAATCCCTAAATGATAGGTAGAGTAAGCAGACTCAGGCAGCCTCCCAAATTTCTCCCTTCTCATTTCTTCTTATGCTAAAGTAAGTTTAGTGCTAAATTTAAGTAAGTTTAGTTTACACATGCATGTACAAATTGCTTCTATCTAAAAGCTGCACTATACAAACAACATAATCACCTGAACAGCAGCTAAAAGCTACCAAAATATCTAAAATCAAAAGCATAATGGTTGTTTCCCAAAGTCTGCCAGTGGTACAGCTGTGTTGATTTCTTTTGTTTTGCACTTCTTGAACCTGTAACAGTCCTGCATTCCTTAGCACTGCTTAGTCCTTTGCTGTACCTGTTTTGATCATTAACATAATCTCCATTTTTATCCAAATTTTATGTTGTTTAGTAGTAGTATTTTCACTGCCACACCATAGAGGCTACTTCTTTATTCCTTATTGTGAGTTACTTTATTCCTTATTCTGAGACCAGGGCAGAATGTCACACTCACAGAAATGTTCTGTATTTGTAATAAGAAGTCTCCTAGGACCCAACCAAATAAGATTTAAAAAAAAAAAAAAGGGGAATAGAATGTTTTCTGCAGCTGAAGTTCAGGCAGAAGTAAAAGAGACAGTTCACCTCAGTTCACTATAAATAGAGACTTCTAAGCAAAGACCTACCTGTGCAAAGCAAATCTGGACACCAACATGTACAAAACGTACAGAATAAAGGACTGATTTAGCAGCAGACCTGCAAAGAGGAAAAGCTGGAGATGCTGGTTCATTTGGCATTGCTGCCTGGGAAGAGAAAGGGAGTCATTTCCCTCCAGTAGCTGCTTGGGTGACACAGATTTCTTTATAACTTGTAGAACCAAGAACTAATAATGCAGGTCTGTCTTTGTTCCTTCATAGTCTCAGTATCCACGTCTGTGTTGCTGAATGGCCTGACAGTCGTGAGGATGAACAGCCAGCAGAGCAGAGATGTTCCTACACACTTGGTAAGACCACAATGACCAGGTACAAAAACTGTCTTTGAAAAGAGAAGGGTGGATTAGTTTTCCCCTGTAGGAGAATACTTGTGTACCAGCACTTATGTAAACAAGCTGAAATAATATTTTTTGGAATATGGGAGGCCTCCATCCGATCTCTTGTGTGCAGGTGATCCCCCTTTTGAGGAAAGGAAGGAGTCAGAACATTGAACTATGTCACAGAAGTAGCAGCACTGCTGTGTATACAGAGTTTAATCCCCATGGGCTTCCTTGTTCCATTTGCAAAACAGGGATGGATTTACTATCATGAGATACTGTGATAAAGTATATGAAGAACTTTAAATTACTGTGCGGTGGATGCAGTATGAAAATACTAGACGTTGAATTACTTAATTTCCAGTTTATAGTTTTCTCTTCCCTTGGTATTACAAGGTAGTGAGGTTTGCTGTTCTCTCAGGAGGGATAAAGCATGGCTAAATCTTGGTAGATGCTTGAGAGGATTTTTTTCTTTGGTTAAGTAGAACTCAGTTTGGAGCTTGACATGGCCATTGACTGTTACTGTGACCTTGTTTCCTCAAAGTGGTGTTTAATTCTGATGGAGAAAGGTTCCTGTGAACACCTTGTCTGGTGTATTCAGAAACACTCGAGTCCACGATCCAGCCAGAGAACAAACTGTTCCTGGCAAGAGCATGAATGTGTTGCTCACAGGTCTCCTTTATTATTTCTATAACACTTCTTTCTGCTTAATAACCCAGAAAGGTTGGAAACAGAAGCAATAATAGGGTGTTGTGTGACCACACTGAGAAATCACAGGTAATTTGCTTTACAAAGACACTATTTGCATTCCTGACAGGTCAGTATTCCTCCACTGGGGCACACTGCACTCACTTGAAAATTTTCAGTTACTCCTTTTTTTTTTTTTTCCCTAAGAGTAACTGGGAAAGACCAATGTGCTCATTTTTGCCATACAGAGAACATCATCTGAAATTAGGTTTGTTCAATGTCACCAGCTCTGCTGGATGGTGATTGACTGTGCTAATCAAACACAGTCCTATGTAAGGCCAGTTTGGGGACACATTGCCACATGAACTGGGCTCTGGAAATGCTTCCCTCACCTTGCACTGAGCTGGGGAAGCCAAGCCCATCTGACCACTCTCTCAGGCCAGTACAAGGTCCCACCAGCTCTTTCTGGTGTGACTTTACCCATGAGAAGAGTTCATAGTGCTCAGGACTTGCAGAGACTCTGCTCTCAGTGCTGTGGGGAACCAGTGAGGAAGCCCTTGTATCATGTTGTGTTAGTCCCAAAAAACCTCTGAGCACTAAACTACCGTTTTGATCTTTATGTGGACTTTGACTTGTGTGCAGACACTGGAACTTCTTCCCAGAACCTCTGTGGGCAATGAACGTGCCTTTTAGGAGAGTCCTACCAGCAAAGTGTGATGGAGAGACATGTTCTGCCTTACCAGGAATCCTGCTGTCAAGCACACTCTGAAATCAGGGGAAGAAGACCTTTAAAAAAATATATATCTTGAAACTGTCACATCTCCAGCCCATCTGCTTTGCCCATCATGGCAGTGATTTATCCAGCATCTTGCCTTACTCATATTCCTTGGAAAATCGCTGCTCTGTGCAGAGATCCGTTTCTTTTTCAAGGCTCAGCCTGAAGTGCAAGGCTGTAAGGGGGAATATTGGTACTCTGACTCATTCTCTTGGAGGGCTATTTTTGTGATTGTTCATGGAACTACATCTTAAAATCTCTCAGTTTGTGTTCTTCAATGATTTTCACAGCTTTCTGCTGAGCCGTCTCAGCACAATGGTTCTTCCCTCTGAAATTAGAGCCTTTCTGAGGTTCTCGGGAATGGAACTACTCTCCATCAATGCAGCTCGTAAAACCAAACCATTGGCTGAGTACCTCCTTCTTTCTCTTCACCTCAGTAAGTGGCTCCAAGTCAGTGCTATTTAAAATTTAATCAGTCTTGTCCTAACAGGATATACTTCTTGGATTTTAACCCATCTTTCACATAAACCACTGAATTCAGCTACACTAACTGCCTCACGACAGAACCTTTATCTCAAGAACCTCTTAATGAGGTCTCATTAGCACAAATTGCCCCTGAATATCTCACCACTTCCTGTCTCCTGCTTTCTTTTCAATCCATTAGCATCTGTTAGCAGCCTCATTTGAACAATTAAATTTTACTGTTTCTAGAAACACACGAGGACTCCCAGGTTCTCCTGTTAGGTCTGTGTTTTAGGGACCTGGGAAGGGAGTCACACGGTCCAACTTAACAGAGCCCAAATTCTACCTACAGTTCATTGTCCTCAGGGAAAAATTTAGTGCAGGTTTTTGATGTGACTGGTAACTCTGCAGTCTCTGGATCACCCTATCAAGGCACTTAAACTAAATGTCTGATGTTAGAGTGCAAGAATCTCCATCCTTTCCTCACACCCGAGGTTCAAGTCTCCCTGGCCAATCTCTGCACAGAACTGTGCCTTCCCCATGGCATTGATTTGCCACAGGGTTTTGTTTATTTTCACCATTAATGGCTCAAATTGCCCTAAGTGAGCTGGGTGTTCTCATTGGTTTTTCTTTGCTTGTGAGTGTGCCAGCAGGCAAACTCAAACTCTAAGCCATGACCACGGTCCCTTGAAACTGTGCTTGTGGATTAAAGGCTCGAGTGGCCCTGGAAGCTGATCCCTTGCAACAGGATGGAGTCCATGGACTCTTAACAGTGATTGTGTGGTGTGATGTGAACTGTATTTTCTGAGCTTGTCTGCTGACTGTGTTTAAAGCCCCCGAGAAGAAACAGATCAGAGATGTTACAGCTACCCAGAGCTTGTGCCTGAACTCTAATGGCCACTTTGGAAAGCAGATGGGACTTGATATTTCTTACTCTTTCCTAAAGATACACAATCTTTTCTTTTGACATTTTGATAGATCAGCAGATTCTCATTCCGTGTTATATTCCAGGCATGCAGCTGAGTGATGATTAATGTCTATGAAAGTGAAAATACTGCACCTTTATTTCTTATGTCTTTACTATGTTACATTGTATCTTGTTGGATGACATCCGGAACGTGGCTCCATTCAAGTCAATTGCAAAAATTCCAGTGACAAAAGCATCTCATTCATAAAGCTCTAAGCACATCTTACTATTTTTTTGTAACTTTATTTAATTAAATGCTCTCAGGAGGAGCCAGGCAGAGCAAAATCTCAACTTCAGCCTTCATCTGATCAGAATTCTCCATTTTGCTGAAGCTCCACGCAGCTATGAAGTTTTTTTTCTAATATCACATGGCAGAAAGAGAACCTGTTCCTTTCTAAGTGCAGGCTACCATACTTTTTCTCACCAACTTGAAAACCATGACAGAAGCAGATCTTTTTTTTTTTTTTTTTTTTTTTTTTTTTTTACTTGTTTTGTGGTTGTTAGGGAATTTTGTCCTCAAATATTAGTGTTTGGAAATAATATTAATTTCTTTGCTCCTTCTTGTCCATCCCCAAAGTGAATTTCATCTTACAGATGTTACGTTCAGTGAGTACTGAATCACTCGCTAGAAACTGGCCATAATCCTTTCGGTTCGTTATTTGCTGCTAATCTTCAATGCTTTTCCTAAGTTTAACAAGTCGCCGGAGTTACAGGAGATGGCAAATTCCTCCCAGACCCGAGGAAATGTCTCTGCAAAGTTTACCCCACTTGCTGACGCAGCTCAGACGTCGGAAAAGCGAGTTCTTAAACTCCGGGTGGGGGGAGGGGGAAGTTCTTAAAACTCCTCACGGGGCTCACGCAAACCGGCACAAAGTCTTTTAACAAGCAAAAAGTTCCAAAAAGTCGCGAGCGACCGCAGGCTTTGCGCTCCCGCTGCCCGGGCAGCTCCCTGGGCAGGGCCGGGCCAGCCCGGGGCTCCCCGACGCGGCGCAGCCGGGACGCGGCGCTGGGAGCTCTCGCCGGCTGCCGCTCGGAGCCGGTGTTTTTGCCATCCCCGCCGTGAACTTCGCTCGCGAGTTGAAAGCTCCCGCGGCCCCCGCGCCCCGCCCGGCCCCGTCCCGGGGCGGCTCCCTTGGCTCGGCGCCGCGCCGGGTCCCGCCTGCCCGGAGCGCCTGGCTGGGCTTTCCGCGCCGCCCGCCCGCAGCTCCGCACCGCAGCCCCATGTCCGCGCTCCCCGCCGGCGCCGACATCAAGCGGGCTCTGGAGAACAGCCCCGAGACCAACATCGAGGATGAGCTGCCCGACGGGCCGCCGCAGCCGCCGCCCAAGAACTACCTGTTCCTCAGCATCCTCTCCTGCTTCTGTCCCGCCTATCCCGTCAACATCGTCGCCTTCGTCTTCTCCATCATGGTGAGTAGAGCCCCGATGGGGGTCCGAGCCAGCCCCGCGCTGCCCTGGCCACGGCGCTCCCGGCCGGGGGGGCCGGAGGAGCCCTCCGGGAAAGGGGCATCCAGCCGCCTTTGAACCGCTTGTCCCTGGAGCCTGCGGACAGTCGGGTGAGGCAGCGAGCCTGGGAGCATCAGCAGGCACAGCCAGGGGTCCACCCGAGCTATCCAAGCAGCAGATGGAAAACGTGGAGCAAAAGGCAGTTTCAAGCAAGTTTTCACTCTCGGGCTATGCAAGGGAAGCAGGTTTATCCCAGTTAATGGGATTTGTTACATCAAATAAGTTGCATGCTGGATTGGACACAGTGTCTATGTGTGGAAGTGGCGACTGGGGAACAGAAATCAGATTTGGTTTGTGCAACAGCTAATCAAATATGATAGGAGCGCATTTTTTTCCAGTAAACAGGTTCTTTGATACTGTTCTTTTCTAGTAAATTACTAGAAAAATACAACTATAAAGATTGTTGGTTGTCAGCAAAAGCCCTTGTAAATTGAGAATCAAAAACACTAAGAGAACAGCCTTACTCCTACAACCTGTAATTGATATGCATATTCCTTAATAATCCAGCAATCCCATTAACTTCAGAGGGATTGTTGGAACAGAATCTCCTTCTCTCAGTTAAAAGTTGCAGAGTCAGATCCAGAGTTTTCTAGTCGTATACATGATCAGGGTTATTAGTAATACTGCAATGTATTTCTGTTGTTTAGGAGCTGAAAAAGGTTTAAAACATGTTGTGTATTTTCATCCTTTTCTCTGACAGTCAGGCTGAAAAGGTAAGTAAAAATATAGGGTTTTTTTTACAGTTAAGTGTAAGAATAGTTAACTATGTCTAAAATATCCTGAAGCATACTCTTTTAAAACTAGTAAGATTGATTAGAAATCACATTGCTTATGCTTGAAAATGACTTAAAGATGCTATTCCAAAGCCATCTTCCCAGCTCTTTTTGTGCAGTTAAGTATTAACTGCCTGGTTTTTTTTCCTTCTGTGTTTGTTTTCTTTGTTGTTACCTTAACTATACAATGTGTTCTTTTCCTTGCTTTGGGAGGTCTTGGTTCTGCTGGTACCCAGCATCCTTTTTGTCCAGGGACACTGAGAGTGCTATATAAAGTAATGAGAGCTGATGATCTGGGGCTGTGAGCGTCTGTTCACTGTGATAGTGCCTTCACCAAGGCACTGGGGCTGCACAGAAGTTATCTGTCAAGGACAGAATTTGGCCTCTAAAGATTTTTGCACCCCATATGGAGAAATCTCCACCCACGGCCTAGTTGAAGTTCATGGAGGCTTTTGGAGTCAAGCATCAGTAACTGTCACCAGGGGACATGTAGAACCCAGGGTGGGAAGAGTACTTCCTGAATGCTAAACAGTCTATGCGGGTCTCAGCTGCCCACTCTGTGACAGGGGGAAACAAAAACCAGACCAGTAACCTCCAGTGTCTGTGAAACCCTTCTGATTCAACAGCATTGTGTTTCAACAGCACTTATAACCTATCCTTTTCATAAAAATAACTCATCCAACTTCTTTTCTACAGCCTGATCCCCTGCCTCTCAGAGCTGCAACCTGTAACTGCTCCATTATCCTCAACTGCAGGTTCTGCATTTTAGCCTATGCTGGTTTTATTTCTATTTCTGCTGGCATCTGCATCCTCCCTCTCTTTCTCAGCTAGGGTTAACACTGAGATACAAGAACAGGATATTTTCTTTTCTTACAGAGATACCTTATAGTCTGCAGAACTTGCCTGAGATCTTGTGTCAGAGACAAAGACCCACAGAACTGGAGTTCTCTACAAATTTCCACTTCCTAGAACGGGCCTGAAGGGAAAGTCCTATTGGCTTAGAGAGGGGCCTGGTTCAGCACCCTGTGTACCTGTGTCATGTCCTCCTTAACTGCTCTAAATTCAGACAATGTTTTCACTCTAAAAGTAGAGTCTAGGCTCTAACACACCCCAAAATAAATGACAGATTTGTCTTCAGTCTCTTCTGTCTCTTCTGCTGCCCCATTTACAACTCCAGCACTGGTTTCCTCACTCCTTTCTCACCTTTGGAGGCACAAACCTTACCATTACAGATCTTACCTCCTTGACTATATTTTTAGAATAAACCTTTCACGAGTTCTCACTATTGAGGTAATAACTTTTTCTTGTTCCTTACCTGCCTGTTTCTCGTGGCAGGGGTCAGAGGACAGCTGGTAGAATGGTCACTTCATGGCATCAGTAACACACTGTGTTGGCATTACTAGAGCAGCCCCCTCAAACGAGTCACTGGTCACTTGGAGGGGTGAGGATTGCTCGGCATGTTTAGACAAAGGAGCTCTGTTTTCCTCAGGGTTCTGGCCAGGGCTCCTGTCTGTAGGATCACTGTTCTCAGTGCTGTTCTGTAGTTCCAGCCAGATGCAGTCCATTCTGCTCCTTGGTGCTTCCAGCAGCTGTACTGCACTGCTGTACCATCAGAGATGCCTCGCTCAGACTTACCCTGTTCTTACACTGGTGAAAGGCATCAGGGGCAGAAGTGTGGGGGAGGTACCAAGTCAGGAGCTTGGTACAGTGACAGAAGAGACTTCTCTGGTGGCCAGGCAGGGTGTCCCTGAGCTCTTTGGCTCCTTATCTGCAGCCATGTCTTGTCCCCTATGGTGAACCCAAAGAGCACTGGGCTGGCAGTGAACTGCCAGTTGTGTCTGTGAGCTGACTCTTGTGGACTGGCTGTATCTGACTCATGGGATCAGAGCTAGAGGGAGGCTGTGGGACAGCTCTGAGAAATGAAGTGGATATTTCCAATACCAGCGCTGAGGTCTGACAGTTGAGCATGTTTTGTTGGCCTTTCTCAGTATGCCTCATTCAGTTGTCTTTATTTCAAAGATCTGTATGTCAGATTAGCCATCTAATTCCACAGGGCCTTGGATTTGTAACAGCTTCCAAACAGTCTCTCAAAAGCTATTTCTCTCTGATTTTTGCTCCTAACTGCCTCTTTATGTTGACACATTTTTGTTTAATCATTTACATGCTTCAAACAACATATGTGGTCAAGCTGTGACAATCTTGGCTCATCTGCCTCTGATAGTAACAAGTTCTTTTTCCGCATTTGTTGCTGTTGGATTCAGATGCTTTGTCTGTACATGAGTTTCCTCAAGCAGAGACAATGAACAAGGGAGTGGCAGAAGTCATGGGACAGCAAGGGATGGAACTTACTTTCTGGGAGAGTCACCTCTTCTAATTGGGATCCTAATGAACCATGTACGTGTGTTTGCTTTGGTCAGGTCAGTGACTGGCAGAGTGACCAGTCTGCCTGTAAGTTTATTTGCAAAGTTTATATATATTTTTCTAAGTAGCTTGTAGGTACCTGGACACCTAACACTGTATGGGACAGCCTGTACCTACTTCAGGAATATTAAACAATGGGGCTCAGCAGCTGTTTTTAGGCATTTTTGCATGGCCCTTATCTTTGCAAACTGGCAAGTTTTTCCTCTGCAACAGCCTGCAGAGCAAACTCCTCTTTCGTGTGTCCTGCTCAGCACCTGCCTGTTTTGTTTGCCTAAAAGCAGAGATTGAGCCTAGTCCTGAATTGCTCCCTGAGTTTCCCCTCTTCTTTCTCTTTCCCTGGAGCTGCTCTGACAGTGGAGTCACACTGAGTCAGCACATCTCGCTCTTCCTTGGGACTGAACTGGCGAGTGTCTCGTTTCCAGGCACAGCCAAATAAGGTTCACACAGCCTGGCTTAGAACCTCAGTCTGTTCTACCCAGACTTGTAAGAGATGTAGAGGAGGGTTTCTAAAGTAATTCAGTGTTCTTTCTGCTTTTGCCATGATCAGTGCTCTAGGAATGTGGAACAAGAAAACACATTCCCACGCTACGAAGGGATTAGTAGTTTGTAGCTAATTCAGCAAATTTCTGTTCACATGAGGTAAAGTTACTTTATTGTTGAACTGAGAATATATTTTATAAATAGATGTGTGTGAACCTGGTGAAGTCACTGAGATTACTCAAGTAAATTAACAGCTGCAGAACTGTGACTTTAATTTAGTTTATGACTTCATAGGTAGCAAGGTAGCAGAAACCTGAGAAATCAGATGGTATTAGGTTGAAAAGGGCTGAAATTTGTTTCAAAAGTTGGACACACCAAATGTCTCATACAGATGCTGTATTCTCAGTATATTGCCCAGCCCTTGGAAATAAACAGATGTAACATTTAAGGCTTAAACAGTTAATGTTATCTATGTCTAATATGTAAAACTGGAAGCTTGACCAGGAGCCCTTTGAAGCAGATGGAAGTAAATGAATTTGAAAAAGCTTTGTGTCAGACCCCAGCCACTCCCCCAAACCTCTTATTTGTTCTTGAATGCCATCAAAGTTATTTCATTTAATTTAAACCTTTTCATGAGGAAATTTTTGTCTCCTTCCTGTCTCTCCCAAATCCTATTCTGTATTGTTAATGCTGTTTTCCTCCTCTTCATCGTGGATTTGTATTAAAACACCATTATTTATTAAAGTTTGCATAGTGAATTATTTATGCAGTACCTGCAGAAATCACATGGACATTTTCCAGACTTCCTAAATACATTAGTAAAATGGCACAGAACTGTAAGCTGGGGCTGTCACGTCTTGCTTACAACTCTGTCTCGGTTTTGAGACCTCACATCTGGGGGACTGAGTTTAGGGTTTTTGCAGGACCACTCTGTAGATGCCATGAAAAGGGAGTGCTTTGATAAGTGTGGAGGACAAAGTCCAGGCCTGGGGTGTCAGTGATGCTTCTCTGTGTTTCCCCCTGTAGCCACAGTCACATCTCTGCTTGCTGGCAGAGGCAGGAGGAGATGAGCCTGCTCCAGGCCAAGCCAAGCCATGTTTCTCCTCATACTCCCTTTAATGACCTTCCCAACTGTACTTGAAGAAAACCCAGGAAAGCTCCTCTCCTGCAGGCAGAACTGCTGGAAACAGCAGAGTAGCTTAGAGGAGAGAAGTGTGCCAGCCCCCCTTGTTAACAGGAGGCTGCACTGGTGGAGAATCAGGAGGGACACCGTCCTGTTTGGCTATGTGCTTGTTCCCCTCTCTCATTTCCATCTCTTCCCTTTTTCCCCATTCTATCCTCTCCATCTGCTAGTCAGCCTCAACAAAATTTGACAGCAGAGCAGAGGTATTAGTGATATTCTTTAGGGACATAAAATAGAGAAATGTTTAGGCATGTAGGCTTCCAGGAAGAGAAGAAATGTATCAGTGCTCTCTTTAAGGACCAGAGTGCATCAGCATCTCAGCCTTTCTTAGACACCAGAGAATAAGTACTTGCACTTATCCTTGAGATACAATTCTAGGAATACAGGCTTCATTGCTCTGGGACTGTCTTGGCAGGGCTGATCTTACTTCAGTGCTAACACCAAGAAAGCATCTAAGCCCATTAGCTTTGTGTGCTCACTAATCGACAGAACACACAGATAATGTCCCTAATTATTTTTTCTGCTTGGGAGAAATGGCTCTACATCAATGCTTGGTATCCTCTGATACCTTTCTTCCCTTTCCTGCTCTCCACAGTCCCAGATCTTTACTCAAATTAACTGAGGTTCTGTCTTTGCTACAAAAAGTGATTTATAACTGAAGCCTGTTCATTATAGCACTTGGTGGTACCTCGTGCAGTCATTTTATAAAGAAAGTCTGAATTCTTCAGTCCACAAAACAGTTCATTTGATCAGGTCCTCATATTTCTCCTCACACACTTCCCATTTCTGTGATACCTCCTGAAATACATATGTGATACTAAAGAACATGTTACGACTAATCTGATTCCCTGAGGAAGGATGCTGAGACAGTGCAGTAGAGCACACTGATAAAGACATCTGGACTCAGTGCTATGTTTTATGAACTCAAACTCTCCTGATTTCACAAAATAATTCTTAGGAATTATACACTTTTTAATGCTTTGATAACATGTCATTCCTGGGGAAAAAATTACAACAAACTGCGTTAGACTCGTATACCAGAATACCTCAGTGTCCTTCACTGAATCTCTTCTTTTAAAAACAGTTTGGTTAAACCAAAAATTAATGCAGAAAATCCTACTGTCTGTCTCACAACAGACTAAAAGGTCAGAGTGGTCCTATCACACCTTGCAATCTGTGCATGTAAAGAATATAAAGCATCTGCAAAGTCATGGGTGGATAGAGAGAAACTCAAGTCTCCTGACGTAACATCGGTATGTCTGATGCATAACTCTGGATGGATATGAAAATAATTATCAGTGTCTTCCAGAAATGCAAAGGGACAGAATTTGTAGCCCACGAAGGTGGCACTGAGATCTTTTGGTCAAATTATCTATATTTCTTTGGTTTGTGTTTTTCCCACCACTAGCAAACCACCTATTAATTTTTAAAACTTTGTTGTGAAAAGTAAAACACTGGAAAAACAGGAAATCACTAAGCTTTTTTAAGTTTTGCTGAGGCTTCCTCTAAAAATGCAGCCTGTTTATGCTCTTTTTTTATGCTTATGGTCCTATGAAGAATAAGAGTTTATTTCACTGGGAATGAAGTGGTCAAGTAACAGTTCTACATATCCTACAAAAGTAATCTAGAGATAAAAGCCACTGGTTTATGCAAGTGGGTGGATTAGTGTTGATTTGACAGCTTTTATGCTGGTGTGCATCATATGAACACAGGAAAAAAAGAGCTGTATTTGCCATGAAATGCACTGAATCTGAGTGGAACAGACAACTGGACTCCCTGCCTCCCTTGGCAGTGGACGTTTGTTTTTACAAAACAAATCAGCCCGTTCTGGAGTCTTTCCTGCAGTACCAGCGTGCTCAGGCAATGCCAGTTCAAAGCAGTCCCACTGGTTTGCGCGTAGATTTCTGGTTTCTTACAATTCTCTGTTTCTCTTCTCCAGGCTTTGAACAGTTATAACCAAGGAGACATAGAAGGATCAAAAAGACTGGGTCGCAACGCCCTCCGGGTCGCTGTTGCATCGATTATCATCGGCCTTGTCATCATCGGGATCTACTGCGTAGTTCATTTCACAACGGTAAGGAAGTGCTGCGAGCAGTTCCCTGTGCTTGGGCTTCAGAATAACAGACTAAAGACTGCCAGAACTACCCACTTTTATCTCTTTAAGGATGCACAAAAGTTTTCCGAAAGAACAATTTTGACGTGTTTTGCCATTTAGAAATTTCTGTTGTCTGTAGTTAAACACAAACGAGCAGTGGATTTTCTAGAAACTCCTGCAGCTCCAGTAGGTTTCTCCGATTTTGGCCAGTTGCTTTTTGGTTTTTCTGCTCCTCATTTTCACCATCTGCAAGGCCCAACTGCACAGAGATCCTTGGATTTCAGGTAACAGAGTCCCCAGGTGCTAATTTTCAGTCTCACAATCTGGCCAACTTATCTTTTAACTCTATAAGGAGAGCATGACAGTCGATTGGTTTTTTACTGTTTGACAATAAAACAGGTGACCAACTTTATCAAAAGTAACCACAAATGTAATTTGACTTGGCTCTCTGTGGGGTAAGGCCATTCCTTCTCTGTGCTGTGTTATTGTCCTGCCTTCCTACACCTGCAACAATAGTGACACAGCCCAGTGAATGAATCTCTGTAACACAAGGGTTACCCAGATGGGTTATAAACTTACTTGCAAAAGAGGACAAATGTAATGAGGCTATTGGTACCATTTCTTAAAATGATGCAACAAATTTTCTCCATAGCACTGTGCAGTTCCCATTAAAATAACCAATTTAAATGAATTTATTATTGGCTGTTTTGGCAGAAGAGCCTTTCAGTGCACTGTACAAACTTATGCATCAACTATAAACAGAGATCACCTCATCCACCACTGAAATGCAGACATCTCTGGGGAGTGGAATGGAGTAGCTGATTAAACATGTACAGCATTTTCAGACAAAATTTGAAGTGCTCCATGTTGAACTACAGGAAAGTTAGTGGAGATGGAATCCAGTCCTGTAGGATATTATTAGATGGTGCCACAGAATCTGAAGCTTCCTGACTATTCATTAATTTTCTATGCATTTTGCAAGCATGAGTCTCTGTGTTTCAGCTTGTGTTCAGTTTGTTCAGCCCTCACAGATTTAAAACCAAGTCACTTCAGGCAGGGGGTGCCAAGTTTTGTAATTGACAGCAGCAGTAAATTCCTCTGATCGCCTTTACCACCTTACTCATCATTTCTCAGGCAAGGAGAGCAGCTCAATATTTTTGTCAAAGTAGGAGGAGAGAAGGGCAGCATGAGGAGGTGCCTGGGAACCCTCAGCACACTGCTGGGATATTAATTTCTGTATATAGTTTCGGTAGAGGTCTCTTGGCCTTGAGTTTTGTGAGGCTCAGGGTTTGCTGGATTCACCCTGTTCTCTGGCTTTCCAGTGCCTTGACTGCTCCCCTTCTCCCTCTCACTTGTCACCCTCCGAAAAGCCTTTGCTTCTAAGGAAGTATTTGATGGCATTAACAATCTTTTGATGTGAAAATAAGTTAACAGGAGTAGTCAGCTGGTCTTTCCACTCTCCACGCTTACCTAGAGTCCCCTTTGTTGCCTTACTTTTGGACATTTATATTTTAGACTCAGTTTGGTGTGCCACTGGTGTGAATGTATTGCACACTCCATGCAGTTATGTCACATCCATTTCTACCTTGTTCATGATTATTTGCTACCAGCCACTTTGCCTCTGCTGAAGGGAAGTGACTGTGAATTAATTCTATGCCATCTTTAATACATGTTTCAGTGTTAGTGAGATAGCACAAAATAGCCTTAATACAATAATACGACAGATTTATTTGATTACCGTTAAGCAGAGATTTAATGTTTCCATGACTACACACGCATTTTTCCTGGAAGTTAATTCTGACTTCAGCGATATGCATGAAAAGTTTGACCTTCCAGGATGCTTTACTGTGTGTTTTATCCACGTGAAATTCATCAGCTGCCACAGTACCCAGTTGCTCCTGCTGACGTTCCCTGTGGCTTCTTTTGGTCTTCAAAGGATAACAAGCCTCATTGCAAATTACCCCTGGGAGAACCCCTGGGTATTCTCCTACCATATTCTTAGGTATCTTGCCTTAGAGCTCGTTGTTTACCATCCTACCATCCCATTTCTAATCTGTGGTAGTACTTAATCTACACTCCCAGAACTGCTACAGCTTCTCACAGAGAGTGTCACTCTAGTATTCATAAACTCTTCATAAATTCCTACATTTAAGTAGCTAATTCTGATTTATCCACGGCCCTGCTGCCAATATCAAAGATACAAAGTGTAATGAGAAGTTGAGTTCTTCCACAGCATCCAAGTCAGGTTGGCAGGAGGGAATCTCTACCCGTTGTTACAAAACTTTTCCTCTTGGTACAGGAACTTGGGTCAGGCTCAGCTGGCTCTGAAGTCTCCTTCAGAACAACTCCACATGCCTCAGCCAGGAGAAAAACATCGACTCAGGGTGTCCAAGGTAGAAATGGTGGGAGCCGCAGAGAAAGGATGTGCAAGAAATTCCTGCTTTGAACAGACAGCGACATTATACCCCAAATAACACCCCCAAATGTACCCAGTAACACTGGTAGACTCGAGGAGGGGAAAACCCTTTCACTTTTCAGAAAATCCCTACCTCCAGGCACCCCTGAGTGCCTTCTGGCTCATTCAGTCCCAGAGCAACGGTAGCACAGGAATAACAGCACCCAACACCTACGTCTGTATGGCAGAAACAGCCTTGACTTTTTATGTAGAAGCTTTACTTGATGCTAAGTCAGCTCAGGGCTTCTCCTGCTGCCTTGGAGAGCCTTGTTTGTCTTGAGCATTGGCATGTTATCTTTAGCAAACATACATTAAGATATATAGTGATACCTATATATATAATATCCTGGAACAGGGCCCACCCAACACTTGGGAACCATCTGCCTTCTGCAGTCATGACCCTGAATGTAGGGAAGGGGAAGCCATCATTTGCATCACTGGGATTAACAACTCAGCAATAAAACTTGTCTTGATCAGTGTAAACAGTGTTCCTCATTATGCTGAGGAATCCCCTAGTGCAGAGCTGTGGTGTGTGCCAAACCAGGGCTGTCCCTCATTCCACACTGGAACAAAATTATTCTCCCTCCATTCTCCATACACTTTCACCCCCTTCTGTCAGCTTCTCCCGTGCTCCTGCCTTGCCAGTCCTGAGCACTGAATTACATTTCCACTGCTTGTTCAGATGGAACTGAAGCCAGTATTTGTGTCACCACCGAGTCTGGCCCTGCATATGTGCCTTAGGCAGGTTGTCCATCAAGAGCTGCAGTGAGAAAAGGGACATATTTGCCTTCCATAAGGAGGCATCACTGTGAAGTGAAACAGTGCAGAGCTGTGTGCCATAGCCTGGGTGGCTTGGTCTGCTGCAACATGCCTGGATAGAGAGTGAATGGCAAGATAGCTGATGACAGGTGACATGGCTGTGAACCACATCCTCTAGTTCTGATGTCCTTGTCTTAAGAAATATGTGGAATGTACACACACACACACACACACACACACAAAAGTGGCTGTTTGCTCCAACCCACTGCCACTGTTCTTATGATCCTTTATGAAGCCTGTTGGTAACCTTTCCACAGACTTGGGTGCTCTTGGAATCAGCCTTCCTGTCTCTAAGTGTTCTGTTCAGCAAAAGGTAGTAATTTTGTCAGTCAGTGAGGGCTCTCAAGTCATTCACAATCTGTGTTTTCAGAGCAGTCTTGAAATTTTTGAAGCAGATTCAAAACTGTTTTGTTTTGGTTTTTGATGACACAGGACACAAGGTGCCTTTGGATTTCATTTGAGTTCCACTGGTAGGGTTTAAGCAAACCAAATCCTGGGCTGGATTCTCCTTAATGTAAGTGAAGGAGACCCCAGGTCTCCCAAACCCTTTTCTTAACTGGATCTCAACACATCACTTTCTACTTCATGCTACCATGGGAATTATGGATTCTTATCCCATTCCTGGGTTGCTGCATAACCTGTGAGTAGTCTGGAACAATATTCAGCTTCTCACAGGAGATTTTTAGACTCACTTTTAGCCTGTCTCTAGCGTCTGACTGACACTTTACAATGCTATTCAGGGCAGAACTAGAGCTCACGTGAGTTTTGCCACCCAGTTGACCCACAAGGTTTGTCTTATAAAGCCCAAGTGTTCTGTGCACCTCTCCAATGACTCTCTGCAAGTGGGAGTGAGCCAAGTAGAAACGTGAAGAATGAGCGAGAGGTTTAGAGTGAAGCAAAGACTCAAACTTTTCTGTAGAGCTCTGACTGACACAGAAACCGTTTTGGTCTGAGGAAGGGCAGCCAAAGCACTGAAGGATGGAATGCAAGAAACTCCTGCCAGTGGACCAGAGTGTGAGACTTTTCTAACTCACATCAAGTGTTCACTGTCTTTGTTCATCTTGAACCCAGAGCCACAGGCAGGGTAGAGCTATCCTCTGGTAATAACTTACGTGAGAAGGGTACTCAGAATTTTATGCAAACCATTGTGATATTTTAATGCTTTCGTAGAGGAGCCTGAACTTCTGACCCCTTCTTTAATCTCACGTGATCTAGAACTTGGCCTCAGAAATACCACCTGTCAGCATGGCTTTGAAGGAAGACAGAGACTGCCAGGCTGTGTGGAAAGCACCAGCTTGGACTGTTTCATAACCAGAAGGGTCTTAAATCAAGCAGATGTGGAGTAATGCAGCATTGGTAGTTCTGGGTAGAAGGAAAAGGAGTAAGGATTCAGACTGGGCACCAGCAACAGATGTATACATACAGTGTAATGCAGTTTTTTACTAAGTTATAAATATTCCTTCAGGAGGAAGAGGCACGCAACATTATTTTTAATATCTCTGCTGTCCCCTTCCTGAGGATCTCAGAAACCTTTGCAACCAGTCACTGAGTAACTGCCTGTCTTTCAGAGACAGAATAAACTGAAGGCCAGCATGAGGACAGGAATTACACAGTCAGCCTCCAGACCTTTACATGACAATCCTGTCCTCTGTACCTTACCATAAAAAAACCCAAGCCCAAGTCAAGGAAGACAACTTGCCTCATCCTGCAGGGATGGACCTGCCAGTAACTGATAGAGCTCCAAGTCAGGGCATTCCTGTTCTTTTACCCACATTAATTCTTGGTGTCCACCCAGCCACTGAGCTTATGCTGTTGCTTTTCTCTTTATCCCTACCTCATTTTACTGAATCTGTAAAAATATTAGAGCTTAAAGTCCTCTGTCTGTCTGTCAAGGAGTTCAGTCAGCTTGGAAGCTGAGCAGTGGCAGACATGTGGAGATGCAGGGGGGCAGTGTGACCACATCAGCCTCACTTCCTGAGCAAATCACATTAGAAATCCTGGTCCAGCTGTTTCATCTGCACACAGAGGAAATGTTCCCACAATAGCTTCTGCCCATTGGAGTCTTGAGTAGCATCCAGGAGACAATCAGCAAAGGAGTTAATGCTGTCTGCAGGATATATTTATTGTGTACAGCCTCATATCTCAGATCCCTCTTTAAGGAACTGCTAAATGTGGCTGCTTGATAGAGGAGATATCTCAGAGTCCAGCAGAGAGCCCAGAATCCAGGGACAAGCCAGTGAGGTCAGAACATCCAGGGACAATGCCTGAGACCTTCCCTCTACACAAGAATGTGAGGGAACTTCTCAGCTCCTTCCTCTCCTGAAGCAGATGCACAAGACAGGTTACCCAGTTTAAAATGTCTGTCACATGCTGCTGCTGTATTTACCAAGTTCTCTACTACTGGTGGTGTTGTTCTTGCCTGGCTCTTTTCTGTACCACTCCAAGAAGCACAGATGCTGTTGACCTCATGAAACTTTCAAATAAGAGCTCATTTCCTGGCAATGAAAGGTCCTAACTTGCATTGATTCAGGTAACCCAGTTTAAAAATTCAGTTCAGACTGACATATGACAATACCATTAGAAACTCAGCTCTTTGGTTCAAACCTGCATTGAACCACTAATCTAGAGGGATGTTTGTTAAGAGAACAAGTACCACTAATGTGGCATAATGTATCCATTAGGTCTGTAGAATTAATAATTTAAGCTCACAGGGCAAACCCTCTGTCTTTTCCTCCTCTAAACATACTTATTTCTGTGTCCTTGCAGAATGCTATCTGAAGACCAGGACTGCACTTGGAGGATATGAACATGTAAACCTCGGGAGGGGGGAAAAGAAGAAGAGATGGAAACCATTCCAGACTGTTAGCTTTGACCCTACAGGTCTGCAGAGGCATGTTGCTGGTGAATGAACTGATTGTCCAGTTAGTTAATCAGCATGGCGCGACCAGGTTTTCAAAACTAATTATTTATAAGAAATCTCAGTATAAAGCAGCATTTTCTCTTTCACCCTAATGTATAGTGAGATCTTGCCCTAAAAATAATCCCTTTTCTTTCTCATTTCCCTGGAATGTATGCTGGATCCACGATGTTCCCTGGCTGACCCCAGCCAGACAAAGCCATCATATCTAGACTGTTTGTAGTGCACAATGTAAGATCTGATGCACATCCCACTGAAGTAGAAGAACTCCTGTTACCTCTGGCGGGTTTTGGATCAGGCCATTAAGGATTTTTTTAGTACTTTAAAATAGTCTCAGCACAATGGTAACCATGGGTTAGTGGTTTTATCCTGCTATGTGATTTTATAATGCCGTGGGTGTACTCTGACTCAGCAGCTGCTTTCTTCTGTCATGCTCAGCTTTTAGATCTTTACCTTGGATTTTTAACCACCTGGGACCGACTTCAATCACTTGATTATTAAGAGAGACTCTTCTTCCATAGCATCCATATTTTTCTTAATGATTTATTTTTTTGTGTCTTTCATTGTTGCTGTCCCTTGACTTAGCTCCAGTCCTGCATTAAAGTTGCACTGATCATATTTTCCTCTTTAAGCTTCATGTATGTAAAAAGTTCCTATTTTTTTATCTGACAAAAGATCTTCTTTTTAAATAGATGTTCTTCTTCATCCCTTTGTTATTGTTCCTCTAGCAGATCACAGAATTTCATTGTGTTCTACTTTGTTCATGTCTTTTTTTTTTTTAGCTCATCCTTTCATCTGGCTACAACTACTCCATATATGACTGCAGTTAGAGATGGACAGACTTTTGCACCCTTCCCTAGTTACAGACACTCTTCCTGAAACTAAGATACTACTCAGTGAACAGCCTTAGGTTCCAGAACTGGTGGCCTCTAAATTACTGCAGTTTCTTGGTACATTATGAAAATTAAGCAGGGGACAGCTGGTTTTCTTAGCTGAAAACCGGTTCATAGAATGCATTTGTTTTCTCACACTAATATTCTGTGTTAGAAGGAGTAAGCTCTGGTGAGCATTAAGACATGGCTACATCTTCAGTGGTTGTTGCTCTGTTTTCTTTATTATTATACCTTCAAGCAAGTTGTGCCAACTTACACTCCCTGTCCTTGCACTAACATCAATCTGGAGTGACTACCCAGAAACGTGGGGAGTTCTGCAGGTGCAGGTGAGAGAAGAATCATCTGACAGGAGTACAACTACCTATTACAAAAAAAAAAAAAAAAAATCCCCCCAGAAACCTTTACCTGTTAAAGTGTATGCCTGGAAGTAGCATGTATTTTCTGTGCCTTGATATTTTACTTTCAATGTGCTTTTTTGCTTTTCTTCCTGCCAAATTCTGTTTTTCATTGAAGTCAGTGAAGCATCATCTGTCCTGAATTACTGCACTATAAAACTTCAGGAGCACTGGTGAAGTCAGTTGATTTATTCAGCATTTACACTGATCGAATTTGTCCACATGGGAATCTTGCCACTGATTTTGATGATCCCAAGAATTGGCTGTTCTGTGAACTCCTCTTTGGTTTTTGAATACTATTTCAATGGTCTGATATGTCTTGTGGGACTTTTAGTAGCTTGCCTTATTATCAGATATGATAGAAATGTCATGGACAAGTGGAATAAAATTAATTTTAATTCATGTCCTTTCTGGTATGTGGGAAGTGTTTTTCGTAAGCTTGGTTGCCTCATCTATTTGAAAGAGTAATATCCTTTTTTTCTAACCCCTTGGACAGTTTCAGGATAAAGTGAAAGGAGGAAGATTTCTGGCCTACATGATCCTCTACAGCCAGTCTGCCCCTATTAGTACACTCAGGAGTTGCTAGAGGTCAGGAAATGCTCGAATATTGGCAAGGTGAGCTCTTTGCTTCATTTTCAAAATAGCATCCAGAGGCCTTTTCAGAATGGTCCCTCAGTGGTTTCTGAGGGACTTTCCTCCCGGGAGGGAAAAGTGGTCAAAGGAGGTCACCAAAGGAGGTCTCTGAGCAGGTCACAGAGTCAGATCTGCACCACCTTGAGTTGCTGGTATCAGATTAAACCCCACTGCGGTGCTGCACAAACACTTTTCTCCGTCAGCGTATGAAAAAATCAAACATACATAAAAAGTTTGATCCTTCTGCAGAATATTAAACCCCATTACTGTAAACTAAACCATAGCTGGTGGTGTGAGAGGGGAGGATGATTTCCAAAGTTATGTGGGCACTAGAGGATAGGGATAGGCGACTTGAAGTATTTTTTTGAAAGTGCCCAACGAGGACTGAGATCAATAGGACCTAGACACCCGACTTGCTCAGAGGCTTTTGAAAACCATACTGGAAATCTAACTTGCATATTGATGCTCATAAATATCTTTTGAAGTCTTGCTCTTAATAGAATTGAGAATTGAGCCATTGTATCTTCAGTGCTTCTGAAGATAAATGTTGGTACCTTACAGTGCTATTGATTGGTATAAAAATAAAGGCTTTATATTAAACCACTTAATGTGACAGAGAAGGGAGAATGCAGCAATTCCTCTAATGTCCTTAGTGCTTCTGTGTCGTAGGTAATCTTATTTTTGCTTTACTAATGTACTGCTATGGGTTCTCTTCATTTATTTATGTTGACATAAATTTTCAGCCATGTTTGAGAAATGCAGCTTATGCTGGAAATGGTCCTTGTACAACCACACCATTCAGCTGTAGGTGTGACAGGCCCATAGAAAGGAGGCATCAAACACAGGGAGCCTAAATGACATTTCACTGCCCAAGCAGCAGAGCCCTGATGACAGCAATGGGTGTGGAAGGCAGAATGCACTTGTCTGACTGAGGAATTGGTGCCTGTTTCATATTTTGAGGGGCATATATACAAATGTCATTATCTCTGACAGGCTCTGGAAATTCCCCGTTTTTCTTTGTCATGCATCTAGGTTTGGATTATTGGTCTGTTATTCTGCATTTGACCTAAAATATTTTGATGGGGAAAAAACCCAACTCTCATATATATGTAATGAACGATGTTATTTGATGAAATAAGGGGAGGTGGGAAGCAGTGAAACATTTTTCAACTCAACATGTGTGTCTTGGGCAAGTGAACAGACACTTCCTTCCACAAAGCTGCCTCAGGCTTCCATTTTTTCTGCAGTGTTCCTGCAGAATAAAGCCAGCAGCTAATGCCTGAAGCCCAGCTCTCTTTTCTTTCCTGCACATATTACAGGCAGAGACAGATGGAAACTTGAAATTGCTGGCCTCAGCTCCTGGATCATGTTGGCATCTTTTGCTTCTTAGGGGGGCAGCTGCATTCTGCAAAACAGCACCGTGCACGTATCTTGATATGTAACCCTAGAAGGGGCCTTCTAAATATAAATGGGAGTTCTTTGCTGCCGTGTGAAGGGGGTCAGCCAGGCACTTAAACAACACATGGTGTGAGTTTCATCAGATTGCACAGCAAAAAAAAAAAAAAAAATTAAAATCAAGGGGACAACATGAAATGACATTCTTAGTGTGCCTCCCTGCAGGCACACCCAGGAGTTTACAGCTTGTGACTTGAAGATCAGCACTGGCTCTTCAATTTGTGCGGTTGCAACCACGATCCATAAGCAGTGAGGCTCCAGAAGTTGTTGTTTTGTTCCTGTATCTTTGGATATGGGCTCAGAGTGTGACCCGTGTTCTGCATTTCAGCCTGGAGATAGGTTGTGTCTGATTGCTGCCCCAGTGTCCATTGCTCTCGGGATCAGTCCAGATGCCTCTGCTGGAACAGTGTGAGCATCTCTTCTAGGCTCATTTCCCTACCCAGAGCCTACCTTGGTCTGCCAGTTATTTAAGATGGATTTTGCTACTGATTCGCCTCAGTAGGGGAGAGACAGGGTCATCTACCCAGTTAGTTTTTACTTTATATGCCTGTGTGTGCACATGCACTAGATGAGGCATTTAAAAGACTAGATTCCCCAAGGCATCCTTGAATAGACATGGAACCTACCCTGACACTGGAGGAGACACCTCCAGGCAGAGTCAGAGCCCCCAGCAGGCACAGGCTTCTGGCTGGCTTCAGCCCTTCAACCTGAAACACTACCTGGATGTTGGTTCCCTCTTGTAATCCTCCCATCTCCAACCTCATTTTCAACTATCAATGGGAAGGCGTGCAGTGTTGGAGCAGGGGAGGGGTGCAGTGGATTGGGAAGGATTTCTGTGTGCGCTCCCAATTTTCCATCTCCCAGGCACAACGGCGTGTTCTGCACACACAGCCAAGTGTGTGCAGCGTCCCTGAAATGGGAGTGAGCCTTTAAGGAGGCTGCCTGACTTCCTCTGCAGCACTCCCTGGCAGCCTGGCAAAGTGGGCTAAATTCAGAAGTGACCTAGAAGGAGGAAGGGGCTTGGAAACATCACTTGGTCAGTGTAAAAATGGAGGAACAAACCTGGAACCCCGAGGTAAAATGGAAGATCACAATAAGGAATTTAACCAGAAGGTTTCTGCAGTTAAATTTATCCAGTCCTGAACTCCAGGGTAAGTTCTGCTGCTGCACCCACCTAGCTCGTTCTCCACAGCACAGAATCTACAAGAAACACTTGCTCATGTGTCCTTTAAAATGTGATTTGTGGCATGTCTGAATTTGATCCACCAGCTCATGTCTGAGGATGGCTCCTCTGGGTTTGTCATATCTCACCGTAGGGCTGAGTCAGCTTTCACTTCACTTGCAGTGACTTCCCTCTGGCTAAATAAGCTTGGATCATGTCAAGGAAAAAGAACTTTGTCAGATATCAACTGATTCTTCAAGACTTTAAACTGCATGGTACGAGGTTTTAGGGCACTGCATTTCTTTTTGATACCCATTCTGAGGTAAGAGAAGGGGAACTCCACTGGAATTAAGGAATGCACACCAGAGCAGGCTGTGTGGTCACAGTGAGCCATGGCAGCCCTTTCTTCACATTTCAAGCAGTAGTCAGTGGGGGCTTAACTGCCTTTTGATTTTAATCAACGGCAGGAGATAATCCCAACAGTGAAAAGGAGAGATTCTGGCCTAAAGTACAGTGATTGGTGAGTGCCATCCCTCTCTTTTGGTGCCTGAAGGGTCTGTAAGGCCATTCATTCTTCATCCCATCTAATACAAGATATGCATTCCCCTAATACAGATCTCTCCTGACCTCAGATCCTGTTTGGTCCTTGCTCTCTTTTAAAATGAGTCAGCTGATGAAGAAAGATGGTAAGTGATATCTCCAAGGGTGTAGAATGACTCAGTAGGAACTTCCTTGACCCCTCAGCCCGAACAGCACCCAAAGTGCTCCGTAATGATTGTTAGAACCTTGACCAGGTCTGCTGAGTCTCCTCCTCTTATGAGCCAACAACCAAACTGCCTTAAAATTGATTTCTGAATAAGATGCTCTGTGTGAGATTTAATAGCCAGGCCAGGTCTAGTTTGCATTCAGTAAAGAAGCTAGGTGTGAGTGAGGAAAAAAGGAGCTGAGCTTTGCTTGAGCTGCTGTCGTGGTAACCAACAGAGACCACGTGGCTCTTCATATTCTGCAGGTGTTTTACAAGCATCTGCTTTTAAAACCCCACATGGCTCTAGGAGGTGGTGTAGCACAGTCATGACACCAGATAAAGCATTTAATCAATTACTTTTATCTTGATTTATGAGCTGTGAACAGTCCATATGTGGACTGTGGTTTGTTGGTTTTTTTTTTTTTTTTTTTAAGGTAATTTCTTATTCAGAATTACTCAGTTACATTTTCCCCTGATCCTTTTACCCCCCCCCCATGTTGGGAGTGCTTAGTGAGGGCTAAGCCTGAGTAACCTGTTGCTGTGTCTCCCATCTGAGAGATCTGGCATTTCAGAAAACCAGAGAGTTGTCGTGATAAATTATTTCAATGGCAAGTGACACTCTGACATTCTCACCAGGAAGTTAACCAGGAGCCTCATCTGTGACACATGTGGAAGTCCTGATGGAAAAATGTGAACCAGCTTCCCATGTTTCATCATCATCCAGAAGTAAGAGCAGGAAGGTTAAGACAGGTATGTCAAGGGGTAGAGGTAGAAAAGATATTTTGTAGTCTTCCTTTGGAACATGGAGGCTGGTCCTGGAGGGAGTAGAAGAGGGGGAGTTTTTATGGCCTTCAGGCTGGAAAGCATGGACGGAGGCAAAAAGTCACAGATCCTGTTAAAGGGAGGAGCAAAACTCCAGGGTTCCCAAAAACCGTGGGTGGATGAGCTCTGCCAGGCCCTTGTGGCATGTCTTTAGCTAATCTCTTGCTTCCCACATCTCCTGCATTAACAGCTGTGAGGGAATTGGGCTCCCACTCAAGCTGATGGGAGAAAACAGCACCCCAGTGACTGTGAGGACTGTGCTTCAGACGTGCCCGTGAGGAGGCAGGGGATGAATTAGTTTTCATGGTGTCATTTCATCCCACCCTCAATATTCACGGGCACCAGCACCTCACAAAATGAGTTATGTGCTGATTGCTCCAGGACTGTGCTACACCCACCAGTCACAGCGAGGGAAGACAAGAATTGGGGTTGAAAAGGAAGCAATCATGGGGAAAAGGGCGAGGAGGAGGCATTAAAAGGCTGAGATACCTGTGGACAGGACAGAGGCCATGGACACAGGAGACTCCCAAAGGTTTGGGCACTTAGCACACCACAGATCCATCACCATGTGGGGAGGAACCACCACATTTTAATACCAGACTTTAAACTGAATAATGCTTGTAACCTACCACAGACTGGTTCCCACAGCCTCATGAGCTATTAGCAGTCCTTATCCTGCAGTTTATTACCTCTCTGTGGTTCTTAGAAGTATCAATAACTATTGCAAAGAAGTAAGGGTGGGCCCCAAGTGAAGGTGGTGTTGCCTGCAACAGGTCTAATAACCTGGCTGCTGTGCAGATCATCACAATGGGCAAGAGATGGAGCCCTGCACTGCAGACACAGCCAGCACACAAGAGGTGTGTGCGCTGGTACTGGCCAAAAAAAGAACTTGGGGAGAACACAGCGACTGAGTTTGGAGACCAGGAATTTAGGAGCACTGAGCTGTGCGAAATACCCAAACCACAGCAGCTGCATTTTATAGCAGGGAGCTGTTCCAGAGGGGCTGGGGAAGAGCTGCCTGTACAAGTTGCCCTCGCACCCCTCTGGCAGGTTATCCCGTGCCGGGGTGTTGGACACACCAAAGACAGACGAGGAGCAGCTGTTCCTCAAAGCACCCGGCGGGAGCCAGCCCTGGGCCTGCCGTGGGGCACAGCAAGTCCGTCTGTGCCGGCAGAATGCTTCCCACAGTGTAACAGCGTTCCACCGGGACACAGTTCGACTTGGTGGGAATCCTTCTGCTCTGTCTGCAGGTCGCTTCTCCTGGTTATTAAGAAAAAGCAGCTTCAGTAGCTGCGATGCAGGGCATGTGCACTGCTCAGGTTTATGGGCTGCCCAGGGAGGTGGGGGAGTCACCGTGCCTGGAGGTGTTTGAGAAGAGCCTGGATGTGGCATCAGTGCCATGGTCTGGGTGTCAAGGTCGTGTGGGGTCACGGGTTGGACCTGATGATCTCAGAGGTCTTTTCCAACCTAGTTGATTCTGTGTCAGAAAAGTAGAAGAAAGACAGCGACAGCTGATGCAGAGCAAAGGGTAAAACGAGACAGTGTGATTGGGAATTCTTAGAGAAACACAGAAGCGTTATTTCACACGATAAACATTCATCACTTAAGGGCTCAGACTCCACCAGCGCTTCCTCGCGGGCTGGCGGTCCCAGCGCGCCCTGACCGCGGGGCTCAGCGCCCATCCAAGGCGCTGAGGGGACCTGCAATTCCCCCGCGGATCCACAACTCTCCTTGGAGAGAAGAGCCGTCCCCTGGCACCGGCAGGGAGCCGGGAATGGAGCCGGGAATGGAGCCGGGGGCGGAGCAGCGCCGGAACCCCCGCGCCGGGCTCTGTTCCCGGCGGCGGCCGCGGGCCGGGCCGGGCGGAAGCGGAAGGGCCGCGGCGGCGGGAGCGGCGCGGTGCAGGGCCGCGGGGCCGGGAGCGGGAGGGTCCCGGTCCGGGCTGTGCTGGCCCTGCCCCGGGGCCGCCGGTCCGGGCTGTGCTGGCCCTGCCCCGGGGCTGCCGGTCCGGGCTGTGCTGGCCCTGCCCCGGGGCCGCCCCCGGCGGGGCTGGTTGCCTGCGGGAGCCGCGCCGCGTACGGGCGAGGGGACGGGCCACGCGCACCCGCGTGGGGCGGGAGGAAGGGCTGGGAGTCGGGCGCGTTCTGCCTCTGCCGGGGAAAAGCGGGGAGCGGAGGGAGCGGCTGTTCCCTCCCCAGGGCGGTAGTCACGGCCCCGAGGCTGCCAGAGCTCAAGTTGCTCACGTTCCAACGCTCTTGGAGCATCGTGGGGATTTTGGGGTGCCCTGTGCGGGGCCAGGGGTTTGACTCGATGGGCCTCGTGGGTCCCTTCCAACTCGGTGTATTCTGTGTTCAGAGACCCTCTCGGCACCCTCGGCGGGCGACACCCGAGGTACCGTTATTGTGGCCAAGTGACGGTTTTGTTTGGCTGGTTTTGAGGCGTCCTGACAGAAAGTTCTACTGATGTTCCAGGTGGTGTGGTGGAGTGTTGTGTCCAGGGTGTGCAGAGGGCAAAAAACCACTTTTGTGCTGCTGACAGAGACCAACTTGGCCACTTTCTAGAGCGAACCTGACAAAGTGCTCTAGTATTGAACTGTAGCACATTGTGGAGAGTAGTTAAAATTGCCACTTAGTGTCTTTGTCCTGAGCGTGGGATCATTTTACAGTGACACCTCTTCGGGTTAATCAAGTTTCTGAGGCTCTTCAGCTCAGAAGCGCAGCCCAGGCCCACTGATGAGTTTGCTCTCCTGCCTGCTGGTGTTCTGGCTTCGACAGTAACCTGTGTTAACCTGGCTTTTCCTGCTCTCTTAGGTCCTTGAGCATGGGGAACACGAGCAGCGAGCGGGCGGGGCTGGAGCGTCATGGGCACAAGGGAACCCGAGGGGACGGCGCGGGAGGAGCCAAGGAGGGGGAGCGGCCAAAGATCCTCATGGACAGCCCTGAGGATGCAGACTTGTTCCACTCGGAGGAAATGAAGGTGGTTTGTTCTTGTCTTTCAGCGTTACTGGCTTGGCGCTGCTGTCAGCTGTGGGGCTGTTTGTTACCGATCTGCAGCGATTCTGTCGCTGAGTTTACACCAAACAGAGCATCCCCCTTGCTTCTCATGCCAAGGAGAGAGAGGGCACTGATAATGAGTGCAATAGCATGGTTTCCTGCAAGAACTGAAGGTAGAAAAACTCAAATGTAGCTGGCTCAAAGCTCGAAGGACCATGCCCCAGCTTCCTTTGAATCCTTCATGCCTTCATGCCATAACTTCATGCAGTTACCAGTGACATTTTACCTGTCTATTGTTTTCCATATCAAAAGATCTGTTATTTTTTTGCTCAGCATTAGACGGGTTGTTAGAAATGTCTCGCTGCATCTCATGTTTCATAAGAACATCTAACAGAAAATTACACTTAGATTTTGGCTGTTGGACAGAAGTGTTGTCTACAGGCAGCTCGTGGTATTCTTGCCAGCTCTTAATTCTGTGCCTAATATTCTAAATACTTCATAAGTATTTCTCCTTATTTTTCTTCCTCTTCTTATGTCTGTGTATTTTGAAAGCTTTGGTAATCTCAAGTCATTTCTTTTTAACCTAACTGGGGCTGGAGGGAGTGGTATTATTTTGCCCTCCAGTCTTTCTGCAAATTTGGGAGGCTTTAGCATCTTTGCAGAATTTGTCCAAATCAACTTGTCAGCTGTATCTCGAAGTACAGTTTATATTCTCCATCTGACAAAAACTACTTTTAGGAGAACTTTCACCTTAGAGAATTGTGCCTGAGGGCAAAAAAAGCCTTCAGTACAACAGGTTGTCTAAGTGTTCCAGGAAAGAGTTCCTTCTGATCCAGATGTTGTGTTTTCAGGCTCCACTGGAGAAAGAAGAATTTCTGGCTTGGCAGCAGGACCTGGAGGTGAATGATAAAACCCCCACTCAAGCTCGGCCCACGGTGTTTCGCTGGACTGGAGGAGGGAAAGAAGTTTATCTGTCAGGGTCCTTCAACAACTGGAGTAAAATTCCTCTGACAAGGAGGTAACAAACTGCTGCTGCAGTGGTGCTCCCCAGGGACTGGGAGAGCTCAGTGCTGTGAGAGAGGTGGTCAGTGGATACAAGGATTGTGCTTGGATTTACTGCTCCTGAAGCTGTGATAAGAGCCTGCCTTTTTGATGCTCAGATGGCACAGGAGGAAGTTGAGCTGTGTGTCAGTTTTAAAGGAGTGATTTGTTCACTGGGCACCACACAGGAATGACCCAGACCAGTCCCTGTTGTGCAGTCTGTGCCTGGGGTGGGGAAGGGAAAGCTGGCTCTAAGCACAGTGTCTCTGATGACACCTGTGTGTCCTTGCCATATCAGTGGCCTTTTTCCAACTCCAGAGGTCCAGGAAACTCTGAGCCTGGGACACTGCACAAATGAGAGAATAAATCCATAGTAAGGTCCCAACTGCTTCTTCCTGCCAGACAGCTCTGGAGCTCTGCTTATTCAGTACCTGAATAAGTATTTCATTTACAATAATGTGGTGATTTTTTTCAAAAATTTAAAGCTTAGTGTGGGGCAGAGAGTCTGAGTGTGCTGTTGATCTGAGCCCTGTTGTCTGAAAACAATGACATATCCATGAAAGACTGATCTGCCAGGTCCTGGTGTGTCGTATCTCAGTGAGTGGCTGCCTGCACTGTCATTGGTGCAGAAGGGTCTTCATTTCTTAGGAAAGTTGAGGGAAGAGCACTGTGGCCTGATATAACAGCATGGGAGGATTGTTCTGTGCATGTGAAATAAATCATTGAGAGAGGAGCTGGAAGAAAGGCCAGTGGAACATCAGTATTGCTGTCATACTCTTTAGTGGAAAGCCTGGGAGACAGGAAAGGGTGAAATGAATATGGAAGAAGGATAAAAATGTTTCTTTACCAAAAAGAAAAAAAAAAGGAAAAAAAAACCACAACAGGTTTGTCTGTTTCTGTTGTCAGATTATGCATTCTGGGAAAGGAGGTGTTTGTACCTCTTTAGAGGCTGGATAAAATCACATTACTGAACCCAGTACACTTAACTAGAAGAGCTTGTTATTCCAAACTGTTATTCCCACGTCCTGCTCTGTGGTGGGGTGCTTGCACTCCATACCTGAGCAGAAGGGAAGTGGCAGTTGAGCATCAGGGAGTTCACAGCACAGGGGTAAATTGCCAAGCAGCAGCTCTTCAGCCCCAGAGTAACTCAGAAGTATCGAGTTGCTGCTTTTATCCAGTCATTGTTCATGTATTTCATAGGCATTTGGGAAATGCAATTTATGGTGGCAAACACTGAAAGGGAAGGAAATAGGAGAAAGCTGATCTTGTTCCATCAGCAGGAGTCTCACAGATAAAATGAGGTCTCGTGTACTAACAAGTAACATGAAGATGTGAGGGTGACTTTACAAAAGCTCAGTGCCAGTTACTTGATGTCAGGAGTGTGGGGGAACTTACTGTGACTGAGGAAATTATCATTAATGATAATATGATTCTTTACCTTTAGATTGCAGCAGAGATTCTCTTAAATGTGGCACTGCCTTTTTAGGGGTTTGCACGTTACGGAGGCTTGTGCTCTGTGTCACGGTGTGTGTCACAGTTTATAGACTGTGTACTTTTCAGAACCTTTCAGGGCTGATTGTTTGTCTTAAATTCCAGTCACAATAACTTTGTGGCCATCCTGGACCTGCCAGAAGGAGAGCACCAGTACAAGTTCTTGGTGGATGGGCAGTGGACACATGATCCTGCAGAGGTAACCTTTGCTTTGAGTCACTGGTTATTGGTTGATGCACCTGAGGATGAGAAACTGGCTGGTTTCTCTCCCAAGAGCTGGTCCTTTCAGAGAGGAGGCATCAGTTAACAGCAGAAACTGGCTGTTCAGGCTGGTGAGAGAGAGGCTTCTGATCCCAGCCGGACTGGTGGCAGCATCAGACTGAACCTCAGAAGGCAGGAGATGTAACAAAAGAGGGACAGGATCTCTTGGCCACTGGTCTATAAGTGATGCCAAGCTTTTCTTGCCTGGTGCCAAACTGCCTTTTAGAGCACTGTAGCATTGCTGACAGCCCAGGTCTCGCTGTGCTGCACTGGCTCTCTGTGCCAGGATGTTGCTATTGCTGCTTTAGTAGTCCAGAAACTGTGCCAGAATTTACCAGGCCTGTTCTTCCTCCTGTGCTGTAAAATGAGCTGTGACCCCAGCCCACCCAGCAGTCCCCACCTGCTTCAGAGCTCTGCAGTCACACCTGCTGGTTCCTTCTTGCTGTCTTGGCAAACCTCACAGAATTTACCTTGCAGTGCACTCAGCTCTTTCACCGCCCTGCCTTGGACTCCAGCCTTAGCTTTGCAGCAGACCAGCAGCACCAGCCATCCTGTGTCCTACATCAGGCCTGGCAGGTCTCAGCCTGGCTCCATGAGCCCTGGAGGGCTGGAAGTGAAGCTCAGCTCCTGCTGTCACTGGTGACTTCAGCCCAGACCTGACCCTCTCCTTGTCTGTAGCACTGACCAAGTGCTGTGGGCCTGGCAGGTTCAGCTGGCATTTTTCCCTCCCAGTCCTTAATCCTGAAACTGAACTCTTTTCATATCTGGTTCCATCATATTTTAAAAGCAATAAACCTCATCTTTGGTAATGCTGATTGTGTAGTTGTGACAATCCAATAGTCCCCCAAGCTTTTTTTAATTCTGATTTTTTTTACCTTATCTCTTCCCAGCCAGTAGTAACCAGCCAGCTGGGTACTGTCAACAACATCATCCAGGTGAAGAAAACTGACTTTGAAGTATTTGATGCTTTGATGGTGGACTCCCAGAAATGTTCAGACATGTCTGGTATGAGCTTACTGGTAATTTTATATCACACTTCTTAGAGCTGTTAAAACTTTCATTTTCCTGTTTATCTGGAGTTAAAGCTCCAGTACAGATTAATTTGCACTTGTGTCAGGCCCCGTGGATGTGAGCAGGAATCACAAATCACAAAGAATGTGGAATGCACAGAGAGACTCTGACAGAGCAACACAGGTCACTGTAGATCTGATGAAGAGGGGGTCATTGGTGCTTAATAACTGTTTCTTTGCTCCTGCAATGTGCAGTGGGTGGTTTTAGGGCACTCACTGGTGAATTAGTCTCTGCTTTACCACATTAAACCCGTGCTGACAGCCTACATTGCTCCTAATTCCATCTTTCTCTGCTAAGGAAGTGGCTGAGGGGGTCAGAAGTTGCACATTAAGAGTGAGAAATTAGGTGCGTTTAGCAGTGCTGACACAGGCTCGGGAATGTATCATGTTCTCACAGCGTAATAAAAGTTATCTGTATCTTAGAATAATACAAACATTTTTTTTGTCCTAAGTTTCATCTTCCAGTGTAACAGGCAGAATTTAGTTTGAGCCATGTCTGAGCTCAGCCTTGTCACCTGTTTGGTACAGAGCTCTGTAGGGATGGAGACCATGACTTACATCCTCCTTTGAGCCTGAGGCAGGAGTGGTCGGTGTGTGGTTGGTTTTTGCCCTGGACAAAGGCTTTTTGGAGAAAGTGTTATTTGTGAGACAAAGCCCAGAGGAGATTCTATAGGTGCCTTCCCCCCACGTTGCTGGAACAGCATTTCCTTAGGCTGGTTTAGACTCTGCAGGGCTCCTTCCATACCCTGTCTCTGTACAGGAGGAGCAGTTTCCTTTCTAGGTACATCCCGTTTTTGTGCTTCCCTCAGAGATAACGTAGAGCAGCCTGTGCACTGTGGAGTGTTTGCTGCAGAAGTGCTGGGCAGGGATGACAGAGGAGTTCAGGAGTGCAGTCAGGCCCTCAGAACTCTGCTGCCCAAATCCTCACAGCTCATTTCAGGTCAGACTTTGGGCATCTTAAATCTCTTGGGCAGTGACTGATCCTCTGGCACCGCACCAGTGGCTGCAGTTGTTGTACTTAGGTGCCATTGATTTCTCTTGGCCACATGTACCTATACAGAACAGATATTCTTACAGACTATTTAAGATTAAATATTTACCATCTCTCTGGCAGAGCTGTCAAGTTCACCCCCAGGACCGTATCACCAGGAGCCCTATGTTTGCAAGGCAGAGGAGCGCTTTAAATCACCCCCCATTCTCCCCCCACACCTGTTGCAGGTCATCCTGAACAAGGACACGGGCATTTCTGTGAGTACTTCAGTTTGTTTTGCTGAATAATGGCCTTGAGGGTGGAAACAGATGGGGAAAAAATCTGGGAACAGACAGGAGACAGCTTAGGAAAAACCTTAGGATAGTTGCCACTTTGGTAAGTTTCTTATTATGTACGTCCAGATGGATTCATCTGAAGTAAATTTATTTTTCTACTTGACTCTCTTCAAAATTGAAAACCAGATTGCCGTTTTTCTCCCAAAACCTTAATCTTCTGGACTGTTAAGATGCCAGAAGCACACAGGAAGTGTTTGTTTCGTGGTCATGGTGAGGACGCAGAGGGTTTCACCCTGAGGGCTCTTGGGTTGTTCTGAAGCAGTGACTGTGTTTGTGGTGGACTCAGGGTAAGCAGCAGGGATGTACTGGGGGTATGGCTGGTTACAGACAGCGTTTGTCACCCTTCAGCTCTGGTGAATGAACTGGGAGTTCTGTTATTTTCACGCTGTCTCCCTTTCTCTTCTTCCCAGTGCGATCCCGCTCTGCTCCCTGAGCCCAACCACGTCATGTTGAACCACCTCTACGCGCTTTCCATCAAGGTGAGAGGCCCGGGCGCGTTCCCCTCGTGGGCAGATTTAGTTATCCATGTCACACGCTCACTTGTTTTCCATCTCCTAGGATGGAGTGATGGTGCTCAGTGCTACACATCGTTACAAGAAGAAATACGTGACTACTTTGCTCTACAAGCCAATATGAGCATCGTAGTTGTTTGTGACCAATCGTTCTGGGCCAGTGCAGTCTCAGAAAAAAATGCTTCACTTAACCAAACATACTTCTGCTCTGTGCTGTAGCAAATGAACTCTGATTTCATATTGTTTCTGAGACTTCCAGGTTCTCCTGTATTTGCCTTATTTTCCTAGTACCGCCTTGGAAGTTCTTGGAAACGGCAGCTTCGTGGCAACTAGACAGGTGGCAAAGGTGTCAGTGCCCGTTGTCAGCTCAGTTAAAAAACCACCAGTTTAATTAGGCTGAAAAAGGTGAGGGCAGCAACAGATCAAAGAGCTTTAGCAGAGAGGCAGACTCTGAGTCTGTCAAGCCCAAAGTCTAGAAAGTTCAGGATTCTTGTGGAATCTGAGCATAACACTCAGCAAAAGCAAGCTTATTACTGCTTCCATAACTCATCAAACACAATCATTTCAGTAGCAAGTTTCAAACTTGCATGGCTGAAGTAAGTGTGAATATTGATGATCTGTTTTTGTAGCAGCCTTTTCTGGGCAAAATCAGCAACATAATCACCTACAAGCTCGTTATGATTTTGCGGTAGACTGGGGTGCACGGTTTCTACTGTGAATAGCTCTGTAGTTTTTCTCTTCAGGAGAACTGAAATACTTTTCCCCTGTGGAATTTCTGGTAAAGATAATTGTTTTTAATGGCTGGATTTTTCTGTAAATCGTCAGTGTGTCTTGGCAGTAATCTGCTTTTTGAAACTGGTTTCTCTTGCTGTCACTGATGAGGACTTCCCTAAGCTGGGATAGGTGGCTGTAAGGAAATGGATGGATTCAGTTTAGGAATTTGTTCCTCAGTAAGAGCCTGAAGGTGACTGTAATGTCCTGTGTCCCAGTGGCCAAACTTGCCCCTCAGTGTCTGCAGTTGCAGCGTGTTGGCTGCAGCAGCACCACAGCCCTCTGTGCCAGGGCTGGAGCTGGGCAATTTTTTATTTTGTTCCTGTTTTCTGAGTGATCATAATAATGCCAGGCTGCCTGTACTTGATACTCACAGCCTGTTTTATCCCAAAACAAATGCAACACTAATGCAAACCTGCTGCCAGTGTGCCCCAGGCCCGCCCGGGGTGGGCCCTGCTGGGCCCTTCCCTCGGCTGGTGTTGGTGCCTGGGGCACCGTGACTGTGCCAACGATAACCAGCCCCGTCCCACTGTGGGGGAGAGCCCCCTGCACAAATCTGTGAGGAGTCTGAGGGGCCAGAGCTGCAGCAGAGTGGAGCCAGCCACAGCAGGAGGCTGGTTTGCCATCCTGGGGTCTGTTCACCAGCCTGGTTGCAATATCTCCTGTAGCAGAGTTAGACCTGGGTCCAGTGCAATGGTTTTCTCTGAAAACTCTTCTCTTCATTCTGTGCTATGGATAGTATTTGGTATTCTGAACTACAGAATTGCTTTTGTTTTCAGCCTCTTTAGACACAAATAAAACATTTTCAAGAGAAGTGGGTGCCTTGCTGTGTTATTACCCTTCCCATCTTTGGTAACCTTACCTTCCATGAGTGGTTATTTTTTCATAACCTGTGCTTGCCTGGTTGCAGTTTTATACCTCAGTGGGTTGTGCAAGCTTTTCATTCAGAGATGCAGCTTTAAGCACTTTCTCCACTTAGTGAAGAAGACAGAGGTGTTGGTGTTTATTTGTGATGCAGGGGAACTTTTTCAGCTGTGTTCACAGAAAGTAGCTGTGAGAGTGTATTGGCAGAGAGAAGTCCTGCAGGGAGGCCTCTTAAATGCTTTCAGTGCCTGCAGGGAAATGATAGCACAAGTTTCTTGTTTGAGTGACCCTGAACTAATTTTTTCTGCTAGAAGAAAAGCTTAGCAGTAGCTTAATAAGTTTGGGTTGTTTTTTTTTTTTTTTCTAGTTATGAAAGAACTTTTTCACATATCAGAGACTAAAGGAGCTGAAACCTGGAGCCGTGGAGAACAGAAAGGCAGGTGAAAGCATGCACGACTGAAGTGTTTAGGGATTCAGGCTCATTAATTCTGGCTAAGCTTTGTGGATTTTTTCCAATTCCATATATGCATGACTCACTCCAGGCTCTTATCAGTGCTGGTGTGGTGGAACCACAGCATGGAACCAATTATTTTGTAGAAAGCTTGTTGCCTTTTTTTTTTTTTTTTTTTAATTTTAATTTTTGCTTTGCAGCCTCTTGCCCTGTCTCAGCTGGCAGAGCACTGGGTACAGAGGCTGCAGCCACCATCGGCTTTTGCAGCCCCAAAAAAGCTGTGTGGGGGGCTGAGCCCAGGGTGGGGGGCCCAGGCTGTGTGACCAGCAGCTGCCTCACAGGAGTGATGATCCATCAACGCTTCCACCCTTCCCTGCCCCTGGAATGAGTGAGCCCAGCTGTCCTCAGGCCCCGGGCCTCTCCAGCCAGGGGCACCAGGTGGTGGAGGTGAGATGTTCCCTGGTACCTGTGTCCTCAGGTGACATTCCCAGGAGCCAAACCCTTCCTCAGGCAAGCCACAGCCTCCCCTCAGCCCCACCCCGATCCCCTTTCTCTCCACCAGGAGCATCTGCAGGAGAGCAAAAGAAGGAAGAGGTAAAAGCTGATTTTATTTTTTGTTTTGCTGGGGGGGGTGGGTTTTGGGGTCTTTTTATTGGTTTTTGCTAGGTTGTTTTCTGCTTGATGGGTGAATGAATTAATCACTCTGTGTTCCCTTGTTGCAATGGGATGAATCAATTCCCTCCAAAGGCAAAAGCTGGATCAAGAGTTGGATTTATTAGCTCACTTACATTCCCCACCCACAGCTCACAGTCTGTGCTGTTATGTTTATTCTTGGCTGTTGCTAGGAGAGCACATTTTTTAAGGTAGATGCAGAGACTTTTGTAACAGTCACTTTTGGGGACTCTGGAGTAAACCAGTACAGAAATAACAAGAGCTCCCTGCCCTCCCCGACCCCCTGAATGTCAGCACAGCCTGGAGGGGTCAAGCTGACATGGATTTGTGCAGGGTTTTTGGGAATCAAAAGGCTCAATAAATAATAATTGGTTTTTTTACTCCACCAGTTTCTGGATTAGTTTAGGTTTGTTACAATTCGGATCATGCACCATAGGACTGCAACAATGAGCTTTAAATAAGTATTCTTTGTGCACAGTAAAAGAAAGAAAGGAACATTGAACAAGTCAGCATTTCATCATATACATCATAGTAGGCACAATAGATAAATCAAGCAGCTCAGGGTTTATGGAGAGCATTTCTCATGGAGAATGTCATGTAGACCAAAACGTAAGAGGAGCCATCAGTAACCCACCCCCACAGCCTCCAACAAGCCCTTTATCAGGGCTGAGGGGGTGGGTATGTGCACAGAACCAAAAACACTGAACAGTAGGAGGACAAATTAAGTTACTGTAGGCAGCAGTGTGAATATTAAAAACCTCTTCCTGTGAAAGAATACTTCAGACCCTGTAAAAACTGGTTCAGTTAAAAATAGATGTATTTACATTTAAGTCTGATCTAGCAAGTTTTCCCAGCAGGTGTAAGTTGAGCTGTACAGTAACTCTGCAGGTTGTACTCAATCTGACTGGATTTGTGAATGGTCTTTTTTTTTTTTTTTTTTAAAGTTGCAGTATTAGGCCTTAAAGCACCAGCATGTTACAGCAGTGGGATGAGGAACTGTTCTGTCCACTTTGCTACCAGGACGGTGCTGGGATAAATCCCAAACCTGACATCAGATCACACTATTGTTAATTAAGATGTTTTTTCCAGCTCAAGATGCACGGGGTCATTTAGCAGGGCAAGACTGTTTTCCCAGATACTCACACGTGTTTTACCTCTACCCCTCTCACTGGTGAAGCACATGAGGGCAGGATTTAGCTGTAGGTGTTGGCAGCTGACTGCTGCTCTAGTAAAGTACTTGGATAAATCCACCTGTTTTAGTCCATGTGAACATGCTTGGGGTTGGTGAAGCCACTTACAACTACTTGTTGAGGGAATGATGAGTATTAAATGCTAAATATTGCCAGGGTCAGGTCTCAGGTCAGCTGTGACACCCGTGGATTCCCCAGCCCGGGGGCTGGGAGGGGGCAGGATGGGCAGGGGGACTCCAGGGAGAAGGAAGCCGTCATTTCACCATGCCAGTCAAGATAGTTATTTGTTTTATTTGGTTATTGTTCAACAACAAAGTTCAATACTTTCCAGGTGGAGCTTTGAACTGTCCCTCTGGTTCCCTCCCTTGTCAATAATAAAAAGGTAATGAAGAAAAATCCTGTAATTTTAGAGACCTAAAACCTCATTTATGCTAACAAGCTTCGATTGCAAGTTAATGTTACAATATTTCTTCATGGGAGCGAGGAGGACTGAGCTGAGGCCCCTCCAGTGTCTGAAGATGGCTGTCCACAACCACCAGTAAAACAAAAAGCTAGTGTTGAAAAACGCACAGTTTACAATAAAAAAGTAGAAACCAATTCAATTCCCTTTTGTTACGAATATAAAGATTCTTGTAAATATGTACAGTCCTTTGAGCTATTTCTATAGCAGGAAGCATTTCACGAACAAGACACAAGATATACACTTTCAGGACTCAACAAGCCCATTTCTGAGGTCTTGAAGATCTTCCATGAGATGCAAAGATTTAAAGACTGATCTCTGTGACCTTTCAAAATATTCAGACCAGGAGACAAAAACTTTCAGCAAGTTTCCTGCCGAATCATCTGATTGAAAATAACCCAACAGACAAGAGAACGGAATACAATATCCATGAAACTCGCCAAAGGACACTGACAAGGCATTGGAATTTTGATGGGTTTCTAGAACAGGTTAGCACAGGCTTGCAAGGGACTAGCAGAAGTTTTAAGTGTGGCGCCAAGGGCAGATTGGATGCAGTTTTGCTCTTTCCAGTTGTAAAGAACATGGTTGTTCACTTAGGATGTTGCTATTGCAGGGTGAATGGTCAAAAACCTGCTTTGAAAATCATTTGCTCTCTGCTTCATGTTCACAGCAAAAGAGAATAGGAAGCAATAAAAGGCTCGAGGTCAGACAGGCGGCAGCGAAGGTGTGTCAGCACCTGCCAGAGCTGCTCCCTGTGAGTGTCCTGTGCCACCACACCACATCTTATTGTAGGACAAGCTACAGCTCACGGGAGGAGCCAGCCCAGGCCGGCAGGACTCATTGCTGAAGGGCCCGTGTCCAGTGCTGAGAGGAGAACACAGGGGTGACTGTAACTCTTGTCATAGAATAAGGCTTGTTAACTCTTCGTTGCCAAATTTCCAGAGTACCGGTTATTTTGCAGCGTAATCTAAAGGTTTCGGTTAATTTACAAGTGAGGTACAATACACTACTCAGCAAAGCAACCTAAAAGGAGAGAGCAGCCAGTGATGGTGCAGCAGCATGCAGTGAACTGTCATGCAGAAGACCGGGATAAAGTCTTACAACCCAGTAGCTTATAGGTAATGCACTTTGTCTCAGGGCCGGGCAGGGGGGTCGGTTAAAGCAGGGATCTTCCCTCCCCATCAGAGCTGCTCTAGAGCAATTTTAGTGAGAACAAAATAACTTTCAGAAGTGGCAGGTGAACAGACTAATCAGAAGTAAATTTTCTCGTGTTCTGTGGAGAACATCCAACCACAGCTCCTATTGAAAGACTCACTCACCTTGGCCCTTCTGTTTCCAGGCCATCGGGGGCTCCCAGCACGGCTCAGAACTGTGCCCAACTCTCTGGTGAGGGGTGCTAACCACAGTAACCACCTGGGGCGGGACACTGGTCCCATTTCCTTGATGATCTACTAGGGACTAAAGTGGATACAAAAAGTTCATGAACTGCTTGAAAGAGTAACAGTAGTACAAAGTGCAAAAACAGGAGTGCAGGAAAGTGCAGAGAAATCAACTGAGCTGCGAACGATCTTCAGAAGCGCCACGGCTCCCGCTGCGGAGCGAGCTTTGGCCCAGGAATGCTGTTTGGGAGCTGGGCAGCAGACAGATGGAGTGCATATACTCAGTATATTTCCTTTTTTTCCTGCAGGTCAAGATGAGTAACTTTGTCTAGCTGAGACTTACACTGAAGACTGGTCCCAGACCTGGCAGGGAAATAAAACCACAGTTACAAGTCACAGACGTTTCTCTCCCAGGCACGAGGTGCGAGCAGCAGAACATCACCTGCCGCTCCCCTGGAGCCAGGACACAGTCCTGCCTCCTGCCAGGGGGCATCATCCATTAACACTGACAGGCAGGCACTGGCAGCACCACTCTGAGCACAGCAGGCCCAGATATTAACCCCCTTCAAATCCTCTATCACTTGATTTCTGTGGGTAAAAGCACCTGTTCTAGAGTCAAGCAGCATTTGCAGTCACAGAACTGGCCCAGGGAAGATGGTCACAGGGCCAGTGAGTGACACCACGTGGGCTCTGTTCTAACAGAATTTGAGGAGCAGAGGGGTGAGATTTGGTTTGCTCTCGTACTTCCCAGTCCCCCCAGCCCTCCTGCGGTACGAACAAGCCTTGTCCTGAGAGCAGAGAAGTTCTCCAGGCTCCTGACTTACCTTATTGACTTGAGCCAGAGGAGTTCTGGCACCACTCACAGGCATCCTGCCTCGGCTGCTGTCCTCGAACAGCCGGCCCGGGGAGCGCTCCCTGCGGGTGCTCAGGAGCCGCCCGGGGGATTTCTCCCTCTCCAGGGGTCTCCCCGGGGATTTGTCCCTGCGCAGCTCGGTCCTGCCCTCGCGGTACCGGTGGGGTGTGCTTGGCTCCCGAGGGTGGCCGGGCCCTTCCGGGGGGCCTGGGCTGGAGGCCACGCGCTTGGTGATGTGCTCATTGTAGGTGGGGGGGCCTCTCTTGTTGGGGCTGCTGTCATTCAAAAAACAAGGCAGGGGAACAGCTGAGTGACAAAAACCTCTGGTTACGTTTTCTTTTGGCAAAAATGTAACTTTCCCCCATAACGCGCCCAGCAGTGCTCAGGTGAAAAGCCTCAGCATCAGCCCTCATTGCAGAGATACTTTGGCAGCTGAGTATCCATCAGTGACCCACACTGGTCAAGTGCCTTAAGGAATTGCTGATCTAAGTCCTGTGTATGGAACAGGCCAGAAAATGACACCTTTTCATACATGTCAGCCATACACTTCTCATATAAAAATACAATAAAATTCGATATATTCATTTTTGCACTCGGAATTTTCTGGGGTGTTCAGGCCAGCTTGGGATGAGCTACAAGCCTTGATTTCTCTGTCTCCTGTGCACAGGGGTACTACCAGCCCCAGTATTTATTCACCTGTCTGAGATATCACTGTTCTGCTGTATCACATCACAACTTCCCAACGCCGTCTCCCTAAGGCAGACTCATTATTTGACAGGAAGGGACTCATTATTTGACAGGAAGGGACTCTTGCTTTGGAGCTTGTTACAGCCAACCCATGTCTAGTGTCATTTCAACAGCATCTGAGGTCACCAAGCTTCAAAGTCAGAGCTTGATCACAACATCAAAGCAAACCAGCAGAAGATCACAAAGCATTTGTGGAGATTATCCCCATCTTCCTAGAGAGATGAAGTTTTTTTCCCTTCTGGGTTTTAAAACACCAGTGGCTCTATTCCAGCATTACAGTAACAGGCTCCATCTCCAAGAACAGAACAAGGGGATCCCACCCCGTCAGGGGTGAGGTTTGCTCACGAGGCACTGGGACACCCTGACGTCACCGTACCTGCGCGTGGCAGAGGAGCCTCTGTGGTGCTGCTGCTGCTCGTTGTTGGTCTCCTTCACTAGATTGCCCTTACAGCAGATCACCCTTAACTTGTCCTGGTAGGAGGAGGCCAAGTAGATGGCTCCTGAGGAGATGGCAGGCCCGAGGTACCGCGGGTTTGGTATCTCCAGGTGGGCTCGTGCTGGAGTTCTGGGGAAAATTGCAGGAAAAGTCTTTACAATGGCAATGGTTGCCTTTTCCTGGCAAGTCCACGTATTCTGCACCACAGGCTGTTCAAAGGGGTGGAAAGAGAACAACTTACCCTAGAGCAGTTCGTGCCTGAATCTCGATCACTTCAAGGGAATTGAAGTGGGTCACGAACAGATAGGGCTCCCTGTAGGCTGGAGGAGCAGCACAAAGACAGGAAAAAACACAAAATAAATTCTCTATTAAAAACTTCTAAACCACATCAGCGAGTACAAGAGAGCCTGACAGCCCTCTGGGAAAACTGGGGAATACAGACACCGTCACTAAGGGGGGAGATGCAAGCTCAAAGAATTGTTGCTTTGAAACTGTGTCTCAAGGACTTTACTAACCAAAATATCATGAAAAAGACATTAAAACCAGACTATTAACTGAAAAAAATCCCATTAGGCTGCACGAAAAGCCTGAGGGAACCACACTGCCATCATATGTTCTTGACTATTTCAGAAACTTGCAAGCATCATTAGAAATTCCACTAGCCAGTTCAGTCAGCGTCAGACTAGGAACATTAGGGAAATGTAACTTCAGAAGGTTTTGCCATCCGGATGAGCTTAAATCGTGGGGAAATCTCCACAGTTTCTGGGAGAATTGGGAAAGCGAGAAGGAAACAGAAGTGCTGAGTGCAGAGAACCCATCCCACGGGGATGCTTCCCGGTTTCAATAACTCCACAATCCAAGTGACTGCCCCCCAACACCTACCAAAAGCCAAGGGCAAGCGGTTCCACTTCAGGTCATCTGTCCTGCTGCGTCTTCCATAGGAATCCACAAAGACACCAAATTCTGCCGAGGAAAGTCATGTCACGAGCATGTGTCATTACTGCCTTACTTTTGAAGGGACAGAGGCAGTTGCCCCAGGCTTTTCATCAGGGACAAGGGGCAGAGATTATCTTGCACATCCTGGAGTGCCGTGAATTACTCTAATTGACATGGAATTGGTGAGATGTAGGAATATTGTCAGGCCAAAGGGTGCTGCAGTTCTGGGGCTCTCTGTACTCATTAAGGTAAGGCTATTATTCAATTTGCAGACTCCTACCATTAGTCACCCAGAATTACTGCTTTTGAAGCCTTCCTGTGCATTGCCATGCCACGATCCAAGAGGGCAACAAAAGCAGCTATACAAAAAAAACACCCTCTCTTATTTCCTCACAAGAAGGTCAAAAAGTCTCATCTGTCCGCACAGAAACCAGACAGAGCTCAGGTCTGAGAACCCCTGAACATTTATCAGGATAATCAAACACTTGTTTGCACTTAACACCACTGACTGCAGTCCTTCCTTCAGGCACAGTCTACGTGCAGCAACTGATCCACAGCAGGGAGAACTTTCAAGCCAGAAAGAGGCTGCCTGAAATTCAGCAGCACTTCTGCAGCTCACGTGCCAGAGAACAGGTGTAGTGCAACACCTGCACAGCCACCCACCACTCACCATGGAAACACAGCAGATACTCCTCCCTCTGCCCCGCTGGGTTCACCTGGATGATACTGACTGGAAAACTGTTGGTGGAAGCAGCAAACACAGCAGAGGCCAAAGTGTGGTCATTTTTATCCAGAAACTCTGCAAAGAGAAGGGAGAAAAACATCTTGATTGGCACCAACGTTTTTTAGAGCAGAATCTGTGGAGCCACTTGGAGCGTTCCTCAGGAATTATCTCCTACCCTCCAGCGTGTACTGCTTCATCTCAATTTCATAGAACTTGTTGGTTCCAATGATGATGCTGTAAGTGGTCAAATGGATGCAGCTGCAAGGCTCCGAGGTTTCAATCTCCTGGAGAAGAGGACAGTATGGACAGATATGAGTTCCCTGTAGCAGTTTACAGATAATGCTTAGTCTGGAAGATTGTAAACTGCCACATAGATCTTTATAAAGGGAGAGGTGTCAATGTCAAAGTCTCAAAAGCATATGGAAAAAACCCCTCTTGTTAAAAGAAAGATTTGTTTTGTTGGAAGTGATACTCGCTTGAATATAGACTTGCATATCAGCTCAGCTCTGGGTGCTAACCCTGATATGATCCTCTTCCTTTGGGAAGAATATGCTGCTTTGGAAGACACTTGTCTGCTCTGCAGCTCAGTTTTCTGGAGCAGTAGGGAGCAGCTCCCTGCTTATAGAGGTGACAGCCACGGCAAGGACTGCCTGCCTGGACAGGGCTTGGAGGTGACCTAAGACCAGGACTGAGCAGTTGGGGCTGAAAGACAGACTTGTCACTAGGAAGTTTATCTGTCAGAACTGCCCCAGCTCCAGCATAGCTGTGCTAGAACAATCACTTCCTAGCCTGGAAGTCACCAGGAATCAGGGCAGCTGCTGGAAAGGGAGACAAAATTGCCCAGACAACTGCAGCAGGACTGACCCCAGTCAAGTCCCAAAGTCTTTATAACCCATGGAGCAGAACTCCTGTTAGCAGGCATGTCCATGATCCTCCCAAGAGCAAGAATCAGCTCCCTAAAGCGTCCTGGCTGTTAACACTGCAGAGATCAGCTTGATGGCTCCTTAAGGAAGACAAACAAACACAATGTTCCTTCCTTCCTTCTTTGTACAATACCACACAGAGATGTTGTCCAAGACATGCCTTGTGATTGCACAGCTAGGATAGATCTGCAGGTTAGCCTGACACAACACACAGATGCCCAGATCTTCTGAGGACAAGATTCCTTGCATAATTCCCAGCTTATCTGGAAATTAAGTTGGCAGAAAAGAAGAGCATATTCTGGGCTCGCTGCCATCTTGCTGGGATCTAAGTTCAGTTGTCTGGATTAGTGGAGATAAGGAAAACTTGCCTTCTAAAACACACCTTTGCATGTTGCCTTGTCAAAGGACAGGGCTGCACATCCTCAGTGTTTCCTGCTGGCTGCTGCTCCATTGTGAGCAGGAGTTGGTACCAGCTACAATGCTCTGTAGATGGTTCCAGGTTTGCACTGTTTGTGCCAAGACATGTCTTTCCTCCTGAGGAGGCCAGATCTGCATGACTGTGCCCACTGCTTCCCTCCAGCAGTGCCCAGGTAGCACTGGGTGGGAATAACAGCCTCAATCAGGCTGTAAATTCAACCAGTGCCTTCAAAGCCACCTGCAGAACCTCACAGGGATGTGTAGTTTGACTGGAACATCCCTCTGTTTTAAGGCTGTTTAAACTCTTTGTTCTGAGGGGAGACCCCTATTATTTTGGTTTTTTTCTTCTGGTTCTGTATGAGCATATAAAATGTATTCCTGACATTTCACTGGAGCTGTGTTTGAGAGGGGCAGTGGGTCAGAGAGCAGCAGGACCTGGGCAGATTCCACACGGGGCCAGGGCTGCAGGTGGAAGGGGTTTTGTACAGAGGAGGGCACACACAGCCACGAGAGACCCTCACCTCACAGCCTTGTTTGCTGCCAGCAGAGAGTACACATGTACCAGGACAAGGAGGGGAAAGAGCTGCCTGTCCTGAGAAGGAATAACACCAATATACCTTTCCATTTTCACTTGTGCAGTAGGACAAATTCAGATACCCATTGCTTCCACAGTTGCAAAGAAGAGTGATCTGTTATGGATTTCTCCAAAGACAACAGAGGTGAGGATAACTGAGGCACCTGGATAATTAGAAAGCCTTTTTTGGGACTAAAGAAGTGAGGGTAAAATTACAGCTGAATGCAATATCTCAAAAAGTCACAGTTCTGTTCTGCATCTCTCCAAATATGCCAACTCTTATTAAAGGCAATTGCTGCCTACTCCACTTTGAGTCAGTGCACAGCGCAATTTGTTATCATTTTAGCTGGCAAACAAATGTTCTCATGCATGCAAAAAGGTTTTAGGTGTTTGTTTTAAACAAAGGTTTAGTGCCCTGTGTGAATTACCTCAGCTGCTGCAGGGAGTTACTAAGCTCACCTTTCTGATACAGAACTTGCTCAAGCTCTCGTTGTATCTCAGAACCACCACTTTATTGGGCATGGCTGCACAGATACAAAGAGTGTTCTCAACCTGCAAGGGAGATAACAAGCACAGTTCAGGATGGTAATACAGACTAAATTCTATTGCTCAGCAAGTGAAACAGATCCAAGTTACCTCTTGCCACAAAAAGAGCTTTGCAGAGATAAGCCAGTACATTTTTTAAAAGGGTAATTATTGTGAATTCCTGGAATAATGAAAAGCCTCTTCACAGTCTCAAAAAAGAACGTGAATTTAAATGGCTTCTGTGATCTCCTTTATACTTGGAAGAAGTTAATAAAAAATTAGAAGGTTTTCCACAGCAAAGGGATTAACAAATTCAGATAGGTTAGGTCTACATTTCAATCCCTGACACCGTTATCTCAAACATCACCTTGAAATGAATGGTGTTCAGTTTGTTACCAAAGTAGTCCACAGAAGTACTTTTTAATGAGTATTTTTGTTATGGTTAAATGTTCCATTACTGAAACCAGTAATTGATGTAAATGTCAAGAATTAAAGTGATGCAAACACCTAAGGAAATTTGCTGGCCTGGGAACGTGGCATTAAAGAACAAACAGAGGATAGAATTCACTAATTATAAATCTCAAAATTCTCGTCAATGGTGAGGAGGCAGCTGTCCCATGCTCTGCTGGATTTCTCCTACCTAGCAGTTTAGGCTACACCACCATGGCATCCTGGCTAAAGTTACCCATATCAGTAGCAGATTCCCCATTCCATCTCCAGCTCAGCCTCTCTTCATCCCATACACTCTTATTTGAAGAAAAATATTTTAAACAAGGATATAGACCCTGGATGTGTGGCCAGTGGAATAAAGATGATGATTTTATTAGTATTAAACTCAGAGCAGTCCAAGGGGAGGTCTGGAGGCACGAGGGAGCTGTTTCCTACCTTGCCAGCAGCAAAAAGGTGACATCCTTTGACAGCCTCAAAGATATTTGGTGAGACATCGGGTTGGGCTGGGAGGTGAGACTGGGCTAGAGATTGCTTCACTTTCTTTACGTCAACAAGACACAGGGCCCTTTCTTCTCCTGGAAACAAAAATGGTTGCATTTCATCAAGGGAGGGCTCCCTCTTCTCTACAAAAGCCTGTCCTGTTACCTAAGCAGCAGTTCCTCGTTACAGGCTGTTACTGTGGAAACAGTCACAAGGTACCATGTGGAATTCATTCCATATTATTCCTACTCAAAGTGAAGCAGAAAACTTACAGAGACCCAACCCCACAACAGGCAGTAAATCCACTGGGAGAACCACCATTCCCTCCGTGAGTTATTAGTGTTGCTGAGGTCTAGCAGATCACAGCGACTGTGGCCTCATTAGGACACTATTCAAGATTAGCCAAGAAGTTTTTTTACCCTTCAGAACTTCTTAAAGTACAAGATGTTTTAAGTACAAGATGTTTTAATCTCCCTGTGCCAAGAGAAGTGGCCAGGGATTTCCAAGAAGTGCCCTAATAAATTGCATTATAGCCCAAACACAATTCTTCTCAGAAGTTCAGCAGCAGACTAACACAGCCCTCTCCTCATTATGGGTGAGGTTTGCCTTGTGCTGTACCACCCTGACACAAGTAAAGCATGGGCAGCTTAAATCCTCACAAGGGGGAAAATGCAGAACAAACAGAACAAGAGAGAAAATTTGTTTTTCATTCCCTACAAATGTCATATAGACATTTGATAATTTGGGCTTTAATATAGCTTAAGATATACCCTAATGTTCAGCATGCCTACATCAGTGTGGGAAGGATTATCTCTGGAAAACCACAGATGGAGACATTAAAACTGGTGTTCCTTTCAGAAGGGAATCTTAAATCATGACAGGAGGTCCCAGCTTTGTTACATGGATTAGTATTTAGGTCAAGAGAGGTTAAGAGTTACTGGCCCTACGCCACAGTGATCCCGTCACGGTCCTCAAACAGTTAATTAAAAAGGTTATGCAGTGATTAGGAGGAGAGATGCTCACTAATCAGCTCAACACTTTTCAAATTGGACTTAAAATCATGACTGATCTCTAATCTGGAAATGTTTTTTCTCTGTTTCTTCCCTCCCTCAGCTTTGGAAACAGAGAAATCACTTTCTCTGGAAGGTTTAACTGAGCCTTCACACACATATCCACTCAGCAGCCTCAGAGCAGACTGTGTTAACCACAGGAAGCGGCTCCTGGCAAATACTGACAAAGAGCCAGACAAAAGCCTGGGATGAATCCAAAGGCAAAGGGCCCTTTGGCACCTCAGGGCTCTGGCAGCACAAAGCCATTCCCATCTGCTCCCTGCAGGGCCAGTGGTGACACAGCCCAGTACCTGCTATCATGAGTAGCTTCTCCAGATCCTTGATGAGGTGAATTTGGAAGACGGCGCCCATTCCTGGGATGTGCGTTAAGGAATTCTTCAGGACATTCAGGGCATAGAGCCCTTCCTCTGCACCCACCAGCACCACCTACAGCAGGGAGACAAACAGCACTGCGTGAGGGGAGCAAGGAACGCTCCAAGAGCAAACCTGGGTGACACTGGTGGGCAGTGAAGAGAAAAAAAACCAAACCCACCAGCAAGTGTATAATTACACCTATTGCCATCAGGGTGCCATTTCCATGAATGGATTATCCACTGCTCAGAAAGGCCCAACTGAACATCATCCTTACCTGGTCACTGAAGGGCATTGTGCAATTTATATCCAAACGGTCTTCACCCTCCAGCTTCAGCAGGGAGTTTCCAAGCAGTTTCTGCAAATGACAAAAAGATTTTTTTTTTTCTTGTTGAGTTAATCTTCATTTCTTTATCTGTGAGCATTTTAGCAATGTCATCATTTCAGACAGGCAAAAAGCTTGGCTTTTCTCAGAAAGCTAAAAGTTGCAAGGATGCTGCTGAGGACTCATTGTTGCCACTGCCTCCTACAAAAGTATTAGTAAACTTTTATCTACCTGACCCACAGTAAGGCAAACCAATCAGAATTATCCTAAGCTCAGACAGAACCCATTATTGTCCCTATCCTTTCCATTTCCCCCAGTCTCTTACAACAGAGCAGTGGAATTTTCCTAGGGGAAGGATTTAAGATAATACAAATGTTGGTGGGAGCATGTGTTTTTCTCACAGACAAAAGGAATGTGAGCCTGAGGAAAAAAAGAAAATTTCCTGCTAGTCAGATATTCCCTGCCCCCAGAGCTAACATTCACTTATGCAATGCCATAGAATCCAATCTCCTGCTACCAGACAATAGAGTTATCAGTGCAACAATGTGAAAAAGGCTATCCAAAATCTAATTCTTATTCTTGTTAGGAATAAAACAAACTTAGAAGCACACACACACACCTCCCCCCCACCAAGAAACAACAAAACCTCTGACTCCATAAGAATGGGAGGGAGTTTCTGCTTTTTACTTTCTTTTTTTATTTCTTTGCTCATTCTGCGTGGTACCCTATGAGACTGGATTTAAACCATGTGCTAACCACTCTTTCTTCCTTTGCTGGAATTACAGAGATACTTTGGGATTCCCTTACTACACTCCCCATGTCTATGAAGGGTTTTGTAACAGTCCCACACTGCAGCAGTCCCCGGTGCTCACACTGTGCATCACAAGGCAGAAGCAATAACTTACCTTCAGTTAAACCTCAGTACGGCAAATACCGACAAAATATTTTTCAAAACTCTGCTCCCTCCCAGAATATTTTATTATTAAACGAAACTTTCATACTCACAGCATCAGCCTCAGCTTTTTCTCTGGAAACTCTCCCACCTGCCACTATTGATTCCAGTGCTGTGACCCAGCGCTGTTTGTCAGGGAAGCTGGGTGCTAACAGGTAGAGTGTTCTACCAGGCCAGCAAGTGGTGTGTGGATGAGACTCCAATTTTAGGATATATGGCACATCTGAGATGTTATATAGATAGAATAAGACTTAGATTAGTTTTTGGAATATTGTCAGTGGACTTAAAATCAACACCTTTCAGCCTCATTGGAGAGAAGTTGTATTTATCATGACATGTTACCATGGCAATTGATACATTGGTTTCTCCTTTACAGGTCCTGCACAGGCTACCTACTTACAACTAAGTATTAGCTGGATGTATGCAATCCATACATACAATGCTCTCTTTACTAAACAAAAATAATTTCTTGCCTTTTATTCCAAAGAGAAAGAAATTCCATTGTGGGAAAAAAAAAAATACAAAACCAGCCAGTTGACTAAAGTTTTCCCTGTACTGATTAAGAAAAATCTGTAAAAATTGGTTATGGAAACCTTTGTTTTTTACAATCTGTATCCTTTAATGTTAAAGTCAAGACATACAGAATCTTATCATCAGTTCTATTCAGTACATACAAATCAACACATCAACATTTTTCCATAATAAGAGACTATACATCCCACAGTATTTCTGAGTTAATGGCTTTCTGGTGAGAGCACAATGGTGGCATGAGGTATGACACGTCACACTTGAGAGAGAAGAAATTTAAAGAAACCGAGTGTTTACGCTACAAATCTCTGGGAATTTACTTCCATTTGGGTGGATGATTCATATTTAACCACAGTTCAACTACCACGACAGAAGCAACAGCCTGTGTGTAACTGGATCTACAGTGCTGAGCTACTCCCCCAGTTCAGGTAGAGGTAACCTCAAAATTACAGAGTTACAGAATGGAAGTTAAAGGGGAGAATGTTCTGTTCAGCCAAGCAGAAGGCTAAGTGATGGCAAGCCAGATGAAATCCATTTGACCTCATCTACGTAAGATTCTCACCTGTCTTTGCTGTATTGGTAAGCTCAGTAGCTCCTACAGCTCCGTGAACAGTTACATCACCATCAGGAAGGCAGAGCTCAAATTCCTCCAGAGGCCTCTGTCCAGCTGCAGGGGAATGGGGAGACACATTAGGAATGAACAAAGAGGTAGCAAGAAAATAACTGTGCTAGCAAAATGAAGTGGATGCACAATGGGTGTTTCACAGCTGGAATTATGATGACATGCCAGCTAATAAAATGGTTAAGGCTCTAGAAGAACAACCATGTTGCCTTATTACTGGAGATTTAGCTAAATTAGATATGACCACAGCAAACAGTAACAATCTTTAAGCCTCTCAAGTCACCAAACAAGATCTGAAGATTAAAGAATAGGTTCTTCCTAGAAATGCTAATTACCTTCTCTTGCTTCTGCATCATAAATGAGCACTTTGGTTCCTTCCAGGACAATATACTTCCTGTCCCAGCCCTGTTGCCCACGTTTATTATTCCTGAAGAAAATAAGCACAAAGCCATGTTGGACTTTCTGCTCAGATCCTACATAAAACAAGCATGCAAATCCTAGAAAGACAAAGTTCAGTGCAGCAACTGTAATTGTGGAGGTGGTAAATGTAATGCCCATGCAATGGGCACGTACCAATTATCTCATTGTAAGAGCCAGGACAACATAAGGAACTGTTCCAAGTATTTCAGCACCTGATATGGCACCAAGATTCCTGTTTATACCTTGGCACTTTCATCCACCCCTCCAGGCGCAGACTGCTGCTTGGCTCCTTCAGCTGCAGACCAGGAGAATTCATTTTATCCCGGCAGAACGCTTCGGAGAAGTGCGTGGCATATTCTGCTGGCAGCCCACAAGTAGCTGGCAAGCAAGTGGAGCATTTTGGGTGACACATCACCTGGCATTCTGACAAAAAGGACAGAGAAAAACTTCTGTTAAGCGACACAGAAATCATGACACAGCTGCCTCAACTTCTACCGCACACAGCCCGGCTTGTCCCAGAACCTCCTTCCACGCTAAACCACCAGACGATTTCTAATGTAAGATGTTTGCACCAACTACTTTCAAAGTCTTCACATCTGCCCTCTCTTCAGCTTGCACTGAAAACCTGTTCTAGCTGGCTGTGGATTTTCCTCCCCCTCCCCAGCCCCGCTGCGTTGTGCCCCCTCACCCAGACACTTGGACGCCTGCCGGCCGAAGTGCACCGTGTCCAGGCACACGGCACATTTGGTTGCCCTCATGTTCAGCCCCACGTTGAAGCGATGGGGGATGTTGTGGTGCATGCGCTCCTTCAGGCGGCGGCTGTACTCTGCAAGGGATAGCATTTGTCAGCAGGGGGACGCTGGCACAGGAGGGTTACGGTAGGTTTTGGCAGTTTAAGGCAGTAAAAAGTGACACAGTATCTGTGAAAGCCCTGCTGAACACACTGTTTCCCTTTGCAATCTAAGTTACAACCTCAGGAATTACCTTATGCAGGTGCACGGGCTGTAGAACAGACTGTAGAACTGTAACAGCCAATGTTTGGTGCAGCAAGGTTATGTCAATCAAACCACCTGAATTTCAAGTCTGCACTCGGATGTGCTAAAGTAATCTCTCTGCTTTGCTCACAGCTAACAGACCCTTCCACACCTATCCTGGGTAATCAATACACTCCTTCCTACAGCCTTCGTGCTGTAACATCAGCCCCTGCATTCATAAAGCACCTTAAATCCCTGGTAGTGGATCTGTCCCTCAAGGCATTGTCTTTTACTGATGAACACGACTCTCTTCCCTGCCCATGAGGTGCCTCTGAGGACGTTTCCCCACGGCAATGTTACCCACCCCCACAGCACCCTGGGCCTCCCCAGCTCTCTGCCAGGGCTGGACCAGTCTGTGCATTCTGGCTTTTTCCAGCTAAAGGCTGAAGGTTTCAGTTCAGTGTCTCTCTGGAACACTGATTAACCAAGAATAAATGAGCAGAGCCCTCAATCCCTTATTTTTTTCCGATGATCCTCTCCCCTTCATTCTCAGAAATATGGAAGGATATCACCTTTTTCTAGTTAATAGGATATTAATGTCATCTTTGACCTGGTATCTTCCTTTTATGCCTAACCCAAGCCTCTTCCCTTTACCAAAAGTTTTGATAGAAACTTTCTGTTGGGTAGAACAAATCTGCAGACAAGTAAGAATGTTAAGAAAAAAAATGCTAAGAAAACACCCATAAATCCATTTGTCAATGCAGGGAGTAGAACAGAAAACATACTCCTTTGAAGAAAATATACCCCTTTGAAAGAAACATACTCTTAAAACAATTCATGCCAATAATTACTTCCTTGCTGAAATTTTTCAGAAACGTATTATCCAAACAGAATTGCAAACCAAGAAATAAGAGCAAAACTCATCATCTAATAACCCTGTAACGAAAAAAAACGGGGCTTGGCATTAAAGATAAAGAGATATCACTGACATAACAGACAGAAGAAGCCGGCCAGGAGCCTACCCTCTGGTGTGGAGGACTCCTTCCTGCGGCTGGAGGGAGGAGCCAGCAGACTGATGGGAGTGGGCTGGTGCTCCGGGGAGCGCACTATGGCAGACATGATGATCTGCTGCCTGGCTGTGGCTGGCGTGGATGGATGAGGGTGGTCGGATATTTTCCGATGAGCAGCTACAGACAAGATAAATGTCGCTGTGGTTAACATAACCAACACGGCACACCAGTTCACAGCAGCGCTTCTGTGTGACCATGCAGCAGCTACAACCCGCAGAGTAAAGCGTAGCCCTATTGCATCTTCACAAGAGGAGACAATGACTAAACAACACCCGTTACTGCTACAGTGGCACACAGTTAAAGGCACGTTTTCAGACCAAAAACGTGTGTCTCCTTCCAGGTTCACCTTTTCTGTTAACCCCTACCTTCTTCACGAGCAGATCTGAGTTCAATGCGTGTTTTCTGAAGAGCCTCCTCCAGCTCAGCAGAACGAGCCTTCTCCTTCTCCAGTGCCACTTTCAGCTCATTGTATTGCAGGGGAACCTGTGTGGGTAAAGAAGGGTCCTCTTTCCGCCGACTAAACAGGCCCTAGCAACAGAAACACACAGACAACTCCTAACTCCTAGCAAGAGATGGCTTAAACTAGGCAAAGTGACACTGGCTCGTGGCAGTCCGGCCAGAGGGCCTAATGGCAATTCTGTTATGCTTAAGGATGGATTTTTAGTTCAAACTGGCACTGGAGAGAAAATGTTGAGATATGGATTCATTTAAAGAGGGACGTACGTTACCTGTCAGTACTCACACCTGCAGTGTCCGAAAGCATCTAAACAGAGGATCTCAAAATAACGTGGTTAAAATTAAATTACTTAATTCAACATGACAGAACAGCTTATGACAAGGATGTGACACAAGTCACATCACCTGACTAATCAGTCCTATGCTGTGACTACAAGACAACTAAGTTCATAGACATGTATATACTTACCATTAAAAAAAAAAACATGCTTAAAATTCTTTATTCCTACAGCCTCACTGAGGTGGAGCTACTGGGTTGTAACCTGAGCGTTGTAGGAATAACAAAGTACAGGAAAGGCCACAAAGAACACGTTCTGCCTAGTCAAGTTTGCTTTCAGCAACTCGGAGTGGTCTTAAATGAGGACGCATTTTGTTACACAAAGTGAGGTAAAACAGAATATTAAGAATACACAGCACGTAACTAATCACAAAACCATTTAATTCCATGCCTCCCAAACCTGCTTCACCCACCTTTTTCTTTTTTGCTGGTTGGTCCATCTTTGCCTGCAGGAAATCAATGAGTTTAGTTTGCTGAGAAATAGTGCCCTCCATTTTCACTTTTTCATGGGAATAGAGAACCTGTGAACCACACACACGTGTGTAAGAAATGTCATCTTAGCAGAAGAAACAAACAGATAACTCAACAAAATAGCGTAGGGGAAGTGTCAAACAGAAACGGTAGAACATTCTAAAACCTCCCAGGGAATGAGGCAGAGTCCTGCCCTGCTTCCTCACCCTCACCTGAATGTTTTCCAGCTGATATTCCAGGTCACTTCTCTCAGTCTTCAGCAGATCTGCTCGGTCCAGAGCCTCTTGCAGACCTTGAGTCAGGCGGAAGATGTGATTCTTTTGCAGATCCATTTGCTGCTGCAGCTTTGCCTGCTGTTATTGGGAAAACAAAGGCCAGTGTTTTGGGGGTGCTGTTTGCTTGTTTGTAAGTAAAACAAGTGAAACAAGTTAAACGTTATCACTCCTTGTAAAATAAGCATCATTGCAGAAATTAAAAGTAAACAGACAATTCTTTAAAAGCTGGAAAATTACAACATTCTAGGAGATTCCCTTCCTTTCAGAATGCATTATATCTAAACAAGCATTTCTATGTAGAGTATTTACAATAATCTGTAGCAACACCATTTCTTTCAACTGCATGTTCATTTGCTTTTTTGAGCACTTAAAATCTTGTAATTGTTAATTAGACTGCACATACAGAATTGTTAATTAGACTGAACATACAGAATTTCTTGATACCACTTTCTCAAGCTCTCCATACAACCACCAGGAGCCATCTCAGTACTTTGTGATAAAAATATTAAAAAATAATCTTTACTGTAAACCAGGCTAGTCATAATCACATGAGATAAGGAAAATTATGGCCAAGTGTTTACATCTTTGTCTCTAACTAACAACAGAAAAGGGCACATGACAAACTACTCTTTTAGAATTTACACCTTATTGAGAAAATCCCTGAGTAGGAAAAGCATGAACAGTCATATGTAATAAAGCAAGACCCAGAAATCTTCTGTTGTGATGCATAATGGAGTTCTCAGCTCTGGGGTACCTGCCAGTACCCCAAGAAGACCAGAAGGCTCTAATTGCTATAACCACCCTTCCCCTGAAATCCTCCTCTGCACCCTCTTCCAACACCACTTGGGACTCGTTGTCTGCATTCAGTGATTCCCTGATATGGTGCAGGTATTGTGACCCTGGATCCAACTCCTGGGACCCAAATTAATGATGAAAAAGGGCTGTGAGAAGCCTCACCTGTGACCTCCCCCTGGGCACTGCCAGCACTTTGGCTCCAGAGCTGTTTTTAAGCCACACACTGTGAAGTTTTAAGTAAAAAACAACTCCCCCACCTTGATTAATCTCCCCAGTTATACAGAAGAAGGATGGATGTGTAACACTTATTCACACAACCTCCCCCCCTCAAGATGTGGAACCTCCTGAAGTTCTAACATGAGTCTCCAAGGTTACCTCCTCCAGAAGCCTCTGCTTGAGCTCCCTTTCTGTCTCAAGCTTCTGTTGTAAACTGCGAGCATTCATCTCCAGCATGGCATGCTTCTTCTCCAGGTCGTTGAGCTAGGCAGGTGGGACAGAGGGTCAGGATAATAACACTGATAAATAGAGCATTCCACAGTCCTCAAATCCAACTTCACCAAGCACGTGCTAAATGATATAATTATCCTTTCCTTACTTGCAAAAAAACAACCAAATGACATTTTGGAGTGTTCAAATGCAGATACCAAGTTATTGAAGGATTTCATCATTCAGGAATCATAGGCTGCTTTTGCTTTAGTCTTTTTCAAAGAAAATCTGAGGTCTTTGGCTCGAAGGTAGAATTCTATTCTATAACCTCCAGTTTTTTTTAATTTGCTTCAACATCTTGAAAAAAAGCTGCTCGAGGCCACATTTCCACAAGTAATAGCAACAGAAAAGTATTTCATCTAATTATAAAAGTCTAGGGTTGGAAGTTACTTACCTTATCAGAAAGGCTCTCTGCTTTGAGCTTTTGTTCCTTGAGTGCTTGCTGGAGAGCCAGAATCTCTGCCTTGTGTTCCTTGACAGCCAGTTCCACCACCTGGCGAGACTCCGTGATGCGCTGATCTGCTCTCACTCTGCATTCAGATGGAAAATAATGTTACCTAACTCCTTGCAGGCCTGACCTCTCCCCAGCATGCAGTGGCATCAATAGCTCTTTCAGGGGTTGCCACAAATTCAAGATGTTCCTTTCTGAAGCCAGACTGTTTGCTGCAACACTTTTATATTATGTAACTCTGTTCCTGCCCCTGCTAGAACTACAGCCTTAACGTTTCAAGACCCCACAGGAACAGTTAGGAACAAAGACTATTTTTCCATATAATAAAGTAGAAGATAATAAATCAAGACATTTTAAAAATTACAGTGATAAATACCACTCCCCATGAATCTCTCACTTGCAAAGAAACAAAGGAACAATATCAATGGTGAACGACTATTAACTAATAAACCATTTTTAGAACTACCTCACAAGAGTTTATATTTAGTTCCAACTCCCATATCCTATGCTAAATATAATTTTTGTACTAGCTTCTATAGAGCATTTTCATAAAAGTTAATAAAAAGGGGGAGGAGGAGAGAGAGAGACCTGCTCTGTTTCTCAGTATCCAGCATCCTCTGCAGCTCTCTAACTCGACATTCAAACTGGGACTTCTCATCCCCTAGAACATTTCTCCAGGCTTCCCACTGACGCTCTTTCTCCAGGAGTTCATCATTCAGGGCCTCCAAGTCCATTACTTGCTCTTCCAGCATCGTACATGTTGTCTTCAAGGCCTCCATAGTCTAAAAATAAATCCTCCTATCAATTCTCACATCCCACATCAAGCGTGCACTTTAAGCTTCAGCCTTACCATTTAAATTACAGTACATGCAAATTGGCAGCAAACATAAGCTGGTAAATCACAACCCATTTATTTCAAGGCTCCCCTACATTCAACTTGTGATCGCCGATAATGTCAGTTCGGTCTCATTAGGAACGTTTTGAGATTTCCAGGGTCACAGAATCAAAAATGAATAACTCTAAATATCTTCAGATGTTTAATTACACCCTAAATATCTTCCGAGTGAGAAATCTCTAAGCGAAATTGCACAAAAACACAATGGGAAATACCAAAAATGTCCAGTCACTCAAAACGGCTCTGGGAAGGAAGGCTCACACAGGCCACTGCCCCTGCAAGCTTATTCATTCCTTACAGGTTTCCAGGTTTAAAAGACTTTTTTGCCTTTCAGATAATTAGCCAGCTGTCACCCAGAGGTCACGCCCCAGCCTTGGGGAGCCTGACCTGTTTCTGGCTGGTGAGCTGCATCTCCCTCTCGGTGATCTCTCGGCGGAGATGGTCGACTTCGCTTCGCAACTGCACAACCTCATCGTTGGCCCCCGAGGCCTCGTCGAGTTGTTTGGACAGGAAGAAATTCTGGTTGTTCAGTTCTGCATTGTCTTCAGTGAGCTGGTTCAGCTGCTCTTCCAAATCCGAGATCACCTGGAAAGAAAAGCAAATTCAATTCCGTGTCAGCGAGCGCAGGTTTTTGAATAAGTGTTCTCACACAGAAAAGTTTATTGCCAGGCTTTTACACCTTTTTTCAAATTTAAACAAAAGTGGTATTGCAAATGGTAGATTTTTATGCATAGGAGTGTACTTCACTTAGGAAGAGGGTTTTGTTTCTTACAGAAAACAACCTGTGGTTGTTCAGAGTGTAAATATGCTACAATGCAATTTATTATGAGAGAACTGTCAGCTAAAGCCCTGGATTGGCAGTCAGGAGCTCTGCTTGTATTCCCAGCCCTGCTGCTGACTTACAGTGCCTTTGCCAAAGCACTTTACTCTTTTTTTGCCTCAATTTCCCCTAAAAGCAATGAGGTCAATACCTCTCAGAGAGGCTTTCAAAGAGTGGTATTGAAGAAAACTGACTGGGAGGTGCAGTGGAGGCAGTAAAAGCTGATGGATACCCCTGGGAGTTGCTTGTGTTGTTATGTGTAACACCGTGGGTAAGCAGGAAAGGCAGAGGAATTTTAAGAAATATATTTATCAAAGTAGCAGCATTATGGGATGGGACCACAAGGAAAGGAACTAGTGTGGTAACACAACAGATTAACAGAAAACCAGTGAAAAGCAAACACTCAACAAGGCCAATAGCCTTGCCTTTGGTGAAGTGGAAACATTGTTTAATCGGAACAGCATTGCACTTAACGCTTTAAACCACTTTCCCCTTAAATTTAAAGAAAAATATAAACAACAGTGGGCCATTTTCACAGTCCCATCTGATTTTTATGAATGAAAGGCCTGAACACAGGGGGATGAACATGTACCTCCTCCTAACTCAAAAGCAACGTCACCGCAACAGAAGAGAAAGAAATCTCAGTATAATCTTGAAATCAGCTTAATAACAAGAATTTCAGAAACTGGTAAACTCTATACAATTCATATTCAACTCTCAAAAATATGTTCTGGAGGCTTTTTTGCCTGGATGTCAAAGAAAAGTGAATAAGATACTTCATTAAATGGGAAAAAAATAAAACCCCGGAGCACAGTTGGCCACACATTCAAATTTAAATATTCCAATTTCCTACACAAGCCAAGGACTTAAATATCCAAAGCAGCAGAGGATAGAGCACACAGCTCTTCTCAGCTCTCTGGAAAGATGACAACCACTTCTTCTTGAAGACTCTGTAACACAGATTTTGGCAGCTTTTTACCATGCCTCTCCTAGACCTACATTAACAGTCTTTGGTTTTTAAACTGTAAGCAGAAAAAGTCCACCAGCCATTACTCCCTGCTGGGGGAAGGGGAGTTCCTGCCACCCATATGTTCAGGGTGGGCTCGAGATGATTCACCCTTCAAGCACCCCATTTCTAACGAGCCTCTGACCGTGCTGGTTCCCGAGCACCCTCCCTGCCCCATCCCAAACACACATTTTATCCTGCCCTGTTTGCATCCAGCTGCCCCAGGAGGCAGAAGGGTGTGTTAGTGCTGGTACTGCCACAAGGATAAGAGCTCAGATATGGATTTATACAAACAAAAAGGAGCAAAAGAACGTTTGGGTTTGAGGTATTTTACCATTCTTACACCAGCTGAGATCTCAGCTCACTGCCAGATAAGAAACTCCCTTCTTCTTGCACTTGGTTTTATTTTTATGTTTAACTACATGGTGTATCTAAGCGGTTTGAAGACAGATTTTGTGCATCCATGGTTTCTTCCACATCTCTATTATGTATTAATACGAGTACTTCTATAAAAAGTATTAAACTAGCTTTGAAATGCAAGAAAGCAGAGATGGGGGAAACACAAAATGGGTAAAGTTACATGCAGAGCTAATGTGTCAAACTACTTAATGAATTATTAAAACTGGCTGCATTTCAAGTTCATTTTATTCCTTAAGGGCTAGAAGTTGAGCTCCCATTTTCTTTTATTCTGTGTTCTGAGATTTTGTCTTCTTCCCCTGAATATAACTAAAATTAAACCAAATCATTTTGTATTTCACTGCTACATTTTACCTAGTAGAATATTTCTGGAAAACTTCAGACAAATAAAGCAGTTAAGAAAGGAGGGTTCCAGAAGGAGTGATTTGATCTCCTTTCGTGAATATTTTTCTAACAGTGTATTTACTGACAATCCCAAAATGCCCTGGCTTAAATTCCAACTATATGATAACCTATATAATGTAATCCATAAAGATTGATGGATTTAATTTTTTTTGACTAGAGAAAATTTGTTCTTCTTGGTACAATTTTCCATTTTTCACGGGGAATCTTTTACCAAATCCAATTTTTAAAAGCTACCTACAGCTATGTATAACCCAACAGAATTAGAGAGTTTATTAATACTGTAAAGCCTAAAGAGTAATGGGTAATACTGACACAGGAAAATGGGACATGGTGTGATAAAAATGCCTGTCCTGGGGTCCAACAAAAAAGAAAATACAAATCAAAAGACCACATTTAATTGGAAGTGTTGTCTTAGGCATAAATACAGTCACACAACCTATGCCAGAATCCTGCACCTGGAAAGTGTTAATATCTTTAGGTATTTTTCTTTTCAGTTAAGGAAATCCCCAGGCAAAAAAACAAACCAAATCAAAACAAGAAATCCAAACCCAAACCAATAAACTCTGAGCTATTCTGAAGGTAAATCTGAAGTATATGAAAGGAAAACCTGTAAGAAAACACTATTTACATCCTTTAGAAACCCGTAATATAATGATAAAAATCTTCACATTTGAAGTTTATAAAACAACTAAACACTTGAAAGCTTGGAAAAGCAATTCTAGACAATCTAGGCAGCCACTGTATCTGTGCCACTGCAGCATCACTCACAGAGCAACTGGAATTTTCTCTTCAATCTATGCACATCTTCATCACAACTAATCCATGAAACAGAGATATCATCTAACTACACCACGCTCATCTTGGCAGATTGTTCACCACACACCCCATCTAAGCACTCAGTTTATCTTTATACAGATACAGAAGGCTCTGTCTCATTTTAAATGAAACAAAACAACCCAAGCAGAGCAGCTCCTCAGCACAAGGGACCATACACTGCACAATTCCTTTCCCACTGCACAGTTTGAGGAGAGCAGAGTGTTCCTCTGTTCCAGCTGTTATACCTGGCTCTACAAACCTCTCCAGCCATAAATCAAACTAAACATCACAGCAACAAGCAGCCAGGGCCATGCTGATTAGGTTTGCATATCAGACACACCGTACAGAATTTAATCCATGTGCTCCACACATCAAAACCACAGGCAAAGTAAGGAGGAAAAGGAGAAAAGGAAGGGGTTTTATTTATATGCCAGTAACTGCAGCTTGCAAACTTCTCCATACCCTTATTCCTTCATAAAGATGCCTCAGTTCTCAGATGCCACCAACAACCATGCAGAAAAATGCAAGGACACAGCAAGGGAAACTGTTCTGGGATGCTTTAGGCAGCGTGTGATTTGGAGTTTAACGTAACTCCAGACTAATCGTTTTCCTCTCCCCATTTCCAGCCCTCCCCATCCCCACTAATCTCTACTAGAAAGCTACCTGTCAGAAGTAAATAGGAAATAATAAAAAGCTGTCTCTCAGCCCCAAATTATTGTGAGGAGGAAGCAAGAGCAGACATCAGACTTTGCTTTGTCTCACATTTGGATCTGAGAGACGAAGCTTTTCAGGCAGAGGAATTCCCAGCACTGTAAGGGAGCAGAGTGCCCAGAACACGGTTACAGAGATTGCATCTCTACCTGTTTGATCCATGTGTAACAATGAATGCCTCACTTTCCTCCCCTTTCCATAGTCAGACAACACCTGTGCCTTGAAACACACCTTGTACAGGGATCTCAGCCTCCAAAAACTCATCCCGGCTTGGCTCGAGGGCCATTGCTCTGCTGGGAGCTGCAGGATAGGACACTGCACTGTCTGCATTCCTCTCCTTCCCACACCCACCCAGGATTAAAACACACAGTCCCTGGACTCCTCTACCAACCAGGAGCCTCATCCTCCAATGAAATCACGAAGATGCTGTCCATGGTGCAGGTGCCATTAACCTCTTTCACAGCAACACCTCAGAAGTCTCTGACTTTTTTAAGGCTACAGAAGTTCAATCTCTGCCTGTAACTGGTATGTGCCATCAGAGTTCTCTGTGAAATGACAATCAGGATGACCCCTCCCACCCAACAGCAACTTTCTTTTTTTTTTTTCTCTTTACAAATTTAACAAAGCCATATAACTTTTTGCCTGGGTATTTTGCCTTGTCCCAGTGGGCAAGATCCCTTTACTCTGAAACATAATTGAGCATCAAAGTATAATAACATCTTTAGACATCATTTTGGAAGCTGTCAAGAACACAGATGTGCCAGCTCATTGAGCCAATGTGGAGTCAGGGTCTTAGACTGAAGTCAGCAAGACTTCATGCCTGACTAAAACCATACACGTGTCTGATGGGCTCACACAATTATTGCCTCACTATCCAATCTCAGGGGCAAGGGCAGAATCAGGCCTGGTAATGCTTAAATGGGAACACACAAGATGATGACAAAAGAAACTCAAGGAGAGAAGATAGCCTTCGTTTTACTGGGGAAAACTTGAATAAATGGAAATGCAATATCCAATTAGTGTTAAGAAATTCTCATTTCTAGAGTAAAAGCAACAGCCTGTACCTGAAAAATTTACAAGATTCAGATGGTGGCTCTGTAGTATTTTACCAAGCTAGGTGTAAATACTTTGTGGGATTCTTTTCTTCTAAACATTTAAAGACTTTACTGCCTGCTTAATGAATGTTTTCTTTTTGAAACAATTCTAGTATTATTCAGGTAACTTAGTTGTATTTTTAACCTGACACATGTTGATGATCCCAGAACAATCCATAATTCAGAGGCATCTGGAAACAATGAACAATATGTAAATTTTCCTATTTAAAAATGCCTTTTATTTCTAGATCTTTCTCTGATGGCCTGGAAAATACTTCCAACACTCAAATGGATCACATTTTTGATAGAACTGATGTAGGGAATTAGTTCTTCTCCCTCAGCAGAGTTGCTGGATGAGCTGTCCTTGTGAGAAGACTGGGATAAAATACCACTCTCTGTGTGTGCCCACAAGCCCTGTGAGTGTGCAGCAGGTACAACAATCCACAATTTTGGCTGTAATTAGGTATCCTGTTGTTTCTCCCTCAACTGAGAGACAGAGAAAGCAAATTTTAGCATTTTCTTTTTGACCCTCAATAACAAAAGAGAGATGTCACAAGGTGGAACAACGCAGAGCTATCAGAGCAACTGAAGAGAAACTCACAAACAAAGCAGAAAGGGTGACCAACACCACAGCAATGGTCTCTGTGTGTGACCCCAAAACGAGCAAATTTAAAATCAACAAACAAGAGAAGCTAAAAAAATATCTCCTTGCACAGAGACCTCAGCAAAAGGACTAACAAGTGTGCAGTGAGCATACAAGGAAAGCAGACACACATTTGACTTAAGCCTTCTCTCCAGTCAGAAGCTGTGACCTTTGTGAAGCTGGAGAGACAGAAAAAATAGCAAAGAAAGTAGATTAAGTATTTTTATTTATCTTTTGAATACTACAAAAGTACTGAAGTAATTCGATATTTCAATATTTTCTCCCGTCTAATCTTATTTTCATAATTCTTACGCTGTTCGAGGCTTCTCAACAAGATCAAATAAAAATAATTCCCTACCAAAGTTTGCCAGACTAGTTCAAGGAGTTTGTGTCAGCTTAAAAAGGGTATCTTCTGAGAACCTGCTAAAAGAATAAACCCATCCATTGTCATGCTGCATAAGTAGCAGCATATTACAATTACTCCCTTGGAGTGCTGTCTGATTTTAAGAGGGGTATAAATTCCAATCACCTTCAAGTGGAATCACATGGTCACCAAAAAGCACAGCCTGTATCGTACTGGTTACCATCACATAAACATGAGGTTGAAACACCTGGTGAAGGCACCATAATCAGTGTCCCCTGACCCTCACTGGCAGCAGAAGATTGTCCTGATCTCCTCTCAGTGCTCCTCAGCAGACAGGATGGACAGCCAGGACCAGTCATAACACAGACCAGGAAAGTTTCTGGCCATGGTCAATTAAATTATACATGGCATTCTCCTGGGCTGGAAAGAGAATGTATGATGAGCATGTATTATTCATTTAGGAACTATTTAATTAATTTCTTATTGATGAGGATGTCTGATCCCACTTATCCCACCGAAGGGCCTTACAATGCACAACACTTTTACAAATCCTTTGATGCGGAACCTTTGAAGCTCTCGACATTCTGGAAATGTTATGGGTCACTCCTCACTGCTGGAGCTTGTTCACCACTCTTAGAGACAAAGTGTTACTGGATAATGAGCTCCAGACTCTGCAAGGCAGCCAACCCTGCAGAGAACAGAAGCCTCTGCTTCCACATCTGGCTTTTGCCTGCATGGAGGACACAAGTGTTTGCAGAGAAAGCTGCTGTTCTGAGTGAAGGAAAAGGTACAGAGCAGAAGAAGAGCTGTGGATGTAAGATGTATGATGGCACACATGGAGCTAGAGGATCAGCCTAAGAAAATGAAGAAGGGAACAAAAAAGTAAAGATTCTTGTGCAGGATTTCTTCGTCTCTGGATATTCCATGAACAGAAGAAAGCCCTTGCTGAAGTGCTAAAAGAGCAAGGGAGGAAACCAGGATGACTCTCATCCTGAAAAGGTATTCTTGGAAGATGGAAACTTGTACAGATACTTAGTCCTACAGCACTAAATTTGAAGAAATCACTGAAACTAAGGAAGCAATCAAGATAAAAAAATCCCAGAATTAATCCCTGCTTACAGGGTGGGGTAAGGAGAAAAAGCCCAGAGTGATCAGCAATCCCTGCTGATCCAACACTCGTGTAATTCATGTCATTGGAAGGCAGATGCCCTCCATCAGCCACCATAAACAAGTGTGAAGATTGTGTTAAACTGCAAGAATCCCTGTGGATAGACAAGGCCCTTGGACATCTGTCCTGGACTGATGAAATGAATCTGAAAACATGTCAAAGATCTCAAGGTGAGAACTCAGACCCTGGAGTCCTCTCTGCACTTTTGGCAGATAACTGCATGTCAGTGTATTATTTGGAACCTCAACACTCCTTGGCTCTTCAAATAGTGTTAAAATCCTCCTTAAAACCCATTCTGGTCTAGATCTACAATGCAGCTCAGGATTTGGACAGGTAGATCTTTCCTTTTTGTGAGCAGAAAAGATCTTCACCTACAGTGGTTTTTGCAGCTGCTACACCATTCTTATTAGCTGCACTGCAATGAGATATTTTAATTTACTTTCTTCTCCAAAAAGAAGAATAGTGTCAATTTCATGATCAGACTAAAACCTCAAAATTGAGGTTTACCTGAAACCTAAAAGAAATCAAATCCAATCCATCCAGGTCCTACTAACACCTTGAAGCCAGAAGTCCACATTAGGAACTGGTGTCATCAAGGATTAAAGGAGGAAATTGTTTGTTCCATTATCCTTAATTTCAAAATAATTCAATGATCTGTATTTAATACTCACTGTGCAGCTATTACGAAGGGCTTCAAATTTACGCTGGATTTCATCTCTATGTGCCTAAAGGAGGTAAGAAGTTAATCATCAATTTTTCATACATTAGAATTCGAATCCAACAGCTGTTGCTAAACAAACTGCAGAACAATCTACCAGCAAGCAAAGTTTGGAAGGCAGATGCTGCAGGCTGTGAAAGCACTTTGCAGTGGCAAAGAACTGATTCGCAAAAGTCACATCCTACTTAATCAAAAATACACTTATGGCTCCCAGGTCTGAACTGCTTGAGAGAAATGTACAAACTCGAGAATGGAATTATGTGACAACAGGTTCCTTCTGAAGTGATCACCAGAAGACTTGTTGATCCCATTTTCAGTTTGTACATTCTTGACATTATAATTTGAGTTGATTTTACTTCCATATCCAGATTGGTATTTCATAGGAAATAAATACTGCATACAATTTAATGCTTGCAAAGAAAAGCTATAATGATACACTGTGCAAGCTATCCCAAACAGCTCTGCCAATCTACCTGAACCCTACCACAAAGTCCCTTTTAATCCCGAGCCTCTCTAAAAAGCAGTGATAAAACACAATAATCAATTCTTTGGAAGACAGCATCCAAAGCATGGAAAAGTGCAAACACTTTATTTGTAAAGAATGCAGGATTGCATGCACCGTTTTACCCCCTAATTGACAAGCAAAGCATGACAAAGCAAAAAGTTCTTGTTTCAGCCTCATGGCCTCTCTCAAAGTTCATCCAAGGGATTTAAAAAGTGTCTAATGTCGTGTGCTAAAGGTAACCTGTGTAAAGGTTAGCAGGGCATGAGCACATCCAGCCACCTTTCTTCGTTCAGAACCATTTCCCTTAGAGCCAAGAGACTAAACAGGAAAAAACTGTTCAGCAGAAGTCAAATATGAGAGCTAAAAAGCTATCTTACCACAACAGGCAAGGTGAAAAACAAACAAACAAAAAAAAGAAGTATATAAAAAAAAATCCATGACAGGAATACTCCCCAGCCCACCGAACTGGGCTGTCTCACAGCAGCTGCTCCGAGAGCACGACCACTCTGCCAAATTCACTGAAGCAATGACTGAGTGAACACAGGCCATGAATATTCATCTGTTTCACTGTTGGGTAAAGATATCAAGCACATCACCAGCCCACTGGCAGTGATATGAGTTGTTATGCAAAGCTTTCAGCTGGGAGGGGACCGCCTCAGTTTTGAGCAGAAAAGAGCCCGATGCCATGTTCTGTTCAGTTATTCTCAGGCCCCGATGCTGTTGCTGCACTTGCCCAGCCTGTGCCCGCTTTAGGACTGAGGGAATGGTTCTCCCATTCATCTACCAAAGCATCAGCACAATTCCAGCACCCACGACAGCTGAGCCCCCCACCCCTTCCAAAAAACAGCAATGGTAGGAATACTGGGAACAGCTCTTTGATTAAATGCCACTGGAGCACGAGAATGCACATTCCAACGCTTCCAAAGAACAGGATTTGAAGGTCATTAAAGGCTGCTGCTCAAGGGGGTTTAGCTGGTGGCAGGTCATCTCCACTCTCTACCCCACAACCCTGGGAATCTTTTGTGAAGGAAATGTTTCTTAGAATCCAACAGTTTGAAAGTATGCTTTTGTACTCAAGAGATAGCAATCAGCAACATATAAATCTAGAATTTCATTTGTAGGGGGCTGGGGTGGAAGAGGGTGGCAAGACTTGAACTTTTTTTTTTTTTTTTTCTTTCTATCATTCACACACCTCACCAGAGACTGCAAGACACGTGTGACAATTTTTAAAGAAACAAGCATTATGTGCTAAGAACACTCTTTCCTAGGAATTTGGTGGGGTTTTTTCCCCCCCTGAATAAGCATCCTCAAAGCAGGGTAACTGATAGGAAAAAAAATAATCAAAACATTTATGATCATCAGGTACTTTTAAACTCACGAGCTATCATTTAAAAAAGTAAATCACGGAGTAAAACTCCTAAAAATACCAATTTCAGGTGCAACCTTCACCTCAATACAAAAGTAATAACGCTCCTACAAGCCATCAATCAGTTTTGGCAGCAATGAACCATTACTAAGAACTATTCATTTGGTTAGGGATATAATTTGGCATTTTAGCCATTCCTGCCTCTAACAACACAAGGCACAATTCGTATCCAATTCTGAAAATTAAAAATTTAACATGCACCTACATAATTCTGCTCTGTATGTAGAGCTCACAGCACAGATTTCAGGGCTCACCGTGAGGGCTTGGATCTCTTCCTCTGCCTCAGCCGTCGTCTCCTCCAGCTCCGTTTTGGCTTCTCGGAGCTGGTTCTCCAGGGCTGTCCGTGCCGCCTGCAGCCCCGTGATCTGAGATTCCCGCTCCTGCAGGGTCAGCTGCAGCTCTGTCAGCTGCCTCTTCAGTTCCAGCTTTTGCTCTTCGTGCTCCAGACTAACCTGGAGGAAAAGAAAGTAGAATATAAGTTACTAACGAAGGCAATGTAATTGCATTTCAGACCTCGCTTTAAGATGCCATTGCCATGTCTGTCCTAAAAATCACATCCTTGTAGACTGTTTCAGTCACTGAGAAGTCAAGGATGCAGCTTTGTCTACTCTCTAAAAACTACTGGTTTGCTTGGAAAGAGGTAAAAAGGAACCTGCCATTTTGAAACAACAAGGGCACGAGAACAGTTCCAGCTGTAACTCAAACTTCACGTATCAAACATTGATACAAGAAGTTGAAGCAATTTGTGATGAACTTTCTTCACCGAAACTGAGAGTCTTTAAGAATCTTTACTTGGGAATCTGTAAGCAGAAATGTCCACACTAATGTTTATTCTTATGTAAATGTTATATACATTTTGCAGTTGACTTTCATATTTCATCTTCCCTTCAGATTCCTTTCAAAGAAAGCCACCAGATCATGTGGCTCTGGGTTTACCTGAGTGGCTCCTGATGAAGGTGTTCTTGCAACATACTCAGGGATAATAAACATGTCATTTCCTGGATAAGAAATGAGCCCCCAGCAGAACAGAGCTCAGTGCTCAAAATCAATTCCAAACTTTAGCACCTTCTCCAGGCTGTCTGTTATCCCAAGGGAATCTGTCTGTTGTGCTGGGGATGCATGACAAGCCTGTCAGAAATCTTCCACTGGTCCCAACCAGCCTCGGGTCAAACAAGGACATGATTTTCCAACCCCTTTAGCTAAAGACAAGATTTCAGTCTTAGCTAAAAATTAGTGGAGATGTGGAGAAGGTAAACAAAGATTTGAAGTGGATCCAAACTAGTTGATACAAAACTAAAAAATGAGGCACAGCTCGCAAATCTTCAAAAATTTATATTTTTATATTGCTGCTGGTTTTCTTTCCAGAAAACTCCAAAAGAAGTGTGTGAAGCAAAGTTTTCTTACACCAATTCTGCTGTCCTTTGCTTTCTGTGCTGTAGACTCTAAGGTTGTGGTTAATCTGATCATTGTACATAGCTGAGTTTTTATGCTCTACCCAGACAACATTATAAGGATATTGTAGAAAAAAACCCACATAAACAAGATTCTGAGAAAGTAAGATGATGTAAAATCTCATATTCAGAATGACAAGTCCTTAATAATTGCTTTAATCTCCTTCTAGTGAACAATTTATTTTTTTTTACTTAGGGGAAAAGGAAGTACTGTTAGAGCAAACTACATTAATACACTTTCAAATATCACTGAAACAACTTAATTCTAGTTATCACTACATTACTCAAAATGGAATAATATTCAGGAAAGTTTGTTGGGAGGGATCAAATCAAGTTTTCACCTCTCGCAGCCGCGTCTCCAACTCCAGCAGGCGGTTCTTGTCGGTGTGATCTTGGTGACTCATCTTTTCCAATTGTTCTTCTAATTTTCGATTTTGGGCCTCCAACTTCCCAGCTTGTGTTTCCAAGTAGAACTTCTGTTGCCTGAGCTCTGAAATCATCTCCTCTTGGGCTTTCCTGAGAGGAGAAACAGACAAGTGACAAACCCAAAATGTCCCTACTGTATGTCCTTTCACGGGGGGGAAGTAAGGAAGAGCACAAGTTTCCTGTGAAGTAGAACAGTTCAGTTCACAGCTTAAATTCTACACCCCAACTAAACATAAAAAATACTCATGTATTCATCAATATATCCCAGAGCACTGAAATGCCATGTTTGCAAGTTGCACAGACAAATGGAGCTCGTGCAGGGGAATCCACAACAATATTTGAGCTGCAGCTCATTCTTCTCATTTCTTCAGGTCCTTGTTATGGGTTTTTCCAAACAGGAAAAAACAAATGCTAAGCAGAGTTGTTTTCTCATAATGTATTTCCATGAGATAAGAGGAATGAGATGCTGCAGGATTGGGGTAGTGTGTTTGGGGTTGTTTGTTGGGGTCTTTTTTTACGTTGTAATGGACCTAGAACTTGACCTACACTGCTGAGAAGTTTTGCTGTCTCTGATCAAATTCTTAATCTGCCAAGTGAACAAAAGCAATTACTTGTGCTCATAAGGATTTTGAGAGCTGGCAGTGGTTAATTACCACCATTTGAAATGGATACCCTCAAAATAAAAAAAAAAAAAAAAAAAAGGGTCTTTCTACATTATTTACAATTCCTGGAATCACGTTATCATGCATTGGGAAATTCTGCCTCATGGTGTGCTTTCTGCTTAGAAGCCTCACAAAGCTCTACATATATTAATGAATTAATATTTTAAGAAGTTCACTGTGAGATAAGCTGTTATTAATCCTATCCCAGAGAAATTATGTGGGTTGCCCAAGATCAAATAGAAAGACTTAACAAAACTAAAAATAGGACTTTAGTCTTCTGACTCACATTTCTGTGCATTGCAAGCAAAAGCACCCTTTCACCTTTTCTCTTTTTTTTTAATTTACCTCTACAGATTATTGTCAGCCAGAACTGTCAAATGGTGTTATTTCATTTCCTACTGTTTACTGGGCTATCTTCTCAGGAACCTGATAATCATTGGTTTCCTCAGATACTGCTGGAACAAGAGCTTGCAGAGCTCCCCTCTCCTCTGAAGGGTTTAATCACCAGTTCTCCTCTTGATAAATGCTCAGATTAGCTGCAGCTTTTGTGCATTCAAAATGCAGTCCAACAACAATTTATACATTTTCACCAGCCCAATTCACAAAATAAGCACAAATTCATTAACTCTCTGCATGCATAATAAAGCCATTTTCTCTCAAAATGTTGCTAATTCTGTCCCATCTTCTACCAATCCTGCAAAGCAACATCCCTTGACAATATGTCTCTCAGTAATCTATTCTAAGTGTGTTAAAATGTTATTATGTGTTTTTCTTGGGTTTTATGGCTCTTCAGTCAAGTGTTCTGCTCTCAGAGGGTGCACCCAGCTCAGCTAAGTTCTTCCACTCAGTCAGACCAATGACTGTGACACTTGACCTTCCAAACGATTCCCAGGCACATGTTGGCAAAACGTTTCTGTTTTATTTGAGATTGAAGGTAAATTATGGCTTTTGCTGCCTCAATGAACTTCCTGGGTGATTAACTAGAGGTCATCTGGAGCACAAAGCAACACAATTTAATTCCTCAGTTATTCCTGTGAATATTTTTGGCTGCTCAGGCTAAAATAACTTGCCAGATATTTGAAATACAATGAAAATTGGAGCCATTACATATCTGGAGGCATAATCACCACTGAAAAGGAATAAAACCAAGGCAGCTCTTTGCCAAAACTCATCCTTGTCTGATTCTATTGCATATGAGAGGGGAATCTATCCAAGTGCTTCCCACAAGGGCACTACCTGACATTGCATCCAGCAGCTGATGGACACTGGAAAGTTGGTGGATCTCTGAACTCAGTAAGAGCATAATCTGCTTTAGCTTTGCCCTGCAGGATGTATCAAATAATCCAGGCAGGGTGGGATGTTTGTGAATGAAAAGTATCTAAAGCTTTCAATTTCGACATCATGTGTCACAGGAATCAAGGAAAATATAAAATCTATCAGCAATATTTATGTTCAAAAAAAGGAATATATGCTTCTCTAGAGGTATTCTGAATATTAAAATTATTAGTATTCATTTAACATATCTGGCAAACCAGCACAAATCATCTGCCTGAGGAAAGGCTCCAAAGTAAACACTCCCTGTAATACAAACCAATTTTCCCAGTCGTGTTTGAGGAAACACAAAATACACAGTGAGCCACAGGTATGTGAAGAACAAGCACGTTTTTTGAAAGCATATCACTGAAAAACAAGCAGGGAGCACAGCAGGCCTGCAAGAAAGAATTACTTTTACACTGAGAATCAGAGAATCATTTGGATTGGAAAAGACCTTAAGGTCTCTTCCTGAGCCCTGTCAGCAGTGACTGCAGCTGCCACACTCACATGTTCCTCTGGGTAAAGAGGCTGCTGTTTGCTGCCAGTTTGTTGGCCTCAGACAACTCCACAATTCTCTGTTCCAGTGACCTGATCTTGGAGTCCATTGCATTGATCATCTGAAACACAAGTGATCATAAAAATAAACTTTATGAAAAGCCTGAACTTTTTCTAGAAACAAGAAGAACTGAAAGAAGACTGAACAAACGGCATCGAAGATGCAATTCTTGGAGCCATTTACAACTGCTTTCTGCTGCTTTAATATTAGGAACAAAAGCAACCATTGTATTATCAAAATGGGGGGTACACAGAAAGCTGCTTGGTTAATTTTAAGGAAATATTCTTGAAGATACTCCGAATTTAAAAAGCATGTCTTTTAAAATTAGCATTAATCAATGAATTTCCTTCAAAGCAGCTCAGCAGCGCTGCCAAACCTCAAACAAGATTATCTTGCTTGAAATCAGCCTCAGAAAGCTGCTCTTCAGCTGCTTTGATTTCCAGTTCAACAGCACATACCGCCTTCTGCTCAGCCAGGACTTTACATTTTTCACGTGCTTCTTCTTCGTGCCTTCTGAGCATATTCTCAAGTGCTTCCTTATCTGCAAGGTCTTTCTTCATCTGATTTTCCAACACCTAAATGAAGACATTTCTTTTGTCTAAATTATATCTGTTTCACTGGGCAAAGGGCAAGCAGAGAGAAAATCATCAAGATAAGACAGAATTTTTTTTTTTTTTTTAAGCAGTTGATCACATCTCAAGCAAAATTAAACCCAGGATGCAATGGCATGGAAGAGCCAACTCCAGAAAAGAGCATTCCCTCAATTATGGTTGAAGATTGAACTTGATGGTGGGATTTTATAGACATGGAGACAGTGTAGATTTTTTAAAATTATTACTTTAAGTCATATAACCTGTGTTCAAGAACAGTTCCAGACTAATGCAAAAAACCCAGAAAAACTCTCTACTCCAAAATATGTACAGCAGGGGAAGTCAGAAAGTGCCCATCCTTTGGCTGCTTGGAAGTAATTTGTGAGTTCCATAAGGGTGGATGAGAAAGGCAACTGGGAACCACAGGAATCCTTCCAGCTGGAGACACCAAATCCAACAGCTAAGCAAAAAACTTCTTTTTGTGACACAAACACCTGTCATTAGGAACAGCATTAAAGTAATTAATTGCTACACTTTTTTTAAAAAATGTATGTCATGTGTGCATGTCCAGAGTTCTAAATCAGTTGTTAAACTGAAGGTCCCTCCCTTCAAAGAAGTTTTTTGAAGGCACAAATTCTGGACACCACAGGATATTTTTTTTACTGTTCCAACTACAAAAGCCCCATGTTCTCTTTCATCCCTTTAAACCTTTTTCATCTGGCTTCCTGATTTCTCCTATTAAACCCTCTAACATAGGTCCCCATAATACACTGGTTCTCTTTTTCTTTTTATTCATTTTCCAATGCCTATCCTCTTTTCTAGCTTTTATATCACCACTTCTCCTTTCCCAACATCTACATCTGATCTTCCTGATCTTGCTTTCTATCACTCTCCTCTCACTGCTGATTACCACATGCTCTGATCTGCCAGCAAATCTTCTTACTTCTCTTTTTTTTCTTCATATTTCTCCCACAGAAATTTCTTCTCTCCTCTTTAATATTATGTCCTCTCACATTTAAGCCAAAATGTAGAATTAAAGTCCCAGATAAATGTACCAGATAAAAGCTGTTTCTACTAAGAATGATCTGGTTTAGCAAAGATTCTTACAAAATGTATTTACTGCCTGTCATACTGTAAGCTCTTTAGAAAAAAACCACAGCCAGTGCACATACTCCTATTTCCCAGTTCTTTTTGCCTAATTTTAGATGGTGTCTATGATTCTATTTCTAACTGTTTGTTAATGCTACCCTGGAAAAGACAAAAACAAAGTGGGTGGTTTCTGTGGCTTCTTGGCAGATGTTCCAGCTCCAAGAGGATGGGATTTCAGAAACGCTCCAGTATTTGCTGCATTTAAAACTCGCAGGTAGGCTGAGGGAACACTCACAGAAAATCACCACTAGGAACTGAAAGCTTCCTCAGGGTGTGAGATCCAACAGCACTGAGGATCATTTAGTCAGCAACAGTCAAATTAAAATCACCAAGTGCCTCCCTGCAGTTCTGACTTCCGATCCCAGCTGTCAAATGCAGTGCTCCAGACAGGTCAGGAACAGGGGTAGGGACTGGGAGAAAAACTGATTTAGATCCCACTGAGCTCCCTGCACTTTGCTCTAGGGGTAAGCAAGAAGGCAACTCATCAGCCTAAACAATCAGAGCCCAAAGGTAGCTGCTTTCCTCTGAACCCCTTCTACCCACAAAAGCTTGTAAGGAAGATAAGACATTTTTACTTTGAGTTTTTCCTCATAGAATTGTTCCTTCTGTTTCAGCTGCAGCTCCAGGTGTTGTGCTGCGATCTGAGCCTCACGATGCTTTTCCTCCAGCTCCTGAAAGCAGCAGAGATTCACGTTCAGACACAAAGGAATAGTAGGTGCTGTGTGCATGTGTTACACAGGTATCAAACACTCATTCATGCTCTTTTTTAAGGCTTCACACTATAAATATCCCAAGACCTGGGCTGCCATATTAAACAAAACCTTATGAGAACTGCACATTATCAGCTTTAAGCTCTGCATATTAAGCTGCTGACCCTTCTACTGCAGTGCAGGTCCATTGCTAAGGACAAAGATTTCTACTTCCAAGGTAAGAATCTCCCTTTCCCAGTAAAATATTCTCAAAGATAGGCCAAGGACATTTGGTGAAAAACACAGTTATAAACATTTTATAGCTGCAGTGGCATCACAGGAAGTTCAGATCTATTTTTACCAAGGTCTCTTACTTGTTTTCTCACAGAAAACCTCAGTAAGGGGGTACTGCTGTCAATGCTTTTCATTCTGCATTCAGAGTGGGAATAGCATTTACTTTGCTATATTCCTCGGATGAATGTTGTCAGAACAACTATTTATAAGTTGCTTGGAAAACGAAAAGTGCAGGATGTAAGATATGTGGTGGAACATGCCAGAATGTTTTTAACCTCTTTATTTCTTTATTAAATAGCTTCAGCCATGCACAGCAAGGATTTAAGTCATTTGTAACTCAGAAATTAGCTGTTTCTGCTGTCTGACTATGTTATTTGGAGTATATCTATAATCAGCTTTCAACAGGACACCTCACAAGAGCTGAGCTTACAACTTTATGCTCATTTATTGTTGTATTTGCCACTCCAACAATTTCCCTGGAACAAGAGCAGCTCCAGGTCTGTCACTCACTACCACTGGCTTCACTCTTGCACTGACAAGTTGATGTCTTGGGCTGCATCCAGGTCCCCTGTCTGCCTTCATTACTGCACAGCACAGGAAAACTTCCTGATATACCTGTGTACTTTAGCACTTCTCATATTATTTTCATATTCTCTTTTCTGATCTTCCTTATCTTGAAAATATATGGCTCTTTTTGCAGTAATTTGCTTTGGACCTCTTTTTCCAGAAGTGCGAATCAAAGAGGGAGGTTCACCAAAAGTGGGTCATCTCCAGTGCCTGGTCCCGACACTTGTGCATGGAATGGAGATTGCTGCTTTTTGCAATTGAAATGTGTCTCCCAGCAACAAGAGGGACAACTCGCCTCCCCCAGAAGCCCACACGTTTCAGGTCCTGGCAGAGAATCAGACAACCAGATCAGCAGCAGCTTCAAAGCCACCGGCATCAGACTGCTCATCTCATAGCAGCAGCTTCACCAGTTCCTGCAGTGGCACTTAACAGCCAGAGTGGGCTTAAAAAGGTAAATCTCTTCCCATTCCAGTTCTCACTCACTATTCTCTATGTAGCACTGACTCTGTGTTTGCCATCCCAGCAGTGATCTGCACTTTCAGACAGTAATAAATTCTTCTCTGACTTGTTTCTTGCTTCTTATTCAATTCATTACAGGCAGATCAGCTGGTGCTTCTCTGATACTGCTGCATGAGTGTACATGAAAACAAAGCCTTTATTCAGCAATATCCACCTTATTCTATGCAACTCTGTATCTTCAACTCCCATCTTACCTTCCTATGCTTTTATACCAGGAAAAGTCAAGTTGAGATCAAGATCTCAAGAAGAGATCAACTCGAGGGGAGGTGGAGGGCAGGAGTGCAGAAAGAACACCAGTATCCTGTGCTCCCAGGGCAGAGTTGCAAGGGACTAGGAAAGACTGTAGGAATATTTCTTCAATGCCTGTTTGACTTTTTCATAAAATACTTTTGTGCCTCTCCAACACTCTGTCAGAACTCCATGGAAACTCTCTATAAGAAGAGCTAAACATCTCCCCCGGTGTAAAACAATTAGTCGATATTTCTGCACTCCCTTCCAGTTTCTCCTCCACAGAGAACATAATCAAAACCAAGGAATAATTCCCAAACATACACAGCAGGCTTATGAAACAATCCAAAGTTTTACACTATTTCTAAACATAAAACTGGCTCTGTGCCCAGCATAGTCTCCCACTTACCATGCACTCGTGCTATCAAAACAATTTGAAAGGAACAGCACTACTAAAGAACTGATTCTACCTTTTCTTGACAGCAATCAGGCACTCTGATGTTTAAGTCTACATCCCCAGAACAAGCCTGGGTCATCTGTTGACTCTAAATATGCTTCTTTATGCATTTCCATTTGGCCTTCCTCAGGTGTGTCTCTGCTCGGGATTACTACCAATAAAATGTCATCCTTTCTTTCCTTCTCACGTTGGCAACACACAAAGAAAGCTCATGAGGAATGTAAAGTAAATTTAATTATTCCACTATAAAATTATGCTTCCTGTCCCAGGGAAGCAAAAGTATTAGAAACACCCTCTGCTTGGTTCACTAGAGACTGACACACTAACTTGCTATAAAGATTTAATAGGTTTAAGAAGGAGAGAAACAATAAATTGCCAGCAGAGAAACATGGGGGTGAAAATGGTTTCCTGACAAATATTATCTTTGGAGATGAACAGTTTAGATGACTAATTTCTCTCTGCTTCAAATAGATGTGACCTCTAAATTCCTCTGCAATTTAGTTTAAAAGATAGATATTAATGGTTTTGTTGTTGCAGTATCCTGTCCTGAGAATGCTTTACTTCTGAAACAATCACTAGGTAAATAATTTAAATATTACTATGTTGACTTAAGAGTGCTCCCACTGAGACAACTACAATTTTGAAGAAGTATTAAGACTAAAAGTACAGGAGTGAGGGAGTGAATTTGTAACTACAGGTGCAAAGAGAGTTTGAGTGCTTAGGCTTTCTCCAGTATGACTAATACAAGAAAGAAATCCCTTTATTCAACAATTTCCACCTTATTCAACGCAATTCTATGCCTTCTGCTTCTTTCCTACCCCTTTCTTACAAACTCTCACACTCCAAGTTTCATTTTCACCTCTGCTCACCAGAATTTTTTCTGCCATCTGTTGGATCTGCTGAGATTTGGTTTGAATATCTTCTTTCAGGCGGTTTTCCCGTCGCTCCACGGTCTCCAATCTCTTCACTTGATTCTCCAGAGAATGGCGCCGTTCCTGTAGAGCAATTAGGAGCTGCCATTTAGGCTGTTCAACTCTGCACTAGCACAAAGCAAGCAGTGGTTTCTAGAAACAAATAGGCTGAAGCAGTCAATGTACAGGGTTGGCTTCTGTATTTTCAATCCTCGTCATGCCTCGGATCCCTTAGGTAACCACATGTCCTTATTGACTCCTCACTCAAAATAAAAATCCTCTCGGCCTTCTTCCAAGAAATGTATCTCTTTTTAATTAAAAATGGATTCACGTCTAACAACACTTTCCCCTGAAGAGTTACTACAGGAATACACATTGTTCGGAGTCACCCAGCTTCCCAAACTGAGGCACATCCCAATAACCAATTTACTTTAGATGGATGTTCCCCACTCACCTCCGCTTCAAGTAATTTCTTCTTCATGCTTTCATTAGAATCTTCCCTGTTCTGCAGCTTCTCCAGCTCCTTCTCAGCTCTCTCCTTTGCTTGACGGATATTCTGCAGCAGCTCAGTTGCCTCTGAGCTGGCTTTCACAGCCTGAAGGTCCACAGAAAAGAAAAGGGAGGTATTATATGAAAAGCACACACAAAACTTTGCTTGCTACATTGCAAGTTTCTACTTGACTCTGTGTCTTGAGAGTAAAGCCTACCCCCAAATTCAGCTCAAGTTCTTGGAAAGAACTCACAAAACAATCTTACTAAAAGATCAGGAAAATGATAACCTGTTGGCCTAAAGATAATTCCTGAGCATTAATGCAGGGAGAAAAGAAGGCAGGATAAAACATGATTGTTTTGAAATATTACTATTTCTATATAGTTTTAGCCTCCTGATCATATCCATGAATATTAACCTTTGAAAAAGGCCCCTCTCAGGAGGTGCCAAGTGTGACAACCCCTTTCTCTCCAGCTAAAAGATTCCAATCAGACTGTTCTTACAGTGATGACTGACCACAACAGCAAACATTAGATATTATTCAGCATACATTATTAAGGTGGTTCAAAATCCTGCCGTGAATCCTTACTGTTCAATGGTTTTACTGTGAATAACTGAACTCTTAAGTGACTTTGCAATTAAGGCAGAGTGTACTGGGAGACTAAACCAAGCCCTACACGTGTTTTACTAGTGAGCAAAAACCAGCTGAACTCTGTCTTGGGAAGCAAGGGAGCAGTGCTTTGCCCATGGCATCCCCATTAAACGAGAATTGCTCTACACTACTCCAGCTCTGACTCAGCTTCATTTGTAAAAATAAACACCGTTGACATGTCTCAAGAGCCAAAAGCATATTGAGAGCACCAGTGATTGCAGATACCAGTTCCCACCCCCTTTCCTTATCATCCCTCATGCTATGACTAATTCTATTTTTGAGGGTAAAACAAAGTGCATCCCTCCTCTCCATTAAGGTTTCACTGGAAAGTCTGGTGGAAAACTCACTTTCACCACCCAGACATTACCTTTGTCAGCTTTTCCTGCAGCTCCTGGATTTTGGCCTGCTGCTCTGTATTGATCTACAGTTAAATAAAAAGATGGGGGGAAAGAGTCATAAAACCAAAAAGGAAAAAATGCTGTCTGCTGATGATAGCATATTTATTTTAATTCACTTTCCAAAAGCCTTTGTTTCTCCCTATAAATTCCAACATAATAAAATTCTCCTTGGCCAATCTATTCCCACTTTGCTAACTTCTGGTTGATTTGATATTTTTGTCACCAAGCAGATTGCTCAGTGTGAGAATACTCAGAATTCTATCAGGTTTTCATTTGCTGTTCTTTATGAATAAAGAAAACCCTCATGTATCCCCACTTAAACTCCAAACTCGGATGACACATAAAGCCTGGCTTTGCCTGGCTTCTGAACACAAGCCATTAAGAACAGGTTATCCAGAGACAGCTTTATATCAAATCAGAAAGAACAGTGAATCACACCAAGAAAAAGACATCTTAAAAAATGAAATGAAATGAAATGAAATTAAATAGGGAGGGTTGTGAGGCCGTGCATGTCACAGACTAGCCAAAGACACTCTTGGTTTCTATGCATGATATGAAAGACCCAGTAAGCAAACTCCAGGACACTGAAGTGAACATACCTTCTCCAGTTTGCAATATAACTCTCCTGCTTCATTTTTTCCTTGATCTTTAACCTGTAACTTAAGTATAAAATATATAAAAATCTCAGGAAAAGCTGTAGTACGTTGTGCTTCTATCCAGCTGTGCAATTTAAACACCAGGAGTTACACAAGTCAGGCTGTTTTTAGTGCGCAGCTGGAAAACATTTTGCATAAGTTGTACAAACCACGCCAATCTTTGAAGGACACCCCCCCAACTCATGTGTGAGTGTGTCAAAGAGCACCAGGAATTCAAGCAAAGCATCAGCCCCGTGACTCCCACGAAGCCTGAACTACCTTTTGCAACTTGTTGTGACATTCGGCAGCTTTCCGTTTGAATTCTTCCGCTGCCAGTCGGGACTCCCTCAACTCCGACTCGTAGAGGTCGCTGCGCCTGCGAGCTGAAATCAGATCCTCCTCCAACTGATTCATCATCAACCTCATTTCTTCCACTTGAGCTTGATATTCCTGTAGTTGGGGTGGAAGGGGAGGAGAAGGTATTACGTTTTAGAGGCAAAAGGGGAAATGCTTGGAGCAGCAGATCCCAGAATACCGATCGCAGGCGAGAGATGAGTTTAATAAGAGGGTGTGGAGGAAAGGTAAAGTACAAAATAAAACAGGAAAAGCTAAACAAAATAACATCAATGGTGTTCTGGTTTGAGTCTTGCCATTTTCAACTCAATACCTCGAAAAGTCAAAACATTGACTTTTTAAGAGTGCAGGAACACATAGATACATCTACACACAAATGATATAAATTACTTACATTTCTAAGCTCTGAAACAGAAATGTGCCTTTGAGTTGATGTCTCTACTAAATGCCCAGATGCTCCCTCAAGATCTATTTTCTCAGGCTGATAACATGACAGTTATCACAGATCTGCACAGCTTGGGTAAAAGGAAAGAAGGAGAAGCAGAGGGGTAGCACACTGTGCCATCAGCTATTTTCTCTTGACGGAGTTAAAAAGGATCACATTGCTCTGCATGGGAGACAACCTAAAATCAAACATTATCTTAGAAAAACTACCTATAAATCACATTGCCCATAGAAGATGTTTTTCTATATAGGCAGAAATAAAGATTCCCCCTGCAGGAGACTACAAGACAGGGCATTTGGATGGGGAAGATGGGAGAAGAAAAGAATTTGAATTGACTATCTCAATGACACTGGGAACTCAAACTGAGACTAGCTCAAGAGATTGCTTCTCATATATTCACTGGATAAAAAAGAATTTAATCATGTTTATTTAGCATTTACTAAGTCCTATAAGCATACATTTCATAAAATTACTCTAAAGCAAAGGGGAAAAAAAAAACCAACAAAACCAAACCAAAGTATTTTTTATGAAGCTGAGAATAAGTAGAAAACATGCACATCAAGAGCTAGGAACAAAGATTCTGAGGGACTGACAGTGGGGGAGTCTATCTTTCTTTCCATTTTAATGCCTTACAACACTCCTGATTACCCCCATCTTCAGAGGAGTGACTGCCTCGTGACAGGATCGGGTTTGTCATCGCTCCCTCCAGACAGGCCCAGGCCTTCAGTCAGCCCGGGGACTGCAGGAACAGCGAGCCCAGGGCAGCCCCTGACCCTCCAGCAAGGAGAGCTCATGCAGATGTTTAGAGAAGCTGGGCCTTTAACAGATTGCTTTACTATTTTTTGGCAGAATGGCTCTGCTTTGGAATCCCAAAATGGGTTCTCCAGTTTGTAAGGCACACAGGGACCTGTTCTTCCCAGTTTAGTCTCCTAGGGATGGTCTGATTTTCTTGCTGGAAAGAATTAGAGCCTTTTGATAGAAACTAAGCACATATTAACTCAAATATTCTTTTCCATACAAATGAATTTGGGAATAAAAAAGGCAGAACTGTTTGAAGGAATACAAGTTCTGCTCAGAAAGTAAAATTTTTTAAGACTTCCTAGAATATATCAGCAACACTTGACCAAAGAATTACAAGTATGACTACAGTTGCCACCGTGACAATGAGTGTTTGGGAAGGGAGGAGAATGGGGAAGGAGAAAAGAAGGAAGAAGAGGAGACAGTTAGTGATATTTCAGGTTTTCTTGTTTCATCACATTTGCAAGATTATCTTTGAATAAGTGTCATGGTCAGGTCAGAGGAACAGGCCACACCACTAAAGGTAACACAGAACAAACCTCTCAGATATTCACTGGGCAGAGTTTAAGAACTACCAAGAGGTACTTAAGTGCATATCAGTGGACAGGCAAAGCTCAGGGCATGTACCTGAAGCAAATCACACCAGGGAACTATATACAAATGAGTGGGGCTTTCAAAAAATACAGATTCTGAGTCCTTGCAAGTTCACCTGCTCACACAGATCTTTATCAAGTAACAACCAGAGCACAGGTTTAGTTAAAACAAAAAAAACAGAACAAAACAAAAACCAAACACACACCCCAAACAAACAAAAAAAAAAAACCACAAATCCACAACGCTCTTCTATTCAAGTACCTGAGGTCAAGTTGAACCTACAGCCTTGCCCTGAAAATACCATGTGCCTAAATATTAAGTTTTGGAGGTTCTGATTTGCTGTTGATTTGACTTGCTCTCTCTCAAGTTTCAGGTTTTCAACAGCAAAACTCTAAAGGGACTCGTCCATCTCACCTCCCAGTTCCCTCAACTTAAAAATCACGGTCCAAATTAATGGCCAAGATCCACCTGCTCGTATGAGTCAGCACAAATATCTCAGCAGATTTTATTGTTCTTGTCTTTCAGAAAGCTCAAAAGACCCCCCTCAGATATGAAAGTCTGCAGGATATTACAGATTCATTTGTTGACCTAAGCAGCATTTTTATGTCATTGTGAATCTCCACAAGCCAAATTAAGAGGTTCTGGGACAAAGCATCTGATTAAGAATTACTTGCATTATGTTTCCTCTGTTACATGTGTCTGTACTGCCCGAGAATCTATGGGCATTTATAATCATCAAAAACCTTCCACAGTTCAGTATTTAAAGCAACTTCCCAAGCAAAGCACCAGAACAGAGAGCAGGGAGCTTTAGATCCCTTGTATTACATAAAACCACCACCCAGAAGAATGCAGGAGAGGTCTATGGAGGCCTGAGACATCCAGAGGGTTGAGTTTGCATTTCATTACTTTTTACATAAGAGCTTCTTATGTCTGGAGAATTATTACCAAGGTTTCTGGGCTTCCTTGTCTCAAACACTTTGAAATGAGTCAGTTACCATTTGTAAAGTGCTTTGAAGATGAAAACCAACAGATAGTTGCAAAGAATTATTTGAATGCTACAGCAAATTTCTTTTTCTCAATGCAATATGTTGCTGTTAATTCGTAAAACTGAATGGGTTCTGTCTTGTAAATAATTTTAAATCCTAAAAATGTCCAAATTTGGATATATTTTCATTTAATTTTGACTTTTTTTTTTCCCATTATGAACAACCATATGGATTAATGAATTTTGAACATTCTTCTAATGGGAAAAAAAATTATTAATTTCTCCTTTGCAAACAGATTAAATTAGGAAAAGAAGAGTTAGGCAACACAAATTCTATTTTGAAAGAATACTATTTTAAATGGTCAGATAAGAAAGAAGAAAAAAACCCACAAAATTAAGGCTAGCTCAGTTCTCTCCCAGGTGAAGATCCATTAACTTGTTATGAAATTTGCATACCTTAACCATTTTAAATGGATAGCTCATTTCTAATGCATCATATTACTAAAGCATTGCAACTTTTTCCTAAGCTAGTTTTATAGACAAAGTCCTCTCAGGACTAGGAAAAGAAAAACCTGAGGTTTGGAGTCAGTGCTTACTTGCAAAATACACGAGTGGAATTTTGTTGTGTTTAGGCACCCATGTGAAAACACACAGATTGGGAGTTATCACAGCCTACCAACATCAAAAGTCATCCTGGCACCAGAGCTAGAAGATGCCAAGAGTGCCTGTTTGTGGATAGCCACCCTGCTCCCCAAAGAAGCAGGAATACCTGTTCTTTGATCTCTTGCAGTTTTCGGCTCTGCTCTCTGATATCATGAAGTAGCTGCAGTGCCTTATCATCTTCCTGAGACACCTCCATCCGTGCCTGCTCCAGGCTTCGCTTTAAGCTCTGCAGAAAGCAAAATGTTCAATACACAGGCTTTGGTTTTTCAAATGGTTGTATAACGTAGACCTTTAGTTACACAAATGCCTCCTTGACTGCAGCGAGGCATCAAAATAAATAAAAAAATTAAAAAATCGAGGCACCAGCGATGGAACCCTAATGAAATTCATGGCCAGTGCTGCTCCTGTCTGAGCAGAAGCAGCCCGTTTTTACAAACATTGTTTACTCAAATCTTGGTTCAAATCTCTACTTCCTCACATCAGGTTTAGAGACATAAACCAAACACAGATCACAAAAGGCATCCATTATTGACAGCATTTATCTATATTTTATCCAGCACTATTAATTCACAACCTAGATACAATCCTTCAACTTCATGTTACTTACATTTTTCTTGTTGCTGTTAAGTGAGTCAAATGCTTTAATCATTGTTAAACTTCTACAAAGAACAGGAGAGCTGAGTCTGTATCTCACCACATACCTTACCTGCAATTTGGACCTACCAGTGGAATGGTCCTCCTGTCAACTGAATATTATTCTTCAATAGAGAGATATAAACTGAATTTTATTTATTTACCTAGTAGCATTTAGTATGGTAAAACTCAGCCCCGTTTTAAGATGTGCTTCCCAACAAACCAACCCACCAGAAAGGGTTTTCAATTCTCTGAAAGAGATAATTATCTGCACTTTTGTTCTTGGTACAAGAGAGGAAACATAATTGTATATCCAACTGAAAATACAGAGACTATCAACTCGAATGAAAATATCCTCACTGGAATCTTGCCAGGACAACTGGGCAGACATGCCAGCTCCCATGAAAAATGCCAAATGATCTTTGAAGGCAAGGCTTTGCAGTCTCATTTTTAGATTCTACCTGAAAAATAGCACCTGTCCTACAACCTTCCCTGACATTGTGCTGGGGAACTGGATCAGTGTGAGCTCAGGACACCACAGATGGAGGCAACACCTTTGCTTCCTAATCCTATTTGTTGTTGAAGATTTCTGTCTAGGCACTGATTAGGCCCCATCCTCTTCTGGCTAAGAAACCTGCAAGAAGTCAAACCCAAGCATGTTCTAGCACAGCCAGTGAGACAAACATCACAAATAGTTCCAGCAAGACCAGGACAGTAGTCACTCCTGCATGATCTAAGCACATGACCATGAAACAACGTTCGAATCAAACTATCAAGCAAGCTTTTGCAAACAGCTCAGGGCTCCGTGTTCAACAGATATCCCCTCACACATTATCTTCTCTCCATCAAGTACCCCACTGAAAGCACGATGGAAGAGAAAGACAAAGACCACCAGATTTCAGGCCTTCAGATCTGAAAGGACTGGGGGAAGGGCTCACACTGCATTCTGTGATATAGGTGGCCAGGTCCTGCTCCAGGAGGGATCGCTGGGTCTCAGAGGCTTTCAGTTCCACCTCCTTTTGGCTAAGTACAGCCTCCACCTCTGACACTCTCCGGTGCAACCGCGTCATTTCCTGCTCCATCTGCAATAAATATCAAAAGGTTACAAAGGGGGGCTTCACAAGCTTTGTTAACTGCTACTTTCAGAGCTCTGTTTGTAAGGAAGTTGTCTCCAAGAGACTTCTAAGCTATGTTTCTCCAAATGGTGTTTAAATTCCGATACCATTGTCTCTGCTCCAGGAATGCACAGTTCTTCTTAAGGACAAGTAGTAAGTCTAAGTCACCCCATTCATTCAAGCTGCTTGTTCATATTCAGTCATTCTTCGAACCCCAGTTAGCAAAGAAGACACAATCATTTTTCACCTGACTTGCAGAGATGGGTCACTTTAACCTTATCCCAAATCCATGCTGGACCAGAAGATGGTTTCCCCCCATCTCCTTGTCAGGAGCAAATGGTCAAATCCAGAACAGAGTAGGGAGAAAAGTAATGGAACTCTCATAAAAGTCTCAAACAAGCAGTAAAAGTGTTAAAAGACTCCACCGGGTTCCCTTTATTGGAGCACAGCAACTGTTACGAGACGTTCACCATAAGCAGTGACGTGACAACAGTTATACAAGCAGGAGCTGATGAGTGAGGAGGAGCCCCTCAGAACAGTACTGGGGTGACTTGTGATGAAGAGGCACGGCCTGCAGGAAGCAGCAGTCGTCTGTGTCAACGCTGGGAAAAGGACAGCTTAAAATCCAGAGCCGCTTCTTGTTAAGGTAAAAGTATCTAGAGCAAGAGCATGGCCTACATTCATCTCCCTTTGTACTGGATAGGAAGCCACCTCTCTGAAGGAAAAGCACTTTGCCCACCACGAGTCTGGATGATCAGCAGCATCTGACAGATCCCCGGACATACAGTGGTTGCAGATTCCTGGAGCAATGGAGATGGCCAATCGCATAAATAAATACCTTGTGACACTTGTCCTGGGCGTCTTGGAGCTCTTTGCTCTTGAGAAGAAGTGTCTTTTCCATGGAGCTGACCTTGGCTGGAGAATCCACACTTGAAAAAACAGATCTAAAAGAGCAAAGCCAAACAGCACATGAATACAGGCAAAAGGTCCAGAAATCTGATTCATGCAGCCTCTGTAAAGTCATTGTGTACTTACTTATCCCAGGCTAAAAGAAAGGTGCAGCAATTCCAGCCTAACAGCCATCATTTCAGATCAAAGGTACCATAAAAGCTGATGACAGTGTATCATTACTAAATAATCCACGTGTACTTCTAGTTACAATATTAATATTTTCCATCAGCGGATATGTCACAGTGCAAAACAATAAATCACAGCAACAGCACTGCATAATTTGTAGGGATTTATAAGTGCAACAAAACCAAAGCATAAAGCCAAAGGAACCTTTGGAAAGATAACAAATTTCCGGAGAAATGCTTTTTATTTGGTACTTTTATTTTTAAACAGGTTTTTAAATTATCGCCGAACTATAAAAGCCCTAAAAACTTCAACATTTCATAATCTGCACCACAGGAAGAGGAGTTTAATATCCTTAGTTACATTCTGTGAATCGAAATTGAAACTTTCCTAACCCAATTCATATGATCCCTACGAACTCAATCAATACCAATATGATTAGTCACACTGCAGAACTTCAGAGCTCCACTTAGAAGTAATTCTTTTTCAGGAGACACAACTTAACTGTACTGTTCAAAACAATTTGAACTCCAGAAACCTGGGGGAAATATTTACTTGTTCTTAAGCTTTCTGTTTAATTGGGACTCAGCACTTAGGAAGTTTACCATTTCTGTCAGTCTAAATTCATTCTAGAAAATGAGAGGAAGCCACCTGATGTTTGGGAGCATATTTTTAGTGTCTTGCAGCCTTAAATATGCAATCTGCAACCAAAAAAATTAAGTGCACACATGAAACATAATTTTAAAAATCACATTCTCCCTCGCTTAAAATGATTCAAAGGAGATGTTTAAGCAGTTACTGATGGAACCAGTGTTAACTGATGGATGAACACGCAGCAGCACAATGAAGGTGCTAATAAAAGATCACACAGGCTGCCCACACATCGCTTTCTGCTTCTCCTGGCCACAGTTTGGTGTGCAGCCAGCGATCCCCATGGAGAGAGAGGAGCTTTGAGCAGCTCTCTGCACACAGCCACACACCCACACACAGCAGCACAGGCTCCTCTCAACACCAAGGAAAGTTTCATTCCATCACCACCATTTTCTGAGAAAAATCTACTCCTTAATCCAACTCGATATGCAACACAGGCACGGAAAGAGAGACGGGGATTTCGATGGAAATGCTGCAGCAACATTTCTGTCTCAAAGGGATCGTCAGCACCACCACCTCAAGTTGTCATCAGGAAACACTGTTGTGATATCAGCAAACAAACCCAGCAAACCCCACCAATTCTGCCCTGAGAGGTCAAACATGAATATCTCTTCAGAAACCTGGTATGGAAAAACTTAGAAGAAAGAATCCTGCATGTCAGTGATACAGATATGATCAGGACTTACTGAAAAAAAAAATAAAAAAAATGTTTAAAATGAATGCTTTTATACAGCGTTCCTTTAGTCCTGGTCCAATCAATCCGATCCGTCAAATTACCATATTTAAAAATCAATTTATAAAGCGTGTCTATACTCCTACAGAGAAAAGGCAACCATCTGAGAAAGATGTATATTAAATCCCATAACAGCTGGGTGTACAAACAAGGCTAAAAATGAATAGTTGAGAAAAGCAGTCTAAAAATACAAATTAAAGCTCACATTAACTAAAAAAGACACTAAGGAATCTGCTTTCAAATGTTAATCAAATATATGTAAATAGCTGCAAATATGTACTGAGACAAGTCTGAAAATCTTCTTATAATAAAAATTTATTTTTACAGGTCTGAACTGTACTAGCTGAAGCAATCTTTTTTTTTCTGTTACAGTTTCAACCTTAGCCATCACCTTTTCAAACCTGAGGTATTACCTAAGAAAACTCCAGGCCAGTTCTCACAGACCTGGTTTTACTTGTGGCTTCTATTCCACCTCCCTAAAGGAGCTAATTTTATCCGCTATTTTTGCTTATTTATTTTATTTGCTATGAAAAGAATCAGAGCCTAATATTACAAGCACCATTTTGCTTTTCAAAAATTCCTCCTAGTGAGCCAGCTTAAAGCCTCCATAGGCACTGCAAGGCAGGCAGGAAGAGGATGGATCCAGGGAAGGAGATGCAGAGCTGTGCAAGGACAGGTGGTTCAGCAGGGTGGGATGGCCTGGGACACAGAGCAGGAGACTGAGCGAAGTTTGGATTTCCTGAGGTGACTGCAGAGGGAGCTGCTCCTCAGGGTTGGCGTTGGCTTTGTAAGGGAAGAGGAGGCTACAAACTAGAGTACAATCTTTCTTCCTCATTCCTGTCCAAAGAGAGGAAGAAATTCCTTAAAAATACATGTCCTGGTGACACGATAATTTTCCTGCCGTGGAAAAAGAACATCTTATCCCCAAGGGAAGTTGATTTGGGTTAGCACTGGACACGCAGCTTTTAACAGACTTGCTTTCCCAGTAATTCTTTCCTGTGTACAAATTGTATTAGAACAACTTCCTGAACATCCACACAACCTTCAAAGTATCAGAAAGGGGCAGACAGAGGAAATCAAGAGAAATGGAATACTGGCTAATCTAATAAGCCTTGTCATGGTGATAGAAGCTCTCAACAGAGCATGACAAGGTGGAAAATACCCACATTTCTGGGGCACTTACATTCTTCCTCAGTCAGCATCATTGCAGAAATTAAACACTTACAATCCAACATCAAAAGCCATGATGCAAAGCTATCATTCAGGCTGGGACCATCTCAGAGTATTTCATTTAATTAACTGCTACATCTGGATCAATTCTCTTAGCACAACAGAGCAGTTTCTGCTGTTTCCTCTGAAGTGTGAAAAAATAGATTAACAAAAGGTAACCAGCAGCCATCAACAAGAAAATTGCAATAAAAGATTAAAAAAACCCCCAAAGTCAAGTCTGTAGTACCAAGCTCTGATAGCACTGCGGCTGTGCCAAGTTACTTTCCAAAGAAGCACTGCCTGCATGACTAAAAACCAAGTTAACTTACAGCTGACTAGTGATTTCACAGCTAGATCAGCAGCAGCCTCAACCAGCAGAATGATCAGAAACGGTGCTGGTTGTGTAAAAGCTCCTCCAGTCCCAACGTGGCTGAGATGAAGAAGAAAAAAAAAGCATTAGCAGAGGGAAAGCTCCAGGATGACTCTGGGGTATCCAACACGTTCCTTGGTCCCCCCAGTGCATCCCATCCCAGCTCGTAACTTCCTGTGTCCTTTGATGCCACTCCCAGAAACCCCCAACTCACCTGTGCTTCTTCCTTCTCCCAGTGATTGGCACCATCTGTCCTAAGCCTGGCCCCCACACAACATGCCCATAATCTCATCCCCCAGCCCTCCTGCTCTATTCCTTTTAGCATTATACTCATCTGTACCTTCCGCCCCCTCCTAAATGCTTGCTCAGGCCTAAAAAAAACCCACCAAAAACAAACAGTGATACCATCAATCTGTGAATAGAGCTTGCTGAAGCAAAGCATATTTTTGGTATGCTCATCCTGTGCTTCCTCTTTAATCTATCTTTGGGGAAAGAGCTCACCAGAACCCGACAAACTGTTGGAAGGAATCGGTAGTCCTTCCTTTTGGAAGAATGGCCCATTTTAACTCTCAGTATTTTATAATGACAGTCATGAATTCACGTTAAATTTTTAAATTAAAAAAAAAAACAAAACAGAAACAATCCCAATAACAAACCAAAAAAATAACACAAAAACCAAAACCCCAGAAATCCTGAAAATAAACCATCCTTCCTTAGGACCTTGCAGAGAGGACGTGGGCAGACAGAAATTTGCATTATAAAGTATTTTTTAATTAGGTATTTCTTATTAGGTATTTTGGTCTATTTTATTTAGTATTGATTTTTATTAGGCATTTATTTTTATTAGGTGTTTATTTTTATTAGGCAGTTTGGTATATTTGGTTAACCCTGGATTTATAACATATTTATCTTACGCCTTCAGGCTCCTGCTAGTCACCTGCAAAGGACAAGAACGATTTTCCTTCACCACTTGATGCATATTTTTGGCACCCAAGGGGTTTTGTCACTTGCTCTAAGCACTGGAGATCAGCCATGGTTAGGGACAGGAAGGTGGGGCTGGCTTTTAATGGAATTAAACCCTCAGTTGCCTCTTATCTTGTCACAGTCACACGCTCGCAGCCAAACCAGCAGCCAGGTTTGCAGCCAGACAGGCTCTTCTCCCCCATAGCAGGGATTCAGAGGCCATGATGGGAGAAGGACTCAGCTGGTCCTTCTCTGCAGCCTCACCCCAGCTCTCAGAATTAGACAGCACATTTATTTAGCAAGCACTTTGCTAGGACAGGAACCTATAGCATAAGCAATTGAGCCCTTGATGTCTCCTGATTGCTTCCTACGACACATTAATGTCATGACTTTTGCTCTTTTGTTAAATTTCACAGTTGTTAGGGGGTCACAAATTCATCCCAAATCTCATGGTATGGGGTAACACTATAATTCAGTGAACCCTTCTAAGCTACACACCAACTGCATAATCTCTGGCAACAGGTCTAAGTGACTTGGGTGAACCCTCCTAGCACTGTGTCATTGGGAGAAAGAGGAGAACGGAAAAGAGAACTTCTTTTACCTTCCTTCTCTTTTTCCTGAAGTATCTGAAATTCCTAGCTCAGCCATACCTTCTTACAGTCCAGTGAACAAGGGCAAGAGCATAACCCTAAACTTCATGGCCTGACAGCCCTCAAATTGCAAGCAATGAAAGTTTCAAGGACCTTGTTTCTGGCACTCTGCAGCTGCCTGGGCTCGCTGTGAGCAGCACTGGAGGGTTGGTGCTGCAGGCAGGAAAACAGAGCTGCATCACTTAGCAACCATAAGGTTGGACTTTCAGAGGAAAGGTTTTAAGAAGAAAAATTCTGGACCGATCAACTTCCTGACTTAGGACCTTACAGAGAAGACGTCCCAAGATTCACAAGAGATAAACCTCTCCCCCCCTCCATTTACTGTTCTCTGTCTAGAATTTGATGTTCCAGCTGGTGTGGACAGAAACAGTACTGTATTTCCTCAAGTAAAACACACATTAGGCAACATTTTATAAGTAAGAAGTTAGCTTTATAACCCAACTGCAGTGATATTGAGAATAAACCAATCACTGCATTATTTAAATACAGATACATTTTCAAGTCTCCGCAAGCTCTTTGCCATATTTAAATCACCTTCTTAGAACAAAATGCAAATATTAACTGCTAAAAATAACGAACTGCATTCATCAAGATCTCATTCAAAAAAAAGAAGCCAATAAGATCTACCTCCATTAAAATTATTTGGGGGAAAATTAAATATATGATGTCTCTCTGTTCCAGTAGAGGGAAAAAACAGGCCACACAAAATAGAAATTTTACTTCAGTCAAAATTTCTCCAGAGGACATTAATCTCTATATTCTTCTGCTATACCTCTTCATATCTATTACCAAAATTCAGGTATAAGTTCCATATGCCTTTTCAGCACCATCTCCACAGAGGAAGCACATCAATCCATCTGCTACAGCTGGCTCAGCCTCCAGCACAGTTACACCACTGTTCTGAGACTTCACCTCACACTCCTCCTCAGTTCTAGTCCTGGGCCCCATTACATAGAGATTTTTTACCACACCAGTGTGGTCACTGTTGAGGCTCCTCTGTTACCTGAATGGCCATTTAGCCTTGGTACGTGGATTGCAGTTCCCCAGGCAGAAAAGATAATTCCTTAAGTTAAACTCATCACTCCTGAATTAAGACTGATTTTAACCCCAGGTATCTACAGATCTAACATTCCATTTTTCTAATTCTGCTGACAATATTAAATCATTTCACCAAAAGAACACTTTTTGGGTTTTTATGTTGTCTCCTTTGTGCCATAAAAGCAACTCTGCTGAGGAGGGACAGTCAAAGATTCCCTTTATATTACTGGCATAACCATCATATAACCTTGATTCACGGTGTGGGCAAGATCGAAGATGTCAACAGTATCCCCAGATTTGGTGACACGTTTACTGCAGAGCAACTATCACAACCAGTATGACAAAAAATGAAACTTGATTAAGACAGATTGACAACCAAGTCCCTGAAGGGAACTAACTAGCAGGAGTGAACGATGGTTGACACGAAAACACAGCTCCTCAGTGCACTGAATCACTAACCCAGCCACAGCCACTGCGTTCCTGAGAGGCCTCCAGATCCCGAGGTAAGGACTTCCCAACTTAAAGCACTGCACTAATACTTTTCCAATAGCTCTGTCATCAGAAACTAACCACCCACCACATCAAATGGTTTATACCACATTACTTATATTCTTCTTTTTCTCTGACTCCATTCCCTCAGAAAGGAGGTTTTCTTTCCAAGGGAAACCATTTCTTCTAGATCTTCACATCCCTCCACGCACCCTGCATATTTCATCTGAATCTCCACTCTCGTAATACACAGTACAGCAATGTCCAGTCCTCCTATTTAACTTGACCCAGCAGCACACAGCCAGCTGCCATCAGCTCCTTCTCTTGTTCACTGACCCACTGCTGCACATTCCCAGGTTAGTGGAGCTCCATTTCTGTGGACCACTGATTTAGCCTTACACATCCCCAGCACTTGGTGCCCACTCTCTGACCCAATAAAATAACACCACCCCCCTTTTCCATCTCTGAACTCCTCAGTATTCTCCCTCTTGCAGGGATCTGCAGTACCAGAAATGCAATCATCTACTGCTCCCTTCTTAACAGCAGCAACTAATTCAAAGTATTTCAGCAACAATTTCAATAATAACTGGCTTAGAATCAATCTTTCCATCCCATTCCCTCCCCTTCATCCCAGAAATAATCACAGAACGGTAGGACATGCACAAGGCACAGCAGCAACAGATCAAGCCCGAATCTGGCAGCTTCCCCACAGCAGAGCACAGGTCAGTTAAAACAGCTTTTCCCCACACACACCAGCCTCGCTCTAACAAACCTGCCCATTTTTCCTGTGGTCCTATCCACCTAAGCAATAATTCCTACTTACTCTGGTCTGAGGATCCCCAATGCCTTGGTGAATGAAAACCCCACAAACGGCAAATCTTCCCCCGAGAATCCTGCTGGGCTCAACTGGCGCGTAGAGGATAAAACCCGCGAATTCTTCTCTGGTTCATCGAAATTTGAGGTGTCATCATCAGACTTGAGAGTAGGAACGAAGGGGGGAGGAGCTGGTGCAAAAAAAGCAAGAAGAAAAGACAAAATTCAGCTACAGTTCACTCTGCAACAGTCCCACTCATTCAGTGCTTGCAATGGCACTGCAGCTCCTGCTTTTAATCTTGCTAACACAAGCAGACTGAGCTGCTGCTCTCAAAGCGTATTACAGCAACAAGAGATTAACCCTTGAGCCACCAACATGGCTACCACTCTGCAGGCACAGCATCTCCCACACTGAGCAGACTGGGCTTCAGCTTGGGCATTTGACACTGTGGGCTTTGGGGTTTTTTTGTTTCAGGTTAGGATAGTGGGTTTTTTAATACATGCACTGAATTAAATTACAGCACCAGGCTAAGTAAAACAGTGCTGTAATACAGCTAAAAGTCAGACGATTCTGATTCATCTTGAAAAGGAAAATGTCTCCAACCTGTCCAATTAGTGACAGTACCTGAGAATGAAGCCTGATCCTGTGCCAGTCAGCTGAGGGATATATATCTTACCCTTTAGCACTAACAAGAATCTTCCCAGCATGGGTTTCTAATCAAGAGAAAACTGGTCTTTCTCCTGGAAGGTTCTAATAAACTATAGCTACTGGAAACTCACTGGTCCTTAGAAAAGGGAGAAAGTAAGATTTTATTTCTCTGAAAGAGCTTGCTGAAGATCTGGAACTCTTGTCGGGACACCACTGCAGTCTGGCTCTGATACAATCAGCTCTGAAGGGAGGTATAAATAGCAGGAATTACAATGTATTTCTTAGTATAATTTCTAAATTGGTACCACTTAACTTGTCAAGTAGTTGTTTAATTTCAGCCGATTTTCTCGCATTAGCTTCACTTTAATTAACCCAAGGAACAAAAGGACAAGTTCTCCTCAATGATGTGCAGCACCCGAGCTACCTGCTGGCTTGGCTACGTGTGGGAAAGGAACGAATGCAAGAGCCTGCTGTGCAATTCCTGCCTCCTTAAATCACCTTTTCGAACATTTATTTATTTATTTATTTATTTCATTGCTTAGGTCCCCACTCACTGCAACTCTATACAGAGCTAAAAAAGAGATTAGCCAAGGAGACAGCTCATCAGTCAGCAACCAGAAGAGCCCATTGTCAGCAGCTGATGGAAGTGGAGTGTGCTAAACCCGTTACCATGGATCCACTCTGGATCTCCCGGAGCTGAAGGGGCTGATGAGGATTGAAGAACCGGGAACAAACATTCCAACCCCTGCAGTGCAGGCTCCCTGCTCCTCATCCCTGCATGCTCGGGGGTTTAACCCTACCTGCCTGCGTCGTGACAGATGCTGCTGCCGCCGGGACTGACAGGGGCAGCAGCAGGCACGGCTGGAGCTTGCTGGCTCCCTCTAGGCTGCCAGAGCCCTTCACTGCCCGCTGTTAACTCTTCATTCCCTACACAAACGTAGCTGTAACCACCCACCAGACCAGCAGTAACAGCCAAAAGAAAAAAAAAAATGTGTCTGTGTGAACAGCCAAATCCCAACTCCACACACAGGCTCTGTTAGCGGCTCCCCAAGGAGCCATCCTGACGCTGCTCCCAAGCAGGGAAGTGAGAAGAAATTCCATGAAGCAGAGAGGATGCTGCTCACGTACAGTAGTTCCAAGTACATTGGAATGAGATAAATGGGGAAGATGTACAAATTAAATAGGTTCTGTAGGTAGCAGTTTTACTTACTGGCTCCAAAACGTTTAAAATCTCTGTCAATATCATGAATTTATTAATTTCTTCTGTTTTATTGGTTATAATACAAATTTAGATTCAATATAATGCTGATATTTATGTACCATAAACATAATTTGGAAATACAGATTGTTGGTTAGGGTGTGTATGTTTTTTTAAATCACTTAATGTCAGGATAATGTCCAGCTATTCTTCCATATCCTCTTAATGACTAAAAACAGAGAAGTAACAGAAAACAATTTGTAAGTATTTAATTTTTAATGCAAATATAAGCCCAAAGTTACAGTTAATTCACAGCAGAAGAGGATTAGTTCAGGATTAGTATTTTTTAGTTCAGGACATTTGCTGAAAGAACAGGAAGGGGCTGCTGTGAGGTTTTTAACACTGTTTCTGAAGACAGATACTGTCTGTGAGGTAAAGTAACAGGGAAAACAGCAAACTCTTCATCCAGGGAAGTCTAGAATCTTTCTTAAAGAGGTACCAAAACCCAACTTGGCTGCCTTTTTATAACAGTATAAGCATCCTGTTCTGCACTTGCCAGAGCCTGACAGATAAATTCATCTTTGAAAGGGAGATCTAGAGCCTTACTCCTCACCAGAAATAGCAAGAAAGACCTTAAGAGTCATCTTCAAGCCATTGCAATTAAAAAGAAAGCCATTCCTCTTACCAACAGTAAGAATTCTTCCTCAAACCACATGCAGCAAAGAAAATACCATTTAACTATGCATGCACAGAAAAGGATGAAAAGCGCTCAGTGGGGGCACAGTGGATGCACAAAGATAAAACTGAATGTGAGACAGAGCAAACCCTTGGGGCTGGTGGGAAACTGGTTTAAAGAGCACAGTGTTTTACACTACAGCTTCCTCTAGTGCTTAATAAAATATGAGAACAAAGAAGAGGAATAGTGAACACTGGAGTAAAGAATAATGAACAAATCCTTTGCCCTCTGTGTTGCATTCGCTAAAATCCATGATTAACAGTCCAAAAACTCTGCACCTCTGCAGTGTAACTTTGATACTAATAATAGTTGTATTGATACTAACTCTAATAGTTGTATCAAGAAATAGCAGCAACTGAAGAGGAAACTTAGGAGAGTCACTCAACCAAAACACCTCTAGATGTCAAGTGGTTCTGAACTTGTCAACAGTGACTGAAAATGAGAAGCAGAACTTCCTTCAGAAGTTGCAGCACAGGAGAAAACAAAATCACTCCAGAGTAATAACTGGGATTAAATTTAAAAAAAAAGAAAAAAAAAAAGTTAGATCCACTTTGTCTGATTTTGTTAATTATTTGGTAGCTTCTTCATAGTCTTTTAATACCAAAACTAAGGAGTTTCCTGTCTGCTGTCCAAAATACCCACAGAATAAACAGAGTAGTCTCATAAAAACAAGTTAAAACAGACAAGCAATTTTGTTCTCAAAATTGCTTCATGTGGGTCCCATGATGACATAATCTCTAGTTAAATTATTATTTCTTACTTAAAATCAGAAAGCTGTCACACAACTACAGTATTTTCAGAACAAGATGAAGACTGGTGAATGCAAATACACTGATGTGCTTATCAGTTGCTTCTTTCAGGGAACAATCCTTTGCAGAGGTCAAGACAAGCCCCTGAGAGCTCATTGTGAACACGGTGCCATCGCTTCTGACAAGGTGAAAAATTGCCCCTTTTTCTCAGGCTCCCTCAAAAGGGAGGCCAAACTATTACTCAAAAAGACACTAAACCTGATGCTTCTGCTCCTGCAAACTGGTTGGGTGCAAAGCCCTCTTTTTGTCTCCGACATGTTACGACGAAGGCACATGTTCTGTTTACCATTTAAAGTATCTTGTAGAGAACTGCATGTTTTAAAAAAGCCAATTGCTTGCCTAGATACCTCCCCACTTGTGGAAGGATGTAACCCTCTTCCATCTGTTCCAAAGGATGACTTTCAGAGGAAAAGGGGGTGTTGTAGGTTGCTTAGTTTAAAAAAAAAAAAAAAAAAAAAAAAAAAAAAAAAAAAAAAAAAGCACCACACACACACTCAAGTACTTTAACCAGTTTATCATTAAGATTAGATAAAGTGTCTCTAATGGAAATAATTTCTTGAACTCTGCACTAGTGTGTGTATTTATGACTAGTTCAGAGAACATTGCCTTAACCAGGTCTTTCCATCATTTCAAAATATTTTCATGCAAATTGAGAAAAGAGAGACTGCATTTCCCCTGGGACAGTGAGAGACTCAGCTGAAATATGAGACTTAAAAGCAATACAGAATGTTTCTTAAGGATAAAAATGTGTCTTTTCTTGATCTACAAGGTGATCTATAAATGCTTCCCCAGGAAAAGCATCCACACAGCCTTTTTAAGTAGGTTAGGCATTACTGTTCCTGGGGCTCTAACAGCCCTATTTGAGAAGGTGTTATGGAAGAAAAATAGAAAATCCCAGTGATGGAATTTGAGGATGTTTTCTCTAAGACCACTTATAAAAAAGGCACTGTATACTGGTTGCAACCAATCTATACAATATTATCTTAACACCTCTACTGTTCTGTCAAGACAAGGATCCAACACTTACATTTCTGTTAATAGAAGTATCTTCAGGCTGAAACGAAAGTGATCTCCACTTCAAGAAACAAGGCAGTAAATTTCTCTGAAGACAAGCATGAAACCACCACAATGGTTAACTGTTAACATGCTGAATGACAACTTTGGGTTCAGAAGGATAAGGAAGTGCCTTGGACTTATGAATAAAGAGATTTGGGTCCCTGCTTGTTCAATAGCAGAAAACAGCCTGAAAATGAGTCCTCAACACTTTCACAAGTTCTGTTTGCACAAGACATTAATTCTTTCCTTCTCATACACAGAGTTTCCTCATGCAAGTCCAAACATGCCATTCCATTTTCAAGACCTCTTGGGCTGCAGTTACCAAGCAATTCTTAAAATGAAAGTCTCTTTATGCTCTGCATATGTATTGCTTAGATAATAATAAACATCTTCTGACCATCTCCCAGCTAGGCTTCAGCAAAGCAGTTTGCTGGTTCCAAATTAAAAAGCTGATGCAGTTTATGGATTTGAAATTACAAAAGATAAGTATGTCATCCCCCCGTTCTCTACCTCTGATTTTAGATAATTATGAAGTACTCATATAGTTCTGTTATCAACTTTCCAGTGAAATAGCTGCTCATTTAGCTGAAACACAGGTAGAAATATGCTTATTGCAGGCAAACAAATTTCAAACTATTTTCAGAAAATTCTGTCAAATAAATCAACACAAACTTTTGAAAGTTTTGGGCTGCTTTATTAGTGAGAGGAAGTGTGGTGCTGTCTGTTTTGGGGTACCTTTTTTTTTTTTTAAATGAGCTTTAGAAGTCATTAAATAGCAGAACACAGAGCAAAATCCATAAGTGTGTTTCAGTATAATACTCCAATGAAGGGGAAAATTACCTGTTGAGACAAATTCAGTTAAAACTGACCTCAGGTTTAGTGGTTTGATCCTGTTTCTGTAACTTAAGAGCTGCTTCTACAGACACACCTTACTTGAACCCAAGGAAGCTGAGAGTTTTTTCAGAGGCAACAATCTTTTGGAAAGTGGTTTACTAAAAAGTCAAGTGTTTCATAGGTTCCCATAACAACAAAATGTAACACTGAAAAACCCCTTAATGACACATTCTTAACCAAAATCAGTGCATTAAGAATGGCTATCCTGGAGCTGTCTGCATGATAATTAAATACCTGCAAGGCAAAGGTAGCAATTTTTTCTCTACCTTGCTCAGTTTGAAATAGAAATTACATCACTGCTCTTATAGACTGAAGAGAAGTCTGACTGTAGTGACACAGAATTTGTTTAACAGTCATAGAATCACAGAATCATTTCAAATCCAACACTCCGTAACCCCCAAATCTTTGACCGGATTACCTTGAGGCAGTGAGATTCTTTAATGGAAACCTAAATCCTGTGACCTCTTTCAACACTCACACGTCTCCTAATTTTCTCCAGTCAAACACCACTATCAGCAGAGGTCAAGATTAGAAAGAGACCTTCAGGTGTCAGATAGCCCAGGTCAGAGCTGACAGAGGTTTTGAACAGAACGACAGCACCACTGGCCCGAAAAAAGCAGCCCGAGGAGAGGCACTGCTGAGAGCAAAGCAAGAGGTGATCCACTGAATCTGCTGCTTCCAGCAAGAAGACTGCTGTGTTTTGTGCCAGTTACAGTGGGGGGTTGTGGAGGATGAGGCATGACAACCAAGTCAGGGGTCAAAACTGCATCAATCGTCACAGTGGGCAGGACTGGATATTACAGGGAGTGATTCAATCCACTGGCCAGCTGCAGGCAGAAATGGGATTTTTTTTTTTTTTTTTTAAAATCCCAAATGATTATTTCAATGTTATAATGACAGCAGGGCTGCCTACCAGCTCGCCCATCAGCATCACCACTGCCACATGAAGTGGTGAAAATGCTCAATTAACTCGTGCAGATGTGTGAATCCTAGACAGGCAATTCTAAGGAAACACCAGAACATTTGCTCACATGGCACCTTTTTGTGCCTACATCTGAGATAATACAATATAAATGCTACAGAAAAATTTCAGAAACTGGTGGTTTAGACAGGGCTCTGGGGAAAGAAGGCAGAGTGAGCTGGGAAATGTATGCTAACATGATGAAAAGGGCTGGAGGCTCAATGGCTCTCAAAGGGCAGAAACAATGGAATTTAACAGAACAGCAACTCCACAAGTTCAGAATTAATGAATCAACAGAAAAGTGAGCAAATAGTCTGTGGAGCTGACAGCTGAAGTGCTGAGATAGTCATCAAAAGTAGAAGCACTGGGCTTAGCAATTTATCATGGAAAATGGAGCACAATCATTCCCTTACAGCATATTTGATAAAAATATAAGGCAGGCATGTTGCTTGCCCAGATATTCTTACAGTCCAAATAATTTCAGATACTGTCTAACACAGGTCAGATGACCATACAGAGATCATTGATGATCTGTGAAATATTTGTTTTTGCCATGGAGCTGCAGCCTCAGTACTTCCAAATACCGAATTCCATTGTTTACACGGTATTATAAACAGTTTTCTGCACAGAAAATTATCTGCCTCGGTGGTTTTATTCTACTCCTAGCTGAATAAACAGATTTTTGACCAAAAGAAACCCAGTGATATATTACCCCCAGTGACTTTGAGGAAAAACTCCAATGGCCCTATGGCCATGGACACTTCATCACCTACTGGAACTACGAAAAATAAACCAACCTCAAGTGAAGTTGGTTCACAAGCAATGAAAGAGAAAGCTGAAGATACAACAAAAAAAATGAGATGAAGCCCAGCTTAAGCAAACTGAGGTGGTAGAGGCCTGAATGAACCTACTGATGCATTTTAATCTGAGAAAGGACATGGAAAGGACCATTTTGATTTTCCAGTCTAGTGCCTGCAGTAATACGGCAATTACATCAGAAATTCATATGGAGTTTTATTAAACTCATCTCACCTTACAGTTTTCACCTGAGATGTTAACACAGCCTATTCAAAAACCAAAATGAGCTGTTTTGTTAAAAACACCTGCACCAGGACACAGTCCTGTTCCATAATGAATAATTCAAATCAAACACACAAATACTCACATTGTACAAATTTTCCCATTAACCAAAGAATCAGAAATTCTTCATAAATCCAGGTTTTTTTCTACTTACTGTTACGGATATTATTCCAGTCAATTTTAGAAAAAAACGGGTGGCAGCAGAGACCCTCATAACCCAGCCTTTCCTTCTGCCCACAAAGCAGGCTCTGGATCAGGTCAAGAAATTCACTGCTAACTTTCACATCCTCTGGGAACTTCAGAAATCTCTGCATTACAAAGAAATGGATTTCTGCTCAGTAGGAAAACAGGTTCAGAACAGTAAGATTAAGTTTCATTATTCTGAGATATGTCAGGCACAAAGGAGGAATATTTATAGCACACAAATAAAAGCACGGTGCTTTTTATCCAAACAGGCTTTTATATGCATTTACTGCAGTAAAGATAAGAACACAGGAACAACCATTCCCACCCAGGCCAGTGGTATCCCAGGTCACCATCTTATGCTGAGCAATGGCCAATGGCACACACAAATGAAAGAGTATAACAAGACACTTTCCCAGAAAATTCTCCCAAACTTCCAAGGGTTTGTGGCTTAGAAGATTTTTCTGAACCAGGGATGATGACACCTGTTACAAAAACTAATTTGATATCTACACTACAGAGACATGTGAATACAGTATAATGCATATATTCCAAATATTTTATGAACGTGACAAAGTAAGAGACGTCCACAAGCTTCTTTTCTCAACTGTAAAAACAATCTTTAGTTACAGCCTTTTCACTCGAGAACAGGGAAGGAGTTCTCTCTACCTGGAAGTTCATGATGTTATTGAAAGTTTTTGCTGAAGTCCCCTCAGTGAAGGGAGTTCTTCCATAAATCATTTCATAGGCAATGACTCCGAGGGACCACCAGTCACACTCTGGACCGTAAGAGGCTTTGCCATCCCCACTCAACCCCGTCAGCATTTCTGGTGCCATGTAGTCAGGTGTGCCAACAGGTAGCCTGGCATTCACCTGGAAGCAAAGACACACCAAGTGAAATTACAGCACTTTCTGTTCATTTTCATCTTGTTTCTTTCTTTTTTTTTTTTTTTTTCTTTTAATGAGGCATAATTTTCAGCCCTCCGAGTGAATTTTAAGCAAGTCATTTTAAGCAAGGCTGTTTGGCAAACAAGTGCAACATTAAGGACAGTGCTGATAAACAAACAAAGCAAGCTATTTGGAATAAAAAGAGTCAAATCATCACAGCCAACTGTTGTTAGAAAGTACAAACTCCTAAAGTAGAAAAGCTGCATTGCAAAAAGCACAGGCTTACTAAGGGGATGTTTTAAGCAGAAAATACAGTCTAGCTCTACTGCTTCAAGTAGCATTAACAGGGATTTCGTAGCTGAAATTTCAAAACCAGTCAAATTTAGATGTAAATATTCCTTGCCCTCATTCCTCTGTCACCCCTACCTTTATACCTTGTGTTCATGATCAGCAAAGTACCAATATCTGAATTTCTGGACTGCTTAGAAAAGGTAGCTCAGGAGTCAAAAGTGCAATCATTTTTGTGCTGAGTGGCATAAAGAATGAAAGAGAACAGCCAGGCTAACACAAAAACCTGAGGGTGACTGAAAAGGTAGTGTGAAGAAAACACTTAAAAGGAAAATGCAATGCAGAAAGCACTGAAAATGCAAGAACAGGGAAAAGAAAATAGTAAGAATCACATCAAAAAGCAAATGCTATGAAGAAAGAAAAACTGTAAAACAAGACCGGAATCTGGTGCAGAACTTCATGTTCTCACTTCAATATATTTTAATTTTAAATTTTCACTGGAAGTTGTATGCAGTTACAAAACTTACAAGGAACTTATAAAAAACTCCACTGATTCAGATTTGAATGTGGAGCTTTCTGATGAGTGCAGCCCAGAACACGAATGTGACTCATTTTAATCAAGAGATCCCCGGCCTCCAAAGCTATGCCAGCTTAGTTACAACAGACACGATTTTCCTCCCAATTATAAACAATTATAAATCCATGTCCTCATTAAACCCAGCACTGAACAGCTGTAAGAACCTCTAAAAGTATGATTTTGTATCACAGTACAGCACCATGAGTAAGTAGTTTTGCCTAAACCTTACTTGTGTGTAAATACTACGTATTTAAGAAGCCAACATTTATCTACTGAGGGCTGCAAAAGATACTCGAGCTCATGTTTGAAAAGCCTTTCATAAATGGAAAAATATGATTGAGAGCAGATTCCACACTGGACAAGAGAGGCAGAAGAGTAAGGGTACAATCCAGGAATAAATACCAAGTTAGTTTTCCCCTTTTGACTGGGTTGTCCAAACAAGGCACAGACAAAGTTTAAATCCACATTATTACCGTTTTATTTACTGTCATCTTGGCAGCTGACCCAAAGTCCACCAGTTTAATGTGTCCTGTTCGGTCAATCAGAACATTCTCTGGTTTGATATCTCTGTAAGCAAGAAGAAAGCCATCAGTACCTTTCCATGCTATTCCCTACTATCCCATCCAGATAACAGGATGTCCCTGTGCTCACTTTCGAGTGGGAGCCTTATTTCCAACTGCTCTTCTGTTTCCAACCAAATAGGAAGTATTAGTTCCCCTTATTTCATGGAAGGTCAATAATTATTGATAGAAGATGGAAAGAGAAGGTGGTTTTGCACCCTGACCACACTGTAACTGAGTTACAGTAAAGTATTAGGGAGCTTTCTTCCCAAATTCCCTTGCAACTTATTCTGCTCATCTCCCAAATCCAGGCAGTGACCTCACATTAGGAAGCCACAGCCTGTGCTCCAAGTGCAGCCATTGCACCTCCTGGAACATAAAATACTTCCTAACATTTCCACACCCTCAGAATGGAATAAATTTATTAAATACCAATATGATTTGAAAATGCACACATCAGCCTCCAAGCCTGGAGAGAAAATTCTGTGATATTTAACTACTCCAACATTCTACACTGCCCCGTTCGCCAGTCAGCACACAACAATTTTTAACAATTACACTAATTTCTCACACTATTTGGTGCCAAAAGCAGCAATCTCTGGAAAAGATTTAAATTTTTTACAGTGCAACATTAAGGCTTCTTTTTACTGAGCCTCCAGAAAAATGTATGTAACAATCCTTTCTTGATATTAGGCCGAACTTTACATCAAAGTTAATGCCTTCAGCTACAATTATAGTTGGGAGTCTGATTAATTTTCTAATTTTGTCTTCCAATACAGCTTGTGAAATACTGTCCTGAAAGAGGACAGAATATAAAAGAAATCACACAAGAGTGCATCACTCCAGAACACCTTTTCTGGAGTGATACTGATTAAACATTTCTGTGCTCTGCAAGGCAAACTTCGCCTACCTGTGTACATAACCCATCTGATGGACACTGTGAATGGCCAAGACCAGCTCTGCCAGATAAAACTGCACCATATTCTCATCCAGCTGGTCCTCGTATCGGTTTAAGAGGGACAGCAAGTCCCCTCCAGGCTCATACTCCATAACCTACAGCACATTTTAAAAGAATACATATTTCATAGACACAAAAGATATGCCATGCAACTCCTCCATATTACACATATCAAATAGTGGCAGGTAGTGCAGGAAAATTTACAGAAAATGAGCATGTTCCAACCATCACATTGTTCTTTAATATAACAACAGCAGTAGGTTTCAAGAGAGGAGAAAAACTAAGACTAGGCATTACCAAATAGAGATTTTTCTTGTCTTGAAATGCATATTGTAACTGTGGAATCCATGGACTGGTGCTCTGAGCTAATATGCTGCGTTCTTCCTCAAAAAATGACACCTACCAAAAAAAAGTGTTCAGTTATATCACGATGAGAGGGAGTTAGAATACATTAGAATCCTCTAGTTTTAGAAAACTTGGAGTCTGTGCCAAAGGCACATATCACAAAAAAATGACACAGAAATTATTAAGTGCTATTTCCTTGTGATATACACCTTTAAAAAAGTAATTTAACTTTACTTCCTTTTGTTTTCTGTTCCCCTCCCACCTTCTGTTGTCTAGCCTGCTTTCAGCTGAATAGTCCCTGCAGCGAAGGCCAGCTTCCCTTCAATCTGTTGGAGCATCCACCAGTCTGGAGTGCAATCCTGGCTGACCTCATCTGGACTGGCCCCAGTAAAATAAAACTCATCTCAAAAGAATCAGACAAGCAGAAAAGAAGCTGGACCAATTATGGGGTAGCATCTTACAGCCAATTCAGTAATACATTCTTTGTAAGGCATTAAAATACAAGGCTTTGATGAAATCATCCTCTAGCAACTATTTATTTATTCAGATGTTCAGCCAGACAACAAGAAATTAATTTTATTACAGAATACTGCAGATTTCTTTAGACCAACATTCCCTACTTTCACTGACCCACAATGAACAAGAATGAGCAAATGCCATATGAGGATAGTATCATACTTTGCTTCCTTGTTATTCTATGCAAAAGAGAGAACAATTTTAGTTTAACTTCATTTCTAGTAGCTACAAAAAATGGTGAGGAATCTCAGGAGCAGCCTAACTGCACCATGTATGGGGACCAGCTAATGCAGAGATTGCTGGATAAATTAAAGAGGTCTTTCATGGAGTGTCTCTGTCTTACTTGTCATCTCAAGTCAGCAAAATATTAACTTCTGTTTCTCACCAAACTCTGATAACAACCTCTATTATCCCTTTTTAAGTTTAAAAGTAACGCATTTCTCAAGCTAGCGAGAGGCTCTCCATAAAAATCCAATCACCAGTTTGCCTTCACACCCACTCTTGACATTCTACGTCGCTCTTTAAAATAAAAAAACCCTTAATGAATAGATTGCCTGAAAATTCAAGTCATCTCATCAGGCAAATCAATACTGATTCAGTGTTTTCTTCATCTGTTTTTTCTTGTCCTACAATGGATGTCAAGCTCTTCAAGAAGGACATGTTTTAGCACCTCACCCAACAGGTCCATGGACTATGGCAATGGCTTTTAAACACAGCAAAACCACACAAAGGTTTATTGCTTTACTGAAACGTAGGATGAACCTTCCCAAGATACATTTTTTCACTTTATTCTAATAGCAATGACAAAAAGGAAGTGTTTAACAAATTGCAATTTATCCTCCTCCTGTAGTAACAAAAACATACGTACGTGCTCCTGTGCCAGCAAGGTTTCCTTGCTCATCACCTTCATAGCATAAATATCACCAGTAACTTTCTCTCTTACTACTTTGACCTCTGCAAAGTGACCACAGCCAACCACACTCTTCACTTCAAAATCCTTCACACTGGGTTGCAGTTCCTTTAGTTCAGCTATAGCCTCTGCATCTATAAAAATAAAATACTTATTTTTACATTGGCTAACTGGTATTTCATAAAAAAATACAATATCAAAACCGGGCAATAAAACTAAATTTAAAAAAAAAAAAAAGACATTTAGTTCCAGATTCTCAAGAAATGTTAAATCTTTCCAGAATATGCTTCTTAAAAATAACAGTATGCATAAGAACTAGAAAAAGAATGTATCGATGCAGAGTTAAGTCTGAAATATGGTACATACAAAGGAATCAGGAAATGCTAAGACAGTTCCCATAGCAACCATAATTCTGTCCCATTCATAACATCAGAGCCTCAGAGCCTCTTTGGTTTCTAATTCCTTTCCAGCCACCCTTCACCAGCACAAAGTGTATTCCCCAAACATGAGGGCTTTACTGGAGTCCAGGGGCAGGGTTTGCTCCTCTGCCTGAGGGAGGCACTACTCTATTGTCTAACAACCAGCCACAGGCATTTATTGCAGATGTGCAGCTCAGGGTTTCCACTGGCCAGCATGCAGGGTGACACTCAATCGCTCATGGGAGACCGTTCGAGAAATTCTTCAGACCAACAGAAAATTACTGTCCAACAATGATATCTAGAAACCGTTGGATGGAGCTGTTACAGAGGCCATGACTCGTTATTTCTCACCAAAGGGCTTTCTGTTATATCCTAATAGAAAATTTGATGAACCTTTTCTCTCTTCCCCAGAAGGAATTCGAGCACATTATCAGTAAAATATTTACTCCTTTGGAAATTATTTCTTTGAAGCACAGAAATACCATTTACAAGTCGCACGTGCAAAACTCAGGTAACACAAGGAATCCAAAACACGAAAGAGTCAAGGATTATTAAGTCCCTTCCTTGAATTTTTTTTTTCTCATCCCTCTAGTCACTACCCTGCTCTCAACTTCTGACATCCTTCTACTGTGTGCACTTGGAGCTTTGCTGTATCCAGTGCTCACTTTCCAAGAAAGTGCCTCCTCAGATATAAATATAGTACAGACTAAGGAGGATGCACATTCGAGTCACAGCACTTCAAAAGCCACTTGCATTTGATCTTGGACCTGAACAAAGCTTCACTAAGACTGCCAAGATCCCCTTTGCAATGTTGAGTCTGCCCACAAAAAGTCAGATGCTCAAAGTCCTGGGTTACGTTCATTAATGGATCAAAGCAACCAAAGCATTACTTAAACATCCAGATTACCAAGAACTGTCTTTTAAAATGACACCTGAAAATTAGTTTAAACAAACTTACACTTCTTGACAAAGTTGCCAACGTGTTTAATTTTCATTAAAGCGGGGTTTCTGCACTCTTCAAAAAGAACAAATAACGAATCAAGGATGCCTTCCCGGGAGAGAGGAGACATCTGCTGTTGAGTCACAAAGAGTGGCTTCCCCTGGAAAAAAAAAGCAGCAACAGCAGATGGAGTCTCAGACAACAATGAAAAGCCTCAAATCAATAACAGATGTATAGAGCAGATTATATATTATCCATTTTAAAATCACTTCTTCAGAAATTAGGCAAATGATATAGAAGTGTGAGGTAAATATATCAAGGCACTGTGTCTATCTGTAATAGCTGCCACAGGTATTTTACTTTTAGACAAAGCAATCTTAATGATTGTTAAAGTTCAAATTGCAGCTTTCTTGAAGCTATCTACATCCTCCTGATGACTCTGATCTGACTGGATTTTTCCTTGACATTGCATCACGTGTGGTTTTTTCATGGTACAAATGGTATCAATATTAACTCTAGGGGGAAAAGCTGTTGAACCTCAGATGATCAAATAGCAGCTGGTTAGGTAAATTCATCTCAGGACAAACCCACAGCTACATCACCCATGAAAAAAATGAAGATTACAGGGCACAGAGTGCAACGGAAAAATACATCAGGCTAAAGCATTGACACATGCACAAAATATCAGACCTGATGCTATCCACTGAACTTTGTGCAAAGTAGATACATTTTGAACTTCACCTATTTATCCACTTCTTTTAGCCCTTCTCCCAAAGAATGACACAGGCAGGCTTTGAGCATCCACACAAACAAGTAGGGCTGTATTTTGACGTGCTGGGGAGTGGACATGAACAAAACCCAGATCAGCTACTTCCAGGCCAGATGTTCTTTACCTGAAAGAGCAGATTGAGCCGAGAAGCTCGGCTGGTGATGGGCTCCATCGTTCCTGCCTCGGCCGGATTTCGGGCACCGCACTTAAACTTCAACATCCTTACCTGTACAAGTTTATCCCGTATAAACGATCACCTGAAAAAGGGAACAGGGACATTCAGCGGGCACTTGAATGGCTGACTTTAAATTAAAAACAAGGAGATGCGGGAGGATATAATCTAAGCAACATTTATACTCCTTTGGGGATGAAATTTACTCATAGTGGTAAGTTTGAACGCGCCCGGTGCGTCGCAGCAATCTGGGGAACGGGAAAGGGGAGAAACACCCAACCAAATAGGCTGGAAAAGACCTCCGAGATCATCGAGCCCAACCTGTGGCCGAACTCCGCCGCGTCAGCTCCACCGGGGCGCGCAGCGCACGATCCGATCTTTCCTCGAACACCTCCAGGCACGGCGGCTCCACCACCTCCCTGGGGCGGAGAGGGAACGGGCGCAGGCGGGACAGCGCGGAGACCCCGTAAATCCCCGCAGAGCCCCCCTGAAATCCCCTCAGAGCCCCCCTGAAATCCCCTCAGAGCCCCTCCGAAATCCCCTCAGAGCCCCTCCGAAATCCCCTCAGAGCCCCCCGAAATCCCCTCAGAGCCCCCCTGAAACCCCCTCAGAGCCCCTCCCCGCCCGCTCCTGCCTTTGCCGCCGCCTGCGTTTGAACGGCGCGCGCGGGGCGGGGCCCGCCCGCCATCACTTCCCGTGACGGGGCGCGCGCCAATGGCGGCCGGGGCGGGCCGGAAGCGCCGCTGAGGGGGCTCTGGGGGGAGCGGGGCTTCCACCGCCCCGGCCGCTGAGGGGGTTCGGGGGGGTGCGGGGCTTCCACCGCCCCGGCCGCTGAGGGGGCTCTGGGGAGGTGCGGGGCTTCCACCGCCCCGGCCGCTGAGGGGGCTCTGGGGAGGTGCGGGGCTTCCACCGCCCCGGCCGCTGAGGGGGCTCTGGGAGGTGCGGGGCTTCCACCGCCCCGGCCGCTGAGGGGGCTCTGGGGAGGTGCGGGGCTTTCACCGCCCCGGCTCGGCCTCCCCGGGGGAAGCGAAGGCAAACCCTGCAGGGAGCTGTGAGGCGCCGCCGCGGCTGCCGCTGAGCTGCTGCTGATCGGCCGTCGCCGGTTTCCTCCCGTACCGCGCGCGCACGCCGCTTGAAATGTATTTTAATCTTTTTTTTTTTTTTTTCCTGTTTGTTTTTGCTTTGCCGAATCTTAGAACGGCGCAAAATGACTCATTCCCAGCAGTCCTGAACTGGAGCTGGCTCGACCCTGCCCTGCACGTCATAGTTGGCAGCGGCTGCTGCCAGGTAGGGCAGCCAGAGGGGAAATGGAAAGGTTTTCAGAAGCTATAAATTTCCCTTCTGTAAAACGCCTGTCTGACCTTTACGACCCTCTTTGTACGGCCGCTTTATTCATATAGGGGGTGATGAGCTTGCGAGCGACGCCCTGGTGAAAAGCTTCACAGCTCGGCATCCCCTCCGAAGCGCCTCCATGGGAACTGTCAGTGGGATGCAGCGTGACCTTGTTTAAGGATGGATTCGTGAGGTGTCCGTGGAGAACGTGGGCACAAAGCACTGATGGGATCTGCAGACACCACAGTGAATGTTAAACACGGGGTGCAGTGTCAAAGCACGGCCCGTTGTTACACAGTGTCTTGGCAGGATTTGAGCCGGTAACAGAAACCTCGGTGATGGGGTCCTCAAAAATAACCATGTTGCTGTGTAGTGATATAAAATATTTTGCTCTCCAACATTCATTTTAGTGACGCTATTACTGGCTTGGCATCTGGCTGCAAAAGTACAAATCATTTTACAGGTTTGTGCTTCCTTCCACCTTTTCCAGTCCACCTCTGGAACACTGACATATTTTTGGTCTATTTCTTGTCTCAGACTTATATATCTGGGCTCATTTCAAGTTATTGAACCTGAGTTTTTAAAATCTAATTTGTTGTCCATCACCTGCACTGCCAATTTGCTTTTTGGATTCCACTCAGGACACTGTCATTGACTGTGTCTCATCCACAACTGCATTGCCTGGGAGAAATCAGCTCTTAAAAGAAGTGCAGTAAAGAGCTTCCTGTGCATAAACTGCTCCATTTTCATGCTAGTGTATTTTAGTGAAATACCACATCCTGCCTTGATATTTGAAACCTTATCCTGTCTAAAGGTGTTCTTTCCTATATTTTAGACAAGTCTTATGGTCTGCCATCCAAACTAAGAGGAGAACTGCAGGCTTCTCTGCCTTTTTCTTTGTCCAGCCTACCTCCTCCTTAGCAAATGCCATTAACCCCTTCTCTTTTAACTGCCAAAATTATTAAATATCCACACTGTTTCTAATTCCATTTGGGAAATCACCATCTCTATACATTAGTTTAGAGGTAGCAAATGAGTGCAGCAGAAGAGCTGGGTTCTCCTCCTCACAGCTCAGTTCTATATTGGGTTCCAATCACAAGGTGTGGCTGTTCCAGCTTCTCTGCAGGACACTGTGCAACAGCTGATCCACAAATTGGGAGAGGAGATGGGTCATTAAAGGGTTCATCTCATACACATAGAGCTACCCTTTTTCTTCTACAACATGAACAGCTCTGGGTATCCCACACAATACCCAAATTTGACCAGCCAGGTGAGCTGCTTGGCTATTGAGTCTGCCTTGGCTGAACCATGGGCCTCTCTCAGCTGCCCAACAGGTTCAACATGGCACCAGTTTAGTTCTATGACTTTCAGGTTTATAATTTAACCTTTTCAAATAAAGATTTCTTTGTTTGCATACTGTTGGCTGTTAAAACTGTTGTTTGGGACAGATATTGTTTTTCTCATAATTTAGGTGGAGGCTCAAGTTAGATTAGCTCCCTTTAAGAAGGCCCTTCAATACATATTTTTCTAGAAGCAGCTACGTAGTAAAAGATCATTTACTGTTTTTTCCTTCTCTGTTGCTGTGTAAAAAGACTCACATCAGTAAGAATATCTACCAGCAAAATGAAAGAGTAGCATAAAAATACAGCTGCACCAGAACCATTATCAAATGTAAGAAAAAAAGCTGAAGTAGCAGATGAGGGGAGGAGAGAGAAAGGCTGTACAGTTTCAGTGATAACACCTCAGTACCCATTTCTTATGTCTCAGGTAAAAAAGAAACACATACCTGTTCAGGAGAACACACATTTTGCTTTTCTTTAAATTGGTGATCTGAAGTCTTCAGAGTGAAAGTGATGATTCCTTCATACTTTTGGTATTTATATCAAGAGCAATCATAGTACACCAGTTCTTTGTAACAGTCAAATTATATATCACCTCTTGATCTTGAAGCTGCTCCTGATATAACCTCGCTTGAAGGATCAGCAGCAGACCTGCAATTGTACAAAGCAAGGATTTATTCCTACTATTAAATTAACAGGTCATTCAAAAGCATAACAGAATAAATAGCTCTGTGATTTTCCCTAAACAGGTCTCAATATGGTGCTCAACATGTTTTTGACATCTCACCATGCATTGAATTGGTTACCATCTGTTTGGCATTTTTTTATTATAAGAGTAGGGGTTTCCCTTTATTTCCTTGGCCCAAATTCTCCTCCCTCATGCTGTTGGATTGTGCTCCAAGGTGACTGTGTTCCCAAAAGTACTTGTCACTGTACAGACTACAGAACACCCTTCAGCCTTGCCTGAGGTATAAGACACTAAATGTAGAAGACCAATCGTGCAGGTACACCAGATTTTTGCCAAGGACCTGGCACTCAGATCCTCATCCCAAAATAACCTTCCCGTATTTTAATGGGCAGAGGAGCTGCCAAGTCTCCCCCCCCCACAACACCATCTGGCTGAGAACTTCTGTATTTACAGCAGCATCACTCTGAAATATCTTCATCTGTGGAGCAGCGAGACACTCGTGGCTGCTCCCAGGGCGTCAATGGATTTACATGTGGTGAGCAATTAATAAACAGGCCTTGTGCTCCCACAATGCTGAGAGCTAAGCAGGACCAAAGAAACTAATTTTTTGTCCTATACTCATGCAGACTGGGGACTGCAACCCAGGCTTCCAGAGCATGGAAAAAATTAACTATCCTTTATCAACTCTATGCCTTTCTCTAACTCACCAGTATTTAAAAGATCTTGTAATAAACCGAGTTCTTCTGTTGTTTTTTATTTTCCCCAGCCCTAACCCTGAGCACAGCTGGGTTACCACTTTCTGTATCAAAATAAATCAAGTCAAATAAAATCAAATACATTTGGCTGACTCAAATACTGTCATAAACCCTTGCTAATGGTAGCTCTCACCTTCACTTAATGGGACCTAAATAATCCTTAAGTCCCTGGCACATCTTGTTCCACTTTCTTTTCCCAAACTATCACAAAGCGTCCAGCCTAGATATAATAGTCATGGACATTCCAGGGGACAGAAATATTTGCACAATACATCTTTGGGAATAACAGCTGTGGAAGAGGTAAATAAATTCCTTTTCAAGGATGGGAAGGCAAAGAGAAATAATAATCAGGAAATTGTATTGTCTTTCCTTCTGCAGTATTTTTAATTTCCTCCTGAGGATTTTTGGGAAAAGACCACTCTAGAGTCATCTTCCTGGGATAAGCAGAAAGGAAATGAAGCTTTACCTGACCTGAAAGGCTGTTTGGTGTTTCTTCCATAGACTTCCACTACAAGTCAGGCACAGGGCTACACCTGATAATATTCCTCAAGGTCAGTTTGATTCAAATACTAAAGGCCTTTTTTGTTGGTATTAGCAATACACTAATAATTGTATTATGTAAGTGCTAAGTTTCATTGGGGTTTTTTTATACTTTGCTTTTATTTTATTTATATTTACAGAAGTAAAATCCGCTAAAATAGCTCTAAATACACACACCCTTCCTATTAGATACACAGCCATCATATTTTATTTATAAAAATGCAAGCAGACACTTGTGATGCTCTTCAGACCAAATCCCAGTTCTGAGGATTCCTCATCCCAGCACAGACTGTCAGTACCTGCCCGTGTTTTCTGACCAAACTCTCCTAACACAGCCACATATTGAATTTCTCTGTAAGCCAAAACGTAATCATGATACATTTCTGGTGTGACCAAAATGAAATGGTAACACAATTGGGTCACTGACAATCTTTCTTTATGTGCAAACTGAGCATTTAACCACATGAAAGTGAAGCTTTTTTTTAATCCTAATTGTCTTCCACTTTTTTTTTTTTTTTAATATATTTAGCCTAAAACAAATCCCTCACTACTTTCTGGAGAAATAATTTATGAAGATGCAGTGAAAAGTAAATGATATTTTATATATCTCAGCTCCAGGCTTCCTTTGTGCTATCACAGGAACACCCCTGATTCCATAGAAATTATTTTATAGAAAGCAATTTATTAAACCTCACGATCTGTCAAGACACATGAATATTGATGCGTTCACATTAACATCTCCTGGAGCAGCTGAAAACTAAATTTGTCATGACTTAATGGGAATTACATGTTGCAGAGCAACAAGTGACAGGCGCTTAATTAAAGCAAAGCTGACGAAGTATCTGAGCCACTCTAATAAACGTTTTGTTTTAAATGTCACTAAAGAACTCCTTGCGTGTTTTCATTGATGGGGAAGGGAAGACAACCTTGAACTCTGGCTTAGGAGATAAAACCTAGAATGGAACAGGTGCAGTTTGTCAGCTGGAAATTGCATCCAACAAAATGCTCAGTTACTCTGGAATTTAGATAATCGTGTAAAAAATGGCCATATCCAATTATATTTCACCTAAATTCCAAAAGAAAATATGAACAGAGATACATTTATGGCAAAGACACCAAATTCTTTTGAGAGCACAATTAAAACTTATTATTAAAATGTAATCGTATATTGGTCCCAGGATGAATGAATTCTGAATGTTTGCAGCAAGACTCTTTCCTTACCCTAAATCAACACGATTTCTGCAGGAAAGACACCCTTTCATTTACTACAACAGTAATTTGCTTTTCTGTGGGATGGGCATCGATGTTTCATTACCATGTGTTGAAATTCCATTTAGGAACCTGGCATTCCAATTTCTGGCTCCATCCAGTCCAGAGACTATATTTGGAAACTGGAAATATGACCATCCTAGAGGGAAAGTGTCCAAAAAGAGCCCTTCTGTGTTAATAGAAGTAGAAGGCTCTTAGTTGATCCCTGGGATCAGCCGGAGGCACAGCCGTGCCAGCCTCAACTCCCTGCCCAGTACAGATGCCCTGCAGAGCACACCCACAGAGATCTTGGGCTGGATTAGTGCAGGATTTATCTGCTGTTCAAAGATACTCACGTGTCACTGTACCATGGTGATTTGAGGGAGAAGAGATCTAGTTCTTGTTTGGAATTTTCTGGAATAAATAAGATTACACTTTGGTTGGCACTACAGGATGTAACAACACGGCAGGCAGTCATGAGGGAAGTGTCCCTGAATCAGTTCTCCACTGGAGTAGAAAACATCTCCCTTTCTGAAACAGGGATGTTTGTAGCCTGTTTGGTTGGGGTTTTTAAATAAGTCAGTTCAATGCCCGTTGAAAACTCAATTCAGATAGCAAGAACCTGCTCGTATCGAATTCCCACTCCAGCTGTCTCTGCTGGAGAAGCCCTTGGGAAGTACAAGGTGCCTTCCTGCAGGCCAGTGTTGGGTGGCAGGTGCACCACAGCATCCCAGGATCCTTGTGGTTGGAAAAGTCCTCCCGGATCACCGAGTCCAACCGATAACCCAGCACTGCCAAGGCCACCACTAAACCATGTCCCAGGTGCCACATCCACGTGGGCTTTGAACACTTCCAGGGGTGGTGACTCCACCACTGCTCTGGGCAGCCCATTCCAGTGCCTGACCACCCTCCCTTCAGTGAAGAAATTTTTCCCAATATCCAGTCTAAGCTTCTCTTGGCACAGCTTGAGGCCCTTTCTTCTTGTCCAGTCACCTGTTACGTGGGAGAAGAGACCAACCCCACCTGGCTCCACCCTCCTGTCAGATGCTTGTACAGAGTGCTAAGATCCCTCTGATCCTCCTTTTCTCCAGGCTAAGCACCCGCTGCTCCCAAAAATACTACAACATACTACGGAGTTCCAAGATTTGTCATCTAAAAGCAAAATAAAATCTCTTGCTCTAACCTACAGTTTAGAAAAACAAATACTGCCAGACTGAAGCATCAAAATTAACTACAAAAATAGATTAAACAAAATATGTCTGCTAAAATTATGTCAGCTTTTTTTAAAAAAAACCCAACAAACCAAAACAAAAAAACCCACAACTTTTTACTAACTCTGGTGAATTAAGATACAGAGATAGACTTGGATTCTTCATTGTCACGACCCACCCTAAGGAGAAGGAAGCATATATTCATATGACTGAACTTGGAATAAATTCTATATTTTTCCTTTGACTATTTATTCCAAACATTCCAGTAAACAATAATCTGTGCTCTGCAGCCTTGTAAGGTGGTGGGAAGTGTGAATAGGGTAAAAAAGAACAACAATAGCACTTTGTGCACAGTATAAATAAAACCATCAGATGAGGCAACGGCAGCTTTAATGTCAAAGGACTCTTCCAGGTAAGACTAAAAGAAATTTAGATTTAATTGCCTGTCTATTTTTTAATCTGGAATCACGATTTTGGTGCTTTACAGATTTGAGATGTTCTTGCTCTGAGTGGGTGTGTTCATTCCTGTCTTGAAGAACTCAGCAATGACAGCCTACACGTTACTTTATTTAATTCCTCTAGAATTAGTTCTATACTGTTTGCTTGGAGGCCAAGAAATATTTTGCAGTGACTGTTGTGGGATTCAGATTTTTAAACAGCTTTTCCATGTTAAAATTGTGATGAATAAGTGATTAAGAGATTACACTGACAAACAGGGAAGTAGCATAAGGTTCATAAAGGAACTGAATGACACTTTCTGGCTGCTCTAGAGGTCACTGCCTGGTCAAATAGCTTTTTTTGGAGTGCTGTTCACCATTCCTCACAGTGATTGGCCTGGCTCACATGGTTTCCTTACACTTTTAAATTTCCTTTACTACCTGGAAAGAAAAGGCTACAAACCCAGTATACTCTTCCTCAAAAATAAAGCATGGTGCGAAGTTGTTGCAATGATGCAACTCTCTTGGTCTGCCAAGGAATTGCATTTAGCCATTTTTAGCCAAAGGCTGGATACCAAAATACAAGTCTTGAAAGGAACAGAAACTCCACGTGAAAGAGTTTCTGTGGAATAAACATTTCCTGCAAAAAAATGGGGGTTAGGCCACTTTTCTTTTTTTTTTCCCCACTGTTTTTAAAGTACTGCAGGTGGGCTTTTATTTTTAAAATTGCTTTTTAATAAAAGGTGGTTTTATGCCACAGTTTCAAATTCATCTATGATGGAATTAATTACATAAATCCTAAAGCAGAATATTTTTCTACTTTCTGCTATCCTGTTTTCCTTGGAGCAATGGATCTTTTGCATTGCTTCTCAGAAATTTTGAAATGGATCAGATGCAGCATTAACAAACTGTGCTGGGGGATGAGAACAGCTACAAGCAATTACTCCCTTGGAAACAAGGGGAGAGGTGCAGACCTGTTGGAGCACAGGACACATTACATCTTCACCCTTTTAAGCATGAAGCAGAAAGTGGTCAGTTTTTCATACCATTTATCAGAAGAAGCCTGATAGCCAATCTCAAAATGACAAAAAACAGCAACCAAAAAGTCTCTGCTAAGTAATTGTTCTTTGCTTACAACATTTCTGAAGCAGAACACCAGCTACCTCTTTAAAACCCTCCAGAAAGCAGCAGTAAAAGCAGCAGAGGAGGTTGGGTTCTACACCAACCCAATCCATCAGGAATAGGTGTTGGGAAACAAAGGTTATTTAGAACACAAGATGCTGGAATAAAAGAGATTTGCACACAGGCTGCAGTGTTTGTTGTGGCCTCTGTCCTCTCTACATTCCCCTGGCTTTCATTCTGATGCCTTTCAGGACCCCACCCTCAAAAGGTGATCTATCATCTAGTTCCTGGAATAAGAGGTCCTGTTTTTCTCTTGAAAAGGGTTCTTTAAATCCTCCTGTTTTTCTGGAATTCTTCAGCTCCCAGCTGAGCCAGAGGCAGAGCCAGGCAGTGCTGGCAGTGCTGTTCAACAGCTGAGTGGAGTCTGCAAAACAACGGCTATTCTAGAGCCAATCTTGCCACCTTATCTGTAGCCTCTTGGGGCAAAAAATACTATTCAGCATTCAAAAATATCCCATAAACAGGCTGAGACAAGGTGTTCATGAATGATGAAGGTACAGTCTCACCAGCCTGTTGTTGACTGCCCAGCTGTGGAATGAGAGAAGGACACACGACTCCCACAGCACAATTCAGGAGTACCAACACATCAGAAAATGGCAACTGCTAAATAACATTTTCCTTTGCATCACTATCAAGTCGTTTGTAAAGGGCTATTTCTGCCCAAGCTGCATATAAATTGCACGTTGTTAGTGGATTGATGCTCTCTGGCTTCATCTGCACAGCGCTTCGTGCCAAAAACCCCGAGACTGCAGGACCTCAGTCGTAAAGAAGAAAATAATCAATAAGCCTGGGCAGCTTGTGACGCTCAGTGACAGATTCTCACTGCCTCTATGGCTGTATTTTAATTTAGACAAAAATAGTCAACACCGCACTTGCATGCAAAAAGAAGTCATCTGCTTCTTATCTAATGTGTAATTCAATAATTCCTATAATTGATCTTCATTGACAGTTTTTGCAAGCTCACTCACCCACACTGCACATATTGTGCTTCCTGACATAATTCCCAACATAGGCAATGATATTTCAACAGAGGAAGCTTGTTAAATCAGGTCAAACAAAATAAAGAATCAGAATGTGCTGCAAGTCCTTGCAGCTGTCTGTCTTTCTACCATTCCCTGCCCTTCCAAAAAAAAAAAAACTCCAATCCCAACTGTTGGCATTTTTGCAATGGGCTAAAAATACAAACCCCAGCTTTGTTAATTGTTGATAGGCTTCTGAAATACATCATCATTATCTCCCTAGATGCTGGACTATTACTGTTGATCAGACATAACTGCCAGTCTTTTATTGCTTCCACAAGGTTTAATTTTCCCTGCAAGTGCCATATATATTCTAATGACCTGCTGAATTAAAAGGATTCTAAATCGGTTCCCAGTTGATGAGATGGTGTTTCTGAGATCAGCCAGTAAAGGGCATTTTCTCTCATAGACAAAGGAACACAAAAATTGTGGAGCTGATAATGGGTCTTCAGGTGTCGGAAAGAGTGATACCTAATTTCAGAGAAACGCAAACAATAGATGCATTTTCCATTTACAGTGATTGTAAATAAAGAGAAACATAATGTTTCTGTTTTATAAACACAATCACTTGCCTGCTCAGCGTTCTCCAACTATATCAAACTACTGTTATTCTTCAAAGAATTGAGATACAGGAAGAATTTAACAGACTAACAACTAATAGATACAATTAATGGAAGCATGTTAGAACACTAGACAGGAAAGGCTGGAGGATCGTTTCCAGAGCATATGCTGGCACAGGAGAACCCCATTTTAATTTTCTATAAATACAACTCCAGCTTTTAAAACAAAACATTGTTGGAAGCACAGAGCAAGGCACTTTTCCAAAGATGTAGATTCCTTTATTCCCAGGTTCTCTTTCCAGCTCTAAGCCCTCATTCTATAGCAGTTAAGAAATGGTTCCCATAAATCACCTCCTTCACCCAGAAGCCTTTTCCCCCATCTGCCGGGGGAGGGCTCTCAGTTTGACTCCCGGCCGTGCTGCTGAATGATTTTCCAATTTCTGGTGGCTTTAGCACTTCAGGTTAGTTATGCTGCACATTATTGAGCTGGTAAGTCATCAGGAGAAAAAGGGAAGCAACCACGGGTGACGCATGTGCAGACACAATAAAAATCAAAGCAACCTGCTCTTGCCACAGCAAGTTCCAGGGAGGCCCCTGCACAGGGCAGGGCTGTTGATGTGCCCCGCAGAGCAACACAGCATTTCCTGAGCTCTGCAGATGTAGCAAGTTATGTGGAAGCATCTTTTTTTTCCCACTGAGTAAGTTCTGAAACACTAAGCAAACAAAAACACTTGAAGGGCAAACCCATAAATATTTCAGTTAGTTGGATGTAGGTTACTCCTTTGGAGTCAAACACTGGAGTAAAACAGGCACAGGGTGTATCTTACATGTCAGACACTGAACAACACAAAACTGATCCAGGGAATAGCAAGGATTCCAAGCTATAGGCCAGACTGTGGCACAGGAAGCCACAGAGCCTCTTTGTAGAGGATATGTAATAATGGAATGTTTGGAAAGTAGTTGTGTCCTTACCTTTTAGCCTTTGCTGAAATTTCCTCCCTTAAATGTAAATTTGGGGAAGTAATATTCATCTATGGGATGTCCTTAAATCAAAACAGCAAGGGAAAATATAAAAATTAATTAAATTCTTTACATCTGACACTGACCTAAAAGAGGGGGAAAAAAACAAACCACCCTGTTTATTTTAATTAAGATATACTTTTAATAGTAAAGTGTTGCTGAAAGAATCCAGATACCCAAATATATGGCAAGCTAACCCACAGCACTGAAATCACACATGTAAGGTGACTTCTGATGACTCTTCCCTTCCTGCCTAACAAGGCTGATTCCATGTGATTCAAAAGATTGTGTCAGGCACAAGTCCAGAAGTTTTATAAAATAACCTGATCTAAGAGAGAGAGGAGAATCACAGAGCAAAGGGCATTCAGCCAAACTCAGCTCTGCTGGAGAGCCTGAGTTGCTGTGGAGCTTTATCACAGCCTCTGCATCCAGGATGAAAGGCCATCAAGTCAGCAAAATATGCACTCGATCTCTCCATCCCCTACAACAGCATGTCAAGTGCTCATCGATCCCAGTGAATTATATTTGGCTGCGTTTTTGGCACGATTCTCGTCTGTCCTGTTGCAGGTCACGCTGCCTTCACACACCCCACGGGAGAAGTTCGCTGTGAACTCACACCCAGGCTGCGCTAAATGTTCATAAATGTCATTTCTGAGGTGACTGAGCTCACCAGGCCTCTGCAGGCACCGAATGCTGCACAGCAAAATGGAAAAATGGGAAACAAGAATAGAAGACACTTTGTTAAGGTAATGCTCGTATCTGAATTTCACCCCCATACAGATCGTGTGTGGGTGAATATTAGATTTAAGCAGTTAACTGAATGCTGAATATTTTAGTGACAAATATGGTCTATGCACTTCCTAAAGTGTCTAGAAGTATGCAAAGCAATAACATGGGAAAGGCAGGATAGAAAGAGAAAGGAAACGTTTAATCTTAAGGTTTATTTTTAGGTGATACATTGAATGAAGGTTTGGCTTTTCCACAGAACACCCACCCCCATGCAGCAGAGCAAAGATTCTGATGAATGTGATACCCAGAGTATCACAGCTTTCTTCATGGCTGGTTTTTTTCATATAATGTAGTTAGTTAATTAGATCTCCTCTGATCAATCACTGAATTACCGCTTCAAAAGGCATTATGATACGATGAGAGTGCCTCGCAGCAGTTAAACACTTTGATTTTTCTGTCCTAACACATTTACAGCTGGTGTCAACTAGGTCCTCCCAGCAGGAATAAAGAAATACTTTTTTAAATTACAAGCACAATTTATCTCACAATTTAAAAGCTGACCAATAAATTTACTGTAATATGGATTCATTCTCCCCACTGCTCTTTTCTGGTACTTAAGAACAATCTCTTTCATGTTTTCTATGTGCCTCATGTTTTGATCTAAAGTTCTCTGGAGCTGTGACCTTCTTTCTTGCTCATGTTCTATTCAGTTCTTTTATACCATCACCATCCCACATCTGTGACTTCAGCTGTGTCACAGCGTCTCCTTCCTTGGTCCTCGGGAGTCCCTCTCAAAACCAAAGCAGTGCAGTCCCCACACGAAGATATTGACAGGAACTCTTTTGTTTTCCTCTTGTGCCGGCTCTTGAAGAGAAATTGTGATCTAAGGGTCACAACTTCACCAAGGGATTTGCGTGACCTGGAACTGGGGACTGTTGGCAAGTTACTGGCCTGGCTTCTCTTCATCCCTCTGGGAAAGAGCAACAGGGATTACAGGACAATGTTACCCCAAGACTTCCCTTGTTCCAGTCTGGACTGCTTGGAAAGCAGACAGTCCAGGAAGGGCTGATGTGTAGTTTAGGGAAAGGTCTGGGTTTGCAGTCCCTCCAAAAGCAGATGCCACTCCACATATGTAACATTCAGGGATCTTTGCACAGTGCTGTACTGAGGAGTTCTGGTGCTTGCAGAAAAACAGGCAAATAAAAAAGCTCTCAAAGATTTGCTTCTGTTAGTGATGCAAGTCCCCAAATGGGGAGAAAAGAGGCACTGGTTTTCTGAGCAGTATAAGTGATGGAAAATAATTTACTTTATAATCCTAAAGAAATACATTTGCCTCATGAAAGAGAGCTGAACTGTTCTGCTGTTGCCTTTCCAGCAGGATAGTGCAGTTTGCAGGTAATTAAACATCAAAAACCGATACCCATAATTCAGCTGTATGTCTTAGCTATTATTTGGCAATTCTTTTTCTCTTGGAAACTCTTACACATAATATGTGCTTAAAATGGAAATTACTCATAGCAAGTTTTATTTCATTGTGAATTGTTCTCCTACAGCAATATGTAACCACATTTGTAAAAACCCAAATCATCTTCTGCCAACTGAAGCTGTCCTGCACTCTTACAAAGTCTGCTATTTTGAATTTGAATGTGCTACCTGCTACGTGGGCAGCAGACCCCAGAGAGATGACACACCAGTCTGGCAGCTCTCCACTCTGTGAAGTGGAAGGGTTCTGACAAATTGAAGGGGATTTAGAAAGCAGCAACTAGAATGAGAAGACATAGGATTTCCATTTTTCTGGAGAGATTAAGACTTGGGTATTTTTAAAACAAGGTTGATTACCACTCTCAAATTAAACACCGCTACTCAGGGAAATGTATTATCATCTGGACACTCATTTCCTAGTACTTGCAGGTCTCCCCATGGCCAGGCCAGAAGAGGAAAGAGATTTCCAGGTGCCCTGCAGAGCCAAGATGAGAAGGGGTTCCTGCTCTGGACCACCCTGCAGAGCCCAGGGAGGCTGAATGTGGTCCCTGCCCTGTGGTATTCACAGACACCACTTCACCCTCCAAAAGAAAGGAACGGACATCTTGAATAGAAGTCACTTGGACTTCTCTGACTTAAATATTCAGAGGTTTTGTTTCTTCTTTTTTAGCGTTGGTTTCTCTCTGAACACCTGTTACAACTGCTTTTCATGAGTTAGTATTTAGTAAATCGTAGGAAGCAATGTAATATTTAATCTACATTAAGAGGCAATAGCTGGCTTTTCCAGCTGAAACTGATACGTGGAAGGTGAAAAGCAGGAATGTTTCCCAGTATGATCCTGTTACCAGAACACTGATAAGACACCTCACCTGCCTGCCCACAGCATCTGGATACCAGAAAGATCAGGCAGCTGACTTTGGGCTTAAGCTGAACGTGTGCAAGGTGGCAATGCTTTTCTAATAACTCAGCTGTTAAAAAGAAATGGAAGAAATCACATCTGAAAGTGTTAGAAAGGGGAAGGATGCTGGGGAATAGCACTGACTACCTCAAGCTAATGCAGGGCCCCTCATCCATGTAGAATGAGCTGCAGCTCACCAGGAGCAACTTAATTACTTCTGTTCAATGGGTTCCCACCCACATGTTTATCGAAGTTCACGCTCCTGAAAAGTGCTGAGGAAACAGCTCAGGGGATGAAAGGGAATTATAGGCAATGGGTGCTGCAAAAGCTCCTTGTGAAAGCTTCTGTGCTGCACATATCCAGGGTGCCTCCACCTGGGCAGGATTGCCTGGCTCCTGAGAATGTGACAGTTCAGGCTCTGGGAATTTTTCCAGTGCTTGGGATTAGTAAGTAAGGGGATTCCTTTGCAGTGGTTGAAAGGGTAAGTTTTGTTTGGGTAAAATACCCCAAACTAAAAATCCCTTAAAGCTGCACATTCCTTCACTTTAAGGCAAGAAACTAGCAAGAGATGGAAAGGAAACTCTGTTAGACACACATCCTCTCTGAAATGTTTAAATGATTGAACGGGAGCAAGAGGTTCTTGTATCAGATAATCAATCATTTGCAGTGTCCAGTCCTCCATAAATCTTGCTCTCAAAGGACAAATCCTTCCTGCCACAGCCACACACAGCAGTGACCACAGCACAGCCAGGGCAAGGTTTTTGAAGCTCATGAGCCCTGCAGATGGAACAGAGAAATGTTCTCAAAATCCAGCAAGGTTGGCAGGGGCATCACCTAAATATGGGCAGGAACAACATCATCTTCAGCTGTGAGCATCCATTAGTCACATATTCCCTAATGAGGGACAACAACTGAGCAGATCCTGCAAGGACACGAAGCTGCTGCTGTTTGCACCAGGGAGTTAGCAGGCCCTAAGGATCAGTAATTACATAAATAAATATATAGCTAATAAAAAAACCCTATTATCCTGTACTTTTTACTTTAAAATTTCTTGTTCCCAAGAAGTGAATCAGGTCTCTCTTCATATAATTTATAGAACACCAGTTTCCATAACAACGTAATTGCTCAATGAAGCAAAAATACCTGGCAGAGTTGCCATTATCATGAAATAATTGACCACAACAGTGAGTGAAAGAGGCTGCATTAAACCCCACATTGCTATGTGCCAACATGTTCAATTACAATGCAATAATGCCAGATCAAAGAGCAGCATTCCTAACACGAGTCATTACAAATCACAGCATATCCCTAAGAAGCAGAACGAGATAATAGCCAACAAATATTTTTGCCCACAACAAAGCACAAAGTCATGTCCAATCATTTAATGGTTGCAGAACTGCATGGCCAACACCACGACAGGCAATTTTAAGATCTCAGGGTTTGCTATAAAGAAACACAAGCAAGAACATCTCTCTCACTTGGTATCTTCATATGAGCAAAGGTACAGGCTACTTTATATTTCTCAAAAGGGGTGTTTGTTCCACAAAGGCTTGTCAAGCACTGTCATGTGGTAAGATCCAAGAGGGAGTAGCTCACACCCACTGCTGAAAACAGATACTTCATTGAAAAACACAGCCCTAGTGTAGATGTAGATCTACATCTGCCCATGGAGCCATTACATCCTTACTCTTGCAGTGGGGTGCAGAAGCAGCAAGCCCCAGAGCCAGGTTTGTGTGGAAGGGCTCAGAGCCAACACCTCTCATGCAGTCCCTGCCCTGCATTGACCCATCCCAGGTTGCTCTGGATCCTGTTGTGCTCACCATGTCCCCAGGACAGTTTTTGTTTCCCTGCAGTTTGTCCATCCCAGAAAGCCTGAAGCACTGCTAAGCGGTGCTGCAGCAGCTCTGAGCAGCAGTGTGTGTGAAGGGGGCTGAGGGCACACACTGCCAATCCCTGCAGCTGGTGCAAGAGTATGGGAGCCATCCCAGGGAAGTGTTGGAAGACTGTCCCTGCAAGAAGGAGCCAGCTTGGACCCTGTGTCCAGAGTCTACCTGGAGCATGGTAAGTCAAGAAAAAGCCCCAGGTACAAAGTAGCCCATGTATCAGCTGAGAGCCAGGTGTGAACCAAAGTTAAATTGCTGCTGTGGTACCCCAAACAGATCAAGCTGATCTGAAATATTGGCCATACAACTCCTCCAACTCCAGGGAAGTTCTGCATGTTCCCAGCACTGACAGCTTTGTTCTGGAGAGGCTGTTTCAGCATGCTTCCAAACTTTACACCTCAAAAAGACTAAAAGCTATGGTACAAAGTATTCACATCTCTAACTCATAGATGTCTCAGCATTATACTTCTATGTTCCATATAACAAGTCCAAACTGTTTCCGTGTTCTTTTCCCTTTGCATCCCTTGTTCCTTACACAGGGGCAGGGTGAGCACAGCATGGTGCTGGCTCTGTCCTTGGGCACTCCTGAGTCACCCAGGCCATGCTTTGCACCTTACAGTCAAGGGATGTTTCCCCTGACTCCGGTGTTATAAGTCACCTTGGTGGGTGAGTGCTCTTTCTGCTCTGATGTATTATTGATAACCCTGGAAAAAAACCAGACTTGTCAGAAACTCTGTGGGGATATTGAGAAAAATGAGGATGGTCTTTTATTTTACTACATGTTCCTTGGCTAACACACTCATAACAGCTTTCTTCTCCCTTCTGTTTAAGAAGAAATTTCTGTTCTTTTCTCCCTTATCAACTTTTGCAAATACACCTTCACATCTTGTATTTCCTCTGCCCAACAGCAGGGAAGACCCTGGCACACACATACCAGGTAGGTTTGGACATTACAGAAGCAAAGAGGAAGAAAGGTCACACATGAGCCTTATCTCTGGCTTTGCAGTTCTGGCCTCATTTGAAAGCAAGACACATGTGTCCTTTAATTATTCATGAGGGTAACAGCAAACTCTGAGGCTGCCTGCACCTCTCACTGCCCATCTTATAGCAGCAGGAGGCTGTGGCACACAAACACCTCAGCACACAGGTCCCAAACAAGCAGAAAAACCTGAAACATTTGCCAGAAATAATGTGCAGTAAGGCAAAGAGAAAAATAAGGCAATTAATCATTCAGAAAAAGGGGGGGCGGGGTGAAGGGGAGAAGGAGAAAGAGAGAATGGCAAAGGAAACCTGATAGCTTGTGCTGCCTCTCCTGGAAGTCTGTCAGCCCACTGACAGGAAGATTAAGGATGCTGATGGGAATTCCTTTCTCACCACAGGCAGCTTTAAAAGCACAGGACAATAATCTACTTTTACAGGTCTGGCTGTGGCTTTCCCACAACACGTCTTTTTCCTCCTTTACTCTAAATAAAAAAGGATGATCCCTTGCAGCTCAGCTTGTTTCCTGAGTGCTGCCTTCACAGCTGTGCTGAAGGTATTGATTGAAGCACTTGGACACTTATTGGATTTGCGACTTTTCTGATGTGTTAAAAATGTTTTGACCTGCTTAACTCATACAGTCCTACATTCTCCAGCATTTGTTGGTGTAACCACTAAAGGTCCAGACCCTCTGCCACACTTTCTTTGTGAAGAGACCAAGCAGTGAAATCCCTGGAAGGCAGAATACAGATTTCAAAGCATTGGATTTAACAATATACTTGACACTGGACTCAAAGAGCCTGCACAGCTTAGAATTCACCTCTCCTTGACCCTCTGGGAAGGACAATACACATTGCTGTACCCACAGCTTAAGCTGGATTGCTGGTTTCAGTGTCTTGCTCTTTTAGGAACCTGTTCAGCAGAGTGAATTGCACTGGTAGGTGGCTTTGAATGGCTCCTTGAGTCGAGTTCTCCAACCATCCCCATGGCTCATTTACTGAATGGGGTAATTGTGGGATGAGGAAATGCAAGAAGGGGAAATTACTTAGGGACAAAGTCAGTGCTGTCCTTTTGCCCCATAAGGACGGAATTTTTTGCTACTGCTTTTTCTATATAGACTTCTAAGTTTTTCATCTGAGCAAAAAAGAATGATTAACCCTCTTACACCACTCTCTTATACCTATGCTTTATTTTCACCCTTGATTCCCAGTTCCACAGAGAAGGCCTTTGTATGTCCTGGAGAAGGTGACATTTTTGTGTTCTGTGATGACATCACTTGCTCTCAGTTCTCTGTGTGCTTGAGTCAGCCTGGCCTTTTTGCATTTTCAGAAAGGGTCATCCCTGTGGTGATTTCCAGGCTGAAGGATAATTTGTGCTGTACACACAGGAACATTCCGTGTTGCAAGAGCATCAGCTCTTGAAATGTTTGATTTAAATCTCTAGAAGAACCACTCACTACTGCAGTCCTGATGTCTCACATCAGGCTTCAGCAGTGCAATTAAAAACCAACAGCCTCTTGTTTGATTTGCTCCATGTAACTAATTTTTCTGTTTTCTGGGCTGAGGCTCTCCAAGGGACATAACCAAGCTTAGCAAGGGGAAGAAGAGCAGAAATGGGAGTCAAGTGTCCACTTCTGGGCAGCAACTGTCCCAGCTCCCAGCTGAAATAAATTCTAGGATCCTAATAGATAATGCCACCATATGACTGTAAATAAACTGTATTATTATATTCCTAATACTTTTTCATGGATATTCGAATGGGATAATACACACAAAATAAAATACTCGTAAAATAACCAATAAAGGAGTTTTAAAAAATAGTAACCTAATATCTTTCTAAAAAGTCAAATCAATAATTAAATTCACAGGACAATGGAAATTTTTACTATTTTTTTAAGTGGAAGTCAATAACATGTGTTGTAAACAAAGCTTTAATCCAAGGTTACTCCAGATACACAGTAATGTTTTGCAATCAATAGGCCCCAAAAGAGTATTAAGCTTGCATAGATGCCTGACTAAGATGGTGACATATTTACAAAACATACCACTGATTTATATGTGTTTTTTCCTCTCCATCCAAGCAATAGCATTTCCTCATCCCTATCCTAACAGCTGCAGCTATGGGTTTTGCTTCAGGCTTTGTTTGGGGGGATTAAAACCATCTCAGTATAATCTCTTTTTGTTTTATACACTGAAGGAAGCATTAGAGATGAAAATTGATGCCACAATGGATTTCAATAATCACACCAGGAGGCTTGCTTTGCTGTAGTAGGCACTTCCAGCAGAAGGTGCTCACAATCAGCTTAAATATTAAACGCCCTCCTGTGTTTAAATAGCGATGATCAAATCTGTGAAAGCACAGCTCCCATGTCAGGGCAGGGGTTCTTTCAAAAGAGCCAGTGCTGTTCCAACCAGCTCACCTTATGGTGAATCCTGCTCTCCAGCAACACAAGTATCAGTTGATTGCAAGGACAAAAGGACTAGAAAAATCAGTGCCTGGGGGAATTGCTATGAGATAAAGGAAGCATCACCTCTGGGTCACCAGCGCAAAAGAAATCACGATGGTCATAATGGCCAACAGTTACCACCGTGGGACGGGTGCTGGCAGCTTGGCACGAGGTACCAGGTGTCTGCCTGGCCCCCGGGGAGCAGGAGCTCACGTTACAAAAAGCCAAGTGTTAACTGACCCTGTGTTAACTGACGCTGCCAAGAAAAGGGCCGAGAACAGACAGGTCCGGCTGGCTGGGCTGTTGGGGCGTATCCCCACGGAAGGCCAAGTCCCAGTGGCAGATGGCCAGAGGGAAGTTTGCATTCCCGCAATTCACGTTCTAACTGTTAGGAATAATCAGCAGCTCTCCAGGGCCCTGGGTCTGACGCGAGACAGGAGCCAGCCCTGCTAGAAAACTGCATCAGTCACCAACTGTCCCAGCCAAAAGCATCCTTGCACTGATGTGTTGGGGCTGTTCCATACAGATGAATGTGGTCTGAATATTCTGTAGAAGAAAGGAAAGCAAGCCCCATGGAAACAGGGTCTACAGAGAAAAACTGTAACACTCATAGTTCCTTTCTGCAGAATCCAGGAATCAAAAGCACAAGTTTCCTTAAAAATGGTTTTGTTCAATCACTATCAATGTATTGCTTGAAATTAGAGCATAATCAGAAATTGAGGCGAATGGGGTCTCAGCAAACACGGCAATATACAGGTTTATGATGCCTTATTCTGCCTCAGCCTCCCTCCTGTGGTGAGACGGAAAGCGATGCTGGGATCTAAGGGGATAGAGAGTCAATAAAACCAAAACTGAAAACCCAACAAGTCCTGCCCCCCACAGACAGAACACTGCCAGGAGCAGAGCTGACTACAACTCCCAACGTTCACTAAGGGTACCTTTAGGACAAATGCTATCCGGGAACATCCCAAACAATCTGAAATTGAAAGCGAGCCCCGGTGGCTGTTGGAAGCTGTAGTCAGCTCTCCCGGGCGAACCACTGAGCAGAAAGATCCCGAGAGCCGCTTTGGTACCCAAAAGATCCCCTCTAGAGCTCAGGGTAGCGAGCAGGCAGAACGCTCTGTGCGCCTTCCGAAGGGGCGCCAAACTCCGCTTTGGGGCTTTCCCAATGTTTTGGGGGGATTTTCGGCCCGGGGCTGCGGCAGGAGCAGCGAGACCTGCCGGCGGCAGGCGGCTCCCGGAGGACCCGCGAGGTGCCGGTGCGGTGCCCGGCGGCGATGGCGGTGCCGCCGGAGGTGCCGGTGCCGCTGCGGAGCCGGCGGCGGGGCCCGGCGGGGAGGGGCGGGGGCCGGGGCGGCGGCGCTCCCGCCCAGCCGCGCGCAGCCGCGGGCCGGGCGCGGGGGGCGCAGCGGAGCGGCGGCGGCGCGCAGGGCCATGTCGGCGCCGTGCCTGCGCCTGCCCGCCGCCGGGTCAGCACCGGCGGAGGCGGACAGCGCCGGCGGCATGGAGCCGCCCGGGGCCGCCGCCCTGGAGCTGGCCCTGGAGGAGGAGCTGGCGCTGCTGGCCGCCGCCGGGGAGCCGCCGGAGCCGCCGCCCGCCGCCGCCGCCCGCGACCCCGAGCTGCTCTCGCTGATCCGGCAGAAGGAGAAGGACCTGGTGCTGGCGGCGCGGCTGGGGAAGGCGCTGCTGGAGCGCAACCAGGACATGAGCCGGCAGTACGAGAGGATGCACAAGGAGCTCACCGACAAGCTGGAGGTGAGGCCCCGCCGCCCGGCCCCGGCCCCGGCCCGCGGGCGGACCCCGCGGAGCGCGGCCCCTTCCCCGGCCAGCCCCGGGCACGGGCCCTGCCGGGCAGCCCACGGGACTCCCCGTGGCCATGACGGGCAAGGAAGGGCCTGAGCGATCCCTCCGAGGCCTGGGGGAGGCAAAGCTGCCGCTTTCTCCCGCCGGTTCCGAGCTGGGGCCGGGCTGCAGCGCCGTGCTCGGGAGGTTCCCTGGGGGCCCTTTCGCCCCAGGATCCAGGTACCACCTGGGGGGAGGAGATGTGCGCGGTGCTCGGCTCATCTCGTCACAGAAATACCTCGGAAGTTAAATCTGCGCAGCAGGTACCGAGCTACAGAGCATATGTGACCCTTATGCTTAAGCTGTTGCAGCTCAGGCATTAGGCATGGCAGGAGATAAGCCCTAATGATACATCTCTGTTAGCTGCTTCCTCCGGAAAATACCTACAGGTATCTGGAGAGAACCGTTTGCCAGGGACTCAGTGGATTGAGCTCTTCATTGATTTTTAAGGACAAAATAGAGCTATTACAAAGAAAAAGGCTTGGGCAGGAAGCTTCTTTTGGAACAACTCTCTTGCACAACTGTGTGAGAGGCACTGTTATTACCGGCACTCTTTTTCACAGAGGTGCTCTTGAAATAGTGTTTATTCCAGTAATACTGCTTAGAAGGTTGAGAAGAGCCTCTCTCACCTTTCTGGGGAGAGTTTGAACACTGCTGGATGAACACTCAAATTTCAAGTCACAGCCCTAGACCAGTTCTTTCTGCACAGTCTTGCATATTCCTGTATTCCTTCCTCCCAGGCTTAACATTTCTCAAGTTCAAGAGGATTTGTAAAGTTACTATATGGCCTTTGTTCTCCTGACAAAATTGCTCTCTATTATTAAACTTGTCACTTTACCCCTCTAGCTGGTCCCTTCCTCTTTGCAGGGAAATCTCTCTGCATTTATTATTCCAACCAAAGAATAGTGAAGGTGACATCTGCTCAAGTTGTTGTTTAGTGGCTCATTTTATCAGAATAGAATTTCCCAGAGTATTAAAACTTGCCAGGATGAGTGTTTTCAGGTTGGTCTTTAAACAAGAACAGACGTATGTGGCGTTGTGCTGACGTGGTTTTCCTTATGAGTTGGAGTAGGATCGTTTCTGTCATTAAAGGAAAAACGCACAAGTTTGGATACTCACTGAGCAGCCTGTCAGGGAATTCAGGAGCCTCAAATAGCACTCACTGTTTGCAAAATGTGGAGATGAAAAGGAGAGGGGGGAAACTATGACTTTATATAGCACTTTAAATAACATCCTCCAAATGTTTACCTCTGCTCTCGGAGGCCCGTTCAGAAGGTGAATGAAGGGACTGTAAACACAACCAACTGTTTACTTCTTTTCATCCCATTACTATCACTCTAACTTCCCAGTGGAATAACAGATTGCTATTTTCCAGGCTACCCATCTGATAGAGTTAGTGTTATCTACTTAAGGGTCATTTTTTTTTTCCGCTGGGTTTGGCAAATCTAACCCAGTGCTACTTCACACAAAAAAAATCAAATTTAAACATTAATCTTCTACAACACAAGCCTGGTAATCCCAGCCTCTGCAGATTAAATGTTGGCCTCCTCCTGTTGCCACTGAAGTGAATAAAATTTCACAATAAGCTTTCCAATTTCAGAGGAGCAGGGAGGAAGGACCCACAGCTGTTACCTCCTTCTCTTTGCTGAGAACTTTCTGATGATGACCAGGTGCAAAGTCTCAGATGAGATTCTTGGTGACAACCTGATATAATGATGTTTAAGCAGCATTTAGGAGAGATTTTCTTCCAGTTCACAGTTGGTTACAAGAGCTCAGTGAAGCCTATTTCACAACAGCCAGGGTGCTGCCCTGCTCCTCAGGTGCTTTGCCTCGAGATTAAATATGTTCTAGTTTTGTGGGTTCATTACTGAGGTACAGCATTCCTGCTACACACCTAACTCTAGCAAACCTTTCACTTCACAACCTGGAATTAAGTTCATTTCTAATCATGGAATTGAAGTCCTCTAATAAATTCTGGTATGTGATCCTAGTCAGTTTTATCCTCTGCAAGGGATTAAAACAGTTAATACCGCTGTTCCTCTGACACACAGAAGCCTGCTGTGTCCAAGCACTTTACAGTATGAACCCTCTCTATCAGCTGGGAAACACCCCCTTGCTTTCATCTCTTTAAATGAGGACCAGCCCAGCTCAGTTAAGTAGAAGAGAAGCTGTTTTCAGAAGAAAAACATCTTCTAGAAAGCAGTTCTGTGTAAAAATCAATGAGCAGCTGGTGAATGGAAAGACACTCAGGAAACAAGAAACTCCCCCACTGAGGACAGCAGTTTGCCCTATCAGCACTATGTGCACAAAACCCCTGTCCAGATCTGCAGCTGTGAAGGTGCTGGGGTGAGGGCAGGCGAGGGGAGACAGCTGCTGAGAGAGGCAGGAGGGACCAGTCAGCATGTCTAGTCTGGTTTATCCTCCTCTTTGCAACAGCCTCTTTGCACCCCTCTGCACCCATAGTTCTGCTTCCTCCATCACAAGAGAATAAACTTGATATTCTTCACGTCCCCCTAATTCCAGCCTTTGTGATGGCCGCTTATTGGAGCCAAGTACAGTGTGGGTTTTCTTTTACAGTGAAGGACTAAAGTGCCTTTTAAATGATTGACAAGGCTTATCAGTGGCTTCTAAATCACATTTGAGTGTGTCTGGGGCACTTCAGCTGCAGTGCTGCTCCTCAGCAGGCTGAAGTTCCATTTTCCATTTAGAGAAGGCCCTGGATCTTTCTGAACGTTGCCTAGCAGTGAAGGAGGCAGAGCTATAAAAGACAGAATTTTCAGTGTGCCACTAAAAGTGAAATTGTGGCTGCTCTAGCCACACTTGGGCTACAAACAAGAGTTCTTTGCAAAGGTTGTCATGGGCCTGGTGCTGGGATCTCATGCCTACCTATTGCATTAAAATATTTATAATACTGCTTAGCATTCTTATTTGCTAAGGTGCTCTCTCCTCTAGTGTCTGAAACACGGGGTAATACTCTGCTATGGGCCACTCTTTTTAATCAGCCTCACATCTGAGGGTTTTTCATGAAAGTCCGGAATTTGCAGAAGGATTTGGAAGGACACAAGCAAGGTGCTGTTACACTGAGCTGAAAGGAACATAGGAAAGGATTTGGAGATAAGGTCAAGAAAGAGAAAACACGGCAAAGCAAAAGAGGTGGAGGATCAGTGATACAGAGGCCAGAGGACTGCTGGGGAACTGGAGGGCTCTGACATTCAGACCTGCTGGGGAAGGTGACAGAGACCCTGCAAGGGAGGCTGTGTGTCATCAGCAGTAGGCACCCAGGGGAAACAGCCCCCTCACAGCCTGTGTTTCTAACAGGCAATAAAAAGCCATTTCACATAAATGCAGCACAATTTTCTTTTCTGCCTAGCAGGTTTATTTTCCCCTCCTCTCAGAAGTGCCATGGGAATTGTTCACCAGGGAATCATACCCTGGGAAAAATGGGCGAGTGCTGCCAGTGTTGGGCCCAGTGGGTTTCTGTTCTTTGCTAAAACACATTCCTAAAAGACTGGTAAATCCAAAGAGAGTAGGAGGAGATTATTCTGGGGGTCGGAAGACAACCAACAAGGAGAGGACTCCTGCTCTTCAGGTTTCCCTGCTAATCCTGGGACTTGGCCATGTCCCCAGTCTGTGATTGTTCTGCAAGTAAGAGTGTGCTTCAGTCACCAGGGGAAATTCAAGCTCAGTTTTGGAGCAGGGATTCTTTCAAACGGGCACAACATAGATCTGCTTTGACCTGATTTGCCGCTCTGTTTCAGTCAAGCCCTCATTTAACTGAGCCTGTAAAACATGCAAAAGTTTCAGATTCAGATTCGTGCTGTCCCTCACTTTCCAGCCAATCCTGAGCAGAGCAGAGTCTCCAGAACTGAGAGTGGTTTCTAAGAAACCTGAGCCCAGAACTTGCACATACATAATGTCTATAGCAACCAGTTCATTGCATCCACTGCCATTCCAGAGCGGACTGCATCAAACAATGGAGTTACTGTGCACTATCAAACTCTCAGACAACTAATTAGGTCAGCATTAGAAGGAGCAAATGGATAGATGATTCAACTGTTGTTCATAAGACCCGTATGACAAGAAGGATGCCTCATCTACATTCCTCATCAACAGTAAGGATACAGTTCGTGTAGTTTTGACTATAAAGGCAATTCTTAAAGAATTATTCTACTGGCCACTGAAATATTGCTTTGGAGTTAAGCTGGGCTCTGCTAAATCAATTGCTCTGCCTGACCTATATATTCTGCCTATTGACATGCAGCCTACTTTACTCTTTTGGCAGTTATTTCAGTAAAAATTCAATGTGCTGATCTCCAGCGGCCAAGGGCAGGCCAATTGCTGGAAATGGAAAACGACTTCAGTGCCAGTGACCTGCCCTGATGTGGGATTGCAATCTCCATGGCACTGGCACGCTCCAGTACCATTCCCTTTCCCGCACAAGGTTTCAGCCCTAAGCACAGACAAGGAAAAGGAGCCACTGTTAACTTTCTTTTTGCTCCCATCCTAACCTCTTCTCTCCCGTTATTTAGCACCTAGAACAAGAGAAACACGAGCTGCGGAGGCGATTTGAGAACAAGGAAGGAGAATGGGAAGGAAGGGTGTCAGAGCTGGAGAGCGACGTGAAGCAGCTGCAGGACGAGCTGGAGAAGCAGCAGGTTCACCTGCGCGAAGCCGACCGCGAGAAGACACGGGCGGTCCAGGAACTCTCCGAACAGAACCAAAGACTCCTGGACCAGCTCAGCAGGGTGAGTCCCCACGGCACAGCCAGGGCAGGCACCCGCCACCCTGGGCACACCAGAGCAGCTCTGCTGTAAACCACCTTTTGGGCAAGTGAGTGGGGAAGTTCCCACTTTAAGGAGAACAAATGGTTCTGCCTCTGGTCGTATTGCCCAGGTGTCCCAGTAAGACATCTGCCTTTGAACTGATTTTACACCTTTAAGGAGTGATGCGTTTCTTTGGTAAAACAGTTATGTTTCTGCACTGAATGGTCATTTACTGCACAGATGTCTCTCACCTGTTTTTCGTACCTTAAAACTGATTTAGAAAATCTGTTTCTAATTTACTAATAGGCTGAACAAATGTAGCATGCAAGGAAAAGGCTGGTCTGTGACAGTGAGGTGAGAGGCTTTTCGCTGGCCTCCCTTTTTTGAGCTACATTGGCTGTAATGTCAAATTGAACATACCATGTCATTCTAGGATGGTGTGTCACTACAGATAACTTTGCCTTGGTCAGATGTGTGAGAACCTACTGAAATTCCTTGGAATGGCATGTTTCATCAAAGAGCTTAACTTGCCTGTGAATGAAAGAGGATTTCTTGTGAGGCTCTACAAATCAGCCTAATTGACTGAATACTGAAAACATGAGTTTCTTTCTGACAGCAAAAGACTTAACAGTTTCTGCCTCCTTCCCCCAGAAGTTATCCTGCCTTCCAGAATTAAGAACCTTGGTTTTTTGTCCCCACTGGACAGTTAGTACAAACCATAATTTTAATGCTTGAGAACACAATTACTCCAGCAGATGAAAGCATTTTCTTCTTACCAGTTGATTATTCCCAAAATAGCATAGAACAAAAACACACACCACAGATTCATGGTGAAGAGGCCCATCTAATGTTCTAAGAACATCTTTCAGACTAGATTCTGTCCTAGGTGAGTTTCTGGGGCTGACATAGGGATTTTGCCTGGGATTTTCACCCCAGACCAGGAGCCTCTGAAATGGGCCAAGTGTACAGGTCTTCACTCAATCTGTGTGTGCAGTTTTCCTGTGCCTCTGCAGGTGAGAAGAGCAAGTTTTGGGTATGACACTCTGTACTGATGCTTGAAGAGATAATTCCTAATTCTGCTGTAGATTTCCTTGTCAAAGACTAAAAAAGCCACTTTGTGCAATTTGATTTTTTTAACTATCTTTAAAAAAAACCCACAAAAATACCTCAACTTCCTTAACTCAGGAACATTACTAAGTTTATCCATGTTTTTAAAGCAGTATCTCCCAAGTGCAGCAGATGAGCTAGAGAATATATTTCACATACAGCATGGATGAGAGATTCCACCCAAGCTTACACAAGTCATGTTGTCAGGTTTCTTATGTGGGGATAAGAACTTATCTCCCATCAGATTTGGTGACCCTCAATAATTTTCTGTGTATGGATGATGTCTGTCACTGACTGGGAAATGTAAGACTTGTTATGGTTCCAGCAAAAGTATAAACTGAAAGAACAGACTAGAAGGTAGGAGAGGAAAACCAGACAGCTTGCTTTGGGCTTTAAACCACATGGGATTATCCTCACATGACACTTGCGCTGCAGGAGCCGCTCACAGCCAGATGCTCAGAGAGAGACATTCAGCTAAGCCTTGTCACAGGAGCCACCAAGTCAAGTCTACCAGCTTGTAATGTCCAAGCATGCGTTTTGTTCCCTTAACTCCCTGTTACTGCCAGAAACAGCCTTCATCGACCCACTCCAGAACTGCCACATCTGAAAAAGCTGAGTCTTGGTGCTGCCCTTCCCTCTCCAGCCCAGCCCTGGCACGATTCGGTGCTCATCGAGTTTGTCACCTGGCCAAAACTTGCCAGTAACTCAAATACAGATGTAGAACTGGTGTAAACAGTCTTCCTAAAGTCAGGAGAATCTGGGCAAATTAAAAGAGAGTGGGGAATGATCTGTTGTTGTTCACAGGGATTTAGCTGAGGCTTTTTAAAATCTCAGCATTATATTAGCACTTGATTACTGGCTGCTTAGTATTCCACATTTGCTGCTCCATAGTGCAGTTGCAGTCTCATGTGTCTGGTCTCTTATTTTGAAGAGGTTATGCATGTAATCCCTGAGGCAGTGGTAGTGCTTAAATCCTGCACCCACATAGTTCTGGCTTCTGTGCCACTCAGGCTTTCAATTAATGAAAAGGACAAATAGAGCTGCATGGATGTGCTTGCCTACAGCCATACTGCCATGGGCTGGACTCCTGTCTGGGATCCTAACTGAGCACTGAGAGAGGAAAGGTCCTACAAAGAAGTGCTGTTACAGCTTCTGTGACCTTTGAGGTGTTGCTGGTGTCCTCCTTGCATTCCTGGTTCTTCATTTTGCACCTGCCTTTTGTGTCGTGGTGGGTTCTTTGGGAGAAGGGGGTTAGGAGAAGTCTGGGATAAGGCAGTGAAAGCCTCACTCAGAGCCTCAACTCTGCCCCATCCAACACTGTGATACCCTGCTTCACCCGCAGGACAGAAGGACAGGCTGCTCTCTGGTAGGAGTCATTCTACACTAGTAGGTACTAACTCTTTAAATTTGAATTTCCACCGTTTTTAGCAATTAACACCTCATAGCCCCATTTCACAATACTCGATCATCTCCCTCCTGGAGAAGGTATTCCCTTGGCATAAGCTCTGTATGTCAAATGACAGTCTCAGCCTCAGGAGCTGCCAGCCCACATGGTCCTGTTTGCTCCTTCTTGAGCCCCTGGGCTTCAGCCTCTTTTACCTCAAAGCAGGGCAGCAGCCACCATCCTACCCCTCCTCCTCCCTGCTCTGATGACATCCTTTAACCAACTAATTAGGCTTTAGGACATTTTTTTAACCCTGCCTTCCCCAGAGATGAAAAGCCAACACAAGCACATGCTTTGTCTGAACGTGGCACAAATGCAAACCAACCATGCACACACCCCCACACACAGATAGCAAGGGGACCTGGAGAGCTCTGTCTTGCAATAAATGCATGGGAGTGAAAAAAACCCATCCTCAATTCCAGCAAAGACTGATAAGGAAAACTCAAGGATAGGGATTTTTAAGTCTGTTCCAATCTCTAAAAATTAGCCTTTTGCCTCTGCCAAGAGGCTAAAATAAGGTCCTTAAAATGATTTGAGGTCTTCCGATGAGGTGATGATATAGGAGAACTTTATATATCTAATAATAGTAAGTAGGCTATAAGGAACTTTGCCTCCTCTTGAAATACAGCCTTTGGTTCTCTGCTTTTGGCAGAATGAAGATATTTCCTGAGGTTATAAGAGCATTAAGCCATGGGGAAAATTTGGTGAGCTGGACCAGGAGTGCAGAGTGAAAGAAACAACTGAGATGCCAAAGATCAAGTTTAAGATCTCCAAAGTAACCTTATTTTTTTTAATTTGCTAAGTGATGATTAAAATCCCTTCTGCACATTGCTTTGATTTCCCTCCCCCTGCCTCAGCACAGCAGAGCAGGAGCTCTCAGCAGTGTGTCCACACCAAGCTAAATGCTGAATTTCCCAAGGAGAACTGCAGAGCTCATCGTGAGCAGGATGCCAGGGTACAAACTGCTCACCAGAAATGCTCAGAGATAAAGTATGGGAGTCAAAGAACAGTTCTGCTGAGAAAGTCAAGGCTTGGGAATTATTACATGTTTTGTTTCCAATTCCTTCAGTCTCTCCCATCTGTTTCAGTTCTCCACTTGGGAAAAAAAAATCCTGTTCTCTCTGTTCTTTAGTTATAAAATTTGAGGGGAGTGGGTATAGGGAAAGCTCTCCTCCTACAGGTGCCCACAGCAGGTAACACAGCTTAAATCCTGTCCCCACCTCTGGGCTTTAGGAGTTACTGATGCAGACAATAATAACAGGGAGCCCTCTTCCTATAATGAGGCAACATATTACTACTTTGTCAGGAAGTGAATGAAAAAAGACTTTCACACTGTTTCTAAGTGCCTTCACCAGATGGCTTTCCCACACATTTCCTGCTACCCAGCTCTGGGCTCCTGGAGCTGTTTGCTGCGTGCAGCTTGGGCGAGGATGGATCCCTGGATCCTTCCCCCTTCAGCTGGGCTTCTTTTATGGCACACGGAGCAGGAGGAGGCAATTTCACAATGTCAAGCTCAGGTAGTTTTTGCAATGCAAATCTGTTTGCGGTGGCAGGAAGAAGCGTGTCATCTTGCACCGCTGAAACAGCTCTTTGTGTTCAGAGAGGAGCTCTGGGTCCCTCAGAGGGGCCCTCAATCACCAAGTTCTTATTTTTACTCAGCATCTAGAGCCAACACGCTGCTACAAAGAATGAGGTGTTCCAGTCAGTCCCTCTGGCACAGCAAGAACATGATCAGGCAGCCCACAAGTCTCCAAAGGAGGTTTTATTTACTAGCCACAAACCCTTCCTTTCAGTAGCATTTCAGTTGGAGGAGTTCTGTTTCTAACTTCATGCTCTAACATGCAGCAAAGCTTCAGAGGACTGGCAGCCACTGCCTGGCTTGGATTTGAGAGAAACAGGTTTTTATTCAAGAATAAGCTGACCGTGTAATGTTCTCCTTTCCAAATCCCTTTTATTTTAAATACATCCTTTTGTGGTCAAGAACACACAAGAGAGGCGAATCTGTTGTCTGTTACTGATTTGAAGAGATTTTTCTGAATGGGTTGGTTGTTGGGTCTATCAGCATAGGAACAATGTTGGTTTTGAGAAATTCAGACTATTCACTGGGAAAAAAAATTACTGGAACCAGTGTGCTGAGGTAGATTCACTGTTCTGGCCCTGACAGAGACTTGTAGCTATTACAGTATGAACTAGCTTGTCTTTAATTCTGTATTTTATCTATACAGGTGCTTAATGCAAGCCTCCTTATGTTTCTTGTTTATTAAGTTGTCTCTCATAGCCTGACAGGGTCTATTGGGAACTTCATGCTTAGCACAGAGGCAAAGGGGTCAAGCTAAATTTAAGTCCTGCTTCAGGGGGTTTATTTTTAACCAGAAGAGGATCTGGGGTGCACCTTGGCTAAAGAAGAGTTGCTCTGACTAGCCCCACGTTTCAAGGTGCAGATCAGTCACTACACTGAATTAATTTTCATTAAAAATTGTCCAGTTTTTGCTCAAAGGGTTTACTGGACCTATTCAGTGAGTAGCTTACTATGAGGAACTCCCCTCTAAACTACTCAGTAGCACAGAGTTTTGTGTAGCAAATCTTGATCTGCATCACCTCTGAGCAGTCTAAATTCAACAGAGGGGGGAGATTGCACGAGAAAAGGCAGCAGCTACTTCAGGGGCTGAAGTACCTGCTCAGGTAGGGCTGCTCACTCCCTGGGGGAGGCACAGAGTCCTCCCAGCACTGCTTTGTGCCTGGCATAAGGCTCTCTTATGCTTCTGTGAGAGGAAACAGATACCACCACAAGACAGAGCCAAACACTGGAGCCAGCAAAGCTCCCATTAACCACATGAAGCATTCCCCAGGTCCCCACCCCTCTGGAGCAGATCCTCACACCACACAGCCAGATCCCTCATCACCCAGGGAATACTGATTAGTGCACAAACAGGAAAGGCTCCTTCTCTCCAGTTGCTTCTCCCCTGGCAGAGAGCACTTGTTAATAATTCAGCTTCATGCCACATCAGGCCTGGAGTGCTGAGGCTTTCTATGCTAAAGCTGTAAATATGGGACGTGACTGCAGCTGCGTGTTCTCGTCTGCAAAGCCCTTCAATGAAATGATTCAGTGCCCTAGAAGGTAGTGAAGAAACATCTCGAGGTCACTGCTGAGTGGCACTTACCCACCATCCCTCTGGAGGAAGGGACACAGGCAGGGAGAAAGGCTCAACCCTGTGCTGAAAGTCTGCCTATTAACCCTATTTTAGGACACCCAGAGCTTCAGGACCCAGCAGGAACAGGGCCATCCAGACACCAAGGCATAAATACAGGAAATGCCAAAGAGGTCATTTCAGCAAAGATGGGTGAAAGGCACCCCTGCAGAGTTTGCCCCAAAATTTTGCACCACTCATTTAATGAAAGATTTTTACCCTCAAATCCTTTAGTTTGAGTGCTGGTGAGCACTGAGGGAATGGACAGAAAGGCAAGGGGCTGTAGTGATAGGACAAGAAGTAATGGCTGCAAATTGAAAGAAGGGGAATTTAGGGTAGATATTAGAAAGAAATTCTTTACTGTGCAGGTGGTGAGACACTGGAACAGGTTGCCCAGAGAACCTGTGGATGCCCCAGCCCTGACAGTCTTCAAAGCCAGGTTGAATAAGGCCTTGAGCAGTCTGGTCTAGTGGGAGATGTCCCTGTTCATGGCAGGGTGGGTGGAACTAGGTGATCTTTAAGGTCCATTCCAGCCCCTTAACATTCCATCATTTTAAGAAAACTGTACATGGAATAATGGCTACTGAATAGCAAAGCCCTCCTTAAGGAAAGGGTTAAAAATTACTATTAAGGTAAAAAAATATATAAAAATGCTACTGTTAAGGCAGTAGAACTACAAAATCCCTGTGAAAGGATGGCAGCCATGGGTCCCGGGGACTGGGTGGGATCCTCATCCCCCCGCGGGGCAGCAGAGCAGGTACCCCGCCATCCCCGGGGACCCCCGGCTGGTTGCTGGATGACAGCACCGCAGGTCCCAGCTGGTGATGTTGCTGTGGCAACCGGGTGTGATTCCTGAGCTGGCGGTGCCACGACAGCGGGCGGACACGCAGGGAAACGCACTCGGTGACGTCCGAGGCAGGCGGGCGGTGGCCGAGGTCCGTCTGCCACCGCCCTGGGCTCGGCTGGCTGCCAGGACGTGCCCCCGCAGCGCCACCTCGCTCCCCGCACCCCGGTACCCACAGTTCCTCCCCCCTCCCCAAATCCCGCTGGAGCTGTCCCAGCCCAACGCAGCCTGTTGTCCCTGCCACCCACAATGAGCTCCCGAGCCTGCTGGGGATTTTGTTTCCTGGGTTAAAAGAAACCCTTCTGAGCGGGTCGCTCAGCCCACAGGGGGTGACTCCACCAGGGCACGTCCCCAGAGTCCGGCTCGGAGCATGGCACGACAGAAATGATTATCTGCCAGAGCCACTGAGCCTCCACGCTGTGCATGGCTCATCTCACACCCTCAGAGCATTGTGGTGCCTGGGGGGAGCAGCAGAGGCTGGACCCAAGAGACATCCCAGAGCTCAGACCTCCTGTCCCACCACCCCTCCTTTCCCCAGGGCAGCACATCAGCAGAACAAGTGTCCAGAGCACTGTCGAGGACAAACACACATAGGTATAAGCACATGGTAGTCAGCCATACAGCTTTTCCCTGCACTTCAGCTGAGCCCAGCTCATAGCCCAGCTTTCTCCTCTAGCCAGTGGTTCTAGAAGAGATTTCTGAAGTTCCTGAAAGGCTTCTGCCTTGAGACAGCAGCAGCAGCACTAAGCTGAGAACACCTGAAAGCCAGAATCCAACACAAAACTGAAGTCGAATTTGTCCTGGAGCGAGGAGATAAAATCTGAGTGCTTTCTTCCCCTTTTGCACTGCAGTAGAAATTTCAAGTGGCTATTCAAGTGGCCCATGTGATTATGTTTATAGGAATTGTTTTATTGTGCAGTAGCTCAGAGGTAGGAACACATGGGCAGAAGAAGTTATTTCAAAATATTTCTGCTTATTCACACTTGCTGTAAACACTTCCTCCAGGAGATTCTAGAAAGTAGGACACAACACAAGGTGTTTGCATCCAGCCACTGCATGACTGGCTAGAACTAGAACTGAACATGATTGAAGGCTTTGCAAATATCTACACAAGAAAAAGCCAATTAAAAGCATTTGGTCTTTAAAGAGCCATTCTGGGTTATAAAGGCTGCACACCTTATAATGGAAGTCCTTAAATTCCTCCTTTTTTCAAGTAGGATTGCTTTGTCTAAATGCAATTTAATAGACAATAGCTCGAGAGGGAGGTCTCTTCTACACTGAGAGAGGTTTGCCAACTGTACTGGGTGCTCTGATAACCCATAAAATCACAGAGGCCCCTTGCAAAAGAGCCCAGAGCTTAACCAACATTTTGTTTAGAATGGCGTTTAGCAAAACCTGGTTTGTTCTGAGCACAGATGCAGGATCAGCAAGACTTGCTGATGCCACAGTGCAGTGCAGAGCTGGCTAATGCTTGGCAGTGCCACCACAGCGATGGGAACACAACACCATCAAGGGGCAAGAGCACAACAGGAAACAACTGATGGATGAGCACATAAGTCAAGGGACCTGCATGACAGAGCAACTGGAGTCAAGGCTGCTCATAAGTAGACCAAGGGAGCATCATCTGTTAACAACCTCATTAGGTATCCTCCTGGAGAGGCTCAGTTCTGTAGCTGCTGAGATGTGCACCAGGTTTCCATATTGGAGAGGATCCCTGTCAGTGTTTGAGGGGGGGACTGTCAAGATCAGAAGTGTTGGGAACAGTTCCATTAGCTGTTGTCACCATCTCCTAACTGTTTTTCCTGGGAAGGTTCTAATGCTGAAGCATGGAAACAACACTTCCAAAAGGAAGAATTTCTTGGGTAGTTTCAGCTGAGTTATGATTAATGCAGATGTGTCATAAATGTAGAGCTCTCACAGAACAATTACAAGATCTAAGGATGTTTGGATAACTAGAGCATCCAGCTCATTGAATTTGCCCTTTAAATACCATTTACTGGTTTCACTGTGCAGTTCATCCGACTTTAAAGAAAAATTCTGTTGCATTTTGTCTTTATTGCACCCCCCTTCCCTTTTGTCCCTCATTCATTCTTCCCTTCTGGAGACGTCTCAAGCATCAGTTGAAGCTTGAGCTGTCACCAGCCCCATGCTGATAGTTGTCTCTGCAGTTTTGCTCCTTAAACTGTTGTGAGACCACGTAATCCCTCAGTTCCTTTGGGGTCACCTTGGCCCCAACTTCCAGTACACCAAGAGAAGAAAACTTAACCTTGTGATTCCCTTGATCTCCACATCCTTGGAAGTCTGGAATCCAGTTCCAGGCTTGGCAGAGCTCTGTAGTGACAGAGGTGCTCTTAGAAAGCTGTTCCATTTGGCAACCACTTAGCCTAAGCTGTTTGTGGTTACTTGTTGAACAAAGCACCATTGTATCTGTTTGCCTACAAGCTCAGGTCCAGGAAAACTGAAGTCTGCTGTAATTCAAGTATTAGACCAGCAGATTTGTTGCTCACACCAGGACTCCAAGGAGGTACAAGCCTTGAGACTTGCTACAGAGAAAGGTCTGTACTTGCAGAAGAGATCCACAGTCCCAATTGCTTTTACAGGTGAAGTGTTTCAGGACCAAGTAAACACCCACAAGTTTTACGAGAAGGGAACCTTTTGGAGAAGTCCTTAAAGAGTTCTCAATTGTTTCTTTACTTAGTTAGCAAGTGACTTGCATAGATTTTATTGCAACACCGGAAGACAAACACTGACAGACTAAGCAGCAATTGTCGGTATAAACCAGTCAAAAAGACCTTAGTGAAGGCAAAAAATCTCCTCTCCACTTAGGTAGAATACAGAAGAGCTCTTGATCTTATAGAATGGGGATGAACTGAGTTTTGAAGGTGTGGATTAGAAATTTAGTGAGCTATGTCCCATACTGAAAATGTACCACCCCAGGAAAAGGCCAGTAGTCAGGCATTACTGTCTGCCAGAGTTTAAGCTTCATTCTTCATGTCCCTTCCATAAAGGACAGCGTGGATAACTTGCAGGGTAAGAATTAGACTGACATGAAGAAAAACATCCTTGTTGAAAGGTTGGCTGAGTAGAGGAGATGGCCCAGAGATTCTACAAGGTCTCCAACAAAGGAAGCTTTTGGGAAGTGGCCAAGCAGTCACTAGTTGGGCAAGGCTGGACAGTTTTTGCACTGATATGAGAAGAACTAGGCAAAGTTAAGCCTTCTGAGGTTTCTCTTTCATGCAGACCAGACTTTCACTAACATCAGGTCAAGCCTTCTTGCTATTTATGAATACTAAAGGAAAGAGGCAGAGAAGCCTGAAGGAATACTCACAAGGAATAAATGATCTCAAAGACTTTGGAACTGACTTGCATTTTCATCTTCATGGGCATAAAGTAATGAAAGAGTGAAAACAAATGTAAGCAGGGCACTATTCAGAGGAAGGTTCCAACCTTTGCTTCAACATGAGTTTTTGAACAGGCTCAGATTTCACAGGAGTCACTTTCCAGCAGATTTATGTTTAGATGAACCCAAATGAGAAAGCCTGAAATGACCATGTTTGTTCAAAAGAGATTGTTTGTAGAATTTAGCAGTGTGATATTTGTCCAAGTAACATCTATTGATCAGCTATGAAGTTGCACAGGGATTTGCCAACTCACATTATTCCTCTAGGTTTGCCTCTATTCCAGAGAGATTTATTTCCCTAGGCTTTCCTCTATGTTATTTCACTTCATGCACAAATTCTTCCAAAATGTTGTGTTGCTTAGTCTTCATTTCCCTCTCCACCTCAGCACAAGGGACCAGGCATCTTAGTGAAGACTAACTAATAAATATTCAAATTTTTTAAGAGCTCAAGGCAAATGCTTATGAAATCCATTTCATTCATACCACCTCTTCCTGGGGCCCTGCTGTGCCTGGGGCAGCAGTGCCATGGGCACAGGCCCTCACCCTGCAGAGCTGCACACAAGGAGGGGTCTCTTAGTCTGAGGCTGCTTTATCAGCAGAGGCTGCAAGAAACCATTCCAGGCATTATCCAATCCAGCAGCTCAGTTAATCTCTGCTTACCCAGATTAACTCTGGCATCACGAGACGCAGCCCATCAGCTGCAGGCTGGCTCTCAGCAGCTCCCCCCTTTCAAAGGAGTACTCAGGCTTTCCAAACTCAGGAAATTCCTTCTGTCTTCCCATCCTTCATAATCCTCCATCAAGAGACAGTACCAGAAACTAAGGAGGTCAAACTGGGGGACAGGGAAGGAGACAAGGCAGCCTTTTGCCCTCATTTGCCTCACCTCAGCACAGGAAGGGAAGATTTGCCCAGTGTGGGACAGCTCCAGCCCACAGAGCTTTAGTGCTCCTGGTCCCAGACCTGGGCCTCCTCCATCAGTCTCTGCCCCTTCGCATGGTCAGTGAGCACAGTGCCAAGAAAATACTTTGCCATGTGAAACAGGGGATGCAGAAGCCTTTCCAAGCATGAACTTGTTCACATGAAGATATTAACTCTCCAGCTTCTTCTAATCTCCCTAAGCAGAGCTAAAAGTCACCCCAGGTCAGGGAAAGTGGCATAATTGACCAAAATACCTGCTCAGACCCACATCCCAAGTAGTCTGTGATGTTAATCCTGCCCACAGCTCGGTGAATGCAAGATAAGCACCCAAAGCCCACAGCCAGGTGGCCATGGGGAACAGCTCACCCTGGGGACAGGGATGGAGGAAACAGCTGGTTGTCTGGAAAGCCCCTGACAAAGCACATACAACCTCCAGGCCTGTATGTACACACACACCTCCTCCACTCTTCCTCCCCCTCACATCCCTTGGCACGCAAGACACTTGCATGAGGCACCTCCTAGTATTTCAGGCACAAGAAGTGGACAGTTTTCATTAAGCCTGTCAGCACCACAGACTGAAAGGGCTTCTTTGTACTGCTTTCCCTGGTTCATACTCTGCTGATACCACAGAGCGCAGGTGGCTGGACAGCCATCTCACAGCACCACAAAAACCTGGTTTGCTTCTTCCACAACAGTGGATGAGGCCACTGCAGGATGAATTGGAAAAATCAAGGCCAAGCTGCTGCTGCTTTAATATCACTGGAACATTTTTTTGCATGTGTACCAGTCCTCCATATTCATCACAGAAGAGACAGTACTTCAAAGGCACTCATATAACCACTTTTTTGGTGCATTCCACCAGCATCGTTAGGCAAATGTCCATAAATACCCTTCTCACATATCTTGTTTCACTCAGATTATCCTTGTCTCCTTGGCAACTGTCAGATGATGTATAATGCTAGCAGGGATTAGCCCCAATGAGCCTCATAACCCTCGAGTAAATTCCAACTCTCTATGAAGGGACCTGACCAAACACTCTTCTTTCCTGGTAATGTTTAAATGTTGCCATAAATAATATTAAATCCAAGAACCTTTCAGCAAACCTGAGTAAAGATGAAAACCAATATGGAGCTTTTTAAGTGGTAGTACTTGTCTTGTCCTCCAAACAAATAAGTTGGAGACATGGATACACTTGGTGTTTCTCATTGTGACATGTAAGGCTGTATTTTGAATCAGTAGTTAAGAAAAGGCTCGTGCTGAAAACTTGGGCTCTGATATCTTTATATTCCCCATCCCTTGGTGCCAGTGGGGATCACACTGGAAAATTCCAAATCCCTGCAAGAGTTTAACAAATTTATGCTCCACTTTAGCCCATTAATTTCTGTAAACCAGGTGGGTTTCAGGTCATCACTTGATGTGCATACACGGTCTGACTTGAGACTTTCTGCTTTGAGACAGCGTTGTGGCTATATAGGAATTCCACAATGTGCCATGGCTGATATCTATTAGACTAATCAACTAGAGAGAGCTGAGGGAGGAGGGGAAAAAAGGTCTCCAAGATTGTTCCAGGAGGTAGGTCACAAAACAGTCAAGCCAAGGGGTGATGGGGAAGCCAGTGTAGGCAGGGTAGTGACAGGCAGAAGAAAATCCAAGTCATGGCACCAGCTGGTTAACAGTGATGCAACCTGGTTTCTTTGCATGTTTCTGTGGACCTGTTTGCTCTCCAGCCATCTGCCAGCTCCAGCACACATCTCATCACATGCAAGACATGCAAGGAAGGGGAGATGGGATCAGTGGCTTAAGGCAGGTGATTTTTAGCACAGATAGGATAAAAATCTTCCTGACTCACATGCCTGTGTACTGGCAGAAGTTCTAAACAGCACCATTTCAGACACTCCAGCACACAGCAGGCGCTTGGGAGATTTAGTGTTGCTACCACAGGCTTGTGCACACAGAGAAATTCAGCTACAGCAGCAGCAGTAATAACAACTGCTGGAAGCTGAATACCATGACCTCCTCTGCCACTGGTCACATTGCTCTTGATTTCAGGCAGCAAAAGGGAAGCAGGGAAGGTAGGGAAGATCCCAGTGTAAAATCCTACTGGAGTAGCAGAAGAACTGGAGCAGGAGATCAGCCTGTGCTCAAGTCCAGGATAACCCACACACACTCGAGCCCTCTCTGCTGAGGATAAAGTGATAAAAGAACATAACTGGAAAGCAATGAAATTTGCCCCACTTAAAGTATTTGCACACTCAAACAGGGCTTTCAAAATGAAGCACACTCCCAACAGTAGCTTGTCAGGGAGCTTTCAAAGCTGAACAACTGCTACCACACCAGTTCTGTTGTGTTTTTCTTGTTGGACTTTATAGCTGGTCTCCTGTTCCCCAGTTAGGGCTAAAAAGCACATGCACAGGGTCCATGCCACCAGTACTGACATTTGCTTAAAAGCACCAGAGCCAAAGCCAACAGCGTTTTCCCTACCCCCTCTCCTTGCTCCCAAAGGCACCTCCAGGCCTTTGTACACTCTGTCCCTCCAAGACAAGTCACTGAAGGTGAAACAGGAAACTTTTGGTGAAGGGAAGCATGCTCCCCTTTTCTCTGTTCATGACAGCTTTATCAAGGGTGCTTTTCCTTACCAGACAAAGCCTCAGCCATCAAACCTTCACCCACCAGGGAAAAGAGATCTTTTCTCAGCATCAGACACACAGGACAGGCTGCCAGTTCTATCTGTACAACATTTCCCAGTCTAAGATCTTGTGAAGTGCTTACAGGTCTCCACACCCCAGTGCCGGTTTGTCCCATGCCTGGGCATGCAGATCAGTCCCCAGACCTGCCTGTCACTGCTCCCTGACTCATCCCAGGCTTCCTGAGAGCTTGTCAGAAAGCAACAGCCTCCATGCCAAAAAAGCACAGCTTGAATGTTTCTTATCCCTCTAAGCAGCATCTTAGTGGGGGAAGAGGGCTTTTGGTTCAGTGACACCTGACCTGCATTTGCAAACCCTTGGCTACAGGTGCAAGTCTAAATCCAACATGTTTGGGCCAAATTTGCTGCCCACAGCCAAGCACAGTCTTTGCAACGCTTTCAGTGGACTCCCAGCTCCCAGGCAGTTACTCTAACACAGCTGCTGGGATGTTGCTACAGCAGGTTTTTCTTCCTCTGGCAGCACTGCCCCTCCCCTCCTTCAGAAAAATAACACAAGAAGGGTTTGTGACTGTGTTGTCTTCCCCCATACAGGACCATTCATGCTTTACCTTTAGTGATGTTTACAGATACACCAAAGCTTGAAACTCAGAGAGAGAGGGGCTCTTTCCAGTCCCTGGTAATGATTCTGCTGCATGTGTATGATTTGGCATAGTATATTTTATATGCCATCCCACAGCATGTGCTGCACCCACCTCGTTTTTCAGCTGTGTTTGCTCTCCACATCTACTTGCTTAATTTTTTATTTCCAAGCACAGCTTTCTGTAGGACCTAAAGTACCAAGATGCCAGTGTGTTTGCCAAAAGCTGTTGTTTAAATATATTCATGCAAGAACTTTTAAAAAGCTGGATTGTAGGAGGACAAAGCCCCAAGGAGAGATCCACATTCTTGTTTCCAGACCCTCCCATCATCCAGAGACTGCCAAAGCTACACCTGTGCAGTCTGTTCAGAGGAGCACTTCACCTGCCAGGCAGGCACGTGCATAGGATCTGGCCACTTAACACAAGTACTCAGCAGCTTCCCAAAAGCTGGGTTACAGGTGTTGTTGGGAAAATTCATCTTCAACTTTGAGTACACCTGCTGTGGCTTGCTTGGGGCTCTAAATGAGAAGTTACTATTGCACATTTGCCCCTGCACACTCTGTGGAGGTTCAGGCTGCTCCCAAGGCCAAGCCCTGCCCTGAGGATCTACGAATTAAAGGCTTAATCCCCTTAGTGCTGACATCTGTGGCACTGCACAGGAGGTAAACAAGTGCTTCTGTGTTCAGGCATCTGCTGCACTGAGTCACGGGCTGAACCTTGGTGGAAACAGAGCAAAGCTGGGCTGAGAGGAGACAAGTGATCCTGTACTTATTACATATGGTAATGTGCAAAGTATAGATTGGGCTTCAGCAGATCAAAGTGCTCAGATGTTGTTACAGACACACTGTAATTATCTTTTGTCAGCGATCACCAGGAGCAAGGTCTGCCTTGTGCTCAAAGTCTGCTCCAAAGACCTTATGCTCTAAACAGATCGTTTCACGCTGCCAGCCAGGGAGAACAATTCAGATATAGCTGGAGGCTGCCAAAGTACAGGAAGAAGCATTGCTAAGCTAAATGGTATCTCCAGAAGCTTTTTGTCTGCAGGTATCCAGCCCAGTTCTGCTGTGCTCAGAATGACAGATCAAATACCTGCTGACCAAGAAATATTTTTAAGTAATGTGTTACCTAACAGCTCCAGAACAATCCTTCAAGAAAGTAGATTTGTACCTTTTTATTTAAGCATTGGAATGTGACGTTCTGCCACATGAGTTTCATATTTTTTTTTTTTTTCCCAAAACTTTGTGATGGATTTACTCATTTTTATGACATTCACTTATGACCCTATTTGCACATATCAGTGATTAAAGCATTTAATGGAATAGTTTGAATCTGTAGCTCTCATCCTGGCCAATATTCACTATAGGGTTTGGGTTTCCTTATTTTTCTAAAGAAACGAGCCACGAGTTCTGCTCTATCAGCTATGAGAAATAAACCCTCTGCACAAAACATCTTTTGTCTTGGTTTAGTTAAGCCAAGCTCCTAAACATTACTTCTTAGCTCTTTGTCCTCTGAGTTTTGAAATAAATTCAACAAGTTTTGGAAGAAAGGAGCAAACACACATCAGCACTGTGTTTTTAAGAAACAGCCTGATAGAAGTTATTTGGACTCAAACTTGGCAGGGATTTAAAAGCTAATAAAACATCTCCAGGTCAATCCACCATAAAATCTACATTTTAGAAAATGTTTCCTCTCTTCCTGTCTGAAGACTTCACGAGAGAGATTAATATATTTTAAACCAACTCCTTGAATTTTGCCCCATCTTTTTTGGCACTCACTCATTTCACATATATGGGAACAGGCACCAACATTTTCGTGCACTCAGACATGTTTGAGCATCAGGTCTACATATATTGGAAAATTTTGGTTTGTATATTACTACTAAATCCTAAACCAGTACATTCTGAGCTTAACAAGGTGTAGAGATGAAGATTTCAAGAGCAGACAGAGCTGCTCTGAGCTTACCATCACATGTTAGATATCCCCAGTGGAGCTCAGTTAATTTTCTTTGAAATAAAGGGGAGAGAGTTCTTAAAGCCAGAGTAAGAGACTGCAGAGAGTTTAATTATTGTCTCTTTCTTCCAGGCACATTTGAGTTTGAACACCTTCAGGCTTAAAGTCTCAGACTAAAAGAATTTCATAAAAAAATAAATTCAAGAATGGAGATTGGCTGTCCTGACTTCTGGCTACCAGGGAAAGACAGCAAAGTCTCTCAGAGCAGGAGGGAATGTTACATTCGTCCTTGCCTCCACCATCATAACCTTCTGCTTAATTTTTCCAAAGGTTTTAATGACCAGGTTAAGTCTTCATGTTTCCAGTTCAGTTATTTCCAAACTAGTCAGGCACTTTGTATGTCATTATCCTATCATCTGACCCATGCTTATGGCTCACTAGAAATTTACTGGAATATTTTTCAACCGTTAGCTCATGTAGAAAAGTCAGACTAAGCTCAAGCAAATCTGGATTAAAAACCCACATCAAAGGTAACAGCCAAAATGCTCTATCAAGATGAAATATGCCTTTTGTCAGGGGAAAAATAACTTATTCATGGAAATTAGGCATTAGAAATGGATTAGAAATTATCTAGGAGAGCACACCACTGAACTTACTGATTCTAAACATGAACCATCCACCTTTCAAACTGTACCATTCCCTCTGCTAGTCCAAGACAAAACTTCAGGAACTGCAGTGTCACACACAGGTGGGGGGGGGGAATGACAGACTTTTCAACCTGAAGGTCCCAGGCCCCCTTGCAGCGTGTTGGACCCAAGCTGGGCTCCACTGAAATTAATGTTGTGGTTCCTCTCAGCTCCATTTGAGCAGCACCAGATCAACTATTGCAGCCATAAGCCCTTTCTGCTTCCACGTGCAGATAGATAACTGAAGTGCAGAGGAACAAACGCTTCATTCCAGGTGATGTGCAGCATCCACACAGAACTGGAAGAGCCTGATAGTGTTACATGTTACATGTTATTACCCTACTCCTCAACAACCAGGAGCTAAGGCTGAGCTGCTGCCAACAAGCCCATATTCAGCTCTGTTCAGAGCCCTACAACAGACACCAGCCTGGGAGCCTCCTGTGCAGAGCTGTCTCATCTCCCACACTACTTCTGCAAGGGGAATTTGCACACAGAGAGCAAGAGCCACTTCGTGCACTGCTTAGCATGGCGTGTCCTCCAGGCACACTTTGTCCTCTGAGTTATCTCCAGTGCTAATTCATTGCAGCATTCAAAGCATCGTGCCTCCAGCAGTCCCTCCCACAGGAAGCTGGCTGACTCATTTTTCCACACACCGTATTTTCCTCTCCACAAGAGCCAAATGCTTAGGTCAAGAATAAAACATAAGAAAAAAATAAAAAGGGAGGCTCGTGTTTAAGCACCTCCTAAAACGTGGGCACAACCCACAGGCACTCGTGAAGCTGTTTCTCTCATTCAGGCAATGAACCTGGAGATGTTACACCCAGAGAGTTGCCCCCATATGGCTCACAACTGCCCTTGCTTCTGTTCTGAACAGCTCTTCCTAATCCTGTAAATTGATTTGGTCCCAGCTAATGGTTTTTGGCCTCAGTCAAACAGTTGTCTGAGCACTTAATAAAAGACAAGATGAAGACCACCATTTTGCATTCATTCCCTAGAGCTCTCCACCAAAGCACTCAGGTGTTTGCCTTACAAACTGGTTCTCATGTATCAGCTAACCTTACAGGAAGGGATAAAAAGAACAATTACATTGCCAGGAAAACCCTGCCTCTCTACTCCATTTTCATGCTTTGCTTAATGATGCAGCAAAAGTTCACTATCCTTATTAAAAGGACTTTTCAAGGACACCTGGAAATAAAAAAGTAGTAGTACCTTAATATGTCCATCTCCAGCAGCACTTCCCGTCTTCCAGCCGTGAGAAACATGGGAAGCAACCGAAGTCAGCCAAGGCAAACATTTCACCTCCCAAAACAGGCAATCCAGCTTCAGCCTGAGGCAAGCTAAGTTTTGTAGAGGTTTCCACCAAGGAACTAAACATCTCCACTCCAACAACGCTTCACCTCAATGAGCAGGTTTCATCCCACCCCCCTAAAAAAAGCCCCAGGTGCTCCCCACTCTCCCTTAGGGCCAGCTGGGCCTCTGCCTCTCAGGTGCGAGGCATCAGAGCTGGTGGGCATTAACCCATTGCCACCCACAGCAGCCACTCCATGACTGGCACATGTTGAGAAGAAACAGCCCACATTCTTGGTTTATTTTATTTTACAACACAAGTAAACAGGAGTGAGGTCAAAGGACACGCCAGGCATTTCCCACTTGTCCTACAGAAGGGAAAGGAAATAAATCTGCAGCAAAGAATTCTCACTTTCTCATTTGGAAAATGAAGGCTCATATTTCTAAAATGTCTCAATCGTGAAAGTAGTGCAGAGCTTAGCATAAGCTGCCACTGCTGCCCTTTGTCTCACAGAATCCTCTCAGAATAGGTTTAATGCTACAGCCACGAGGCTTTTCCCATCAGTAATGTGTCCCGAGCCTGATGCTTATAAAAGAGTCATTCCAGTGCCTTTTCTCCATTAGTCAGTCTCCTGACTTTAACAATCCTTTGGATCTTCGATTTCCTTTTTTTTTCTTGACAAATCCATTTTGTGCAAAAATAATGCTCTTTTGTTTCCTCCTTTGTGCCCCTGCCCTGTTGTCATATAGGACCCCCCAACCCATCTAGGTCGCCTGTGCCAGCCTGTTTCCCACTGAAGGGAAGGCTCATCAGCCTGCATGGCTGTAACAAAGGAGGTCAGGCACTGTGTCACAACATCAAATCCTTCTGTCTGAGCAGATAGGGATTTATGGGATACTCTGAATTAAAGGAGAGAAGGAATAACCAGGAGGAGACCTGCACGCATGTAAAGAAATTTGCAGGTAGCTGAGTGTGAAGGGGTGTGGTACCAACGTACCAAATGTCAGATCCAAAGTAATTTGCCTGAATTGCACTGAAAAAGGTGCAGAGGGAGGGAGACCGGCTGGATCCTACTGAGGCTGCCTCACTTACCTTACCTAAATGAAACAGCAGTCAGGGGTCAGAGCGAGAACACAAAGGGTGGGCTGATAGGTGCTATGGCAGGTTGCAGAGGTGGTTCCTGAGCAGAAAAAGAGACCTGTAAATCTCACCTGCAAAAACTGAGCAGATACAGCCACTCTGGCTACTGTCTGCTTATAGATACTGGATATACAATAGGTGTGTACTGGATAGCACTTGTACGGTCTTAAAAATCCATTTTTTTTCCTAAAAGTATCCCGTGGGATCAGTGTTAATCGTCTCTCTTAGAGATTTACAACCAAAATATCTTGTAAGTGTTGCAGGTTCCTTGACTTCTCATTTTTCCACACACCTTCTCCCACGTTTCTCACACCGGGACCAAGTGGCTACATACCCTGTGTAGTTAAATCCCCCACACCTGGGCAGTAGCAGAGGGAGGGATGAGACAAGGAGAGGATGGTTTGTCCCCACCAGATGGTTTGGCTGGGATGGGGGCAGTGCCGGCCAGCACTGTCCATCTCCAATGTCCTGTGCTGCACTAGGGGGACGTGGGAAGAGGGTCTCTGCAAAAGCCTTAGCCAGGGCCACCCCCCCTCCTCCCTTCAACCATGGTGTTCCTAGGGCTGTTTCTCACACTTTTTACCTCAGTTGTCACTGTCAGACAGTGTTTTGTCCTTTCCTAAGTGCATTTTTCCAGAGGCAGTGGATGACAACCTCAGCCGTGCCCTGAGTGGGGCTGTGGTGGAACCAGCTGTGTCCATCTTGGGGCCGCCCCGGCCTCGCCTCAGAGGGTCCCTCAGCCCCACTGACAGTGCCTGGGCACCTGGACCCAATAAATTCCACCCCCTCTTGCCTCAGCAAAATGAGTATTTAATAATTGTCATTAAAATACTCACTCGCCACACACCCTTCACAGCTTTACTGATGACATCAGCCACAAAAAAATCTCACCCCAAAATGGAAGCGGCACCACCACAGCCCCGCCAAGGTGGGCAATATACACCCTCAGTACAGCTCCATCCTCGTCCCTCATCCTTTTAAACCACATAAAAAACCCTCACTAATAATCCAGCCCCTGGCAGTAGCCAGGCTGAGCTTTGCCTTTTACTCTTCCAGTCACTGTTCTAACTTCACATTCCTCTAATAGTAAGTGATTTCCTTTTCTTTAACTCACCCCACGAGCTTTTTAACCTTATTTTCTCCTCCATTTTGTTGAGGAGGGGGAGTGAGAGCAGCAGGGTGGGTTCTGGCCAGCCCACCACATTTTCCATTGTCTTCTCCACACCCAATGGAGGAGGTGTCTTGGCACAGGGAATCCCTCTGGGCACAGAATTCAGCAAATACAAGCTGAAGCCCTCAAAAGGTGATGAATGCAAGCACCACTATTACATAAGAACTTTCTTGGATAGATTAATGCTTTGAATAATAATTTAAAGTTGACCTGAATTAAAAACTTTGGTAAAAATCTCTCAAAGATTCCCAAACTGAGCAACCCTCGAGTGTGCAAAATATTGGTGGTGGCTTATGGTGCCAGCCTAACAAAATTTTTTTGAAATTATTATTCTAAAGCGAGATTTTTGTTGTTTCCTCCTTTCCTTGTGTTTCAGTAGCCAGATATATTTTCTTTCCAGAGAAGAGCTGGGAATCCAGGAACCTGCAGTCAGGGGAGGCAGCAATTAGTGGTTTGAAGTGTTAATAGGACCACAGTGGGAACGGGGAGTCCCTTGAACTCAGCTATTAGCAAATTAATAAAAGGAGTAACACGATCTCCTGAGTGTTATAAATTTAGCACTAATTAGGACTTCTCTTTCTTAGTTATTTTAGGCAAGAAAATCTTCAATATCCTTTGTTAAATCTGAATCATCTTGTTTGTAGAAGTAAATCATATGGAAACATTGGGTTTTTTACCCATCTACAGTCTATTAAACCCTTGCCATTCTCTCTTTCTTTCTGACATGACTTATAGCTGGATATTTTGTATACAGTTAGTTTAATTTATCAAATTTTCTCCCAAAAGAGGGTTTCCTTTGAATGAGAGTAGTCTACAGGCCAGTAATTTCTCACAGTCCCTCCCAAACATTTCAAAGATCCCCACTTCACAGGAGTGTAATTGCTCCAATTTATTTACATTTATTTATTTGTTTGTTTGTTTATATTCCAGATGTTAAACCTCACGGAGTTATTGTAACTGGCAAGCCATCTTTTTCTGCCAAAGATTTACACAGTTTTGTGTATTTTAGCACTTGGGAATTAATCACGAGAGAAACTTAATCAGGTTTGCAATGATAAAAAGCCTTTAATTAGAGCAGAAGCCAAAACGTCCTCCTGCTCTTCCTTTCTTCTTGCACTGCCCAAATCTCATTGAAACTTTGCCTGAAGTCCAGAAAACAAATCTCACAGTTGATGGAATATATCTAATTGTGAATTGATGTCTATGCTTTTGCAGATATGTTTCAAACCCTGCCTGGTGGCTGTGTTGGCTAATTTGCCCATATCCAGGAAATTAATTCTTTTTTAACTACAGAGCAAAGCTGTGATGTTGGGCAATACATGTCTGCCTTTCTGCAAAGAATATGACTTGTCTCTAGCAAAATCAATGCATCACCAAATGATTGGCATAACCACAAAAGATTTAGCTTTTAATGTTTAGGAAGCAGTGATTGGGGAAGAGAAAGCCCAACAGACTGGCTGAGGCAGAAGAAACTCACTTCCATTCAACAAAAACCATAGCTTATTTGAGCAATAAAGTGTAGATGGAAGGTTACATCTTAATTGATGTCACTAAGTAAAAGAGCATGTTAGAAGTAATCAGCAGTGAGCTCGTGGTTTAAAACACACATGGAACACAGGCACATGTACAGCACTGTGGAGAACTGAAGTAGAAGCCATATGAAAATACACCATAAAGCCTGAAAAACACTGGACACTGTCAAGGTGGCTTTCCATAAAATAATGCAAATTGATGTTAAAATCTCTGGTTTGTGATCAGTTAGAAAGGGTAGTTTGGCAGCAGTGTTAATAACCTCTGGAACAAATGGAGCATGAAAAGGGGGTTTTCATGACCAGAGCTCAGCTCAGAAGGCTTTGTCTCATGTCTGTGAAAAATCAAATCTTTGCAAAGGTGAGCAAGGCATCAACCATTTCCCTGTTTAGGAGAACTGGATGAAGACCTTTCCTCATTCTCTATGGAGGGAAACACATTTCTATTTATTTCTGTTTAACAGTTGGTCAGAGAGTGTTGTCTGCACTGACTAGGAGGCTAAAGAAAGTGTTAATTTTCCTATTCTATACTGAATGAGGTAGGATGTGAATGGTGTGTACTGAGGTAACACTGGAACATTCCATCTGCCATAGGGACCTAAGTACTAATGATAACTGAGTCCTTTCTTCCCTCCATGTGGGTTAGAACTGTGGAATAAGATGTGTGAGCGTGTAAGCTGAGCAGGATGTAGATAAATTTCAGATGATGATTTAATGGTGGTGAATACAAATCTTATAGTGCTGCACTCAGTCTGGTACTGGAGAGGACCTCTGAGGTCAATTCATTTCCCTTCTGTCATAGACAGCCCTCTAAAAGAAACTACGTGATAAAGTGATCCAGCCCCCTCACAAAATTAATTTTTTGCCACCATTTCTACTCCTGTAACAGTGCAGGAGGAAGAATCCTCCTGCAGCTCCTTGGAAATGTAGAAATCTTCCTATTCCCAGCCTTAATATACTCTTATTCAGTTTATTCACATAATTCTTTCCTGCCAAAATTGTGCTTCTGCTTAAATAGCGCTTCTCCCTTCTGTGTGCTCATCCGTGATGTATTTATAGGGAGTCCTCTCTCAGCATTCACTGCAGGAGATAAAACAAGCCATCCTTTTTTTAGTCTCCTTTCGTATAACAGACTTTCCACAATCTGAATCATCCTTGCAGCTCATCCCTTCACCTGCTGCAGTCTGAGCATGGGGAGCAGAACGAGCAGGAGCAGCTATCTGTTGTCTTACCGGGGATTTTTACAGTGCCATTAATAGTCCCTTGTTTCTCGCTGCTATTATTGTGCATTTACACTCTCTGGATGTAGAATTGTTCAAGCATATCAATTATGTTATACAGTGAACCATCAAATTCTGGTGTGTCATCTCCTCTGGTGCCATTTGTGCTCCTTGGGAGTGTGGTCAGCATCTTGCAGGCAAAATCCTTCAGTGCTTTTCATCTGGTGCTTTTTCATCCTTGATAGCTCCTGCAGAGTGTTTCAGCATGAAGATGTTTCAGCAGTCATTACAAAAGCAAGTGAATCATTCAAGAAAAGCACAATCCATCCATCTTCTTTAGTGTCACCAATTAATAGCTGCTCGGGATGCTTTGAAACCTATAGCTGCCTAAGGGAAGAAAAATAACCAAGCCCTTCCCATAGTGCTGTGCTATCATTATACTTTGAGTACCCTGCCCGTGCAAAGAACTTCATTCAATAAGTGAGGTGAGGGCAATATGCAAAGGGCTCTGATGTGAGGCTTTAAAGGAGGGTAAAAGACCATTTATGGCAACCCAGGATAAGAAGGGAACTAAAAAACAATTGGTAGTCAAGAATATTTCTTATTATTGGAAACCATTTCTCATTCCAGAGCCAGTGGTCAGAGCCTGGCTGATTTTGGTAGCCACACTTCTGTCTGCTGCTGCCCCTCCAAGCAAGCAGCGCTGGGGCAACCACACTTTCCTCCACTTGATGGAGCTGGAACAGCCTTTTACTTCATGCTTCTGATTTGGAATAGTTTGCTGCAGACTGTGCAAAATAAGGGACCATTTTTAAAGGGGGGCAGTGTTGCCTTTGTGGGCAGCTCAGGCTGGGTCTGTGTGCTCATTCCTCAAGTCACAGGGTGCTAGAGCAAAGCCATTGCACCCTTTGGTGGGGCTGCTCCTTGGGCGCTCTGTTGTGGAGTCAAATCCTGACCCACGTTTGCCAGACATAAGGATACATTCCCAAAGCTGCCCACAGCTGCTGACCCCCCTCCCTCCCATCTCACCTGCCTACCTGAGACACTGTGGCTGCTGATGGCTTTTGCCACTGGACACACACAGCTCTGTCTGTACCGGGTGGCACCTGTACAGGATGTCCAAGCAGGATGGCAATGCCACCTCTTGAGGGGAATCAATTCACTTCCAGCTAATGTGCCAGAGGTGGAGGTCTGTGCCTAAGTGTAATGGAGCCTGATGGAGGCTAATTAAATAGAAAACCATCCATTTGTGCTGTCTCATTAGGGATTTGTCATAAAAACCTTATGTTCTCTTACAAGCCTAAACAAGTGTGTTCCCCATGTAAAAATCAGCTGTAAAGCTGTCTGGAGGGTAGTTAACATGTCTAAGCTGTCATTTATAAGGGCTGTCTGCAGCCTGGATCCTGCAGGTGGGAATGGCCTTTCCAGTGTCCTCAAACCACCCTGCATAAGTGGGGCATCCCTCCCTCAAAATGGGAAAGAGGGACAAGCCAGTGATCCTGCACTGACAGTCGTGTGGAGCGGATGTTCCTCCATCTGGCCCTGACGGGAGCTGGGAATCAGAGACAAAGAGCACTTGTTATTCTAGAGCTGTGCCAAAGATGTTCAGAGGTCAAGAAAGTATAAATCTAATAGTAGTGTTTCCTGGGGGCTGTGGAGACTGGCTCCCCTCACCTTTGTAAGTGGCCTGGTCTCCTCCTCAATCCCAACTAGGCTACTATTTTTGAAGAGAACTGATTATCCTGTAGGACATGGGAATCATGGTGTTATTTTTAAAGTGGAAGGAAGTTCAGGGCTGTGTCCCCTTGGCTGCCCCGAGGGAAAAATCAGCATGGTGTCAATGGCAGCTCTCCTCAACGTCTGTCCAGGATGAGCTTTTCACTCACCCAAACTGTGCAGGATTCAGAGTTTCTGCCAAAACTGGGGCTTCTGCAGAAGTCACACGAGGGCAGGTCTCCTGTGCAGGAGGAGATAAGTGCTTTGGGTCTGTGGGACCACCCTTGGGGTAACGCCAGCCGGTGTCTCCTTGCAGGCGTCGGAGGTGGAGCGGCAGCTCTCCCTGCAGGTCCACACCCTCCGGGAGGACTTTCGGGAGAAGAACTCCTCCAGCAGCCAACACATCGTGCGGCTGGAGAGCCTCCAGGCCGAGGTGAGTCACCTGTGCTCGGCCCGATCCTGAAAAGGTGGCCAGGGCTGTTTTAACTTGCATAATGACCCTCCCTGAACTGAGTAAACAGAACCTGCTGTTGGAGCAAACAGAGGGATGGCAGCAGTGGGGCAAAGGACTGCCCCAGAGGGAATTTTTGCTGGAGCCCAGGGCTCACTGGGCTGGCTCAGGCCAGTTTCCAGTGCTACCTTGGCCACAGCATGCCTGGAAAATGAATGGATGAGAAGGATCTTCCGGGAGCTAAACCACGGCTGTTCTCCCACAGGGCTGCTGCCCAGTTCGGATTAAACTCTGGGGCACGGTGGGAAGGACTGCAAGGGGTTCTTTTATCCTGTTCCTCATGCTTGCAAAGAAAGCAGCAATCCTCTCCTGCCTCTCAGCCATGCACTTGGAAAAGCAAGGAGCCCCTGCCTGTTTTAACTTTGGTACTTTAGCAGGAATGATACAACTTTTCTTCCTCTTCCCTTCCCTGATGAGGTGTCACTGGGAACCATGTAGGCAGGAACTACACAGGTAGATGGCCAACTCTACTGCCCAACCAGTTTTTTCATTTAAAAGCTGTCTGGAAAAGCTTTCCCTAAAATCTCTCCATTTCTTCTTTTCTCCCACTCCCACCTGCTCCTTGCTGGTCCCTCGCCTTTTCTTCCCCTCCCCTTGGTGTGGAGCAGCAGGTCCTTGAAGTAAGTATGGAGGCTTGGAAGGGTTTGCCTGCGTGTGCATCGCTGTTACCATGCATGCCTGTCACTGTGCATGCCCACCTTGCCTCCTCACCTCCTTCCTGTTTTGCTTTCCAAATCCCTTTCTCCCTGTGTCCTTCCCATGGCCTGGGGCTCATGGCAGAGTGGTTCTTTTTCCTGTTATACAGCTACTCACACTGTGTTCTTTACTGGTTTGGCTGCCAAATACAAACTCTTGCTACAGTCTCCGTATTAAACCTCTTATTTTTCTTTCTCCAACCCCCTCAAATCATGATGGTGGTGGGCAGAGACATCTCAGAAGCCATTAGTCACCTAAGAGCAGTTTCCAGTACCTCCAGCAGCCTTTACCCTACAGAAATACCAAGTTCACACACTTGGCTAATATTCCTTTGTGCAGCCAAATCTTTCCAACAACCTGGAAAGCAGCAAAGAGACAAGGTCCTAAAAAGGCCAAGAAAGCAATGGGAATTTGCTGAATTTGTCTACGGTCCGTGGGTTGAAAGGAGGCCATAGGGAATATTTAGAGTTATACTGGGCTGGTGGATGGCTGGCATACCAGTCCCCAGAGATCCTGTGTGCACTAATCTGGGAAAAGGCTCCTTCTTCTTGGTTAAACAAGAAGTGACCTTGGCTAGTGCTGATTCATCCTGTGCACTGTTCCCAGCTAACTGAGTCACGGAGGGTTTGTTTGGCACACTGTCCCTCCGTCTGAAATCGCTGCCCTTGACAATTAAAAGAAATGAACCAATTTTAAAGGCAACTGATCACTGGGAGGCTAAAAATAAGTGTGGCACAGAAAGGAGTCTTCACAAGGAAAAAGACAGAAAAATCCCTGATGAGGACCTGATGAACACACAGCAATTAAACCATGAGCAGTGCTGTGGCACAGCCCTGTGGGGAGCAGGATCCCACAGGCTCACCCTGCATCCTGCTGGCTCACCCTGTGGTCTCCAGCACTCATAGAGGAGAAAATCCCACCATGCTCAGTCAGGGACAAGTAACTAGACTGGCCCAGTCTAGCAAATATTAAGGTAAAAGGGGTAGGCAGGGATGGTCTCTGCTTAATCCCTTTGGACATTTGTGCCTGCTCCCTGACATGCCAATGCCCACCCAGCCCCTTGGGAGCTGCCTTTGCAGCCTGAAGAAGGAGGAGTTTCCTTCCAGAGCCTTCCTAAGCTTTAAATCACACACACAGTTTCTCTCATACAGGTACAGGATACTTAGGTACATACTTCTGCTTTTTTTTTTTTTCATTTTTGCTGTTTCATTTCTCTCTCCGGAATGTGATTTTCCCTCCTCTCTGCTCCCTGCAAGGCGTGGGGTTCTGACACTGCCTCTCTTTCCTCTGCAGATCAAAATGCTGACGGACAGGAAGCGGGAGCTGGAGCATCGCCTCAGTGCCATGATGGAGGAGAACGACCTGCTCCAGGGAACCGTGGAGGAGCTGCAGGACCGAGTGCTCATCCTGGAGAGACAAAGCCATGACAAGGACCTGCAGGTGAGGAGGCAGCAGTGAGGCAGGGAAGGGATGGGGAAATGCAGTACAAGGTGTGTTTGGGGGTAAAATTGGCCAGGAAGATAATCAAGAACTGGGATCAAAACAACTCCTAAATCCATAGAATAAAATGGCTCATGGCAGCAGGTAAGGTCCCAGGTGTTCCCCATAGGAACAGATAACAGGAGCCCCAGTGACAGCAAAGAACAGCTTAGGAGGGAGATGTGAGCAAGGGAGTGGGACAGGGTGCTGTGGAAATGAGGTAAATATCAAAAGAAGTAGAGCATTTTGGTTGCAGTTCATTTTAGTTAATTTTTTAATAGTAGAATTGGCTCCAGAAAGGGCTTCTTTAGACCCTGCTGTCCCAGAGGGCAATCACTGGCCTCGAGGCTCTCACTGCTCAGACAGTTTCCCATGGTGTTCACAGCCATTGTGTCACCAAACATCACCCCCCAGAGAACCACCTGGCACCTCTGGGGCTTACAGCATCTTGGGAGAGAATAAGATTTTTCCATTTTGCTTCTGTGGGTTAACAACCCCTGGATCCCCAGGTCTGCGAATCAGCACCGAATAATTTTTTCTTTTTTTAACATGTGTTTGTGCATATAATTTTTAAAAACCTGTCTATATCACTTTCTTTTTGGATTCACTTCCTACTGTGTTGTTTTCAGCAAATTGTTTTACCTGAGTCCTAACTTCTTCACAATGTTTCTCATTTTAGTGCTGATTAACCTGCTATTTTTATCTTTCAGGATATTCTGGAGTCTAAACAATGTCTAATGACATTTGGAGATTATTAAGCTCCAATAAATAGCAATACCAGCCAAGAGTACTTTTCTCCTGGCTGGAAACCCTGCTTTGTGTCACTCATTTCTCCCTCTCAGCTCCTTCAGAAACCAAGAGATTCATCCAGTCCATATCACCTCCACTAATACTTTTTTTCCAATACCTTGATTTTCTTCACAAGCTGCACCAAAGCCAGATGGAGCTCCAGGAGGTGCGTCTGTCCTACCGGCAGCTGCAGGGGAAGGTAGAGGAGCTCAGTGAGGAGAGAAGCCTCCAAAACCTCAACACAACCAGTACGTCCCTCCTATCTGAGATAGAGCAGAGCATGGAGGCAGAGGAGCTGGAACAAGAACGAGAACAGGTATTTGCCCTCCAGCCCCTGGGAAAGCCCACAGGCCTCTGGGACCAGCCCCTGAGGGAAGGGGAGTTTAATGCATTTGATGTGGGTTTGGAGCTGAACCAAGGGCCAGAAAATTGGGAACGACACCCTTTTGACCATATGAAGCCAAACCTCTGCATCCATTTCAAAACCAACAGAGCGAGCTTGACAGATATTTGTGAGGTTCAGCAACCGTGTGCTTCACTTACCACGGAAGGAGGATTTCCATGGCCCTGATGTCCCGGGCTCTTGTCTCTTGTTTCAGCTGAGGCTGCAGCTCTGGGAGGCCTATTGCCAAGTGCGGTACCTCTGCTCCCACCTCAGAGGAAACGACAGCGCCGACTCCGCCGTCTCCACAGACTCCTCCATGGACGAGTCTTCAGAAACCTCATCAGCCAAAGACGTCCCAGCCGGGAGCCTTCGGGCAGCTCTCAGTGAGCTCAAAAGACTGATACAAAACGTGCTGGATGGGGCAGACTCCACGGTAAGTTGGTGCCACAGAGACACCTTGGCTTGTGCATGTTCCGGGCCCAGGTGACAGAGCTTGCTGCAGGTTCTGCTGGATCTTGAAGTCCCCAGTCTCCAAGAAAACCTCTGTGGCCCACGGAGATGGGCTGTCACAGTGCACAGCTCCATGTGTCTCAAATGGTCAGACAAGAGCCAAGCACGTGGGGTTTCAGCCCTGCAGTGGTCAGACCACCTAAAGTTTCAAGCTCATGCAATACGTTTCAAGCTTCATGCAACCGTCGTTGGCCTGGGAGTCATTCTGGAAAATTAATAAACATAGGCTTACTTTGAGATTTTCAGTAAGTTAGAGTTTCAGCATGGAAGTACTGCAGATTGCCTTATACATCACAGTTCAGTTATTTCCCTTAGGGTTTTCCTAACCCTACTTTATTAGCAATAGCATCACAAAAGCATCATAACCCCTGTGTGGGTAGGTTCTGTCCTTGCAAATTGTCACTGGGTACAAATGTCTCGGCAAGAGCTGCCAGACAGGTGAAAGGTTTTGCTGGCACAAGATGATGTCTGTGGGATATTGTCCCCAGACTGCTGAGCAGGAGGGAAGGACCACTCAGCATCCACAGGAGTGCAGAATTACAAGGAAACACCTCCCTTTTCACAGTGGCTCAAATCAGGCCTGTTCCCACTCCCCACAAGCTGGTTGCATTGCCAGGATGACATTTAAGATGTTACATTTGAGATGCCATGGTGAGGAACACAGTGCAGACCCTGCAGCTGCAGCCCTGCATGGCAGTACTCACCCTGCTTGTGTAAGGACCCATTACAGCTGCAAGAAGGCTGAGTATAGAGATGTAGTTGTATTTGTTAAATAAAATGTGGACAGTCCTGCGAAAGGTCCACAAACACAGAGACTGTACCCATGTTACCAAACAGCTCTCTGTACATTTGGTTTGTGTTACGCTCTGCATGCTCTTTGTATCGTGTGTAGAAGCACTGCCACTGGCTGAGCATGTTTCCGCTGTGGAGGTGTATGGGAAAAAACATGAAACTCTACCGAGGTCACATTCACATTTTCTTCTTCCTTGTTTAGTACCTCCATCCCAAACCAGTATCACATTAATGCAATTGCCTTTTCTAAAGTGAAATCTGAGCAAGAGATTTCTCTCCCGCTCTCAGAGCTCTCGACGGAGCGACGACGACACGTTAGAGGAACAGATCAGGAGAACAAGCGAGGATTCACGAGCCCTGAGGGAATTAATGGAGGGAGAACGGGGGAAACTGAGGCAGAGTTTGGAGGAGCTGCAGCGACTGCACAGCCAGGTTAGCAATTCCCACACTTTACATGTGGTCTTGTAACACCAGTGTTCATCCTCCAAGACATGCCTGCCATCGAAGAGATCAACATGATAAATGACCCAGGAGGATTTAGGCCAAAACCACTTATGGCTGGATGAGGGAGACCTTGTTAAACCCAGTGCAGAGGATTTATGCATTTAGAATGGGAGTTTTTGACAGGTTGTCTGGGGTCCATCCCAGGCATTGTCTCAAACAGCCAAACTTCCTTTAAACCTTTCTCCCAATCTGCTTTTCAGCCAATCTGTGTTACTTAAGTTCATCTCAGCAGAAGACCCCAAAGTACAAGTCTGCTTGATATGGGGTACTGGAAACCCAAAGGTTTCCAGTCTGACCTAGTCTGCTTGCACTAAGCCCTTGTGAAAGGCACGTACACCCACTGGATGGATATAACAGTGCTGCTCTGCTGTGCACAGAGCAGGGTTTGACCCCTTGCACAGCAGCATCACAAAACCCTCAGAAGTGCACACCCAGAGAATCCTAATCGTGGCCAGCTTGGCACCCCAGGGCCAACAGGGCAAAGGCAATCTCAACAGCAACAAATGATCCAGCCCTGAAACCAACTGCACACCAAGGCACAGAATCCCACTGCACCCACACTGAATGTAGCACTGCCCACGTCTGAGGTCCTGTGCCAAGAGCAGCAAAAGGAGAGAGGCACCCAAGGAGATGCTCTGCAAGCCCTGTCTCTGTGGGACAAGACTCCAAATGCTGGGGAGGATCCAGAGGCTGCAGCAGAAGCATCCTCTGGTGAAGGTGCTTGTGCAGCCCCAGCTGCACTGGAGCAGGGAATGGGATTAACGCTGGTCTTGGCAGTGGTGCTGTATTGCCCTTTTGATGTACCCCTTTGGAGAATAAATAGGAAAACATCCCTGTTCAGAAAGTCAGCCCAGCCTGGGGTCTGACAGCTTTGTGAAGGGCTGTGGGAGCTCCTACCATGGCACAGAAGAGAAAATAGTGAGAGCATCATTAAATACCCCAGCAGTGACAGCTGATGTGTGTGGGGGTGGGAATGGTCCTGCTGACAGAGCAGCTGGTCAGAGACAGAGTGGAGAAGGGGAGCAGCCCTGGAGCCCATCCTTCTCTGAGGACTGCTCCTCTCAGCCATGTGGCCACCACAAGAGACCGTGCTGGGGGTCCAAACTTCTGCCCCAGTGAGACACGAGCCCAGACACTTCTCTGGCTGTGCTGCCATGGTCCTGTGCATCACCCCCAGGTTCCCCTTGCCCTTAAACACACCTGAGGTGGAGGAGACAAGGGCTTGATCACTGCAACCTGGCTGTGCTGACCCAGACCTTTGGAGGCTCTTTCACACATTTTGAGTGACCACCTTCACACCACCCTGCGTGTCAGGATGCAGCACCTCACACATGAGGCCTTGACAGGACACCAGGAAGGAGCAGCACTTGGTTGTTTTTTGCTGTGACTGATCTTCCCAAACTCCCCAGCCAAGAACGACTAGAAGACCAGGCCTGGATTGGATGTCTGGAACCCTATCTCTGCTTTTAGGTGTCCCTGACTACCAAAGCTCTGAATATTTAGTGAACAAAGGGAAAACTGCAGTTCTGTTTTCTTCCCACGCCTCTATGTGATATGAAGAAAGATGGGGCATAGCTACAAATGCAGCAGACATCGCTCTTGGAGAAGCCCTCCAGCCTCGCACAGCAAGTACACATCTCCCACAGCTTTTGCCTCTAACCCATCCTTGCACTTGCTCCAGCTTAATAATTATTCTCACCTCCCACTGAAGAGGCAACATCATCTTCTGTTCAGGTGCTAAAGAAAATCGATGCACATGGAAATCTGGTCCAACCCGGGGGAGCAGTGCTCTGCTGCCTCCTCATCCCTCTGTGCTGTCACTGCTATTGATACAATCAAAGGGAAACTCCTTCTAAATGGCTTCTGGGACCTCATAGCACCACACACACATTCACTGCTCCTGCCTGAGAGCAAGGTGAGCTGGTGGAGATGGGAGTCACCCCTGCCTCTCTCTACACTGCAGAGTGGTTTCACCTCTTCTCCCTGTCCGTCTTCTCCCTCAGGGCATCCCATTCTTACCTGAAGCACAGATAAAACTAGTCAAAATGCCAAACCATTCCCCAAACGCTGTGTTTTGGGCCTCTTGATCCTCTGTCCGCTGGGATTTCTGCAGAAGTGCTCAGCACCTTTCACCACTGCTCTCTGTCCCAACCCTGAGTGCACCCCACGGGGGGGCTGTGGGAGGGCACGGCTCAGGAACAGCTCCCCAGTTCCCTGGCAGCCCTGGGACACCATGGGGAGTCTCTGCACACAGACAGGGTGTGTTCACACCCTCCTCCCCCCGGCCCAGCCACGCCCCGCTAACGCAGATCCTCCCACGCCCTGGATGTGATGAGCCCTTTTTGACTGTCTGCCCTCTATTTAAAGATTTCTTTGAAGATTCAAGCACTACTGAGCTGCATTTAGAGACAGGAGGTGGGTCAAACGCTGGAAGGGTTTTCAGGTGGTGGAGTAGCGTAACAGAGCATGTGTGTGCCCTAGACAAAGAAATTAAACGTGTATGAAATATTGCAAAGCTCTGCTAATGCGATCCTTGCATGATTTCACACCCTATTAACTCACTCTGCACAGGACCAAAACGATAGATCATTTCTCAGACTATTTAAGACTCCACACATATTTTAAAGTCTAATTAAAATTGTAAGATGTGCCAGTAACACCTTCCATGGCGTGAAAGGGAATTTTCACATCCTTTGTCTACAGCTTCGTTCTACAGGAGATGTAATGGCCCCTTCAAAAAATCTTATTTGCTGCTAAATTATGTTAGCAATAATTTAACCCTGGAAAGATCAGAATTACAACAGGCAGGCTCAGAGGATGCATTCACAAGACAAACTGCTTGGAGAGGGGCAATATTTTAGTGCCGATGCCACAGTGACAGCAAAGTCACAGATGAGTCCTGCTCTGCTTTCAGTGCTGTTTCTGCCTGGTACTGAGGCTGTCCTAGTGACCATCTTGCTCAGACCAGCACTGCCAGCATCCCAGGGAAAGCCAGCACGTTCCATGGGGTGTTGCAGCAGCACTAACAGCCCCCTCCCAGCAGACACAGCTTCTCCTACAAGCAGGGGAGCTCAGCCTCCAGCTTGGCCCTTGTGGGTTTTTTTCCACACACAAACACACTCGTGGTGAATTTGCCTGAGCAGCCCTGGGTTTCACACCCTCCCTCTGCCCACAGGTCACGCTGCTGAGCGTGGAGATGACGACGCTGAAGGAGGAACGGGACCGGCTGCGAGGAGCTGCCGAAGACAAGGAGACGAGTGAGCGGCTCCTGCAGGCCATCAGGGACCGGGACGAGGCCATTGCCAAGTACGTGGCACAAACAGCCAAGGCCAGGCTGGGTCAGCAGTTATGGAGGGCCTTGGCAGGAGGTGCCTCTGGGGTGGATTTCTCCTACCCTCTGCAAATCTGTTACAGTGTGATGGAGTGAGGCTCAGCTTCACTGGAGTTGGGAAGTGCTGCCAGGAGCTTGGGAACAGGGCTGGAGATGAGAACTTCTAGAGCTGCCCCATGGCAGGATTGGGGGCATTAAGGAGGATACTGTGAACTATGTTTTTGCCATTCCTAGTGCTGGTATGAGTCACTGCAAGGAGGAGAGGGCTTCAGGGAACCAAATGGTCTGCCCTATTTGTCATATTTGAATTCTTTTGCTCTTCCAGACACACCCTGCTTTCCTGCCCATCCCCATTACAGCCCTGCTTGGGCTTCTTCCCTAAACCATTTCATTTCTCTGGTCACTCGCTCTCCTTTCCTGTTCCAGGGTCTTTTTTGCATCTCCAGTCCTGTAATTCTCTGTTTCTCCTTTAGGGATTCTCCCACTGGTTTGGCTCTTTATTTTCCCCATCCTCCTTGCAGACCTGTGCAGTTCTGCTCCCCTGTACCCTATGCCCCCCTTCCCCAGCTCTGTCCTCGGGCCTGCCAAAATGCCCTGAGCACTCTTTGCCCCAAGGAGAAACATTCCCACCCCTGTGCTCCAGCTAGAAAGGATATATATGTGGTAATCTCTTTAATAAGCAGATGGACCAGGACACCACAAGTCCATCTTCTTAGGGAAACATCTAATACTCAAGCCCCGGGCAAGAGGAGAAGCACAGGAGCATTGCAGCTCCGAAGGTGCAGGAGTTGAATCAGCCTGCACCACCCCTTCACCTTTTTTGAAGCGACCTGGCCGTCCGTGCTGCTCTGGCCCGGGTAGCTGGCTACCCAATTCCCATCGCCATCTTCTGTAACACCTCCATCTGTTGGCAAGGATCAGGAGCATCCCAGCTGCCTGCCAGGCGCAGGGAGAGGTGGTTCTGACATTTCCAGTGCGTGTGGGTTGCTGGTTGTGCCGTGGCTATGGCAACACGCTGCCATCAATCCCCTGGTGATATCCAGCCAGCAAGGGGAGCTCCGCAGCACAAGGCTGGCTGAGGTGCCCAAATCACAGCCGGGAGGGGAAGGGCACAGTTTCTCCAGTCCACTAATGACCCTGCTGGGACAAAGCACCGATAATTACGGCTGACTGTCCTGCAGCACAGGAGCCCCGGGAACGGGACAAGAGGAGTGTGCCGGTGGGGGGAGTGGAGGGTGATTAATGAGCAGAAAGTGGCAGCAAGTGAAAGCAGACAAGAGCAACTTGTTGCTGGAAGTAAAAACATCCCTCCCAGACCGAGTGGGCCGTTCCAGGCACTGAACCTCCTGGGAGGCTCGTGATATGCTTCCCACCTCACACCTCAAGGGTTAAGTCGCTTTTGTTGAACCCATCCCCCGAAAAATCCCTGACTCTGAACAGAAATAAAATCACTGCCCGAGGCAGACATCTGGTGTGGAAAATTTCTGCTTGAAGCTGAAGTTTGGCAACATGGGAAGCAATAGGAAAACAGGATCCTATAATAGGAAGTGTTAAGCAACCAGCACCTGGAATATAAACACAAATTCTCAAATTGCTCTTCTGCAGGGGAGCACAAGGGAGCTATTAGGAGGGGAGGAATTAGCTACAGTTAATAAGATGCAATTATTTCCCTCGAAAATGTTTGCAAGGAAAGATGGTCCCCAGCAAGTCATGTTACAGCTTCCCATCACACAGCAGTTAATTGAAAACTTAAGCTTTGTGCTCACCTGTTGTGCTCCCAGCATGGTGAGCAGCACTTCCCAGCTTGGGCAGCTTACTCCATCCTGCAGGATAATTCCTTTCCACTAGTCAGGAGCAGCTGGAACATCTCAGCCACTCAGGGCCCTTTGGGCAACCTTGTCCATGGTGTCACAGGCCCAGTGGCCATCACATGCCTGGAAAGAAATGCAGCAGTGGTGTTCCCAAGGGCTGGCACAACCCCACTGAAACTGGGATCTCTCCTTAAAGCATGACATTTAATTCAAACAATTTAACAGTTTGTCATTCTTTAAAAGCATATGCTGTGCTAAGCTCTCTTCTTTCATTTCTTCCTTCCTTCAGTCCAAGTCCCAAGTAAAAGCAGAGTTGTGCTCTTTAAAGGTTTTGTCTGTTTGATATTGCAATTTATTGATCAAGTGATCAGACACAGATCATTTGATTTTTAGCACATACTATTTTTGTCTATGCATTAGTAAACAGGAAAAAAAGGAAAAAATATTTATATAAAGATTCTACCTCGTTTCAGATCTCTACCTTTAATGGCAGATCATTCACATTACCCAGGCACAATATTATCTTACACAGCATGCATCTGATTTTCTTTTTGTATTCTTCATAGTGTGCTTACCAGAAATCTGCTGGTTTTATAGTAATGATGTCACCAGCTTTGTCCCACTCTTCAAATTGATTGTCCAGAATCAAATGGAGATGAACAGTTTAGGATGTGAGGACTTGCCAGTGAAAGAAACTGTTGACTTCTCCTCGAGGATATGTTTAACTCTTGCTTTAAAAAAAAAAAGAAAAAAGAGAAGTCATATGCCCCAATTTCTGTCCTCCCCACAGGAAGAATGCAGTGGAGGTGGAGCTGAGCAAGTGCAAGATCGACATGATGTCCCTCAACAGCCAGCTGCTGGATGCCATCCAGCAGAAGGTGAACCTCTCGCAGCAGCTGGAGGCCTGGCAGGTGAGCAGCCTTGGCCCCACGGGGCAGGGTCTGGGTGGCACGTGGGCCCAGAGGCACCTTTGGGTGACTGTCCCCCCTCCCTGTGGGTTTGCTGCGTTCTCAGCCCGTAGGTTGGGGGGTTTGGTTTGGGCTCTGCTGGAGCCGGTGGTGCAGTGGGACTCAGGGGGGTGAGCTGCCTGCCCTGCTCCAAGGGCAGCTGAGAGCTGTTCATGGTGCAGGAACACTCATTGCAACTGGAGAAACACACTGTGTCTCGTGGCTGCGAGCAGAATGGGTAAGGTGCACGTTGCAGAGTAACCTGCTGTGCCCCTGGAGGGGAGGGCTCCGTGCAGGAGGTGTCCCCAGGCAGGTACAGCCTTGGGGACGTGTGGGCACAGCGTGTCCCTGCATTTCCACAAAGGACCAGGAAGGTGGGAGAGTGGGAGACAGAGGGGTTGTGATGGCTGTTGCTGCACTGTTTTCATCAACTCAGAAGATCCATCAAGAAGGAGAAGCTAAAATCCCAGCTCTCCACCAAGGTAAAAAACCCAAACCCATGGCAGTCCCACAGCTGCCCTGGAGATGCTCTGCTTGGGGTCAGTGGGGAAAACCCTCATCAAGCCCTTGAGAGCAGGCAAAAGCGGTCTCCTCCCAGAACCAGCACCGAGAGAGGGATACTTTAACACCAAATAAAGCAGAATCAAGAGGTCTGTGCCATTCAGAGTGATTTGTTGCAGACCACGCAAGGCCCCAACTCTACTAAAAACCAGCCTGACCAGTAGAAACCTTTCCCGTACAACCTCGCTCCTGTCTCAACTCCACTGTGTTTTCGTTTCTCTCTCTTTTTTTTTTTTCTTCTTTTCTTTTCTTTCTCCTGCTTACAGTTTGCTTCCTCAGGGCTTTTTACTATCTGGCTCCTTTGGTTTCTGATCTAGTGGCCTTTCTCAGTTCCTGTACCAACAGCTTTAGTCGTACACCCCTCCTGCCTTTGAGGTGAGCTCCCCACACCCTCGCCAACACCCGCCATCCCCTTGCCTGCTCCATCTGCTGCCACCATCACCCACATCCTTCTCTGCCCTCACCATCATCTGGCAAGAGGGGCCAGTGGGGGGTCTGCATTACCCACAATATTCTGCACACACCCCTCCCACCCCAGCACCAGGCCAGGGCACGAGGGGTAGAACCCCCTTATCCCCACGGTGAGGCTTTACCAGGTCACCATGGGGAGAGCCAGGCTGAGGGGCACATATTATTAACCCTCTGTATCCACATATCTAGGATCTGGAAAACTTCCTGAAGTAGAGACTGGCATAGGAGCTGTCTAGATCCATGTTCTGCTTCAGTTTGGATGGGTGGTATCTGAGAGCTATTTAGTACACTCAGTATTTAGTTCTAGAGTAAACCCAGCTTAGGGTTTAACAACAGCAGCAATACAACAACCCCAGAGCTGCTCCCACCAGCTCTGAGATGAAGCTCAGGCCCACTAGCACAGCAGTGAGTTGTCTCTAACTTACTGACCTAAAGCATTATTACACAGCAGCAAAATAGTTTCCAACCACCTTATGTCCCCAGAACAGGAGCTCAGCCACAGAGGCACAAAACAAGTCAGGTGATTTATGTATTTTGGGGACTATTTTGCAAGGGTGAATGTTCCTGATAAAACAGAATAAGAGTCTCTGCTTTAGCTGGGCATAAGTAAAAGCTTTAATCTGATAGCATTTTGTTCTTGCACCCTTCTAGTCTGCATTTTACCAAGGACTCTCAACAAGATTACTGTGTTCTGTAAGCACGTAATCATACAGGCTATAAAATAGGGCACAAGCAAAAAACCTCCACAGCCAAGTGCTGTTGTCTCTGATTCACACATCTGACAGACAGGGGCCCAAATGCAGTGCACTCTCAATAGTGCACACTGTATTTTTATATATATATATAAAATATTCTATGTGTATATATGTATATAAAAAATATATAAATCATACTCACCCCTTGTTGTGTGGTTGATCAAGGACACAGATCTGCCATGCAGGAGCCTGGGTACCTACTTCATTTACTAGAAGAGGTGCCTTCAAAATCCCAGTGCCATACATTTTCATGTGGCAGCTTCAGCTCTGGAAACCTGTTCCATCTTAATACTGATGTTTACCTTAACCTCTTCAACTCTCCCTCTGCCTTTCCTCTCTCCAGCCCTGCTCTTAAAAGACCCAAAGCTTCCCCAGTCTGTGTAGCTCTGCACCCTCCTGCTCCCCCAGGGAAAGTCCCCATAATAAATTCAGGTCCAGGTCATGGCTACTGGTCCTTTTCCCTGCAGAAAATGCTGCAACAAGAGATTAAACATCGCTCAAGTTTCCACTCCCACTTGGCTGATTTGATTCCACATACAGAGCACCTGGGTCACCTGCTGGGCAATGGCAGCACCTTCCCTTCTGTCCTGGTGCTTCCCTGACGGGCTGCCCTGCATGAGGTGCCAAATGAACAGCAATTCACCACTACAGCCCATCCAGAGAATCCTTGTTCTCACCAGATAGTGCCCTCAGTCTTAATCAGGGACCAAGCTGCTGGAGAACATTTGATTCCTCCTGTAGAGCTCGTTTGTGGACACACATTTTCACTAAGCTGCAGTTTAAACATGCAGAAGTAATGGATTTGAAGGTTTAAAGTCTGTAGAATAGGTAGCCAGGTTTTCAAGGAACACGGCAGCACACCGGTACTGGCAACAGAACTGGCTAATTATTTTGTGTAGAGCAATTCCACAGTGCAGCAAACATGGACAAAACCAGAGAATTTCTGGTGCATCTCCAAAGCCTCGGTTCATGCCGAGCTGTCAGTCAGATTGCTTCCACTGCTCTGCTCTGGGGGAAGGAGCAGGTTTAAGGGATGAGCTCAGTTCTCTTTGGAAAGTCTGGTGCAAAGCTCACATGGGGTCTGGTGGGCCCACACCTTCCCCAGCCCCTCAGCACCTTCCCCGAAGAAGCCCCACTAACGTGGCAGTGCAGGCAGCTCTGCCACACCTGCCTGCTGCCCATGGTGCACACACAGGTCTGCTCAGCACAGACGTCCTTCCTTCTTCTGACATCTGCTTTCAGCTGCATTTGTTCTTTTTATTTATATCTTCCCCCCCAGGGGGACATCCACAAGCTGCAGACAGGGGAGGAACATAGTTCAGGGGTGTCACAGAGTCCCAAGCAGGTGCAGTGCTCCTGGGCAAGAGCACCTGAGCAACTCATCCCTCAGAACTGTGGGATTTCTCTTCCTCACTCACTGAAAAGCCTCACGGCAGCAAGCACAGCTGAGCCTGCTGTCGGGTGGGGGCTTAGCCCTGTCCCCACTCCTGTCATCCCTGCTCCATCCCATCACTGCACGTTTCATCCCATTTCAGCCGCGTCCCGGCGCGAGCTCCCGTGGAGCATCAGCTGCCACTAACACCCCTCTCCTCTCCCTCTGCTGCAGGATGACATGCACAGGGTCATTGACCAGCAGCTGATGGACAAACACCCGAAGGAATGGAGCCAGCTTGCTTATTCCTTCTCCAGTGGCTCCGGCGCCAAGCGGAGTGCCAGACCCTCCCCCGCGTTCAGGCCGGAGCAGCAGGGGGACGAGCCCGTCGGGGCCGAAGGAAACCGTCTCTTTTCCTTTTTCAAGAAAAATTGATTTGAAAAAGAGAAAACTCTCCAACAGTTCCTGCTTCAAGATGGGGAGTGGGGCAGCTGCCCAGCTTGCTGATGGACCCAAGTCTGATCCACTGAGTAAAAAAAGAAGGGGGCAAAGGAGTTAACCCTTGAGACTCTGCACTATTTACACCGCACCTGGTCTGAACCAAATGTTTACATGAATTGGAGATTTGCAAATTGACAATGCGATACTAATAGAAAGAAACTTTTCTTATTCTGTAAGTGAAGTGATAAACTTCAGGGTATATTTTAGGCGCTTGGGCACAGTCCAGTTTCTGCTGTGAAGAATACTCTGATTGTCTTAAAAGCATTCTCATGCTGGAGAAGGAAATAAGCAGCCCCAAGACAGAGCAGTGCAGGGGACTGAGAACTGCTGTCACAGTGAGCACAGGGGGAAGAAGAGGCTGAATGTAAGAGAGGAGAGGGGAGTCATTTATATCACCCTCCAGTCCTGGCAGCTGTGACATCCTTCATCCATTCCACCAAGACTGGAGTCACTCTGGCCCCAGCATTGCCATGTTTTGACAAATGTAGCTTTCTCCGTGGTGGAAGTTGAGCCCTCACTGCAGATCCTGCCTGGGCACCTGCAGCTCCGCATGGCTGTTCACCCTCACTGGGAATCCAGGCTCCTCACAGCTCAGGGCAGGGGGCAGATTGCTGGTGTCACTGTCTGCTCCAGCTCCCTCCTGTTACAGAGGTAAGAGTTGCAGTCTGCAGCTACACAGAATGTTAAGGATTTCTCCCCAAGAGACTGACCATCTACAACAGATTACAGACTGCATTAAAGTTGTGGATGTTCGGTCCTGGGCAGCTGCTGTCCCTCTGATGGCCAAAGGTAGTTGAGGAGCTTCAGCAAGTCACACACCTCTCCCCAAAGCCATGCACACCTCCCAAACAGAAGAAACCTGTCATTTTAACTGGATAGGCCCCCAAAAGCCCAACTAATAATTCACTGAAAGCCTACCCATAATGATGTCAGTCGGTCTTTGACACTGGGTTGGCACTCAGTCCTCAGAAAGCACACTGGCATCTGCCTTCACTGAGGCCAAAGGCCATCAGGGTGTCTACAAAACTCTGGAAAGCCTGCAGGTTACCCTGCCCTATGCAGTAACATTGGCTGGGGCCTGGCAGAAAGGAGGAGTACTCATTTCTGCCTGCAAATGAGTTACTTCTCAGCCCTTTGGCAAGCAGGGAGCCAAACCTCCTATTGATCAAAGACGATCAGAGCCTGCTTTGCACGAGTTGATCAGCATGAAGCAACATGATTTTTCTGGTGTATGCACACAGCAGTGCTGGAAATCCTGCAATACTCAAGTGGGGACCTTCCCTCTGCACTGGATGGGCACCTTACAGCTCTTCTCTTTAACACAGTCTACCATCATAAGCCAGTGAGGAATGCCAGGCTCAGTTCAGAGATGTTCTGCTGCTGTCATGCAGTTTTCACACATTCTTGCAGCTCATGATACCCACAGGCCCTAAGTTGTCTCCCTGCTGCTTTAAGGAGGCCACCACCTACACTGTCCCACAGGAAACAGAGCTGGGTACACCTTCAGCTCTGCCCTGCTCAGCAACTTTGGTGCTAAAACACCATCCTACAGGGAGCTGCTCTCTCTGCTCACTATTTACAGGAACAAGCTTTCTGCTAGAATTAGGTATCAAATACCTTCTTCTAAGCAGCAGGTAAGAGGCTGGTGGCTTGGGTTTTATTATTATTCAAGTTACCTATATGGGATGGAACATCCATAATACCTCAGTACAAATATCCTTTCTGCCTACAAAGATTTGAGCATTCCCATATTTCCTTGTTAGCACGAAACTACCGCACTGATATTAAATCATCTTGCACTAAGACAGCTCCATATTACAACAAGCAGAGTACTCTGAGGTTGAAAACCGTGGTAAAGAGCTGAGTGGTAAGACCCATTTACTTGAAAGCAATGACACCTGGATTGCAGAGCCTGCTCCAGGAAATACTTGGGCAAAGCCCCACCAATACAGCTTGATGCTTATGGGGAATAGGAATCTGAAGTCTCACAGGCAGGGAAGGAAACTGAATCTTGGCCTCTCCTTTCTAGGCAATGCTCAACTGTTGAGTATCTGCTTGTATCCACTTGTGCAAGTGAGGGAAAGGGATGTAGCACAGTGCCGAGTGCTCTCAGGATGGTGAGTCCTCATCTTCCCGTCTTACCTGTACTGTGACTCTCCATAGGACAAAGACATGAGGCACACGCTCAGCATCTCCTGCTGCCAGGACTGTTACACCCATATGCATTAACATAACCTTTGATACCTGCAAAAGGAGGGTTCATGGATGCCAGCAATACCTGTGAACAGTCACACCCTCAAAAGGATGTTCTGCTTACCGTGGGAGAGCCACGTGAACATCTCGGTCCTCACGGACCTTTTTTCTGCCGTCAGCTGTCATTCCCAGACCGCACCAGCTCTCTTCAAGCCACATGCCCAGCAGCTGTGTGGGACTCTACCCTGTGAGGATGGATGGATGGATGGATGGATGGATGCAATCCTAAGGCAAGGGCCTTAAGTTATCCCATGAAGATGCAGCAATGAGAGGACGAAAGGTGCCTTCTGTACATGTTTGCTGAGGAAAGCGACTCATTCAGCTGCAGGGGTAGGCACAGCACATCTCTTCATTTCAGGAGAATCCTTAATCCCATTGCAGTTCTATGTACTGAATAAGAGTGATGGAAGAGATTGCAAGAGGAAAGTCAGCATGTTCCAAGGTGCCAGTTGGGTATGGTTTCTTCAAACTACCCCTTAACCCTAAAGACTTAGTTGCACTACTAAACCCAGAAATACCAGAGAACTGGGTGTAATGAACTGGACAACACACCAAAGGAGACCTCCTTGTGCTGAGCTGCTACTCCACAGGAACAGAAACTGCCTTAACATAGCAGCTAGATATTGTCCTTCTGTCTTCAAAAACCTCACCCGTGCAGTCCTTCACACCCATTTGTCACACTGTGTTTTAACAAGGTCCCGGCTACTTCACTTTGCACTGTCATTAAAACACTCACCTCCATCCTGTCACAGCCAGGAGCCCAGAGTCAGCCTTGCAGTGCTGGTTAGAAGACACTTCACTTGTGGTACTTGATGCTCCCAGGACACACGTGGCATGAAGGAAACATCGGCTCCAGTGGATGAGATGGAGGAAGCACATTAATCCGGCAGGTACTCAGGATCCCAAAGGAGATTTAAGGAGTGGGATCAGCAGCTCTAAACACAACCCTCAGCCCTGCTTTTGAGATAATGGTAAATAAAGTAGTAGTGCTGCACAGTCACTCTTCAAATATTGCACAGAGAAGAGATGCCTGCTGAGATTAAGGTTACAAAGGACTTTCCCACAGTTCAGTAACAGGTGACTGTTTGGGTAAATGTTTGTAATGCTGGCCTGAGGGAAAAGGGATCAGCCTCCCCTTCGCAAACTCTGTAAGGGAAGCAACTGCAAACAAGGACCGAGTGTAACTGAAAGGCAAGTCACTAGCACTTTATCTTATCCCAAACTTAGATCAGCAGCTTGCCATCGAGGTGAACAGCAGGCCAGCTAATGCCAACGGAATAATTTTGCACAGAGAAGCAGGAAGGGAGGCTGCAGGCAGGGCCGATGCACTTGTCCTACTTAGGATGGTAAATTCCAGGTTTGCCTCTCCATCAGGCAAACTCTCTACTCCCCACTCGGCTATAAAAAGCAAGATTGTTTGAACCAAAAAGCCAAGAAAGGAAGTGTCTGGGTGCTGCAGCAATGATTCCCTTGGATTGAGAGGGGAAAAGCACACAGCAGGGATAAGCAGAAAGAATGTATCTATAGATATGTACATATACCACAGTGCTGTAATTTTTGTATGTAGCAGTAATGTAAATAAATGTATGGTTTTTATAAGATACATATTATAAAAATCTATAAAGGCATATTTTTAGTAAAACCAATGCTCTACTTCTTTTGTAAATAGTTCTCTTCAGAATAAAACAGATCATTTATAAGATACCGTCTCAGCTCTCACTGCTTATTGTGCTTAGCTGCAAAACAAGCTCCTTTTTTGAACTGTCATTTAACACCCAACAGCATTTTTAGTGCTGCATCATCCCAAGAAATTCAGCCATGTAAAGCACCTGTGTGTTCAGAAGAGAACAGGCCAGGAGAAAAAAACCCAAAAAACATTTGAAGCATCTGATCTACCAGAGGAGCTGGTAAATCTTCCCACCCTCCAGCCACTCGTGTTGTTTACTGGCTGTTATATGGAGGCAGATTCAAAGTGTAAAGAGTTTAGACACCACACACAGACAGTGACACACCTCCAGCCTGCACCAGCCACAGTTCAGACCGTCCACACGTGCTCAGGATTCCCCTCTCCCTAGTCCTACTAGAACGGTGCAGAGGGAGAAGAGGCACCTCCCCACAGCAGGGTCCCATCACACCTCCCCACAGCAGGTTCCCATCACACCCCCCCAGGAGCACGGCCTTGCCCTGGGCAGCTGCTCGTGCATGGAGGGCAGCAGGGCAAGGGGATGCTGAGGGCAGCAAGCACAGCCACGGCTGCAGAGTTCCTGCACAGATTAATTAAACACACATTCATTTCCTGGGAAAGTGAGGAGAGACTCCAGATGCTTTTTAATCACCTCAGGGGCTGACCCCTGCTGCCTTGGAGGAGCTTTCAAAGCTCGCTCAAGGCTCGTTGTTGAACAGAAAGACAAAAGATTACAGCACAATCACGAGCGTCACGCAGAAATAAGTTACCACTTCCAGCTTACTCTTCATTCACATTTAAAACTAAAATAGCAACTGGACACTTGAAAGCATTAACTGTGGTTTTGTCAATATGCCCTCCCAGGAAAAAAACAATACAGCAGCAGAGCTCACCCCTGGCTTGCCACCCTCCACCTCCAGGTGCTGGACAGCAGAGGAAACAGAGCCTCAAAAAAAAAAAGATTTGGCAGCTTGTAACCTTTATTTTTAGTTTTTTAAAATTATTTAAAAAGCATAATTAGAAACTTTCATTACAGAAATAATCCTAGCAAACCAGTTAGACATTCCATTGCTCAACATTTAGGAAACTTCACATCAGCACCACTAGAGACACAGTCCCCACCCCTTCCAAGTGAATAGTTGTGGCAAGAGCAGAGGTAACTGCTCCTCTACAGCCAGCTCTGGGGAAAAAAAAAAAAATTCCCACTTTAAGCCAGGAAGATGGAAACCTGGATTGGTAGAGTTCAAACTATGGCCACCAAGACCTGGACTCAAAGAGGACCAACTTTTCCATATAAGAGAACACTCCAGGCTTGGGTGCACCATTTCCTCATTTTATTGCATCATTTCCAGTAAATTCAGACATTTTCTTTACTTCTGCCTCTATGAAGTTACTCCCTCCTAGATCTGCACACACACTACCACAAGAGTCCCAAAGTTAACACAGCTGGGCCCTTTAATCTGCAAGGGGTAACTGTCACAGGACAGCTCCATTCCCACGGGAAGGCTCCAGGGATGCCCAGCTGCTCCTGGCACACACCACATTCAACATCAGAGAGCAGACGAGGATGGACTGGTGGGAATTCAGCCGCCACTTTCCACAGCCACTCAAGTCTTACAATTATCAGAGCTCACTCCAGCAGTATCATCCCAGCTCACTCTTATTCTTGGGTTACCAATGCAAGATATGTGAAGAAAAGAGATGGGTGAAGGCAGCTGGATACATATTCCCAGCACCTGAACTGATTAAAAAAACCACGTGTTGCACATTCATTGTTTGCATTTTGTAAAAAGTCTTTAAAGTGATTGACTGTGACGTGATTGTATCATTGGGGCTTTTACCACAACCCGAAAAATCTAAAAAAAATGCAGGCAAAATAAGTGACTAAAATTTAGCCTCTCCTGTGGGAAGAGGGAGGAAGGGAGAGAAGTGGGCTGACTCCAAGCTCAGGGACATCAGTGATTCACATCCTACCAAACTAAGGCCAGCAATTCCATAGGGCCACTCACTGAGACTCTGAGTATGCCCACCTTCAAGGCCTTAAAGGAAGTCACACCCTCCATGCCTTTTAGTCATTTTAAGGAAAAATTATTTTTTAATATTATTTAGGCAATTATTCAGGTGCTGAGCATGTCCTTTCAGCCCAGACATTTGATATTTTAGTTACACACACAGACACTCTCCACCTTTAACTACATCTATTCAGGCTGAGGAACTGAGCCCTTGTTTTCCCGGAAAGGCCAACAAAGGCCAGGAAAACATTGAGCACAGTGAGCCCAGTTTGTTTCCAAGGGTGATCCTCCACCACCACATAACCCAAGCAAGCAAGCTTTCCATTTCTTTGCATTAAACAGCAGTCCTCCTTCCTACCAGAAGAATCCTGGGAATGATCCTGCAGCAGCTTTCATATTCAGACATCAACCCAGAACAGCTGGATTTATTTTCATGCCTTTCTCTCTCTCAAAAAACAAAAGCTTTGCCACCAAAATTCACATTCAAGTTCAGATTGCCTATTTGTGGACAGGGCAACGAGGAGAAGTTTGGGTTTTTTGGCAGAATCACACGGATTTTGTTCTTCTCAAAAGAAATGGACCCTCACTTAGGACACTGGCAGAACCAGAAGCAGAGGTCAAAGGAGTTAAACTTTGCTTTAAAAAAAAAAAACAAAACAGAAAAAAGAAAAGTTTTATCCAAATAAATCCCACTTCTGCAGGTCAGTTTGTTTTCCAGTATCTTGATACAAACTACAGAAGAGCACAGGTACAGCTGGGCTGCAGCACGAGGATCCAGCCACAAATCTGGACCATGGCAAACTGAAATTCAAGGCCCCAGCAGCAGCACCAGCTGCCAGCCCAGGAGCTGGTGACGTGAAACCCCAGGCTCCAGCAGTGCCACCTGCAATCCTGGTACCTAGAAAAACACAGCCTGAGCCCCAGCAAAAGCCTGGGACTCCAGGAGAAGCCAGAGGCCCCAGGGGCACCAGTTGCCAGCCTGGAGCCCGACAGAAATGCAGCCAGAGGCCCCGGGAAGCAGTCGCTGCCAGCCTGGGGCCACCTCGAGTTAAGAACTTGGTACTATTTCTTTAAAAAGATGAATTCTGCAGTCCATGATTGGTTGACATTAAGAAGGCAGAAGCCAAAGCGACAACAGGGAGGCGAGGCTGGTTAAAGCAATATACATTATATACAAACTCTTGGGTTAATTAGTCCACTTGGTAGGCAACGTCCTTCTTGTCTACAAGGCGCACTGGAATGAGCAGGGGAGGAGAGGGGGGCAAGATTCCATCCGATACCTTCTTGGCACTGAAGTGGTAAGGTGCCAGCGCCTCTTGATAGAAAACATGGAGAAAAAAATAATCTTTAAATAACGGCACAAAACTGAGAAAGTCCTCCCAAAGCCTGCCCCAGTGGAATTGCCCGAGTCTAGCTGGAGGGGCTGATCTGTCTGAGAGCAGAGTCTCTGCAGCAGGGAAGGGGCATTAACAGCACCTCTTCTTCCTTTTACTGTTCTTCGTTAGCTTCACCACATCGTTCTGTTGCTGCTGTTGCTGCTTTGCTAAGTTTTCTTTCTTTGCTCGCAGGACAAGCTCTGTAATGCAATTAAACATCTGCAAGAGAAACAAGCGCCGTCAGAGCACCCCAAGACTCGGGCTGGCTCCTGGGGGGTGCTGCTCTTTTGAAGCAACTCCACTGTTCTAGGTATTTCAATAATGCTTCAGAGATCCTCCCCAACCCACTGCAGGCCAAGAGGAAATCCAGTACGTTCCCAACCGACTCCCAAGCTAAATCAATAGCACCTCTATCCCCTTTTCCAAACCAGTAAATAAGAACAGGTCAGTTTGGCAGCTGAGGCCACGAGTGAACACTGGGCAGTCCTACCTCCTACACGCATTCTCCCTCATGACAAGTCTTTCCTGAGCCCATGCCTAATATGTGAGCACTGCAAAGCTACTGAAAACAGCAGCGTGGGCTCCTTCATTTCGCTTCCCCAACTCTTCCAAGCACAGCTGGGTGTGTCTCTTTTTGACATTTTACCTACTCACTTGCAACTCACACAAAGCACTTTATCCTTCCTCCTCAATGGGAAGAATGTAATTTTAAGTTTTTCCCCACACCACTATCCCCAAACAGTCATATCTACACCCCTCTGAACATTATATTACCTCTTCCACATTAATATTTTCTTTGGCGCTGGTCTCAAACAATTGGATCTCCATCTGCCCAGCAAATTTATAGGCATCTTCTGTTTCTACCACTTTTCGCTCTGGGTCATCGTTCTTATTCCCCACTGAAAAAGGAAAGGAAAGAAAAGAAAAGTCAGTTTGGCACTTGGACAGGTGACCCCAGTAAACAGGATGATGTAGCTGTCATTATTTACCTAGTATCCGGCAGACATCGTCACAATTTTGATTAATTTCATGTAACCACCGCTTTACATTCACAAAAGATTCTGCACTTGTTACGTCGTAGACAACAATGACCCCGTGTGTTCCTCTGTAATACCTGTGGAGCAGGAAAGGACAATAAATGTTAACTCAAGCTGGGTATCACCTTCTCAGCTCTTTCACTGAGCCTCCACAAGATTCCTAACAAATCCACAAGTTGCAGCAATCAAGTGCCTCCATTTTCTTTCCATGGAGACTCATATAATTCTTTTATAACAGCTCGATCACATGCTATTCCTCTAAACCTACAGACCTTCCTGCTCATTCAGTCTGTACAAGCAGGTTTCAAAGTCCAAAGACTGGTAATAACTTCCTTGTTCAGGTTGTCAAGAACTTCAAATGTTAATATTGTCTTCCAGCTCCATGACCAAAGGCAGTGAACCCCTGGCATGTCCTCAGGACTGGCTGGGATGTGAACCCTGGCGTTGTACAAGCCCCATCAAGTTTTTGCAGTAATTTTGTTATCTGTGAAAGATCACTTACAGACTAAAATTTCAGCAGATCTCCAAATAAACTCAACCCTCAGTCACAGCTCTCTTGAGCTCACAAAAATTTCTGTCTTGTTGAGCGACTGTGTTCTGATCACACCTTCCTACTCAACAGATCGACTCCATATGTGCGTTCACTGCGCTCTGCTACCTTTAGCCATTAAAAATAAGCTTCATTTCAGTTTATTCCCATTAATCTTGGGCAACCAGCACCTTTAAAAGATGATGAGCAATTCTGATACGCAAGAAAAATATCTGAATTCAAGTTCCAGCATCATCACCTGCACGAACCTACCAAAGGCAGGCAGTGGGTGCACCAGGAAAATGCTGTATAAAAAAAAAGCAAGCTCCACCTTATCAGTTTTCAGTCACATTCACAAGGCTACCAGGTTATGTTCCCTACTGCAAATTAGGCACCCCAAAAAAATGTTATTAAAACAGTTGACAGTGAAGTCTTCACTAGCATCCACTTTTTATGTTATATGTAGCTTCATTCTTTTTCTTTCCTCCTCTCCTATTTCTTATGTACATTAAAATTTTTAATAAATTCAAGAACTCAGCATACAATATTGAGGATTTTCCCTTAAATGTTGACAGTATTCCTAGTCCTTGCTCTCTTACCACAGGTAGCACTCTCCCTTCCACTGCACTTCAGGGATCTCCACCGTGACCGTTCTGCTCCTCTTTGATAATTTATTCCAACTCAGCGAACACACCTTTGAACCTCAAAGCCTTTGAATCCAACCCAAACACACCTTTCAGAAGATCTCAAAGCTTCAGCTCACTTTGCTACTGATGCACTTGTGAACAAGTCACTGTCTCTTCCCACCTCCAGCCTCATCATCCTTCTACAACAGAAGCCACCTTTGTAGATCATCAGACAGACTTCCAGAGAGGCACATACCACTCACAGTCACACACCTTCCTCTCCTGATCTCAGCATCCCTGGGTGTCAGCACTCCTCCATGACATGATACCTGCTCTACAGAAGTAGAACAGTCTGCTCCTACTGCTCATCTGGGCACTTGCAGCAGACAGTCAAATACTTCTCCCACACCATGTTTTATCAGTAATTTATGCTGTACATTCACTTTACTTGGCAAGAACTGACTCAGGTAAGAATTACTTATTCCTGTCCCATAAGAGATCCTGCACTTTCAAATGTTCTATTCCATTCACAGTCAGTTCCTTTCACAGCTTCAAAACTTGCTACAGCACTGCATTTGTGCTTTACTTTGTTACAAGCCCTACTTTAATTCAGAGCTTAGCTCCTTTAGAGGAAAAAGTATTCCATGGCTTGAATCCACATGTTGCAAAAACCAACCCATCCTCTCCTGACTCACTGCACACTGCTTTTGATGAATGCTGTTCTGTGAGCAGCAGAAAGGGACCAACACACTGGATTTCTCCACAGCTGAACAATAAACTAATTATCTCCAAACTCTCCCATATCACCTAACAGCCTTTTAATTCAGCAGCCCTCGGGCTGACCTACCCCTTCCTCCCTAACTGGGAGCATCACACTTGCAAAGACAACACCGAGCCTTTGGAGAAGCGCGGTGGTTCAGCTGCACCTCCACAGAGCTGCTTCGCTCTGCCGTGCGCACCACCCAGCCTGGCGATCCTGTCATCCAAACCAGAGGACCCCACGGAGCATCCTGCTGCTCCCACCTTGCCCACGCACCTAGATTTTCTTCTGAGCAAAGCACACGATGTCGGGGAGCAGAAAACATGCAGCCAGCACGTACAGATCCCACTCCTGACACGTCGTCAGCACACTCTGTTTTCGCTCCGGGGACGAGGACCGTGGGCTGGACCCGGCAGCAGAGACCACCACGGCAACCGAAACTCTGCAGGAGCTGGGAGCTCCAGACACAAAGCACTAACACTGCCAGCCAGTTTATCAGAAATATCTTCCTTTGTGCAAGACAGCAACCCCTGACTCCTGCTGAGTGCCTACCAGCACACGCTGCTTCTATTTTTGGAAAGGAAAATTGTCTGGCACATCGTTCTAGAAAGGTTACCAACCCCTCATCTGCACTAAAATGTCATTTTTCTCCATTGGCTGTCATTACCAACAGCAATAAGTCTGAGAAAGAAGACCATGCCTACCTGTTATTCTCTAACTCTGAAGCCCCATTACACACATTTTCTCTCAAAAAGCTGGTCATGCTGTTTTCTATCAGTTGTTGCACTGCTGTGTCCTAGATAACACTGTAAACTTAACAAGCACAGCAAAGATTCTCCAACCCCCAATACAGGACAGTAGAAAACAAAATCTAATTTGTCCTACCCCATACTTCAACTTCCAGCATGATGCAGTGCAGAACTGCTTTTATAACAAGTTGTGGGCTTTGGCGAGTAGAGAACAGATGGGGCTTTTGGCATTCAGGGAGGAGTAGGTGTAAATTTTGTGCTTTTGGCAACCAAGAGGTAGTTGAGGCTTTGACACAAGGGAAAGAATGTCTTATTTCCTTCCCATCCACATTTTAGGGAAGATGGATACCACAGAAATGAGAGCGGAAGAGAAATGAAGTTCTCAATCTCAGCCCCCCACTGAAGGACTGACTGATGCTGGCTGTCCTCTGCATGGGGGGCACGCTCTGCCATGTACCCTGCAAACCTCCCAAACCACACCTGCTACTGCTCCTGCTGATAAACACCTTAGTGAAATACAGAAAAAAAACCATTATAGACCAGTCAGTCGTGTTTAGAGTGTCCCTGAAAGTATATCCTGTTGAGGTGAGAAACAAATAAACTTGACCTGTATAAACCCCAGGATGCTTTGGTTGGAAGAGTTCCCGAGATCTGAAGGCTTTACACTTGGCTTTAGTGCAGAAAAGGCTTAAGAATGACAGCATTTAAGTTGAAAAAAACCACCTACGTTGCTTATTCTACCATCAGAATTAAATTTAAAGCTTAAAGACATAAGCTTACTGCCTTTGACACATTACCTAGTAATGCTGCAGACTTGGCACAGAGGATCTTCAGAGGTGGTTACCAAACTCACCGTGTCCTTCAGCCACCATCATCCTCCCCTCCACTCTGAACACGGCCTTACTAAGCAGGAGGGAACATCTGCCATTTACCAGGGACTCCCTACTGCAAGATACCAATGAGAAGATTCTCATATTCCTCCTAGTAAATGCTTCCCAATATTAACATCTGGGTTTTTATCAATCAGTTCTGTGAAGCACAGCAGTAGCTAAGTCAGATTTAAAAGAACACAGTGTTATTGACAACATCATTCAGTAGGGCCCATGTGTTCATTTTGCCAGGAAAACATGTCACTGCCAAGTGTGAAGGATAGGCCACTGGTTTAATCCAACTTCTTTGTTAACATTTCACTACTTTGCAGCCCACATTTCCTTGCTCTTTGTTCATGTAGAATTCTAAGAATTTCCAAAGACTTCTAATAATCTGGTTTCATCCTCATCTTTCTTTCAGGTTCCTGGAAGCCCATCTGTTGTCACAGGTCAAACAGACCAGTCTTTTAACAGTCATATCTGGTTTACATGACGCAGCAATTCTACCATCTAAAAAAGTTTATCCCTCTCTTGAACGTGCCATGCCAAGGGACACCAAGGCAGAAGGTCCCTCTGCTATCACTGTTCATCCTGAACTGGCATCTGACAACTATCATGTAAAGCTTAAATCCCTAAACCCACAATCCTGAATCAGGACAAAGCAGTCCTGTCTACAAGAGGAAATCAAGTACAGGGACTGATTGTTCATGCATCTTAAGTGTTCCTGCTAATACAGCTGTGTCCTGGCATGCTAAATCTCTGGTGAATTTAAATTTAATTTGGATGACATTTCATGCCAACCAAATTCACACAGCTTGGCCTCTCCTCCCACAAGGCACCAGCTATCCCAGTGTTTCCATATTTAACAGACAATAAAACCAGCTGCCTTTATACTTCCCAGTATGAAATTCTGATCTAGTTTAGTTTTCTTGAGCTTCTGCAGAATACTCCGGATCAACATGATTTCTGTTCCTTAACAGTTTTATTCCATTTTACAGCTTCTGTAACTGTAGTCAAGTAAAATCAAACTAATACAACCTTTTAATGCTTCCCAATTTTCCACTATTAACTTCCTACCACCTCTACCATTTTGCAGTTCCAAGTCCAAACAGCAGTACTTCCAACCTATTACTGTAATTACCAGATGGGCTCTAATTTCAGGCTTGCTTGCCAGCCTTGGCTCAACATCAATCTGAACTCTGCCTTTCACTGTAAAAGGGACTTCCTGGCCTACTGTAATACTGCAGGAACACCTTTTATATCCTTACCCTCAGTGTAAACCTCAATCTAGTCAAAGACTAGACAGACTACTACATTCTGTTGACAGGGCACTCACACTCCACCCATGATTTGACAGCCAAACCCCTTTGCAAGTACTAGCAAGGTACCTCGATTTGTCACTTAATTTGGGATGGGTAAATCAGTCATAGTATTACTTTGCCAATAAACAGAAGAAAAAAAAAAAAAGGCAGAACCATTTCTAAAATCCAAATCTTATCTCCTGGTTTTACAGGTGATATGATTAGAAATGCTGGACAAGCTTGCCAACCTAGCAGCAAGAAGAGCCCTTGTGTCCATGTAATCAGCATTCCCAAAGTGTTTTCCTCACCACTTTAAATGCACTCAGGCACATGAACTTCTTTACTTAAAACTGCACAAAATTCAAATCTTTCTCCCCAGACTGTAACTACTTCAGCAGAGATAAGGCAGGAAAACTGGGACTTTCACTGGCCCCAGAATAAAACATACCTCACTTGGGTACAAAGCTATGCAAAAGGAGTAGTAGCAGAGTTCCAACAGGTCATGGCACAAACACCCTCAAACCATTTCAGCTTATCTATTTTAAATGTTAATCAAAAAAAAAAAAAGTTACATAAAACACTACACCAAGTCCGATCTGCAGCTATCCCTGCTCACAAAAGGAATCCTCCTTTCCTGGTGTTCCCTGTTCAGGGCTGGATACCATGGCTTTCTAAACTAGCTGGCATCAGCCCCACGACCCAGCGCTCATTAACGCAGCTCCGAGTCGCATCAGGGAATCTGCAAACAGGAAGGCCATTTGCTGACTCAGCAGTAATTGGGGCACTCTGACTCGCCTGTCACAGCTGATGGGGCCGCAGCACCGCTCTGCTGCCTCCCCCTCACCACTTCCTCCCCAGAGCTGCCTGCAGCGCTGAAACAAGAAGTGATGTCACACACAGGAACCCTACAAGAGGCAACTGAGTTTTTTCAAGCCAAGCACTTAAGAAACAATAGGAGCAGCCCAGTAATATCCGTGCGGGAGCGCAGAGGAAAGGGGCGGCGCACACATCAGCTTCGATTTTGCCATTTCTAGCTGTGCAGACGTAACACACATGCAACCAATCTCATTATTTTCAAGTCTGAGTAAATTAACCAATTCATCAGAGATCCTCCTCTAAAACAGGAGCCAAAGGAGAAGTGAGTCATGAAAGACCAAGTGAAACATCTCGGTCTTTTAAGAATTACTATTTTCGGTTAATACCCAAGAAAACAAAAGTTCCATTTCCAAGTGTTCTTCTCCCTCTCCACGCAGTGCAACAGTGAGCGGTCCCACCTTTACTGCCATCAGTTTACACACACATTTTATTCTTAGTTCCCACCGCTGCAGCTCTGGGTGTGGTTTCTTCGGGAACCGGAAAAGCTCTGCACACACTGTTCAGAAGGACAATGAGCTTGAATCTGAACTCCAACCAAGGAAAAGGTTAATATCATGTGGGCGTCCGCTTCAGCAGAGCTCCACACAAAGATAGCTGCTAAAATGCTTTTGTCCTAAAGGAAAAACTAAGTATCAGAAATCCTATTCTTCGATCTCCAAGCTGTTCATTAGTTATATGACGCTGACAGAGGGTTTGCACTCTGTGCTTCTGCAGTGCACTTAATCAGAGGACATCTTGGACAGGCTACAGAGACAAGTTTTCTGCTATATGCAATGAAATTTCTCTGGTTCTACCATTTGGAAACTACCAGCAGAGGAATAAGACAAAGCCACCATGAGAAATGCACAGAAGAGTGAGAAAATCTGAAATCCTCGTCCCAAACCCAGGCCACAAGGTATCACCACCACAATCAGTTCTGAAACAGCTGGGAGAGGTCCCACTGTACAGACAACAAAGCCATGGTTACCTCATCAACTGCAACATCCAAACACCTCAACCCTAACGCTGAACTACGAGACCTGCACCCAGAGCTGCACATCACAAAGCCCAGCGATACTCACGTTGATGTGATAGTCCGGAAGCGCTCCTGGCCCGCTGTGTCCCAGATCTGGAGTTTCACCTTCTCTCCATTGATCTCAACTGTCCGGATTTTAAAATCCACTCCAATGGTGGTGATGTAGCTGCCTGGAGGGAAAGTGTGGGTAAGTGAGAACCCAAGTCTTGTTTATTTTGGATGTCCCAAAGCACGCTTCTGAGCACTGCTTGGCAGCAGCTCTCACACTGGACAGCAGAACAAGGTTCCCCATATCTGCTTACTGTTTAAAATGCCCTAAGTCATGCTGGCCTGCGGATTTTTATCTGCAGAAAACAGCTTTTTTTTCCTAGCCATAAAGTCACTTCTTCCAAACCACCCTTAAAATTTAAAGGTCAGGGCTACAAAACAAAATTATTCTTCTACCGCATCGGTGATCAAGAGTAAGCACCCAAATATCTCAAGAAACAGTAACTAGGAGAGTATTTCACTTGTGAAAATTTTGAGACAAAGCTCTCCTTTAAATGCTTGTGCAAACACTTATTTTGAATACACTCTGTTCTAAGAGTTTCCTCCCAATAAACTGGTTATATGACAAATGTAAGTGGTTTACCACAACATTCAATCAAACTCCAAATGGCTAATGGGATGTCTGCAGAGAGTACAGCATAAGCTCAAACACCGAAGCTATTTCTGGAACCATGTCAGTATTTAAATACTGTGGGACTTTCAGTTGCAAGTGAAGACCAGACAGGATGGCCTGTACAGGCTTATACCAAGAGATGCAAAGTTAGAAAAATGATGTATTCCTAGTACAGCTATCAGTGGGCAAATGCAGAACAACTCCTTGCCAAACCAGCAGCACTGGAGCAAACCTGGAGCATTTCACTTATTGAAGTAAACAAGCCACTCACCTGAGAAGGTATTATCTGCAAAACGCAACAGCAAACTGCTCTTGCCCACACCTATGACAAACAAACACAGCAAGATCTTTGAATACATCATCTTGGGTGTCAGGTAACCCAAAATAACAGTGTTTTGCCCATCCATTGCATTTTTAACTGTAACTCGGGTATTTTCTCAGCAGATCGTTTGGTACCATCCAACCTTGACTGTTCATCTCAGCACTCTCCTCGGAGATTTGACCAAGCACAATCAACCCAAGACTCAAGATGCTTCTGGTAGCAGTGTTGGGGGGGAGGGGTGTCCCTCCTCCCTCCAGCCCTCAGCAAAACCCCAAAAAGTACCTTCTGCACTATGGTCAGTTCAAGAGGTCAGAGAAGAGTAATAACTAAAAGCAAGTTTACAACCAGTAGGCTTAAATCTGCTAAGGAAAGAGCCAAAAATGGGCATGTCCTGCTAATTAACAAGGGCTCAGGAACTACTCTATTGAATTCCACTGCCCACCTTCCATTCTCTGTGCCCTGGTGGAATTTGGACTGCTCTGACAATAACCAGACCAGGGCTTGGTACTGTAAAGCTTATCATGGCCACAGTTTAACGGAAGCCTAAACCTAACAGAGGAATTGGGAATCACTGTCCTGTACTGCCATCCAAAACAGGCCTGTTCCACACCTAACACACCTTTCTGAAGCTGCCAAAATGTTCCACGAAACATTCCTCTAAGTGCTTGGAGTAGCACTTCATCCAGGTTTTCCATAAAACGTTGTTTGCACCCTGATCACACCCTCTTGCAGGGACGCATTTTTCACAGTGCTTCAGACAAGGGCTGTAAGAAACTCGTTCCTGCACAGCCAGCCAGGGGAATCTGGGTATCCGAATGCCTCCACCTTGTTATCTCTGCATAACATCTCTGCTGTTAATGACCTTTCCTCCCCAAAATAAATCTGCTATGGCATGAGTAGGAAATTCAACTTCACCAGGGTAATTATCTGTTAAGTCTCCTCGGGTAGAAGTTATTCAAGGTAATTATTATGATGATGTATAACTTGAAAGTTCTTCTTAATAGAAGACCTATGCAAAGACTGTGCAGAACTCCAGTGGTTCTCAGCTGCTGGTGTGTGATGATAGCTACCAACAAAAAACAAAAGCCAACCTAAAAATCTGCAAAAATTCCAGTGAGCCAGGCCTCACTGGCAAAGAGTTGGAATCACCAGCCATCTGGAGAAGCCATGCTCACTTCTCAAGATTACCAATCTAAGAAGGAAGGGAAAGGAGGGAAGAAAGCTTCTAAAAATACAGTTAGAGTGCACACAGTCAATACCTCTGAGCTCAACAAAGGGAGCAGAGCAGTTCCTGAACTTTAACAGACGACTTGTTATTTAACAGAAGCTAAACTTCTGCAAAGTACCAGTCAGCTAAGAAAAAAGAATAAAATGAAAGAAAAGAAAATTAAATAAAAAATAAAATAACATAAAATGTTTCAGCAAGTGCTATGCTTCTTGGCCTTGGCCTCCAGCTCAATAAAAAGCAAGTAGAGATGCCAGAACCTCCAGACCTGTCTGACCACACCACCTTCTCCAAAGTCAGCTGGCCCTGGGCAACGCTGCAGAGCTGCACATGACACTGCTCTGTCACACTGCCCTGCACTGCACAGCCTGCTCTGCACAGCCTGCACTGCTCCCAGCACGCTGGCAGCTCCCAGGGAGGAGAAACCTCCCGATCTCAGGAAGTTCTCCACGCTCCCGATGACAACGATCTCACTAAACAAACACTGCCTCTGACCCACACTGTTCACACAGAGAGAAACCACACTCTTGGTGACCCCCCACTTCCCACACAGAGCTATTTGAAGATCTGAAGACAAGGCTCGCAGAGCCTCAGCCTGTTGGAGACAGCACAATGAAACAAACAAACAAACAGAAAGGCCCACTGCCCGCACAGTCAAAATTAAAAGCGAATTTCTGTGCCAGGCGGGGTTTCTAAGAGCCACATTTTACTGAATGGCAGAGCGAATTAAAGAAGCAGATGCAAAGCACAGATCATCTGTATTATTTTTAAATATCTGGCACAGCTGAGATCACCAGCAGCTTTCCAGGATGACCTGTTCTAAAAACACACAAACCTACTACCCTCTTGATAGATTTGCATACAGGGGAAAGCAGATGAGCCAGATTCATCCTATCCAGTGTCAGTCCACTTCCTATTGCAGGGAATACATGCCAATAAACAAGGCAAGCAAACTGTTTTGTGAAAGCAGGGACAAAGCCTTCCTGTTGGTGTTAGCAATAACAAAAACAAAGAAAAATCAATACTCAAACTACACAGTGAGATTTAATTACCAACAGAGAACCACAGGCAGCCCGACAATTCTCACAACACTCCTTTCCTTTCACTGGATACACTGTAGGGACTTTGCTCAAGAAGACTCAGCTAAGAAATTTAATTGTTTAAAATGAGGAGAAGTCCTCCTCAGAGTTCTCACCATCCTGTTTATCTTGCCTGAACAGTTTTGAGGCTCATCAGCAAGCAGCAGAGGCACTGCTTTACTCAGAACGCAGCATTTGGTTGTAATAATCCACAGGCTCCCAAAACTGCCTGGGGTTTGAGCTGTTCTGAAGCTGTTGATCTTTCTCCCTCCTTAGATCCCTCCATGCAGACACAGTTTAGCGTAGAATAAACACTTTTAAATACAGCTAAAGCTTCTGAGGGTGACAAATGGTAGGACAGAGCAACTTTACACTTTCACCCAAGAGCTGAGCCTCGCTGCATGCCGGGACCTGCCGCCCCAGGACCACACCTCTGCTAAAGAGCAGGGTGGATGCAATCTTCCCCAGTTTATGGAAATTAAACTGTGAGCTGCTGGAGTGTTACCAACACCGAACTGGACTCGAAGGCAGGAATCTTCCCAGTCCCAGTTCTTATGTACCCAGACTAAAGCACCAGACATGGGCTGAGTTCTCAGCCTTCCAGAGGTTTCTGAAGCTGCTGCAGAAGAATTTACGGGTCTGTTCTGAAGAAACTCACACCACCCCTTTATTTTCTGTTTATAGATGTTTGCATCCTATACTATAAACAGAAATACACAAAGCTACCAGCTCTTCAAGGATTTATTCAAAGAGAGTGATGAACTCTAGAACTGAGACTTCAGGCTGAAGCACAGAAAGAGTCTTAGGGAATAATTAAGATAATAATGACTATTAAAACGTAGTAGTTGCCACACTGGAAACAATGGTCCCTAGGGCAGCCAGCCCTTCCCATCGATCTTTAAACCGCCTGTCAGAAGGAGAAGGGAATTCCCTCCTCATCCCAGCAACAGATTAGTGGGCGCCGTCAAAACACGCGCTCGCCAGGGTTGATGCCGGCAGCACTGCCGGTGCTGTCCTGACTTCTACGTGCCCAATCTGCCTTTTCCTCGAACGCAGCCAAGCTATTTACCATAACATCCCGCGGCAGCCCGTTCCGCAGGTTCACCAGACCAAACCCCGCGAACGCCCGAGCGGGCGCGCCCCCCCATTCACACACAGCGCGGGGGGTCCCGGCACAGCCCAGCAACCGGGGGCGCCCCGGGAGCAGCAGCAGCAGCAGGAGGAGAAGGAGGAGGCCGGCCCTCCCCGCCTCCCCGCGCCGCCGCCCTCAGGCCCCTCACGGCCCGAAGGGGCGGACACCCGCCAGCGGCCTACCCGCGCCCCCGGGGCCGCGCCAGCCGCGCCTCACCGCTGTCGCCGATGATGAGCAGCTTGAAGAGGTGGTCGTAGTCCCGGGCCATGGCCGCGGGCGGGGGCGGGTGCGGGGGCTCGGGGGCTCGGGGCGGCGGCGGCTCCGGCCGGAGCCACTTCCCGGACAAACAGCCGGAACTGACAGCGGCGCCGCCGCGCGTGCGCCAGGCCTCCGACGGGAGGGGGAACCTGCCGGCCGCGCCCGCCGCGCCTGCGCCGGCCCTGCCCCCGCCCCGCCGCGCGCCGCGCCTGCGTGGGGAGACGGCCGCGCCTCGCGCGGGGCCGCGCCTGCGCCGTGGGGAGGGCGAGGTGGGGTGAGGGAGCTGGAACGTCTGGGCGGGGCGGGCGGGGTCGTGAGGGGAGCTGGGAGGGACCCGCCGGGGACCCCCCCGCCCCGAGACCCGGGAGGGGACCCGTGAGGGGACCGTGAGGGACCCGCCGCTCCGGAACCCGTGAGGGGACCGTGAGGGACCCGCCGCTCCGGGACCCGTGAGGCGACCCGTGAGGGACCCGCCGCCCCGAGACCCCTGAGGGGACCCATGAGGCGACCCGTGAGGGGAACCGTGAGGGACCCGTGAGGGGAACCGTGAGGGACCCGCCGCCCCGGGACCCGCAGGGGACCCGTGTCCTGCTTCCCCTCCACGGTCTCCTCCACGGGCAGCTTGTTTTCCCCGCCGAGCGATCACTCAGCGTGCCCCCCGCAGCTCCCCTGTGAGCTCGTGTGAGGGAGGACAAGGCAGAAGGGGAGGCTGCCCCCAGGGAAGCGCTCGAGGCGTGAGGGAGCCCCAGCACTGTCAGCTCCTGACGAGGCACAGGAGCAGAGCGCAAAGGGCAGGAGTGTGTTTGGCAGCTTTAACAAGAAGGTTGTGCACCAAAGCAGCGATTTGTGCAGCTGCGGGAACAGTTCCCATTCAAGCCCAGCCTGCAGGTGAGGAGTCCCACAGTAGAGTGACACGAAGTGGCCGAGTGTGTGTCACAGGCCTGGCGAGTCAGGCCAGTCTGGAATTAAATTCCTGGGGTTTTTAATCCACAAAAGTGCCTCTGTGTGGCTCAGGGTGGGCCTCACATGTATCAGCTGTGCCTGCACCATCCACAGCCCAAATCCACCGTTCAAAGAGCACTCTCAGAGTTGTTTAACACACAGACAGCCTGAATAATATTACTAATAGTTGCACAGACACTGACTACGCAAACTCTGCAAGACCATGGTCACTTTTTATGCAGTAACCACTTCTAGGTGAAGATGTGGCAAAGAAAAGTGCTGTTTTTCCTCTGATTAAATTTTTCTACAAAAGTATTCATACTCGTACTTCAACTCTAAAGATCAAACAATGCAGTTTTGATGTAGAATATGTAAATTACTTAGGACTTCCCAGTTGCTACGATTTTTCAATACATTTGTAAAAACACAGCAACAAAAGCATGTGTTAGGTTTATTTGTCCAGTTTGTATGCAATTCATCTGTAAACAAATCAACCCAGAATGGCTCAAATAGCATGTCTGGGTTAAAGATTTTTTTTTTTTTTTAAGCACATAAAATTGCATCTTCTAAATATTTCTGATCAACGGTATGTCTGTGGTTTTAATTATAAACCTTCCTTAATCTCAACCTTCAAAAAACGTATTCTAGCTTTCAAAGCTCACCCCTGTTAAGGCCCCCCACATCCTGGAATCCACTGAGGATGCCACGTAGCTGCAGGGAGATCCCTTGAATCCAGCTTGCAAACCACCAGCTCAAACCCAAAATGCCAGGGACTCCTATTACCTTTACTTTTAAGCTCATTAAACCTCATCACATGAAAAGTGTGATGATACCTAACAAAACGGACAGTAAGAACTGTGACTTATCCAAAAAAAAAAAATCAAAATATTTGAATATTTTATGCTTTTACATTTGTCTCTCTCCCATTGTAATTTTCGGCACCCCTGTTAAGTTTAAACCTCTCTCATAAATTATTTTTTGATCTTCTTGAAATACACACAGTTCAGCTGTCACTCAGAGACAGTTTGCTTGACAGTTCAAAGATGTTATTACAGTCAGTCTTAGGCAAAAATCATCTTTTACTGACAACTGGTATTTTTAAGACACTTGAAATGAGGAAAAAATTAATTCTTTAGTCTCCGAGTTGGCACAATCAATTTATCAGATCTCATGTTGTGGCAAAAAATTATGGGTATTTTATCTCTGATGTATTATAGTGCAGTGTATAAATAGTTCAGCAAAAAGTAGCTATCGAAATCCAAATCCAGTGTTTCACTGTGACTGAAAAATCAGCATATTCTCCATAAGTGTCAGTGAGCTCCTACCTTTCACTCCTCCCTCTCAACTAAGCTCAGTGCAGAAATTCAGGTGCTGTTCGGGAAGATGAATGAGTTTTTCCACTTGCTGCCACCTAAGTTGGAACTACAAATCATCAAAATACCCTAAGTAACAAAAGATCTTATTGGCTAACATTAACAAGTTGATAAAAAAGGCTTTGTTCAACTGTAATTTCCTTTCCCGTGTTTTTATGTGGGGCATCAACTGGAATCAGATATAATAAAATAGGGAAGCCAAGGTGCTCACAGTCAAGTGCTCAAACAGCCATTCTTCACCAAAACTTGCCATTTTTTCATTCCTTCCTCTCTGCAGTGATGGAGTGAGTGATTCCAGTACAACAGCTGAGCATTTTGCCATCTATTTAGTAGCTTTTGAATGGCATAACATTTTCTACATGTCTCAGTGTAGGGGTTTCTAAGATGGTTTAAGATTTGCAAGTATTTTGAAAGGCAAAAATTAAAGGCAAGAATTAAAACCCACCTTCAGAATGCAGCTAAATGTGGTAAGTAGAACACAGTTTCATTCAGAGCAGTTGGGAAGCACCGCAGTGGTGTAGACATAGTGAAATGCATGAATGCAAGATTAGAAATAATTAGCTAAAGAGTAATTTTGTAGCTTGGCTTTGTAGCTGAACACAAAATAACGTGTCACCAACACAGCAGTGTTGCAACAAAAGAACACCCAGACCTTGCTTAGAAAACATGAAAATCTATGAGAAAATACTTAGAAGATCTAAATTTATTTCATCCAGGAGTGAGAACGCTGAAGTAACAATGCAGTTGCTGCGAAAATGAACTGATGAACTGTTTTCAGTGTCTGTGGGAACAGGACAAGCAGCAATGGACTCAAGGAGCAGCAAGGAAGATTCTGTGTTTTTTTAGATGTGAGGTAGGTTCTGACAGTCTGAAAAGTTTATTTAATTAAATAGATGGCATAGAAAGGTTATAGGATCTCCATCCTACAATTCTATAAAAAATAATTATGTGGACTTCAGCTAGGAATGCTTTAGTTGGAACTCAGTCTATCTTAGGTATAGGGTAAAATAGCTGATTTTCCCAAGTCCCTTCCAACACCATTCCACCAACTCCTACAGCAATTCCCTGCTGTCAGGAGCCTACACCACAGGCTCAGGAGCTGACACAACATCAAGAACCTTTTGACAGGTTCCTGTACTTCTGACCAGAACAAAGCACAGCATTCCCAAATACTCGAGATTGTATTTTGCTCTTTGAGGCACATGGTAAAAACTGAATATTTTCCTGTTTGCTGCTACTGCCACAGCAATCAACAAACTGGTTCTAGCAGAATGTGTGTTCCATGAGGTTCCATTTTCTGCTTTCAAATTTTATGATGTATAATACTGTATTCTCCTCCCATCACCACAGTTTGAGGCATCCAGAGTTACAGACAAGAAAGATTCCCACACACCACCCACACCACCCACCCACTTGAAACAACAAATCTTAATGCTCAGGTGCAACCAGCTTCTGTGAGTTTCATAAAATAGATAAGGCTCACTTAACTGTTACTCTGCATGGAACGTAAACCTTATTTTGCCTTCTAAAAATTCGTATTCTGCAACAAGATTCTCACTATTTCCATCAAGTAGGATAAAAGGTATTAGTAAATGAAAATAATTTTTTAAAAGAGATATATATGTGGCTAGGTGAAATAAAGTACTTTCTTGGAGCAGCACAACTCAGTGACTAAAAAACCAAGTGGTGGAAGTGCCAAGTATCTTGTGAAGTCTTTGAAGACCTAAACACAGAAGACTTTTCACAAGTTGGATAACTAAAAAGCTGTCATAAAAAATACTTTGGAAATCAAAAGGAGTAATTACAAATTACATTAAATGTCAGTTCTGGCTTGGCTTTAAACCCTGGCTTGCCTCAGTTTTGCAAAAGGTTTTTACAGACCACAGCGCTGCCCACTCTACAAACTGTATCCCCTAAACCAAGCAGGTCTGAAAAGTAAATCACAGTATGAGTTTGTTGACAAATGAATTTGTAAAAAGAACAGTTTACAGCAGCAGGATCAAAGTCAGAGCCTTTATTAAATGTTCCTTCTCTAAACAGGCTGCATTTAATCCCCCTTTCCCATCTGTGATTTCTAAGGCTATTTTAAATACTTCGTTTTACAGGGATTTTCAGTCTTCAGAACCGTCACAAGCAGCAAGTTAGCAGTACACAAAAACAATACAACTGAACTTTCACTGAGTTCTATTCCTGCTTCCCAGGGTGCGTGGAAAGACCAACAACACTTCCAGTACTGGAGGTTTTGCACAAACCTTGGAAAGGAAATAGCTGTCACCAGAGTTTAAGCCTGATGTGCTCTAGCCACATCTCACAACTGGCCACAGCTGACCAGTACTGGTTAGTATGTCTGTCTCTTGCTCATTATCTGTTTCAAAAAGGGGACCAAATTTTTAATTTTCAGCTAATGTGGGTCTAATTAAGGCTATTCTGGTATATTTGATACTAAAATACTCTCTGGGAGTCCTTTTCCTGAAATCCCGTCAGAATTAACATTTTCAAAAATGAAAACATTTAAAATAGGTGTTCTGAGTTGAAATGCTGATGCAGCGGTTGGTTCAGTGTTCCCGTGTATCACGTCAGGATGGTGTCATCGATCTGTTCCTCGGAGTCAGCCTGCCCAGCCAGCTTCCGCAGCGACCTCCGGCAGCTCTCGTTGAGGAGCTCCAGGCTGGCAGCATCCAAAATCTTGGAAACCGACTGTGGAAGGAAAGCAGCACCAATTACCAGCTCCTTCTGACACAGCACTCAAAGTAAGAATAAGCGTGAGGGCCTTACGAGCTGTATTTAGCTAAAATCTTTTGAATGTACCAAAATTCTTCATCTGGTTTTACAATTCCAGACATGGGAACTACCCAAAAGCAGGTCCCACTTAGAAAACAGGTCTGGAAATGGATGAAGTAGTCCATCCTAAAATACCCCCTGGCACCACTGCTGCTGCAGTGGGATCATACAAGTGGCCAAAGCAATAAATTATCAGTGCCAACTGAGGGAACTCCAGCTCAGGGGAGGATTAAGGCATTTGTCAAACATGGGGAGGGGGTGTTAAAAGCCTTGATTCAATTAATGCTGCACTGTAGGGTCGTACAGTATCAGTATTGCTGATTTCTTCAGGGCTTAGCATGAGAATACTGCTGAAGGCCTCAGTGCAAATGGGAATGTCCTACTCCACCTACTTCATCAGAGACTTCCAGCACATCCTGAGGCTGCAGGCACCACACAGACCAATGCAGAGTGAGGTGACACAGCCTTGCTACCAACAATGACATTTGCTTGTGTCTCATACCTCAAGCACGTCTTCACCCGCTCTCATCTTCAGAAGGTTGACAATAGCCTGGTCACTGTAGGCTCTTACACTGGTGTTTTTGTCCTTTGTGTTGTCCAGAAGCGCTTTGAGAATTGGTTTAATTGTCTGAGGATCCAGTGGGGGAAGATGGCTTTTATTTGCCCACCAAATCATCTTTTCAGCAACTAATTTTATGTCACTGGATGAGTTCTGAAGACACTGAAGGATACAAAGGTGAAATTAAATTCAGATATACCAAGAATAGGTATATAAAGCAGTTGTTTATATTTTTTCAAATTTTAAGTATTTTAAACTATTCTAAGAAAAGCAAACAGTTTTCAACTCACGGGTACATAAGAGACATAGCTGATACCAACAAGTTTGACTAAACTGTGTAAGAGAAGAACAAATGTTGAAAGCAGAACACCTTTTCAAAGAAAATTTCTAAATATGTGGCTGACGACAGTGTCACATGCTCCTCTCAACTGTCTCAGGAAATGACAATGACCACTGAGTGCAGAAAAGCTGATAGTGTCAGCACCTCTAAAACACACTCACTCAGCAGCAACGGCCAAGTCAGTCTCTGGCTGGAGTGTAAGGTGCATTTCAACAGTGGATTTCACTTGAAAATTTAAGAAATAAGAGCTTTGATTTTAATTTAATCTTAACACATCTAAAACATGAAAGCTAATATCTGAATGTCAAATGCATTACATTAATATGATGATACAAGTATTGTGACAATAGTGGTATTTTATATTTTAACACAATACTACAAACAAACAAAAAAGTAGGATTTCAAACAAAAAAATCTGCTTTGAAGGATGTTGGCCTGCATCATGCCAACTTGCACGTTTGGTAGTTTTTCAAGTAAATTGTAAAGAAATGTAAACTCTGAAAATGTAACATGCTGCAGCATGACCCCTCACTGTATCTACCCCTGTCTACCAAGAGGGATAGTGGGGGGTGGAGGGTGCAGGGAGGGCATACAACTAAACAAAGAAATTCAGCCACACACCTAAAGAAACAGAACAACCCATAAAGGAATTTTGAGGTAGAATATTTAAATAGGTAGGAATTGAAAAAAGGTGTTAAATTCAACACTCTCAGGTAAGGTGAGGGTTGGTATTTGATGCATTTCTAACAAAAAGGTCCTTTGACCTTTAGCAACCTTAAAACCCAACAGCTCCCCACTACTCTTCTCTGCTTCCTTGCCAGCTGCTTGTTACTGCAAAGGAAAAATGCACTTATAAGATTCAGACCCAAGGTTTAGCACAGAAAGCTCAAAAGCAAATTTCCGTGTTAGAGCAGGGAAGGCAGTATGGTATTCACAGTTGCAAAGCAGGCTGATACAGTGATTCTGTCTGTGCTCTGACACAAAAAGAAATATCTAAATTTTCTGAGACTTGATAGAGAGCCACTCTTGAGTTAGCTCAGAGATTCAGATCACATGAGAACACCACCAGGTAGTTATCATAAAAATTCTTACCTTAATAAAGAGGCTGGAAAGTTTGGGAGGCAGGTTGCCTCCCTCTTCCATGTGGTATTTCATGAGAAAACCCATCCCTCTGATGCCACTAACTGCAATGGGGATCTTCAACATAAAGAAGAGAATTGGTGTTACTGCAGCAGAGTTCAACAGCCTTTATAACCAGGCTCATGGTCTGTCAGCTTTTGTGGAAAGCTAAACCCATCTTTCAAAAGAACAATAGCACTAAAGCAGGAAAACATTGGGTTAATGTTATTGGGTAATATGATGAAAAAGTCCCAATGCAACCATGAGCCAGATGGAATAAGGTGGCAGGCCCCACCAAGCTCCGCAAGACCCTACCCCAAATTACTCATTCAAACCCTGATTTAAAATCCTCCTAAACAAATAATTTGCTCTTCTTGTAAACCTGGCCTGTGAATGGCACCTTCCACAGGGAAACCGAAGTGGAATTTACTCCCAGTGAAAGCTACTCTGCAGTTGAAGATTATTTAATCTTCATCTCCACAGAGATGAGAACTTGAAGAACCTGAACAGTTGTGTCATTTCACCATAAAAACTGCACCTAGCCAAGGGAGAATCTCCAGATGGCACTTGAGGGTTTTGTCCTCTTTGGTAACACAGAGAACCTGCTCACACACCTTTCAAAACTACTCCCAACGAGAGCTCGTGACAGCACTTGCCCATCCTGAGGCAGGACTCACCCTGTCGGCCGTGGCGTTGCTGAGGATCATCTCCTGAACGCTGTTGTAGTATTTGGGGGAGCACAGCCTGCCAGGAGCAACGTTCACAGCCACGGAGAGAGCCAGGCTCCGGCCGTGCCTCACCATCCAGTCGATGCCAGACACGTCTGCTGCAAAGGAAAGAACAGAACCATGGCAAAGCTCCCGCCATCCATTCCTCTTCATCTGAGGAGGCTTCTGGCAGTTTGTCAATTCACTGCCATGAAATGGAATAACAAGAAGCATCTAAAGGGATGCCTTGCTTCCTCCACCCCTCCCAAAAAGAGCTAAAACGCAACACCTGTACCAGGCAGGAACAGCACCTGAGCAGACAGGGAAGGTCACACAAACAAGGGATTCTCTTGTTCGACCCAAGTATTTCTGATGGTTCAAAATTATACAAGCTTTGACTCTGCTAAAATTGTAAAAGTCGTGTGTAATTTGATACCAATTAACAGATTCTCTTCATAATCCCACAGGGGAGAGTAATCCATACCACTCTCAAGCACTATGGGTTCCTGTAAAATTCGTGGGTTTTTTCTACCTTGGAGCCAAATTGGTCAATTCTTCAAAAGCATGTGAGGCCATCACATGTGGTCTGCAATTAGCATGAGCCAAAAGGTGGGATGGCCCTCCTGTCTACCCTTGCCTGAACATCCTGCCACCTCCCACCCTCTCTGTGTCAGCACCAGCAATTACTCAGCCATATTGATACTTTTATCAAGTCACCTGATAAGAAATCCAGGGAAAAATAAGTCTGGTTCTGCCCAAATGACAACCAGTACCCCGTGCTCACCGTGTACCAGAGTGCACGAATTAACAGCACAAGTAAAGAAACGCACAAGAAAATACAGAGCAGAGATTCAGTCACAGAGCCTGAACCAGTGCCTGAGAAGGAACCTTGCCTGCCTTCAGAATCAGTTCCAGTGCCTGTGAACAGTTTCACCTACCCAGTAAGTGCTGGTGGAGGACAGTGCTGAGCTCCTCGTCCGACAGGAACGCGCACAGCTCTGCGAGGCAGCCGGCCGAGGCCATGCGGGTGGCGTCCTGAGGGGGAACGGGAGAGCAGGGACAGGGGTTGAGCTCAACACACCAGGGACAGGCAGCAAGCAGAGCAAGTGCCAGAAGATGACAGGAAACAAAAAGAGAAGGAGGAAATAAATAGTAGTATTTCACTCCTACTCCCTGTGGATTTCTGTCAGTTCACAAGGTTTCTTGTACCTAATGGACCTTAGAGCCAAATCCACAGTCAAAAAAGCCAGCAGAGACTGAAGAATTACAGATCTTATCTAAGTTCTGATTTGTTAAATGGAAGTCATAAAGATGAAAGGGAATGTTTTAAAAGACATGTTCACAAGAGTTTACTTTAGGTTCACTTACTATAAGTGTCACTTCTAGCCATCTCTGGATGAGCTCATCTCTGTGATAAACTCTTACTACTTTTAATTTAACACTCCCAGGCTGTTGTTATTTTGGCTTCCTTATGTGACAATCCCATTACTTCTCCTCTCACCAAAAGTTACAACCCAATGGGAATGTTTCAATTTTTCTATTTCTAGAATGTCAACAGTTGCATGTCTGTTGCACGGATTGACATAAGTAATAAATTATTAGATGATTAATTTTAATCTCACAGATGTTACTGTTGCTATCTGCCATATAAAAAAGACCCTATATTACACTTGGAGAGCTTCTTGCTTGTTGGAGAAAAATCTGCCATTATCTGAAAAATTCCTTACACTGAACAACAAAGCCCAGCCGAGAGGCTACAAACACACCATCACAGGGAGGGTACTGCAGGTTTTCTCCAAGATAAAAAGCAAATGCTGACTGCAGAGCTGGCTCAAACCTGTTGGTGAGGAGCTACAGGTCAAACCCACATATGCAGTTGCCAAGGAAACATTAAACTGGCAGATTTTCACAGTTACCAGGGACTGGCCAGGGATCTCCAATTCTTGCCTCTGACTACATCATTAGGAATTTCCCCAGAAGTTATTTTAGAAAATAACTGTTAGACAGTTCAGATTTTAAATGTAAGAGAAAGCCTGTCTACAGCAGGGGTCCCCTGCAGCTGGCTGAAGCGGTACCTCATCGTGTCCCAGCATCCCGAGAAGCACCGTGCTGATGTTCTTCCTAATTGCAGCATCCACCTTTGCACCAGCTCCTCGTGTCACAAACCGCAGCGCTTGCAGCATCGTGTCCCTGGAAGAGAGATTTTGCTCTGGGTACCTGCAGCAAATTCTTGCACAGCAGTTACACTCATATGCCTTACAGTTTGGGAGACACAGGCAGAGCAATCCTCTCTGCACTGCTGAAAACTCCATCCTAGAGACTATTTCCATGTTTCTGTATTTGTGTCTGTCTGTTACAACACAGATGTTTTCTGACTGTTCAAACATTAAAAAAATTCTCAAGTCAGGAAGTCCATGTCTTAGGGCTGTGTGCCCTTAGGATACAAGAACAGCTGCATTACTTCAGGTCAGAATGGCAGCTGATAGTGTCTTTTATCTGAAAGTGGGCTGCTGGGGGTGTGCAGGAGAGAGGAGAACTGGACAGACACCAAGGACTGCTTCTCCCAAACACTCTCACAGCGCAGCTTCTGACCCAGGCAGGCCCAACCATCCACACTTTTTACAACCCTTGGATAACAGTTAACTGCTTTCACTAACATGTTACTCTCAGAACGGGGGTTTTGTTCATCCATCCCAGCCCTTTCCTTCACCCTTTGTCAGCAGGACAATCTGAGCCATCACCTGCAGCTTACCTGATGGCAGAGTCATCGCTGGAACGAATTCCATTCAGGAGCTCCGTAAAGAGAGGATCCACTTTGACGTGGATGACAATGAGTTTCCCGAGAGCATCGGCAGCTTTGAGGCGAACAGCACGGTTTGAGTCTTGTAGAGCTTTGGTGAAGGTTGTTTGCAACTGGGGCAAAAATGGTTTCAGGGCAATCTCAACCTATGCCAGAGATGGAAGAAGGGAAAGTGGTGGGGTCAAGTCAGAAACAGCCAGAGATCAAAGCCTGGAAACAGCATGACCTCTACTACAGGGTTTGTTATCAGAGAGCCCCTGTTAGATCTAATGTGCTACTAAAAGAGGAAAAACATGAAACAATAACTTATCACAAAACCGTCAACCTTTTCAAATGTTAATCTTATTTTCTGCATACTGAAATGCAAAGGTAACGCTGAGAAATCTTACACTGTCACAAACAGCCTGGGCATTCAGAGCACTGAATAAAAGCTCAGCTTAGTTCAAAGACACATAAGATGTCTGCACTTAAACAATTCATAAAAATGGTGGACACGGGAGAGATTAATTACATGGTGGGTTTTAATCTCTGGAAAGTGGGATCAGCATTTAGCAACATTTATGCAAAGACCAGTGATTCAGCAATGGGGGCTTTTTTGGTAGGCCAGAACCTGCTGGAAGAATGCAATCCAGTTACAGTGCTATTCCTAAATATGAAATCCACAGCAGCAGGCATCCCAGCTGTATTTACATGAACAGCAACAGATATTTCTGAAGGTTACCATGGAAAATGTTCACAAACCACCAATACTTTGAATCTTACCTTAGCTAAAAGCAGGCTTAACGTTTCAAGCAGAGCCACCTTGACATTCCAGCTGAACCGATCTCCCAAAATTCGAATAAGCGGCCCAGTGATGCTCACCACAGATGGTTTAAGAGCTTCAGCAGAAGTCAGCTTAATAACCAGCCCCAAGGCCTTTGCTGCCTCCTCCTTCTGCTCTGGATTACCAGTTAAAACACCTTCCCGCAGCACCACGAGTATGGAACTCACTCCCTGTCACGAAAATCGGATAAGAAAGCTTAGAAGCTAAGATGCAAAAAATATGTATCTTATTTTTGCTCCCATTATACACCAGATGCATAAACTTGGAGAGTTTCTCTCAATTTCCTGTTGACCTTCAGCTGCCTGATTCCACTTTGACAGAGCTACTTTCATTTGGTTTGATTTCATGCCTCTCTGCCTTACTAAGCCAGTTGCTATGAGGAAAGTGGTGGCGGCTCAGGGAATTTTTAAACCAGAGAAATTTGGCACAGAAGTCCAATGTTACTCCTCCACAAAAAGCAGCCAGTGACCATGACTTACATGCATAACAGAATTGTCAGAGACCTCATTACAAGAGGACTCTTCTGGAGGGTAACTCAGGAGAGCTGTAACCTACAAAAAGTCTCTCCAACGTACAGGTTTGGAATGCCCGAATAGTCGCAGCTTCTAAGAGCTGTGAAGTCACATCAATCAGCTCTCCCCAAAGGTGGGGTCTTGTGGCTGTGATGAATCCACATCCATTCTGATCCTTTACCTTCTTAGGAATACAGAATCCCGGCACGTGGTCCCCCTTGGCCTCATTCCCTACAATCCGGATATCCCGGTGCAGGTCCTCAATGAGAGCAAGCTGGTTCCCAGCATCTAATTTCTGCAGGAGAGAGGGGAAAGACAAAGATGAGGCAACACGGCATCCAGATATTCTTTGTGAATTCTTCTCAGGACCAGGCATTACCCCTGTCACCTTTTTGAGATGCCTCTCACCTTGGTGATGGAATTAAGCGCATCCCAGCTTTCATTCAGAACCACAGGGTTGGTGTCGTTAAACAGACGAATCAAGCCCGAAACCAAGCTCCTGAGATGACCAGTGTAGTCTGCTTTTGTCTTGGAGCAGTAGATATTCAGCATGACAGCTGCTGCCTGTCTCATGCCCAGCTCAGGGCTGCGGGTCGCTTCTAGCAGATCTTCAGTTATAATTCTTTGTCCAACATCATCTTCCACAGACAGGATTACAGACTGGCAGTTTGCCATCTCCTGAAGAGTCCAAATTAACTTTACATTAGCTCTCAAACAGGACAGAGGCAGATTTAGCCCCAGCAGTTTCTCTTAGAGAAATACTACAACACACCTCACTTGCTAATTGTTTCTCCTTAGCTGCTCACATCACCACTAAAGGCTTGACTCAGTCCTGGAGCAGACACAGGTTTATGACCAATTCTTAACATTTAACAAGTGACCAAACTCTGCTGAACTGATTGCTGCACCAGCTACAGGAGAGCTAATTTACAAAAATTTAGAGTAGCTCAGTCTCCCCCATCTTACTCATCCAAGACAGACTGTGAGTCTTGTCAGATAACATTCTTCTGATTTAGGTAGTTTAATGCTGTGCGTCATAACACTAATTACAAGAACGTCTGCGGGTACATTAGAGATCTCCAGGCAGACTTGGGGCTAGAAGCTGATCTAATGGGCATCCACAGCAGACAGACAACAGGACTCTGTCACTCATTCCTAATTCACTGACTGATTATGTACATGTCTGTCCGCAGTCACAACTCCAGGATGTTCTCTGGAGTCCAAACAGCAGATGTTTTGGAAAGCAGTCCGGGAGCAGTGCTGCATGCAAAACAGGAGAATTCCTTCCTGCAGCCCTTTAATCTCTCAGTCTTCTACACCAAGAATAAATATGAAGTTAACTAGACACTCTGGCAGTTCTCCAGGAATAAGTAAACTGAGAATTGTGTCTTGCAGCAGGCCAAAGAGACTTTTAAATGGATACAAATAGATTTGGAAAGCATACGGTTTTTGACTCACAATATGCCACCAGGCAAAAAGACTCATCCTGGAGAAGCTAATGGACTGATTTAAACATGCAATCTGTGAATCTAGAGAACACAGATTCTAGGCTGGGAAGTAAACCTGATGCACTATGTTCAGGCAACCTGTCACAACAAAGAGCTGAGCTGTGCTACTTGCCAATTGCTCTTCACTGGTGCCCAGCTTCTCTTTGAGTGCAGACATCATGGCAGGCAGGATGACACTCAAGTGCCGTGTCAGAGCGTCCCCTGCCACTGAGGAGAGGAAAGCCAGCACACGGGTGTTCACTGGAGGGGTAGTCAGCTACAAAAACCAAAAAAATAACACCAAAAAATGAGAAAGTTTTTTCAGAAGGAATCTCACTTCATCTACAGCATGAAAAATTTACGCATCACAACCCAAATGACAATGTTTTGAGCTTAAAATGAGAAGAAAATTTCAAATTATGATCCTTCCTTTTGCCATATTGGTCCAAAGAAAACTGGCAGCAAGCAGAGGAAACAGCACAGATATGAAGTTAAAAATTTGTTTCCCGTTGTACCTTTGGCACCAAGTAAGGCAGCACCACACGGCTCTTGACAGCCATAACTTGTTTAAGACCATCCACAGCAAAGTCAGCTGTCTCTTCATTATCCTACAGGGAAAGAGAAAGTGACAAACCTGAGAAATTATCTCTGACACACCAAGCTAAACCCTGTTTCAAGGGACAATTTACCCTGTGATCATATAACCAAAACCAAGTCCTTCTATTGAAAAATGTTCTCCTACTATATAGCAAAACCAAACACACACTCTTCTGTCACATCTGAAAGATTTTCCATTTCAGGCACAGTGGCCAAGCAACTTAAGCAAGGGACAATGGCAATTCCATAGCACAGCCAGGTGTAGCAACTTTTAGGCCTAAGCTTCAGCCACAAGATCTTCCCTACCAATGGCTAGGATGACTCCATGGAGGAGACAAAATACTGCTGCTGTTCCCTGGAAGGTCTGTCTCTAAAATCCTCCTTCTCCTTTATGTAAATCATTCAAAACTTGTCCCACAACATCATTAATCAGGTTGTTGACTAATGCTGAGCAATGCTCACCAGCTGCTTCAGCAAGAAGGGCAGGATGTCTTCAAGAGCCTGATGGCCAATTGTTGAGTGCAGCTGTTCAAATGTTTTGGCTGCAGCCTCACGGACTTCTTCCAGAGGGTCACACAGTGCTTTTCTCACTGTAGGAACCAGGGACTCGGAGAAAAGCAGAACCTGAAGAGGCAAAATTACAGAATATCTAAAGCACAATAGTCACATTTATCTCAGTGAAGTGGCTGAGAATGCATAATTTGCACAACTGAAACTAAATTGCAGTTTAATTGGAATATGTTGGAAGACAAGCAGAGTTAATCAGTACAAACAAGCTGCAGTGCTCTAAGGCTACCTAGTGGAAGATTTTCATGTTTGAATTTACCAACAGATACAAATCCATACATCTGCCTAACAGCAACTCAATGTGGTTATAAGCCCTGAATTCAGTCCACAGAACAAGTCCAGCACTATCTGTATTATTGTGTCTCAAGTGCAATACCTGCACCATAATACAGAAACCTTGGAATCTGGGAATTTCCCCCTTGGACATCTAACTCACCGCATCCCTGCTGGTCGATTTCATGATCTCGCTCAACCCAATGCAGACTCCTTGTCTCTCATCACTCTTGTCTGACTTCAGCCCATCTTCCAGGATAGGAATGATTTCAGGAAGGATCTTCTCTCCTAACTTTCGGACAAGGTCTCCTAATGTCCGTGCTGCAACCTGTCCCCAGAAATGTATTAATTAACTATTTTTCTTTTTATAAAACTTTAGAAGGTGAAACTTGAGCAAATGTTAACTTCTGATCATAACCTACTGTTCACAGTACAGACAGAGCAGTAGGAATGGAAACACTAGCATTATAAATAACCACAGAAAAATTAGTTTTACTCTCATCATAGTTGAGAGAACTTCAGCAGAGAACTCAGACATGCTCATGCTCAGAACATTTAAACTGATGACGGCTTTGAAGTGATTTATAGAGAAGAATTATCCCGTGTTCCTCAGGAATCAGTTTCTACAGTCACCTGCAGAAAGAAGAAGGTGCAACTCCATTTCTCACCGTTCGCTTATCTGCACAAGTACTGGCCAGGAATTTCAGCAGAAGCCCAAAGAGTGTTGGCAAAATTTCCCGCAGCGTGCGAGGAGTGTTCGAGACAACAATCTTCCAGACGTGTAAGGAGGCCTGGCGCACCACCAGCTGGGTGTCAGAGCGGCCCATGTACAGCCCTGCCAGCACCCTGTTCCTCCTCTCCACTCCCAGAGCATTAATAATAGCCTGAAAAGAAATAGCACAAATTGTATTATATTATCCACTCGTGAAACTTACAAAAATACATGATTACTCAATCTGTCTTTCCATCAGGCTTTCCGTGCTGATTTAAAATAAGAGAATTAAAAAAGAAATAAAAGCACAACACAAGAGAACTGCTTTACCTTGTTTGACTGGGCTGTTCCAAAGTTGTCATCCTCTGAGGCAGTTTCTGTGGTCATTTTTCCAGTGACTCCTGAGATATGGAATAGAAGATCTCCAAGGAGCTGAACTGAGCTAAACCTGCCAACAGGAGCAAGTCAAGTGTTACAAACAGGGCGCTCAGGCGGTACCTGTCCAAATCTGACAGGACGTCAGCTCCAGACAGGAGCCAAACATGAGGCAGAGCTGGGTCAGCACTGAAACACTGCACAGGCTGATGTGTAACACCAGTCTGCCAACATGGCTGAAAGCAGCATGCTAAAGAGAAAGGGAAGGAACGAATTCCAAACTGGAAGGGCTGGGAGAATTTCCAAATCAAAGCGATGAATCTGAGAATAGCCTGGCTTCTCAAAAGGAGCAACACATTGCCAGCATCTGTCTCAACCCAAACGACATTCACCTGGGGTAAGAGCACTTAGCAGCACTCAGCTGACACAAATCATTTAGTGCAACTAATTTTTGAGCAACTGCTATCCGCTGTGAGCGCTCCACTGCACATTTCCATACACAGGAGAACAATAACTTACTCAGCATTTGGAAAAATGAAAAACAATACACGAGGGCTAAATATTGCCACATAACTGCCTTGGAAGTGCATTTCAGAGTCACCACCAGAATTAATAATCCAGCAGGAATGCTCTGCAGGTATCAGGAAACCTGATCCAGGCTGGCAGGGCTTTGCAGACTCGGTGTTACAAAGCATCATACTCAAATCAACAAACAAAAAGACACACTTGATTTTGCTTCCTGGGAGGTTCCCTGCATTTCCTCGAGGAGCAACTCAGAGTCTAAATTGCACTAGTTTTTCATCCATGGGAGAGAAATGTCTGTGGATAAGCTGGTTATCCCTCACCTTATCCTCCAGAGGTCATCAAACAGGCCATCCTCGAGCTGTGGCAGGAGCAGTGCGATGGCAGTCTCGGCGTACATGCTGATGATGCGCTGCCCCGCCCGCAGCGCCGTGTCCCGCACGAACTCGTTCTCGTCTGCCAGCGCCTGCACACAGACAGAAAAGGGGCTCTGGAAACTGGGGGGTTCAGCACAATACACAGTAGCTACAGGAGGAAAACAATTGATGTTCTTCTCTCTCAGCCATGAAAAGCAAGTGAACTGCAGAGCTGTGAATGCACAAAAGTGATTTCAAGAAACGGCTGGTGATTACAAATGAAAGACAGCAAGCAAACAACTTGGAAGAAAAAATAATTTATAATTTCAATTCCCCCTTTTTGTCTGACATGTCCCACAATTACTGGAAATGATGATTAAAATCACTCTGGAGACTTTTTTTTAACCTTTGAATAGATAAAATTCTTCACGTCTGCTACATACCTTAAGGATACAAGGAATGATGGGGCCAACATAGGGAGTGAACTTGTCTCCAAAGGTTATTGGCAGGTAGTTGAACATCATGATATAACCATCTCGTACATGTGGAGCAATATCCACTTTACTGGCAGTAGCTACAATCTCTGGCATAAGTTTCTCCAGCTTTTCTACCCCCAAACCAGCCATAACTTCAGCCAGACCTGAGGAAAAAAAGCAGGGAACAGAGCTGATACACACAAGAAACAAGCAGCTAATCTGGTTTAATAGGAGAAAGTCCAAGCTCAGTATTCAGACGTGGCTGTCCCCACCTTGAGCAGCACCAGAGCGATCCACCGAGCTCTGCTCATACGTCAGTGTCTCCATCAGCCACGGCAGCAGATCCTCAAAGCACGACTCTCCCATGCCCTTCACCATGGCTCCCAGTGCCTTTGCAGACACTGTGCGCACCTACAGACAGGGGAAACAGAGATCTGCAACACACCCGCCCCAAGTTACTGCAAGAGATGTGTCAAGCTGGTTAGGATAGTGTCCAGTCTAATGAACTGAAAGAAAAACTTTGCACAAAAGACTTACTTCAGGAACAGGATCCAGCAGAGATGCCTTCAGTCCGGGAGTCACGCTGGGCAGGTACGGAGCCAGATCCTGAAACAAAGAGCCCGGAGAGTAAGAACCAGATTCAAAACGAGAAAAACCGTAAGTCACCTTCAGGTAAAGGACATTCACCCCTTATTATTAGCAAACATCCCTGGTATCCTGAGAGTTTAATCAGTTGCTTTCACAATCCTGCAAATTAGCACAGTTCTGTAAGTCCAAGAAACAACACCAGTTCCATGCAGATCAAAACCTTTTCGACGCTCACTCACAACCCAGCACTTTGTATCTAAGGAAAATCCAACACTCTTAACATTTACACAAGGTTTAAATGTAGAGATTATCAGCACAAAAACTAAACACAGATCTTCAGCCTACAGTCAGGTCCTACAAATGCTTTTCAAACAAACCCTGGATCCATTTGTAAGCAGCTGATCTGTGCTTCACTTGTTTGTTTGTTAAGGTATTTCTTATATGGTAAATATAACAAGACCTTTTTGCAGGGATAAATATGGTACTAACTAGGTGACCAAAGCACAGAGCAGACAGTCTTAAGCACCTGAGAACTGTCACTGTGTTTAGAGTCACGATCTGTTCATTTACATACATTTAATTAAAGAATCTGCATGGATGCTAATATTTTCTACCTTAACAGCAAAATTTCCAAGCCAAATAAAGTCTCTGTAGTGCTTGTCTGTTGTCCCCTACCCAGTAATGTATTAGAGTAATGCAGTTAGAGAGCATTTTTAGCACCACACCTTCTGGTCAGTCAGGGAGTACATGTTCCCAATGATCTGGGCAGCCATTTTCCTGGTGTCTGTGGAACGATCCTGAAAAGCTCTCTGAACAATTGGCATGATCAGTGCTAAGGATGGAGCATCAATGAAATGGACAAATTTGGTATCCAGCAGAGTCTGCAGACACTTCTGGGTCTTCCTGGAGGGGTCAGTGAGAGCATCCAACAGAACTGGAGCGATTGCTGAACATTTTTCAAAAGGAGAGAAAAAACTTTATTTGTACATAACCAAACATGCATTGTCAGGCTGAGCTGGTGTTCTCTCATGGGATGTTTTAGATCCTTCTAAAGGAACCAGCAGCATAGGGACAGGGGAAACCCTATTAACACCAGCTGACAAAATGGACAGGAGCATCTGAAAAGCCCAGAAGCAGACAAGCTGTCAAGCTTTCATGTTATATTCCGTAGGAGTAGTTTCATTTCTATACAAATTTGCATTTGAACCTAAATCTTGCTGTTATAAACCACTGTCAGGCCAGGACATTAGAGATGGAGGCAGTTCTTACCCAGGATCTCTGGGTTCCTGATGACAGACCCAATCTGCCTGAGAGCCTGCTGCCCTGCGTTCTGCACCTTCACGTGGGAATCTGTCAGCACTTCAGTGAGTTTGGGCACGATGTTGGGTAAGCAGGAAGAGAGCTGTTTGGGAGCACAGTATGCCATAGCCCCCAGCAGTTCCACTGAGCCTGTGCACAAAGTACACCAAAAAAAAAGAAAAAAGACAAGACAAAACACAAACCAATACACAGCATTAAGAATCGATATGAGAAGATAAATCACGTTTATCTCAAATTCAAATCTACCAGCTGGAGAACACAAAGAAAGGCTGAGATGCATTAAGACACTCTGTGCTACCTAAAGACACTAAAAAATACTTTTTTTGCTTTTGTACTAGGTAAAAGAAGTGTGGGAGGAAAATTCCAGGTTCTGGTGTACTTCTATAGAGACAGGGATACAAACTGTCCCTGGACTATGCTGGGAGGAAAACAGGTTGCCCAAATGTGTCAGGAACTCATTTGTATCTCCAAAGCTCTAAAAGTTCTACAGATAATAAACCATCACAGCCATCTGTAGGGATGATGGAATGCACGAGGGGAAAGACAGCAAAGGGAACTGTGAGTTACTCTCATCTCGTCAGTCAGATATTGCTCCATACCAGCTTTAGTTCTCCAAGATTCCTCTTCCAGGGCTGCAAGAAGTGATGGCAAAACCAGCTTCACTCCGTGAGTACTCAGATTGCTCATCACGGCTTTGGCACAGTCATCTGCAGCCTCCAAGGAGAAGAGAACACTTACAAACTGTGACACAACACGTGTTTTTTCCCTTCCTCTGAGACTCACTGGGAACAAAGCCTTCATGTGAATAGTGTCTCAGTACAATGATGCAGCTGGCTAAGTAGCTCCCCATTAATGCCCAATGAAATCAGATGCTTTCAGTTATTAAGAAGATCAAATTGTTATTAATGGCAACTCAAGGGATAGGTCATCTTTTCAATTTGCCTGGTTACAAACAGGATTCACATCCATTCCATCTGTCTTTCTCTTAATGCTCTGTGATTGCAGGAAGTGAAGGCACCTTACCTCTCGCACGTACTGGTTCCCATCTCCAAAACAAAGCAGCAAGTGAGGCAGCACATGAACCACATAGGGCTCAAAGAGCTTCCCAAGCATGCTGCAGAGCATCTCGAAGGCAAACAGAGCCCCTAAAAACCCAAAAAGCACAGTCAGAGGAAAATACAACTTCACATAAAGGGGGTGGAAAAAGAAGATTGTTTGCCAAATATCTTGAGAATTCCTTCAGAAGCACTCAAATCTCACAGTTTAAAGTCTCTTGCTTTCTTGCCCTTGTGGCTTGTGCCTGTAGTGGGGATCTGTGGCCTCAGAAAAGGAGCCCCCCCAGCAAAACCTGCCTCTGAAAACAGGAGGGAGAGGCACATGTGTATGGTCTAGCACCAGAAATCCTTCTTCCACCACGATGTGAATGGAGCAATTTTATGGCCTCAAAACAGCCACTTCCCATTTCTTTCTCTTCAAACTTTAGTAAAATAAACGTAGCTAAGCCAAGCACAAGGGTGCAGGCACTTCATCTGACCAGCGTGGTAGCGGGAACAGGGAAATACCGGGTATCTGGAGGGAAAGCTTTTGTCCCTTACCCTCCCGCCGGCGAAAGTTCTTCTTGTCCTGGATGGCATCGGTCAGCGTGGTCATCATCTCCTGCTGCTTGAGAGAGAGGATGCCCAGGCCTTTGACCAGCCCTGCCAGCCCATAGGCTGCACCTTTGCGCTCAGCGTACTTATCCGACTCCAAAAGCAGCTGCATCAGCTTCTGGATCATCCCTCCTGCGTCCTCCTTAATGGCGGGCACCAGAGGTGGTAAACAGCTCGCCACCGATTCCTGAACCTGTAAAACAACCCACCAGCCATCAGACCACTAAATACTCCCCACCAGACTGCACCCCCAATGACACCTTTCCGTCACCAGAACCATTTGTCATCTCTCTGACATCCCTAACAGTATCCTAGTGTTAAACTGCCTCTGTGGGGAACCTGAGCACTCCTCCCAGAAGGCACCTACCTGCTGAGATGGGGTGGACAGGGCTGCTATCAGTTTGCCAACAATCGGTTTCACTTTAGGGTCACTCTTGTCCAGATGTTTTGCCAGTGACCCCATCAGAATGACCACGCTTTGCCTGACAGCATCATAGCTGGCATCATTAGGAGCATTTTTCAGGAATTCTTCAAACACTGGCAAGAGAGAGTTAACATTGTCCTGAAAAACAAAACCACAGAACTTGCCACTAGAGTCCACTCAGAATGAGATTTGCTATGCTCAGTGGACTTGTTTGTTCTTCTCTGAGCCAACAACTGAACAATCACACTGTATTTACAGTTCATTTCATGTGTCACATCACATAAAACCTTGTGCCATCCCGATAGGCAACAAATATTTCCTGCTAGAGAGAAATTAGCTCTTCAAAATTAGATTCCCCGAGCCTGCCAGCGTGATGTTCTGCCAGAAGCAGTGCAAGCTCCCAGGCCTGAGCATCAGTGCCTGCTCCTCCCCATTAGCAAAGGGGGAGCAGAAACATCAAGCAAACTTCACACTGTTTTTCTAGGAAACAGAAGGAAAGAATGAATGTGAAAATACCCAAACTGTCTTGGGCTAACCAGGAATACAGACATCTGTCCAGAGGTGACTGGCACACATGAGGAAATCAGAAGCTGAGCAGTTCCCACCCTGCACACCTCCGCCATGTGACACTGCTTGGGAAGGGCTGGCAGGGAGAAGGATGGTCCTCAGTTCCCTCAATGACTTCAGCTGTTTTCAGTTTAATTAAGCCAACAATCGGCAAGCTTTCATGTTTTGCTTTGCATGAAGCCTGAAAAGGAATTCTCATCTTCCCAGGATTAAAAGATCCATGGTCTGATTTCACTTTTATTACTCTAGTTTTATACCATTTTAAATCCAGTTGATTCAGGGGTATTTCTTTTTTATAGCAATGACAGGGAAGAACCACACTTAGTCAACACTAACAGAACAACTCTGAACACACAAAAATTCCTAACTGAAAGTTTTCAGCTGTTACAAGTAACAGCAATCTCTTAAGAAATTTGGAAAAAAAAAAAAAACTAAACTTAAAAAAAATAAAATCTGTGGGCTCCAAGACACTATCTACAATTCCATCACATCTTTGTTCCACTGCTAGAGAAAGAAACATTCAGACTTACTTTGCCATGGGTGTTGAGCGTCGAAAGAGCTGCATCCAACATGCACTTCCTGACCTCAGGACTGCGATCGTTCAGAGCATCCGGCACAAAAAACTGAAAGAGGGGCTTCACCTGAGAACTGTCCAGATGCTCTGAGAGCTTGTTGAGAGCCAGAGCTATGCCACACCTGTGAAGATGGGGAGCCTGTAAGCTTACTGACTTTTCACAGAATTTGCTTGAGCTCACAGTCACATTTGCTACCAGCAGTACATTAAAAAATGGAGAGAGAAACATAATGAAAACAAAGAGCCTCAGAGCGTCCAACCTCTGTGTATTTCATTACATAACCCCATGCTGCAGCCTCCCAAAAGGTCAACAATCCTCTGCCATATAATGACTTTTATCTCCATTAGGCATTACAGATACTTGAGCCAACTCAGACACCAGGATCACCTCACCTACTGCTGGAATACAGCAGCTTTACAAGGTACATCAGACTAAAGGACAGATTAGCTCAAGACAAGTAGCAGACAAGATGATCTCCAATTAAACCTGTATTGTACACAAGTAAACAAAAAGTTAATTATCCAAATTGGAATTCATCCAGTTCATTAAGGCTTGCACTGCTGCTCTTGAAACAATCAATGGCCCATACAAGAGGTGAGAATGCAGTAAGATAAGACAAAAATCAGACAGTCTCTGTTCTTTATCAGGACACAGAGAAGATAGCATCCAGTATTTTGCTGGAATTAAAAGCATTTCAGCTCTGCCTGCCCAGCCTGCTTGAGTGGCACAAATATTCTCTACCGGAAGGACACGTGAAACCAGCAAGTCAATACAATTGAATATAATTTGTTCTTCTAAATAAATATCAAAAAATCTCATTTGGACACACAGGAAATGATGAGATCAGCCTGAAGATGACTGTACCTTGCTTCCCACTGGTCAGGGGGTGATTCAGATATCACTCGTCCCAAAGCATCCAAAACTGGAGGTGGCCTCTGGAAGGAGAAAATATTTCATCAGAATTCCTTTTCCAAGGACAGGCACACAGAGGATCTGTCAGCCATTGCTGCAGTGCCATTTGATAATACTGCACAGAGGTATGATACTTCTAGCAGAAGAGCATGGTAAAAAACCAAGAAAGTTTAGGCCTCAAATGACTTAAACTGACCCTGCCCTGTCACAGCCTTCCTCTATCACCTAAGGCACACCTTCCATCTCTACAGTGGTGCCATTACTGGTTCAAGACACTGGAGTCTGTGAGAAGCTCAAACACAGCAGCTGTGGCTCAATGCACATCCTCAAGAGAGACAAAAGGAAAAGCAACTCACAGAAAATACAAAGCACAGGCTCATGCCTGTCAATCCCTTAGGACAAGAGTACTTACATAGAGCTTCTCCTGGTAAATCTCCGTGAGTTTGCTCATGACCTCTGCTGCTTGCTTTCTGTACTGAGCTACAGCTCTGGAAAGAGCTTCAGCCCCTGCTTGTCTCACTGCCTCTTCGTGGTAGATGACATCTTTGATCAGCAGAGAGCAGAGGTCGGGCTGCAGCTCCAGCCCCATGGATTCCCACAGCCTGCAGGGCACACAGAGAGGTGACAGGTCACCCTTCAGCAAGGGCAGCCACTGCTACTCGTAATATCGAGGGGACCCAAAGCTCCAGCTGTGGGGGCAAAGTCCTGCAGTAACAACCCACCCAGGTGAGCAGAGGAAAGGCCCCCTTAAAACTCAATCAGCCAAGAACAACTCTCACCTCTCTGCCAGCTTCTGAATCTCATCTTCGACATCAAACTTCACTACCCAGAGGCGCCGCAACAGGTTCAGTCCATTCTTCTCATCGCTGTCTGGGGTTGGCAGAACCATTTGTAGCTCCATCAGTCCCTGAATTAGTTTACAGGAGAATCAGCGCAAGGATCTGATTTTCACAAACAGATGTTTTAAAACACTTAAAACCTTTGCCAAGTCAAGCTCTCAGTAGCTGGAAGTGTCAAAATTCACGTTTGCTTGTGCCTTACAATGCCTATCCTAGTCAAGGACTTCCTGTTGCTAATAGGTGAGCTGGTGAAACTCAGGAATAGTGCTCCACAGGCAGGACATAAGAGAGGCTCTGGTGACTACAGTCTTTTCTGCTTCTAAGTACAGACAAGACAGCTCAGTGAGCTAAGCTGGAATTTGTTTCATGGCAAAGAAAACCAAGCACCCTTGGGTTTTTTCTTTCTATGTTCTTAGAAGTGACTATGCTGAGACTTTCCAATATCAGGGCCTTATACACACACAGGAATTTTTTGACAGTTTCTCTCTCTAAAATTAAGATCTATGCAATTGTAAATAGAAGGTGTTCAGTTGTCCTAAGCACACCTGTTTTAAGAAAACAAAGATGTGGATAAACCCAGAGTACCCCTAAATCAAGCCCAAAGAGCACTGAGCATTATTGTTCAGACTGGCCCCTCCTGCCAAAGACTGGCATCACAGCTGAATCCTCTCTTCCGCAGTGTTCAAGAGTCACCTCCCAAAAATTGTTCAAGATTCACCTCCCAAAAATCCCACACTACCCAAAGACTGGCATCACAGGTGAAACCTCTCTTCCGCAGTGTTCAAGATTCACCTCCCAAAAATTGAAGGAATTCGGTGTGACCCTGAATGATTCCACCTACCCTGAGCGCTGCATCCCGGACATTCATGCAGGGAGACTGCAGGGCCTGCAGGAGCACGTCGATCTCCTCCTGCTCGGCGTAGGCACAGCCGTCCTCCCCGCTGCTGCTGGCGCACAGCGCGGTCAGCGCCTCGGAAGCCAACACCTAAAATCCAGGAGGAAACGTTAGGGATTCCACTACAGCTTGTACTTCTGTCAAAGCAAGAGCAGAGTAGGGGCTGAGTGTCATCACAGGAGGAGAAATGCCCAAAGAATAGTGATAAAACTGAGTTCAGTCCTGCTCTTTGCTTTTCATTGTTGACCTTCCTGCCATCCCTTAGAACAAACCCTGAGAGGAGCCACTACTGAACTTCTGCAGAACAAAGCCTCAGGGAAGGAATAAATGTCACCTGTGGAAGACCAAAGGGTATGTTTGGTGCAATAAAATCCACAGGAAAAAAAGATGTAGACATTTTATTCTAAGATACCATAAACACAGGAAAAATCGGGAAAGTATCAACCACCAGTCTCAAGAGACTTAAACTAGCTGAGTGCACTTCCATTATTTAGGTGCTGATGAAACTTAGGGAGAATCCTGATGGTTATGAAGCTGAGGACTCACCTGTAACCGTGGAGAACCTGTTCCTATCACCCGTGTCAGCAGAACCAGCATGTCCCTCCGGGGCAGCAACTCTGGGCCATTCTGAAAGGTGGAGGGAAGATGAAAAGTTTTATGTCTTGTGACTCCAAAGTACCTTGCCTGTGTATGACATTTATAAAATCACAACCAAAACCTAGGGCTGGACAGGTACCTGTCAACCTGTGACATAAAACAACCTTACATTGTTAACTTTAACTTGCAGAATTAATCTGCTTTGTCCAGTTTACACATCAGCTGTTTAGTCCCAAGGCTCATCTGAACAACTGCTGGATTCCCACAGCTCTCACCTCATCCACCAGCAATGCCTGGCCATTTCCTGATGATCTCAGCTGAGCATGGACCGTAAGGATCTGCAGAATCTTGACCAGGAACTCCTCCTTGTCCTCACTGTCATGAGGTGTCTCAGTCATAACTGCCTTCAGGAGAGGAAAGACCAAGGAAAATGCTGGAGCTGATAATGGGGTAGCACCTGTGAAGAGGAGAAACAACCCTGTGAGCACAGTTGATCTCCCTGTGGCTTTGTTTGTAGCATTGACTGGTATAAAATGTACTCCTGGGTAGCCCATAATGGATGTGGCCAAGCTTCACCCTCATGCACAAACACGCTGTGACCCTAAGTATTGTTAAGTACTGCTCCATCAGTGACTTCTGGCATTTCAGTGCTGGGTTAAGGGTAGGACTTGATGATCTTAAGGGTCTTTTCCAACCTAAATGATTCTGTGATTCTGTTTGGCTTTAATTAAAGTCACATTAGGACTCCAAATTACTTCCAGTGCCTCAACAGTGCAAAAATACACACTGTAAATGAAATTCAAACAATTCAATGGATTAAAGTAGACAGGCAAAACTGAGGTTTTGTCTATCCTGGAAATACTTGCAGGCAGCAGGGGATGGGACACAAAATCTGCTCCATTGCACAACCACAGATGAAATAAAATCTATTTTAGTCACTTTTAAAGTTCATTTGTCCCAAAGCAAGGGCCTGTTTAGCAGCTACATTTCCTTTAAACACTTCCTGCCAAACCAGCTAACCTGTCATTCCAGTCTTCAGCTGGATCCTTGAGAATGAGGTCCTTCTAATTCTGGTGCAAATCTCAACTCCCCTCCTTGAAAAATTAAAGCTTTTGGATTCCCACTGTTATGGATTCTGCTCCTTCCTTCTTACAGAACCTTGGCTATAGGATATAGAAAATGCTCCTTCCAGTCCCTCAGTTAGTCCAGTTAAAATTCAAGTATCAGATGTCTGGGGAAAACGTTTCCTTTCTACATCCAATCTGTGCTGACAGAGAACGCCCAAGTTTAAATTTCCAAGATGCAGATGAAGAGCACTGCAGATACAATACTGCAGTATTAGTCAGCTTATGTAGGGCACAGATACTGCAAAAGTAGTTCAAGGGAGAAATATTAAATCCCATACACACAGCGAGCTCCTATTTAACATGAAAAGCTTTGGTAAAACCCCCTCCATTTCTGATGTGGGATTTTTTCTCTCTGTTTTCTCAGTATCTCTTCGCTTTTACACTTTTGTTTCATTTTAAATTATTGGCCAAGTATTTCCAGGCTTCAACCACTATCCCTATCTATGTAGCAGGAGAAAGAAAGCTTTATCTGAGATGATAAATGTTCTATTTATACAGTAGCTGGTATTGACCAACATTATGGAATATATCTCAGCCTTTCAGCAATGAATGATAAATTTTATTATCCACATTATAAGGAGGTTGGGTCTGTCTTAGGTCTCATGGTAACCAGAGAAATTAACCTCCACTAAATCACATTGCACAACTACATTCCAAAGAACTTTGAAAATAAGGGAAAATCATTTGGGAATATAACATGACTTGTCCAACAAAGTGCTACGGAAACTACTGCCTTTCTCTTTTGCAGAAGTGGAAAAAATAATCAGATATTAATTTAATTAAGCACTGTAGGAAATCTTGAAGGACTGAAAATATTTCCACTTTTCTCTGGAAGTGGATTCAAATGTTAACGAACTTGCACTTACTATGGCAATAAATTGCATAGTGGAGACACTGAATTATCACTGAGATGTTCAGCACTGAAGTGCTGTTCAACGTGGTCAACTGCCACTGCTCAGCTGTGACAGTGACATGTCAGTCCCACCTCTGCACATCTGACTGGCAGCTGAACGGCAAGGGGAGAACTGAACTACGGGGGTGAGGGACCAAACAGAACTCCACATTTCCCTTAAAAATATACACCATCTACCACAGCAGCTTTTGTTGAGTTAGATGATGAACAGCCTCAAAGCCTGGGTGAACCACCTCTAGCGCTGGAGCACAGCACATGCTGTGAGACAACCTGAGCCAGCCCAGCCCCCAAAGGACACACAGCAACCCTCCTCTTCTCTGCTGTTATCATCAGTGCAGTGGCACAAGCACTTGGGCACCCCCCTCTGAAGCAGATTCTGGAAGTGATCTGGATTAAAACTTATCTCTATTAATACAAGAAAAAAAGGTTTATTTTTAACTCAGATCATATTCTCGCACTGTAGAAATAGTGGTGCTTGCCCTCATGTTAGAGAGTGGAAAGAAGTGCTCCTTCTACAACCATGCTGTAATAAAATATTCATGAACTGCAGCACTACACAGCAAACAAGTAGAGGCCACGGGCACTTCACTGCTGAGATCACAGATAACAAGCAATTATTTTGTCTTTCTACTTAGTCTCGCTGAATCCCTTATGCTAAGTAGTGTTGAAAGGTAGGAGCTGTCCTTGGCAAAGATGAGCCTTAATTTCACTGCTATTATTTCTGTATGAACCATTTTAAGAAAAAATACTGCTATTTTCTTTCTACACTTACTACACTTGTAACATCACCTCTACTACTACCAGCACACACACACAAAAAAAACCCTTAAGGTTTTTCATATCTATGAAGAGTTATCTGATTAAAATAAAAAAAAGTGAAGTCTCACTTAGAAAATATTATACAATCTTTGAAAACTAAACCAGCTTACAGTTATTGGAGGGGGGCAGAATGTCAGCAGGATGTACCGTATCTACCATCCCTCTTACCTGGCTCTCCCTTGCCAGTTCGGCTGGGGATGGTGTGGGCATGCAGCAAGCTGACAACTCTGTTCAGAGCAGTGGGCAGCTCTTCCTGGCACCAGGACTCATCCAACTCACATTCTGGTTTCATCAGCCGCAAGGTCACGTGGCTCACCAAAGTACCTGGAATGAAAGAATGAAGAATCCGTGAGAGGACTGAACCCAAAGATTTCTCGAGAGGAGAATCCCCAGGAACAGACTCAAGAACTGTAACAGAGCTCAGAGCAACAGCCAGGCTGCAAAGAGGCACAGAGAGGAGGGCCAGCCCCAGGGCTGACAGGGGACAGCTTTCTTCACAGCACATCCTCTAAACTCTGCCCAGGGGAGATGGTCCCACAGTGACCAACTGCTCCTCAGAGCTGGTCACAATGACCAGACAACTCCTTGTCTTTGGTCCCAGCCCTATCCAGAAGTCGTATCTCTGGGAAATCACATCATCTCCCTAAGAACTGTTCCAGGTGGGTTTTCCTCTTGTCTTTTCTTGGTTCTGATCCACAGCTTGTAAGAGAAAGAATTTTCACTGCCCTGCCACAATAATAATGCACCTTGCCCTTAAATAGCAACTGCAAATACTAACCAAAGGTTTTCAGTCGAGCAGGCATGACACAGGAAGCTAAGGAAAGAAAAAGTTTCTTAATCCTTGGAGCAGCCAAAGGAGATCGAAAAAGTGGCAAGAAGGAACTGATGAGACCAGGGATGTACTGAGTGAGACCAGGAGGCTTTTTCTTTATAACAGTGTCCAGGAGTCCTAGAGCTGTTTCCAGCTCACTGTCAAGCTGTAAGAGAAACAATTCAAAAGGTTACCATAAAAAAACTCCATTGGGAAAAAACCCCAGGTTGTTAAATCTATTTTCTAATAAAAGAAACAAATAGGTGATTGCCAGATATTCTCTATGTTACACCATTTCCCTTTCATCAAAATTACTTGGCTCAAGGGAGCTGCAAAGATGTTGCAAAAAATACAATCAAAACTCACCTCCTTCAACCGTTTTCTTATCTGAGCCTCCCTTTCCAGCTGGGCATGCATCAGCTCCTTCTGCTTGCTTGTCAGCTGCACCTCATCCTTTATTCCTTTCTTCTTCTTTATCTCCTGCAGTAGAGAGCCATGGGCATCATTAGGCTACAGTTATTAACACCAGCCCCTCAATTAGGTAGAGAAGAAAGCTGAACACACTGAGGTTCTTTGCAGTTTACTTTTAAAACAGTATCAAAATATGCTTCCAAATATATCCCTCTTGAGGAAAGACACAAAATGGAAATCAGCAGGTTAACAACACTTGAATGTCCCATTAGCAGCATAAGTTTCTCCCATGTTTAAATTGGTCACAAATTATTCAATATCATTAAAAAGAGCTGTCCTCCCCAGAGCAAAGAGAAGTCAACCTTTAATAAAAGAATGTTCCAGTCAACCTGGTAAATTCCCCTCATTTAACCAAGTTCTTCCCCCCACCCACACCCACTGCCCTGGCCAGGATGAACAGAACTGCTGATGACAAGATGGAAGCACCTATGGAATAACTCTTACTGGGACACACTGGCACAAGACACGTTGAACCAGAGATGAGGAGGAAAAACAGGTACTAGCAAGTAGTAAGTGCTCTCACAAACAGGTAGAATAGCACATCAAAATACAAATATAACAGAGAAGAAATGGATACATACAGATACAAGAGAAGACAACATTTAACTATTCAAAGAAGGTCAGAGAATCTTTTCCACGCATATGCCAGAAGCCATGCAACAAACACAGATGAGTTGCAGTGAAGGTTCTGATCAGCCTGGCTTTCCTGTTCTCATCAACTCACCTCCTTCAGCTCCAGCTCAATGATTTGTTCCTTGAAGGAATAAGCTTTATTTTCCCTCTTCATGTTAGCCTTTTTCATGCTATCCTGTTGAGCACTGAGAAGGAAAAGTAGAGAAAAGAATCATCACTGATCTGGACTGAGATCCAGACACAAAAATCTGGGAACTCCTGTCCAGAAAAAGCATCTGACACACCCAGTCACCCACTGGAAAGATGCCAGCAGTGCTCAATCCCCAGGTGCACAGAGACAAGAAATTTAAGTCTTACCTCTGTATTATAGACTTGTCATACAGTTCTCCCTCGGGTGTCTTCATGATGGCGAATTCCTCTCGAGTAACCTGGCACAGAGCTGGATTCTCCATTGATGCTGTGATAGTGCTGATGAGCTGGGGGAGAACTCTACCAGGTGAAAGCAGAGAGAGAGATCCCACTGCATTCATAGATGACTGTCAGGGAAACGAAGGAAAAAACATAATCAGAATTCCTTAAAATTGTCTCCAAGAAGTATACCCTGCTGAGGCAGCTCCCATTATGTTCCAATCCCTAATTCCTTGTTTAGTGGGTACTTGAATCTTATCTAAAATTCTACTCAGCTGCTGGTACATTCTTTCTCCCTTAAATCCCACCTCCTTTTCACCAGAGGTGTTCTCTTTGAACCTGCCTTTTCCCCACTTTTTAGACAGATGTCCTTCCTTACAGACCAGTTAGTACTGAACTCCTCCAGAAAATTCTCCTGTTCCAAGGTATGTCCCAAAACTAACACAAGGAAAGCAGGAATTAACCACCTGGTTCTCTGGAGTGTAGGCAGTGATCCTGGGCAAGATGTCATTCAGGTGTTTGCTGATGAAGTCTTTGGGATCTATCTTCATCTTGATGAGGAGGGCTGGCCAAAGTCCGGGCTGCACTGCCACTGGCAAGGAGAATAAATGAGCATAATAAAGATGAAGCAGGTTGCTGATACAATGAAATAAAGATGGACAATAAACCCCCATACACTGACCATCAGGGTCTTATCCCTGCTCTTACCTACAGAAGGATGATGGCTCACCAGCAGCATCTCCAGGGCCAGCTTCTCGGGCTCAAAGGAATCCACATCAAGCCCTGCCACGCTTGAGATGACACAGAGAGCCTCAAGAAGCACTCGGGGGGGAATGTACGTCCTTCCCAGCTCCGACAGCTCTCCCGACTCCGTCACCAGCACCTCGTGAGGCAGAACCTGGGTGGACAACACCAAACCTTCCTGAGCCCTGAGCACTTCCCCACAGGAACAGCAGACTGAATGCCAACAATCACCTCCCTGTCAGTAACAAACCCCTGAAGTTTCCAAAGGAAACAAGGGATAAAGGATAACAGCAAAACCAGAGCACAGAGATGAGTGACAGAAAGATTAGGCATGGAGGACTATAGTCAGTTTGGCAAGCTGGGGTAAAATAAAACTAAAATGATCACTTCTGGCAAAGAAGACTTTGGAAAAGGTTGAGCCAGCTGGCTGAGAACAGTATGCCCGACTTCTGCAGTCTAATTTTACCCAGTATCTTTTCAAAAATACTTTGTTCAGGCTGTGTCTGTTACATGGGAAGATTATTTACCAAGTCCCAGCCTTGCTACCTAATCAATGCAACTTAATCTATTACACAACTTGACACGGTGCTGCCCCAGCAGCAAGCCCAATAATACACCGCTCAGTGTTTCCTCTTTTATTTTTCATTTTAGTTGCCATTAAAGTATTTTTATTACATTTGTTTTAAATAGGCAGCCCGAGCTATAAGCCAGGACAAAGGAACCAGAATACAAAGAAAGGAATTAAGCATTTGGTCTTCCAGCAGGGATTAAATTTGCATTAAAATAATAGAAAGCCATGGAAAACTACAGCTTCCTCCCCAAATAATTTAGAATAATATGGTTTTTTGTACATATATAGAAGACTAGGTACACTACAGACATTGATGCTGTAATATGCAGTAATCCAGTAACAAATGGCAATCCAGGAGAACATCTGGAGCTGAATAATCTTCACATCAGGCTGTATGTCAATACTAACAGCAAATCTAGGGCAGGGAGGTGACTGGCAGTACACAAACAGCTGCCTGGGCAGAGATCAACCTTCTTGGTTACTCACCTTGTGAGAACTGAGAACCGCTTTGAGCTCCTCCAAGAGCCCATAGGCCAGCTTGTACCCTCCCAGAGAGGACAGGAGCTTCTTAACTGTTTGGTGGGCCTGCCTGCGAACGTGCCAGGTCCGACTCAGCAGGACGGCAACGAGGGCACGGTGATACTGCCTGAAAACACACAAACACACGGGGGTAGCCAGGGAGGCAGCTCTGCAAACCAGCTGCCCACCAAAGCACCAAGAGGTGCCCACACCAGCACTCTGGGATCAGACAGATCTGTGGCAGAAGTGACCTCTACGTACTGAACTTTACTTTCCGGCAGCCGCTGGGCGTGATCCAAGAGCAGGCGCTCTGTCAGCTGCAGCACCGTGCACATGGCTGTGGGAAAAGACAAATATTTAAAATAGCATGGAACTTCATAAGGAAGCAGTTTGGTTTTTTTTACCTGAAAACAAACAAACAGCAAGCAGGACACGGTAAAATAGCTCCGCAAGCTGAGCCTCTACATAATCTTCTCAGTGAAGCTACAGATAAATCCAGCTCAGGTCTGCCAAGACTGGGAACAGAACCGTGATTTCATAGAAGTGCTGTTAGCTGGAACCCAGGACAATTTTCCCGACCACTGTGTGTGACCTATTTTGGTTTAGGTTGACAGAGCAAAGCAAATGATAAACACCACACTCACTGCACCAATACTTTAATTCCTGAGCCCTCCCCAAACAGCTTCAGTGACACGAAATGAGTACTGAGTGTCAGCTGTCACTGGGCCCTTTGGTTTGTGAATGGATGCTCAACCACATCATAAAAGCAGGAGCAGAAGCCCTGAACCACGGGGTGGGTTATAACCCCCTAAGCAGGGATCTGACATCCAAGGTATCGAGATTTGGGCACGTTAATGATGTCACAGCTGGATGGCTTTGCCTAAATCAGCAACAACAAACCATGACAGTATTTACTCTCAGCATTAGTTCTTGGATCTAACATCCTAAGGGACCATTCCAAAATTTTCCAAATCACGCTGTTTCAGGATATTTGCAGACTTAGGAGGGAAAATGAACGGATACACACACTGCCTTCAGAAAACAGGGACTGCAGGAAGCAAAGGAGAAATTACATTTCCCATTTAGAAAACTTTACCTATTGTACCTATGTACAGAAGATAAATGAATTCATTTCAGAGAAATGATTAATGAACTCTTTTTCAAAACTTCCAGTTTACAATGTAGGTAGTCAGTAATGTTTTCTGTTGGGCACATTCCATTAATTTTTTTTTCAATTAATCTTTAAACACAAGAGATCAAAACAGAGCACAGACACACTAATTTATAGCCCAATTCAATTCTATCTGTTATTACTCTTCCCCCACATTTCTTAAGATTTTCACCTACATTTTTTATTCTCCTGCCTTATTTTACTTTCTCCCATCTTACTGTAAATTTTAGACTTTTCCACATCGCTCAGATTGGCTGCACCTCTTTACTTACAAATGGGAACACCACTCTGACACATTTTGTATTGGAATGATAAATGTGTGATAACAGGTTTGTCAAGAAATAAACTAATTCATTGTCAAGCTTAGACTACAACTAGTCTAGGTGTACTTCTGAAGAGTACACTGTTCATTTTAATCTGAAACTGAATCCTCCAAGGATCACAGAACAGGGCTAACAAAAACATTAGTTCTTGGAAGTACTAAGAAACAGACTTAAACAGCAACTGGATATACAATAACTGCCAATTTACCTTCCTCTGATGCAGACTGCAAGAACTTCTCAGATGTAAAAATTTGTTTTTTCTCATCCAGAATCAGCTGCCAGAAACCACTCAGCTTAGACTCTGACAGGAAAAGAACAGATGTCTATCAAGGATGTTTCAAAATAAGTCAGAATCACCAGTGTACATAAAATACAGTCAAATTCTGTCTCCTGAAATCCCTCAAGTTCCCTCTAAGCCTTACTTGTCTTCAGTTCTAAAGCCTCTCATCTCTCCCATTCAGAACTATAAACATGCCCAAAAACCACCTGCTGACAAAAATGTATTTCTCTGCCTTGGAAATGTGAAATGTAAAGTCTGATTCACCTTAATCTTTCATAGGACAAACCATACTAAACATGAAGGAAAGGAGGGAAGTGGTGTGTTGCTTTTGGTAGAACACACCTGGTTTTTATATCCTGACAGATGTATGAACTCAGACACTTCCTCATGCATTCCAAAACATTACCCAAATAACAATCAAGTAATTTTTTCGATACATCGATCAACTCCTACCATGTAAGGTTTGAGTGAACATCTTCTGTCAGAATGAAGAGGAATATTGCCCTAACTGAATGGAAGCTGGAATTTGCAAAGCCATGGAAGAGCAAGAATTCTTCACTGAATGAGACAGGAATTAATCTTTCCTTGGTTTACAAAATAGCAATGATTTTCTACGAAGACACTGTACACAGATTAGGGAATAGTATCCCCTGCACATTGTCAGGAAGAAGCATTAATCCTCAGAACCTGTTTATATTGGATTCTGCCAGATGTTTTGTGACCTTACCAGTTTGTCCCTCAATTACAGACATCCTGCAGATCAACAAAGCTGCAGCAACTCCTTCAGTTACCATGGGAACCTGAGTACTTTGAGATGCTGCTTTTTCTACTGTCTGGATGAGCATTGGCAGCAAGTCCATTCCCTGCAATAATGTGTCACCTGAGGAGACAAAAGAGACAGGTTACAAAACAACATGGTTGGAAAGTGGTTCTTCTGCTGTCATGAGACAAGGAAAGGAATCAGACACGCACTGGGGGGGGATTCTGAATCTCCCAGAGTATTTGCCAGTCACTACCATTAAACTGTGAAAAGCTAGATGGTAACCACTTCAGTCCTTCCCTCACAGACAGAACAGTCCCACCTCAATACCAGTTCCTGTTCATGGGATGCAAAAGAAAATGCTAATTCAGTTACATTAAAGGAATTAGTTCAAATCACAGGAAGTCTGACTTCAAAGATGAATGTTTCCCTAAGAGAGGGAAAGTACATTCCTGGCAAGCCATGACCATCTGTTCCACTTCAAACATTCAGAAGTTAAGGAATCCCAGAAGTCTAACAACTGTGGATGAAATGCTGCAGTCAAAGTGGATAGGACCAACAGATGAAAATCTCAAGAGGATCACCAAAAGATAATAATTTTTTAAGTTCTTAATTTCAAACACAATAATTTAATTTCTTTTTTTAAAGCTTCCAAGAGTCAAAGACACAGACCAAGATTTCAGTGAGCTGGGTGCTATATAAAACAAAAGCATGGTCCCTGAGCTAGAAATCTGACCATTTAAGTGTAAGACAAAAATAAAGCTGCCCAGTTTTACCTTTGAAGGAGGCCAGCATGCACTGCAGATAGGCATGTCTCACAGCTGATGTCGAGGTTTTAAGGCTGAAGGCTTTCTTGAGCCATTCCACCAGCTTTTTAGGAACCTCTGTGGTGAACCGAACACACCAAAGAGCCAGCACAGAGACTGCATGAACCAACGTGCCCTCGTGCACTAGGGAAGAAACACAGAGCTCATGTCAGTTCAGCAACTGCACAGGGCACAGGAACATAAACCAGAAAGCAGGTAATGATGTCAGAATGCAAGAAAAGAGCACGAGTGCTCCTGACAGGCACTGTGTCCATGTGGCTGCTCATCACAACAGGGCAACACACTCCATAGCACAGCAGCCACGAATCCAGATTTATCCTGAATTACAGGCCATGTGGAAATCTTGCTCAAGATAAAAGCAGCTTAGCAAACACACAACAAAGGCAAGAGATCTCACCTTCTTGCTGCAGGAAAGGGATGAAAAGCTCAGCCATGGTTCCACTCAGAGCTTGACTGGAGGGTCCAGAAACCACATGGTGACTAAGGCTGCCAATCCCTGAAAGGACAGAATTCTCTCAGCAGTTCCCAAACTACCAGCACAAAATCTAAAGCCAATCAAGAATGACCCTTCACATTTCAATCACTGCACAGACATCTTTTCTCTTGTCACTACCTCTGGATGTCACATCCACCAGGTACTAACACTGCAGGATCTCTGTCTTCATTTCTACTCAGGAAACAAGTCTTCTTTGAATAAAATATTTGGCCACCCAGCCAATTACTTTCTTTGAATAGAAAGCCAGGAACTGGTAGGTGGCATCCAGCACCCTCTGTGGCTTCATCTACAGCCAATTCAGAGAGACAGGCAGGGAACCCTGAAGGCTGAAGCACAGATCCCTCCCATTCAGCCTTCTGCTGAATTTCTTTCACCAGAAAAGCAGTTTTCTTCTAGGATCCTCACCTGAAAGGACGCTCATCTTCTGAGCAACAACTGTCAGCTTCCCCTCTGAGCCTGCCAACAAGAAACACATGTGTGACAAGTGACTTACAGACAACTGCTGTGTGCTACATCGAGAATCTTCTCCAAAATACAACAGCTTGCCCCATTATCCCTGAGCCAGGTTGAGCCACCCCTGCCATACGAGCAGCAAAAGACAACAGAAAATACAATACACAGACTCCTTGAGGCTGTCACACCTGTATTCATCCCCACTGCTTATCCTACAATTTACTCACCCCCTAAGATGGCAAAAAGGTGTTTGCCCAGCGACTCCACAGCTGAAGGATCGCTACACTGCCGAGCCAGGTTCCTCAGTGCCACAACCGCTTCATCCATCAGCTGCACACTGTTGGATTTCAGATGACCTGGAAGATAATGCACAAGCTCAGAGTTCCTGATGACAAACTGCATAAAAGCTGCAAGGCAAGGACATATCTTTACACCTGGCTTAACTCTGCTTCTGGAACCGTCACGTGAACTATTCCAGTTCCAAGTTACAGCATCATCCTCCCTCCCATGTAAAACCACCTCTTCATCAGTAATGAAGCTGTTATAGGTGTAGCCAGAAAGTTAAGGAAAGCTTTATTCTGAAGTCATCATTCCCTCCAAAAGTGAGAGCACTTACTGGCCAGTCCTTTCACAATGTCTAGAGCGTACTGGCTGAGATCCAGGTTCACAGACACGAGCAAGCAAGAGATTGCTGAACACAGAAGAGATAATGGCACATTACATTCTGTTAAGTAACTGTTTTTAGCATTTTAATATACCCTTCCCCACAATACACATCAAGAGAGCCAGGGAAGTAAGGAGTAGGAATAAAAAAAAACCTACTGAAATTGATGCCCAGTGAACAGATTAATTCAGTATTATTCTTAGCACTCGGCTGTGAAATCCCATCCTTGGTGCAAACAGTAGCTATCACATACCCTGACACTTGGGATCACATCACAAATGTCGCTTCTCCACCTCTAACCCACAGATTCCAGACAATCCCGCTGCCTGCACTCGCAGGACCAGCAGCACAGTCCAGAGAGACGCTGCCCCAACAGCTCCAGACCTCTAAGGAACAGCTCTTCAGGCTCCTTGACAGAGCAACACACAGAGACAACACACTCACTTTCAATGACATTCTCAGGACTCCGAAGCAGGGACTTCTGCAGAGTTGGCAAAACCGAGTCCTTGAACTCGGCGTGGGACACGTAGCGCAGGAGCGGGGAACAGCTGTCCTGCAAAGGAACAGAGCGTCAGCACCGCCGCCCGCGCTGCCACGGCACAAAGCACAGCACCTCCGCAGCAGTGGCTCACCAGCACGTGCTTCTGGGGCTTTGTCTTGCTCATAAGGATGGTCTTCAAGTAGAAATCCAGGAGAGCACTCTGAGCAAGCAGAAACACTGGGTTACAGCCACATCACAACCTGTACACAGCTCCCAGCATGCTGTCAGGAAACCAGGCTGGACACCCCACCTCCTTCTCCTCTGGAAGGCTGCCCTACTGCTGGCACAGCAGCTTTGCTTCCACCCTCACCTAAGTCGGCCAAGCAGAAGTCACTGCTCTCTGCTCTATCCTGAGCCCCACACTCAAACCACACTGAGAGCTACCTGCTGCCTTTCATTCCCACAACAGGGAGAACGCAGGAAGCTGCAGTGCTGGCAATCCACAGAAATGCCCAGGCAACACCAAACAGCCACACATCTGGCACCTCCTCTAAAGCTCCTCTAAAGGCAGAAGTGCAGAACTACTGAATATATACGGTGAAACATGGGCAGATGCAAAGTAGCAGCCTCACTGAGACATCTGTTCAGCCCCTTCTCCATGATGACAAGTGGTGCTTCTTGTTCCCCCAAAAACCCAGCAGTACAACGGACGTACCTTGTATCGTTTAATAATATCCAGCTCCTTCTGGGCTGTGCAAAACTGCACCACAAGTCCCAGCATCGCAGCATAACTCTGGTTTGGTTCAAGTCCAAGAATGACAGACAGGTACTGATCCACCAGATCCTGGTTCTGAAGAGAAAAGGAGCAAGGCATGTTAACACCAGAGAATCCAGAACAGCTACTGAGTGTGGTACAGAAGGTTCACATCACCTCTTTCCACAGCCTGTTCAGCTTCTTCACGGCCCCATCCACCGCCTGCTTATGAGAACCTCCCAGGACTTCCAAAAGGAGCAAACACTGAACCTGCCACCTGCCAAGGGCAACAGCCAAGAAAACCTTCATGCACTTGCTTCTCAGAGAGCTCATATCAAATAAGACATGCCAAATGCCAGTGATTAAGAAAATCTGCTTAAGAAAATATCCTTAGGTCATGTAAGTTCTTCCCACAAGCTGCCATTCCTTTCATCCCACATGCACCTCTTTGCAGAACCATGAGTAACAGTTTGGGAAACTCCACCTTTGAAAGCAGAAATTTATATCAGATTACATCCCTTCTTAAAATGTGTTTCAACTATAACCCGAGGTGCTGTCAGCGTGGTCACAGGTTCGTGTTGTTAAAGGAGGTGAAAAGAAAGTAAAAAGCTACTTGATACTGTGTGACAGAATCTCACACTTCAAGGGAGGCACAAGGACTTCATGCCACGCTGCAGATACACCTTGGAAGCACCAGCAGCCACCTCTGTATGCACAGCTGCAAGACTGCCCCTCTCTCATGCTTTATACATCTCCTGCTTTCTCCAGCAGAACAGGAGAGATCAAAATACACCAGATTCCCACATAAACCTGGATTTTAACTTCCTGTTATCACTTACATTCAGAATTATTTGCCATGTTTCAGCAACTTAAAGACATTAGAAATATTTAAGTCCTTCTCTCCAAAGGGATACTTCTGCAAACCAAAAAGAACTTACCAGTTTTTTCCATGTTTCTCCCTGTCTCTTGTCAGGTGTTGGAAAGACTGTGCGTACAAGCAGGCATGTCCAGGAGAGCGCCAGCAGAGCTGCAGATCCACTGCTCTTACTGTTGTACAAACAGGATAGAGGTAAATCTACATCTACTAGACCATAACAGACCCATCTTTGCCTGTATCAGAACAGCACCTGACTGACAGGCAATTCTGTCACACAAGAATGCAGCTGAAGCCTTAGCTTTTAAAGGAAATTATCAGCCCTCAGAAGCTGTTTCAGCTCTGGTTTGACACTCAGAGCTTCCAAATGGCACACCAGAGGACAAGTCTTGCCTGCTGGGAATGAGAAACCTCAGCAGGAGAAAGAGACCATTTCTGGATCTTCCCAGCGGCATTACAGAAATGAGAGTTAAATAATTTACCAACTGAGAGTGCCCAAAAAGTGACTCAAGATTTCTCACCTGCTGCTCAACTTTACTGTCAAAAGCTTCCCAGCCTTAGATTGCCAAATCTTCCCTCAGCTCACATTCCCTCCTGGCACACTGCTTGGTTCTGGTTTCTGCCAACTCTCACCCCCTCCCCTCAGCTCCAGGTACCAGATCCCACCTCGCAGCTCCCTGAGGATCCTCACCCCCTTTAGACCTGTACCTCAAAGTGAAAAAATGTACATAATGCCCTTGTACACAAGGCCAGCCACCACGACTGAAGGGTGAATATCCCATCACTGCAAGCCTTGAAACCAAGATCAGGGATTTTTCTAAAGCTGCACTTAGTTCAGCCACAGAAGCACTATAGGATGGCACCCTGTGTCAGCTGGCCTGTGTCAGCTCAGCAGTACCCTAAGTCAGCCTTTGGAACCACAGCTGCTTCCAGAAGTTACCACAAGAGAAGAGCTGCTTGTTGCTCAGCTCAGCCTCCAATTTCATTATCTCCCTGTCTATACTAAGGGATTGAATTCCACCAGCTGAAGACCGGATGGGTAAGGAAATCCCCTCTCCTAATCATTCTGGAGACTGTTTCTTGATAAAAGATCTGAGCTTTAACAAAAGCAAAGTAACTCAAACCCAATCCACCAGCACTAATACCAGGATGCTTTCCCAGAAGACAAGACAGAGGTAAGAGAGGAACATCTGAATGGCATTAACAGCTTTGTCTCCAAAGTTTTTTAACACGTCTGCCAAGCAGCAGCAGAAGAACCACTCTGAACACAGGAGCAACTACCAGCAACCCAGAACCATTTCCACACAAAGCAACTCATGCAGCACCTGGGAGCTCCAGCCTTGCCGCCGATCCCTGAGGACTGCAGGGAGTGCAGGAGGTTTCTCGCTGTTGCCTCGGGCTGGGACTCTGCGAGCTGCTGAAGGGCCGACTGCAGCGCTCTGCGGGACGCTGCATCCCTGCAGGGACAAACGAGAGTCAGTGAGCGTCACAAACCTGCCAACATCACACAGAGCACTCTCTGTGGAGATAGTAACTAGTCTATCCTTTCTGTTCCAAAAAACTGGAAAAGTTTCTGGCAGAATGCTCCATTCCCTTCCCCAAGCGACAACAGTTATGTGGAGGCTCTCCAGCATGTTGCAGAAGAAAACAGGTTCTGAGCAGCTCCTCTACAATACACCATGACTTAATCCTATCTAAAAGTGTCTGAAAGGCATCTAAAAGACACCTCAGTCTTGCTTCACAGGGACATGGGTGTTTACTCTTGCAAACTGAACCACAGGACGAAAGTTTTAATTTCAAAATTAAAGGTGAAAAGCAAGGCAGGTGTTGCAAAACTTTAATGTCAAACCTACCCTGAGAGCCGAATTACAAGATGACACCCTTCAGTGTCACACACATCTCTGTGACGCTGCATGCTAACATTTTCAGATGCTTCAGTCTAATTAATAAACATGTAAATACTGACAGATTAAATCATACAGCCTTTCCACATCAATTTACTCACCGGTATCGATGCAGAGTAAGGCAGAAGAGTTTGCAAAGGCCTTTCACTGCACCCTCTGGAAGATCTGTAACAATGTATTTCAAAATATTTCTTCATAAATTGATGAGCTCTTAATCTTTAACACAAGCACAATTCACAACTGAAATCAGTTAACTGCTCACTTCACATCTGTGAAACTGCTTGCAAGTAAAAGTTCACTCTTTCTGTACATTTTATGCATATTTTTTAAAATAATGGCAAAAATGGGAACACGTGGAATACAGCCATCTTCAGAAAATGAGAGAAATAAGAAAGTTTTAAAAAATTTGCTTCAGCTGTTTTATTAAGACCACCTGAAACCTTCTACACTCCCCTCCCCAGACATGTATCTAAATACTCCATGAGCATTAAAAAAACAGACTGAGTCAGGAGAGAAACAGACAACTGAAGCATTAATGAAGAACTAATACACACAATGCTACAACTACTGACTGGAAAAAGCACACGTGCCAAAAACCAGGGTTCTGTGCTACCTACAAACTCCACACTTGGCATTAACACTGTGATGGAGCACAGGATCCAAATGCTGCCAGCCCTCCCCACACACAAACACCCCTGACACAGCCCTTGAAACAAAACATTTTAACATTCTCCTCCACCCTGGTAAGCAGGACAATGTCCCCCAAGCTCTCACCTTTCCCAGAAATGCATTTTCCCAGCTCGCTGAGGATCTCTCTCCGTTCCTTCACACTGGCTGTAGTTACTTTTACGGCAAAGCGCTTCAGTGTGTCAGAAATCTGAAACCACAAAGAGCAAACAACATCAGATTGCCTTTGATATCAACCCACAGAACACAAACCAGGCAAGTACAACATGTCATCTGCTGCCACACGACCTCTTAGTGCCCAAACGTTGGGCATCCATGGTCTCATCTGCTGGGGAAGGGTCACTTGGCATCACACACCATGAAACTCCGTTCCCTTGCCTGAAGGGTGACTGCTCTGTTTGTTAACCTGTCCCCCTGGCACAGTGCTCATGCTCTCTAAGAGACACTTACCCCTCTAGAAGTAACACAGAGTAAGAGCTAACACAAATAACCTGGAGCACAGGACCTTTGAAAGCCAAAAATAATGCACTACAAGGACTCAGAGGAGCTTTCCCTGTACGTTATAGCCTAAAGCCCAGGCAGCCCTGCCAATGAGACTCCAAACTGCAGACAGCCCAGGGTGACTGTAACTGCCCAATCTGAAAAGCTGACCTGCGGTTCCAGGTGTCAGTAGTTGTGAAATTGTGCGCTGGCACGTCCTCTTTTCCAAAATTAACAAGCACATTGCAGGGATTTTGTCAGCTGGACTTGCCAGATTAGAAGAGGTTGTGTCTTGCTACCAAAGCCCTCCACGTGCCATCAGCCGTGTCCAAGGTTACCCAAGCAAAACAAAAAATCACATCACACAACCCAAAGGGTTTTTTATGCCTGTGTTAATGTGTGCTGGGATCTGCTGGAGGGAGGGGACTGAGACCACTAACCTCTGCATTTACATAAACCAAAACACAGCTCTGCAGGGAGGGCTTTTAAAATCCTGCTCTTAAATTCAGTAACTTTATATCTTAGCAATAATCATCATATTTGGGGAGGGCAGCAAACGAGAATGTCTTTAGAAACTCATCAAAACTGTTCCTTCTCCCCTGAGTCTTTTTCAAAGAGTTTCTCAGGAACTGCTTTCAGTGAAGTTTTTTGCTGACACACTGAAAGGCTAATCCTGCTCAGCAGCTACCTGGGATTTAGGGACCATCCACACCTCCCTGAGCCTGTGACCACTTCACACCCCCAGCTCTCCTTAAAACTGGCTGGAAGCAGGGCTGCACCCCTGAACAGCAAGGACTGGGTCGAGCTGTGGAGGACAACCAACAATTGACAAAACCAGAAGCCATTAAGGAGCTGCTCTGCCTTCAAACCTTCCAATACAGGAGTTCATCCTATGCAAACTCAAACCAAGCTGTGCTTACTCAAGGTGTTTAATCACAAGCAGGCAGATGTACAGACAGGAAAAACGTGTTTAAATTCTCCCAACAGCCTAGAAACTGAAATTACAAATTATGTACAGGACTTCCCCAGCATCTCAGTGACTTAGAGAAACTGCACAAACCCCGACTCCCCAGTCACCACTGAGAAGCAGCTGGGACAGGCTTCACCCAATTGCTTTTTACTTTTATTAGGATTTTTATGTACACACACGCTACAGAGCCAGCCTACAAGCAATGCTGCTGCAAGCAAATACAGACGACAAAAAGGTAATATAATAAAACAAGTTAGGAGGACCTAACTTGAGAAGAGCGGGGTTTGCCTTGGGAACATCCCAAGCCCATCAGGGTTAAACAGGCGGTCCCGGGCGGCTCGGGCACGGGGAGCGGGCACACCGGGCTGCCCCGGCGGGGGGGCGGTGAGAACCGGGGGGCACCGGGGCAGAACGGCGGCCCCGCCGAGCCCACCGAGCCCCGCAGGGGTCGCAGCCGGCGTTGATCGGGACAGCAACGGCGGCTCCCCAGCCGAGCAGCGCCGGCGGCGGGCGGGCCCTTCCCGCGGGCCGGGCACGGCCGCTGCGGGCCCACCACGGCCCCGGGCACCGCGCCGGGCTCCGCCGCCGGGCCGGGGGCGCAGCGGGGCGGGAGCGGCCCCGGGCGGAGCCCCCGCCACACTGCCCTGCCCTGCCCTGCCCGGGCCGGCGCGGCCCGTCCCGCACTCACCTGCGTGTCAGCCGCCATCGCTCCGCCGCGACCCCGGAACCGGTAGCGGCTTCCGGGGCGGGCCCGGCACCGGGCGATGGGCGCTGCCCGCCGGGCCCGGGAGCCGCGGCTGCTCCGCACGGCGGGACCCGACCCGGGGAGCAGGCACGGACCAGCTGCGGGCGAGGGGGCTGCTCAGCCCGGCCGGGAAGGGCTGAGCGCATGGGGCTACAGGAACAACCGCTCCCCTGCAGCTCCTCGGCCCGAGGAACAACCCCTGCAGTACACTGGCCACCTCGGGTTACGTTTTTCCCAACCCCAAGTGATGTGGAGGCTACACCATCAACACAGGCACGCATGAAGGTGTAAAATAGCTTTTTATTTCTTCCATTAGGCCAACTGTGACACAGACAGACAGAGGGTGGCTGCTGTTAGTCAAAGAGACCAAATCCCATGTCCTCGTCAGACTCCTCCGACTCCTCCTTTGCCGCCTCCTTCGCCGGAGCGGCGGCTGCGGCAGCAGCAGGGGCAGCTGCTTCAGCAACCACAGGCATGGCTGCCACGAAGGCAGAGGGGTCTGCCAGGAAGGCCTTCACCTGCAAGGGAGAGGGAGAAAAAGGTAAACTCACAGGAAACAAAACACTTGGAAGGACCAAACCTTTGCAATGGCAAAGGCAGCACTTGCAGCTTGCCAGGAGCCAAAGAGGCATTTATCACTGCCAGTTATGAAGAGCCAAAGGCACTTCAGCTACACCGAAGCCGTTACCTTTTCAGCCAGGGGGAAGGTGTAGTCGGTCTCCACGGCCACGGCCAGGACACGCTTGTACCCGTTGATGATGGAGTGGGGCACAGAAGCAATGGTTGGGTACCCAATTTGCAGACAGATGCTGGCAACGTTACGAACACCCTGCAGAGAGAGAGACAGACTCGTGTTTCTGTGCTCTGGGGAACAACCCGGACTTGAAACCACGGCAGATGGCCAGGTGATGACTTCTACACTGCCAACAGGAGGGACAATCAAGGCATGAAGATTTAAATGTCACTGATCTGTGCTCTCTGGTGATCAGTGACAGAACCCAAGGGAATGACATGGAGCTGTGTCAGGGGAGGTTTAAGTCGAATACTAAGAAAAGATTCCCCCCAGAGAGGGTGGTTGGGCACTGAACAGGCTCCCCAGGACGTGGTCACAGCCCCAAACCTGCCAGAGCTCAAGAAGTGTTGGGACAATGCTCTCAAGTTCAAGGTGGTATTGCTGGGGTGTCCTGTGCTTGGGCCAGGAGTTGGACTTCATGATTCCAGCTCAGGATATCCTATGATTCCAAACAGCCTCGAGCACCTTTTGAAGCAGCATCAGATGAACAATCCCACAAAAAGTACCCCCTGACACGCTGTCTCTGCAGGGCACCAGGGAGAGCTCCTGGCTCTGCAGGACCTTACAGAAAATACCAGAAAATGCCCTTCACTCTGGGGCAGTGCACAAAGGATGGGGTGCTCACCTCCAGGAAGCGCTTGTGCAAGGTCTCCTCGGTGATGTCCAGCACCTCAGGGTTGTAAATGCTGCCATTATCAAAGACCTGCTGGATCACCAACCCAAAGGAGAACGGGGAGATGTTCAGCATGTTGAGCAGGGTGGCTTCGCTGGCACCCACTTTGTCTCCAGTCTTGATGAGCTGCACATCGCTCTGAGGAAATCAGGGGAAAAGGAGTGAATACACACAAAGAGATTCCAGTACATCAGTTCAAGGGGACACAAACACAAATGGTCAAAATGGAGCAAATGAGCCCAACAAATACACTCCACGTTCACTCCACAAGCCAGGCCAGACACTCTCCTTCCAGTCCCCGAAGTGCAGCAGTCACACTGCTCAGACAGTATCTCAGAATTAATGGGAGCTTTGGCCTTCACAGCAACCTCAGCTGCCATAGTCAGGGCCCCCAGTCAAAAAGCAGCTTTGAAAACCACAGCACGCAGCTCACTGACCAGAATTTCAATGGTCCCTCTGGAAATCTTCGTGGTGATGCCCAAAGCCTGGAAAAATGAGGTCTTCTCTGGCCCAAGGCCCGTGTTCTGGGCTGGCACAGTCACATCACAAGGAGCAATAGCACCGGCACGGGCAGCAGCTGGCACCTGAGAGAGAGGAGAAGCTGCAGGAGTGCTCACCTTAGATCTTGTGGGATCATCTCCTTCCTGACACACTGCTCCAGGAAGGACAGCACCCAAGCACACACCAGTGACGCACCTGAACTTAAACAGTTTGTCTAAGGCTGCGTGGGCCAATTCCATAATGACAGCCCAGAGACGTGGTGAGGGCTGATCTCCCCTACCTTGTTAGCCAGCAGCATGTCCCGGATCTCGGTCAGATCCTCCTTGGTGAAGACAAAGCCCACATTCCCACGGATGTGAGGCAGCAGCCTGAAGTGAAGACGACAGCATTCAGTTCCATTTCTCAGACAACATTCCCTCCTCCCAGGCAGAGCACCCCGAAGTGCCCTCAGGCAGCAGTACTCACTTTTCTAGGGCAGGGTTGTTCTCCAGGTGACCACGAATAGCTTTGCGCATCATCGTGTTCTTCCCCATCAGCACAACGGCCTTCCCACGCAGGGACATGCGGATCTGCTGCATCTGCTTGGATCCCACATTGTCAGCGCCCACAATGAAACATTTTGGGTAATCATCCAGGAGTTGCTGTAACAAAAGGAACTCTGTAGCTATGCAAAGACATCCAGACCAGTGTACAGAGCAACATTAAAAACCTCCACATGTTAAAATGCACAAAAAGGCTGTCAGAAGTTTCAGAGTGCTGAGCTCCAGCTCAGGCTGCGCATTTCACTCAGCCATCGAGTCACATCCCTGAACATGTCGCTTCTGCAACCACCGCAGCAGATTCTCACAGGAATAACTATATGGACCGTCTTAATATCTTCGTAATGCCACGTAATCCTTCCTTAAGCAGACACCCTACAGCACCCATCTCTTTAAAAAAGCCCCCACAGCCCGGCCTTCCCGCCTCCCGCTGCCCCGCGCCGACACTCACGATGATTTTCATAAAATAGTTGGACTTCCACGTAGCCCTGTCTTCCCTGGGCATCTCGGCGGTGCTCCAAGGATCGCCCGGTGGGTTTAAAGACGAGATGGGACCTGCCAGAGAGAAGCACGGCTCAGGTGGGTCCGCACCATTCCCTTTCCTTCCCTCCTCCCCACAGTCCGGCCGCGGCCCAGGACCCCGAGTACACCCCGGGTACACTCCGGGTACACCCCGGGTCCACCCCGGGTCCGCTCCCCTCCGTCGCGGCCGCCCCGCCCCGCCCGTGCCCGGAGCCGCCGCGCCGCGCCCGCACCTCCACGAGGGCTCCGGGAAAGAAGGGCCGCGGGGCGGGCCCAACTCCTTTTATACCGCGGCTCACGCCCAATCACAGCGAGCCGCGGCGCTGCCTCCCCTCCGTCCATTGGCCGCCCGCCGCGTCAGTCACCCGAGCGGCGCGTGACGCCAGCGGAAGGCGCGCGGCAGCCGCGCGCGGGCGGGCGGCGGCGCCCCCTGGCGGCGGGAGGAGCGCAGCGCCCCCCTCAGCCCCGCCCTGAGGGACGCGCTCCGGGCCTGATCCCCCCCAGCCCAGGAGCTGGAAACAACCGCGACACAGCCGTGAGAATAACGGTAAAAACTTTATTGGCGTAACTGCAAGAATTTTAAATGGAAGGAAAAAAAAAAAAAGCGGAGTTAGAAGTTTACATGGGAGGGGAGAAAAAAAAATATAATCAAATAATTGTCGACCCAGCGAAGCTTCCCCCAGCCCAGCCCGGACGTGGCGCGACAGACCTTCCCCGGGATAGTGCCCGGTCCGGGGTGCACACACAGACCCTCCCGGAGCACCTGTCACAGCCCCTGCCCGCTCCTCTCCAGGGCTGGCACCCCGGCACCCCCCAGCCCCACACGCGGCTGTGCCACCCCAGAGCTGCACCTGCTACGAACCACACAGGCTTTTGGGACACCACAAGGCGTTATTTGGCAGAGTAGCATCGGTGCGGGATCCCAGCGTGTCAGGCACCAGATGAAGGCAGGAGGTAAATGTGTAATGATCTCAGTTAAGCACTAAGGACACCGAGCCTGCCCTCAGCACCCAGGGCCTTCCTTCCACGTGTGCCAGGAGTGTCACTGACACAACCCTCAACTAGCAGTGAGTGAGGTAGGTAAAGACTCCCCGCACAGGGAAACTGAGGCACATGGTTACACAGTTTGCAGGTGTCACACACAGCGAATGGCAGTGCCAGAAACATCTCACCCCTTTCTGACACTCGGACACAACAGCTGTGTGTCCTCAGCGGCACCAAGGACTGACCTTTTCAGTGAGATAAACACATGCAGCTTAGGAACACCCATTTAAGTCAAATCGACTTCACAGATGGAAAGGCAAATGCATAAGGCTTCTTGCCTCATGAACTCTCCCAGAGCTACACTCAGCCCAGCTGAGACAGCTCCAGTGCTCCCACAGCTCCCTTCGGCCTCACACCCACACACTGAGGTTTTGTAGGGGAAATGAGTGAAACAGTTTCAGTGACCCAAGCAGGGCAGAGCAGCACCACGACAAGGTTACGTGGGACAGTGACCTGCAGATCCCAGCCCAAGGTTGGGCTGGTCTTTGACACAGCCACCCCTGGGCCCCTAATGCACCTGCCAAGCTGCAAAGCACACCCAGATGTCGCTGGGGACAGTGCTGTAGCACTCTGGAGCAGTAATTCCAAACACTGCTCCCTGGGCTGCCTCAGCTGGTACCACAGAACAGCACCGGGAATTCCAGCCAGGTTCTTCCCTCTCCATAGCACCCTCCAGCCAGAGACCTAAAAGTGCTTTAGCAAACACAAGCTAAGCCTCACAATAACCTCACAAATCCAGGCTAAACTGCCCCCATTTTACAGATGGGGAAACTGAGGCACGGTACGGTTTAGTGACTGGCCCAAAGTTACACAGCTAGTCAGGAATAGAATCTGTCTCTCCCAGTTTCTCCTCCGCAGTCACAAGACCTTTTTTCTACAGGACAAAAGGAGCCCCTTCCCCAATACACCCTGCTCTGATTTCAGGTGGCTGAAGAGGAGAAGCAGAGGGCAAAGGTTTGAACTCCTCCCCCAAAGCATCACATTAAGACTTAACCAAACATCCTGGAAGCTGGGCTTTGGGAGAAAGGCAGGTGATTCAATTACAGCAGTTTACAGGTTACAATAAAACCAGAAAACACACTTTTAGGTGACCCAGAGGAGGGGGGAAAAAAAAAAAAGCTATTCACAGTCCACCTGCCTGTGGTAGGGAAAAAAAAATACAAGTCACATAGTCCCCATAGATTCCAGCCCCTCCCAACCCGCAATAAAAAGGAAATATTGAATGTTAGTTCGGCTTAACAAAGCATTGAGGTTATAGATGCAGTAAGCCAGCACAACTGGCACACTGCCTAGAACAGCACAGCTTGATATAAAAGTTGCTTTCTTAAAATCACTTCAAAACCGATTTCTGTATAAGAGGATTAAAAGTAAATTAGATATGAATTCAAAATCAGTGTAGAAATCTACAGTTCTTATCAAAGACAGGATACAGTATTCACTTTGATAGCAAAACTCCAAGTGTGTCACGCACACCTGACCCACGGGACTTGTTATACCAGTAACAGTCAATATAAAAGGTTATTGCTGTAGCATCTCTCAGTAGAACATGTTTAACAAGAGCACAGAAAAGGGAAACACCAAGGGGCTGACAGGTCTCAATAGCAAAGAGGAAGAAAGGATATAAATTTAGGATTTTGATTTTTCTTCTGGCTTCTTAACCCCCTCCACTTCACCCCACTCTTGTGACAGTTTCAGGCCCTGACAGATGGGAGAGTTTCAGGCCAGATAAACACACACACGTCACACTCACTCATAACAAGGATGGATGAAAAAGGCTGCTCTGACCTCTCTGCACCTGCATTTACAGAAGGGATGTTGCCTCTTCCTCTCTCCCAGGAGCAGCAGGAGAGGGGAACAGATGCCCTGAGCTGGCCTGGATGGAGATGCCAGGCATGGGATGTTCCCACAAGGAGCACACATCAGCACTGAGGAACGGTCAGGGCTTGGCCCACCTCCTGCTCCGGTGTGCTGAGAAAAGGCATCGAGAAAGGGCATAACAAACTAGGGGGAAAAAACCCCCCACCCCACACAGTAACATCTTGATTCCTCTTAATTAAAAAAAAAAAAAAGTAAGTGGTATTATCTCCTTACAGTGTAATGGAACTGGAGAGACCCTTGCAGGGCCTTGGCTGCCTGTGCTGGTGCTCTGGTCTCAGCAAGTCACACACACGGTGTGGCTCTGTGAGGGGAGCCAGGGTGGCCCTGAGGTCACAGGGAGCCCTCGCTGGGCTCCCGCTCACCCTGCACACCTGCAGCAGAAGCCTGAGAAGGAGGCGTCAAAGCAGAGGGCTGTGTTGTCTGCAAGTGTCTCGATTTGCTCAGGGAGCTGACACAGGCTGAAACGCACTGGCAAAGACTCCTGCTGCCAGGAGGGGGCTGGGAAGATCTCCCTGCTGGAGCCCTCGAGCTAAGCTCAGCTGTCAGTCACACACACAGACACACACACCGTCATGAGGGATCTCGGCCTCTCTCTACTGAGACACAGCAAGGGCGTTTCCAGTTTAATGGTCCGTCTCATCTCTGGATCTACTGCCTCTCCACAGCAGCAGAAAGCACTCCCCACCCCCACCCCCCTCCTCCCCTGCCTGGTAGGGTTCCTAAATCACAGTAATGTTCAGAGAGACAGAACTGCCAAGGGGGTGGCAGAAAGATGCTCGAGCGCCCGTCGATGGTGCCTCTAACAGAAGAGCTTGAGGAAGCAGTTCTGGCAGTAGGGCTTGTCGTTCTGCTCTTTGAAGGTTCCTTTGTTGAGCTGCTTGAGGCAGAAGGCACAGACAAAGTGTTCAGGGTGAAATTTCTTGCCCATGGCAGTGATGCAGCGTCCCGTGATGGGCTTCTGGCACCCGGAGCAGAGGGAGCCGCGGCGCTCGTGGTAGTGCACCTCGCAGTAGGGCTGCCCGTCATGCTCAAAGAAGCTGCCGTTGACAAACGGGGTGAAACATTCCTGCAGGAGGACAAAGCAGAGGGGACAGGTTGTGTGAGAAGCCACGGATGTGGGGAGAGGCAGCTCCACGAGCTGTCTCTGTGGCAAAGCCCAGCTGTTCTGTGGGCAGGTGAACTGCTGCCCTTCACTACTGTCCTGAGCCTAACTCTGTCCACCAAGAAGAGTTTCCAACAAAAGGCTGAGAGATGGACAGACACAGGCACAAGCAAGGGAATTAACCTGCTCCTTCCCCCAGCTGGCTTCACTTCTACAAAGAAAATACTATGGATGAACTACCAGATGTGTCCAGCCAGGAGAAAGGAAAACACTCCTTCCTCTGAGGTGGGAAACACTGCAGCACCTTTCCCTGTTTGGCTTTTTCTTACTCCAGCTTCCCCACAAGGGCAGGCAGAAGGAGGGACCAACACAGACTTTAATGCAGCAGAATCCTGATGAACACTGGACTGGTTCCAGCTGAGAAAATGAGGCACAATTAATCTTCACAAGTGACCTCTCCACAATGGCTGGCATTAGGCTGGTACACTCTGCAAAGGATTGTCCAGCCTGAAACATCTCCAGCAGTTACACACGGATCACTGCTGGGAGGAACTGTTTGTTCTACAGCACTAATGATTTTGAACAGACAAGGAGAAGAGGATACACCAGCTACATGTGCTAATTAGTGTCCAGAGCTCCTCCTCCCCCTCCGGGTCAGGCAGCTGAGGACTCTACACTTTTGAACCTGCAACAGAAGCACCCACCACCCCTACCACAGTGGGGAGACTCCCGTCCTTGTATGAGTGGGAAACTGAGGCATCAGAGTGTGGGAGAGAGTCGAGGACACTGCCAGATTTGCCAAATATATCAGCAGCAAGGCCCCAGAGGAGAAGCCATGTTTACAGAATCCTGGTGTTGCTGTCCCCTTCCCCGGGGAGGACACTGACTATCACACACAGCTGGACCTCAACATGTGGAAAGGGGTCCAGCAAACAGCAGGCAGAGCTGTTAAACACTCCCAGTACCAGGATGAATACAGTTTGCCTGCAGCGAGTCCCAGACTTTACTAATGCTGACTGTTCAATAAACAGTCTCTTCCCTCAGTCAGCAGGACAGCTGAAAAGTTTGCTCTGATTTAGCAAAAACAGGAAGAGAATCACATCTCCTGTCCTGGAAGACATCCATGTTGGACCCACTAATTCAGGCAGTGCGGCAGCAGGGGGAAAGGAAGGCAGCACTGCTTGATAAAGTCTCAATCTCTGCACAAGAAGGCACAGCCCATCCCAGCCCCAGAGAGTCAGGCACAGTTTCTGCCTCCACTCTCTGCACACCACTGCAGAAGCCACAGACAGTCCCAATGGTACAGTCACAGTTGGATCTGAGCATCACACCAGGAATCAACAGCTTGTGGTTCTGGCTGCTTGATCTGGTTTCTGCCCTTCTCTCCCACTCTAGGAAGCACTGGTTGATTTGGTTCATCTCTTGGGGCCTTCAAGAGTTAATATTTGCAATGCTCTCTGAAAGAGTGCCAAGCATTTAATCTGCAGTATTCCTGTTTATTATGCCTGTTGTATGGAGCCTGCCACTATTTCACTGACTTGCATGTTTGTCTGAACAAGGTCAGTCTCATTAGTTTACATTGTCAGATGGAGCATGGGAGGAAGATCCTCGAAATCTGATGGCTGAGGCAAGTGCTCAGAGAGAAGCTTAGCTTATAATTATTTAAAGGTCACAGAAAATGTCTCTGTTTATCTGTGAGCTGCTGCAGAAGCCCATAATTGCAGCTGGGAACAGAAAGAGAAAGGCAGCTTGAAAGTTCAACGTAAACAGGCAGAGGAACAAGAAGGTGTTTGGTTGCTGACATGTTTTTATCTTGTGGGACTGGCTGCCCTTCACTGCCCCAGAGACGCCTTTTCCCGATACGGGACCAGATGCCTGCAGGGTGGAAAAGAGGGGCCGTGCAAAAGACCTTGGGTTTCTTACCCGACAGACAAAGCACTCGGGGTGCCACAGGGTGTTCAAGGCAGAGATGTAGTTTTCCAGGATAGCCCGGGCACAGCCTCCACACTTGGGAGCAAACATATCAAAGTAGTCCTTGCGGCAATAGGCTTTGCCATCCTTCTCATGAAATCCTGCCAAAGGAGAGGAGAGGCAAAGGGATCAGCTCCCCATCTTCACCTATGGCCAGACAAGCTGTGTGGGATAACCCGTGTGGGTGGGATCATCCTTCCCCCTGCTAACACACACAGCAGAGTTTTTGTCCTGTTCCCATCCCAGCACGTGCATTCTCTTCCTCTCAGGGAGAAGAGATCATTACTGGCAGCATCCTTCCCCCACAAACAGCTCCCTTGGAACTCCAGTAGTTCCCCTGCCCCCTCAGACTGTCCCCCAGCAGCAGCTCTGCCTTACACCCTTGTCTGCATTTTAGGGAGGAGATTGTTTTCTCCTTGCATAAACCAGCAGTACCTTCAGGTCCAAAGAAAGCTCCACACTGGGCACAGAAAAAGTGTTCAGGGTGCCATGTCCTGTCCAAAGCCGTCACCACTTTCTGTTCAGGAGAAGACAAAGTGCAAGTCATGTAAATGATGGTTTCAGCTTGGAGATGAGCGGGGGATGGAGGGAGGGGGGAACACATTAATGTTGGTGCTGACAAGAGCAAGCATTAAAACAGACTGTCCTTTAGAGAGCTGAGTCAATTCGCCCCTGCCTCTGGCTCATTCAGGCTTTCCCCACTGCACACTTTTTTTACCCTAAAAGGATCTTGGGCACTGCCTCCTCCCTTACACAGGGCCCTGTCCAGCCCTCAGGACTAGCACTGGTGCCTGTTACCACAGGCTACCAACACACAAATGCTGAGGAATCAGAATGATGGAGCAATGTGGGGTTCTGAAGGAACGTCACAAAAGGTAAGAGGGACTATGTCCTCTCACTAATGTAAGAATTTGACTGGGCCAAGTTGTTTCCCTTTCAAAGCAAGGACAAAGGAAACACAGAAATCCCTAAAACAAAATCTTCCCCCAAGGGACTCACATCAAGGATGGGCCCGTTGCAGTAGTAGCAGCGAGGGGAGAAGAGGTTGTGGTAGTCCTTCTCGCAGTAGGGCTGCCCATCCCGCTCAAAGAAGTTCCGCGACCCGATCTCCTCCTGGCAGTGGGTGCAGACGAAGTGCTCAGGGTGCCAGGTCTTCCCCATGGCCGTAACCACCTGTTGGGAAGACAAATCATGAAGAACAACTCTACCTCCTCTCCCCCCTAGAGCACATGACAAGATACCAGCTGGAGATCAGCAAGAATGACAAGTTCTACTACTTAAGTGAGCCCTGGACTGGGGTAGCATGAAAACTGAATTACCTATCATCTCAGGAGAGGGCAGTCCCTCAGGGGCAGGGTAGAGGTCACTGGAGGAGCTTACAGCGTACCTAGCCAGTGGATAAATAGAGTACTTCAGTTTCTCCAGCATCTCCAGTCTCTTCAGCCTCACGAAACAGCCCTCCCCATTACTCCCAGCTGCAGCCCAAGGTTCAGCAATGAGACAGCACCTTCCACTCACCTGCCCAGCAATCGGCTTCTTGCAGGCTCCACAGACGCCTTTGGCAACTGTAGCTACACCCAGTTTGTTCAGGTCGGACTGGAGACTTCCCAGCATGGTGTCCAGCTGACTGCCAGGCTTGGAGGCTGTGGATGGCGGGGAGCTGCTCCCGGCTTTCCCCTGTGCCATGAACTGCAGGGAAGAGAAAACAAAAGACTGTGAGTGCTGTGCTTTACCAGATAAATGCCTGCTGTTGCTGCCAGCGGCCCCTCTGCAGAGGGGTTTCCAGGAGTCAGGTCTCTGAAGAAGGCAATGAGAGCCAGGATCAAATACACACATGTATCCTGCCCATGCAGAGACCCTGGGATGTGTAACAGCAGAGCTGTGCACTGAGGATTTGATTTTCCTTCACTGCACATACAGCAGAAGTCACCAGCACATCTCAGGCAGTCAGTAAGTACAGTGCTATCTAAGCCTCTGCCAAAAATCTCCCTTTACCTCATCAGTTCCTGGCCAGCTGACAAAGCAGACGCCATCCAGAGGGCCCCTTCCCCTTGACCTCTCTCCACTCCTATGCTGCTGCTCTCAGTTCTGTCTCCTCTCTGAGAGAGATGCTCTCCTCTTCCTCATCTCACCTCCCTTTCAGCTAGAAAATCTTCCCCCCTCTCCCCACCTTCTGCATATCTGTTTGTCAAGTCCCCTTGGCCTCTCAGGGGGCTCTCATCCCACGCTTGAGCCAAGCAAGTGGAAGCAGGAAGGAAGCAGCTCCCTTGCAGTTGCCCACTGTTCACCTACAGAGAGGGCAGTGCATCCCCAGCAGACAGGGCTGCCTGTCTGTTGTCAGACCTGGAAATATGCCAGGTGGAGGGAAGGGGAGTCAGATATTTGTCTCAGAGGCCTTTTCTGAAACTCACATCACCACAGCACACACAGCTTGGAAAGGCTTCCCAGAGGAGAGGGAGAAATGTTTTACTGAGGCTCATAACTTATAAACAAAGCATATGCTCTCCTTGGCCACCACAGCCCCCTTTGCAGACAAACCACTATAAGGAAAGAGATTATTTTAGCTGACTTTGCACTGCCACAGCTACTGTCAGGTTTACAGACACTCAAAGAAGTCCCTCTCTCAAATGCTTGTCTGGAGCATGTTTTCTTTTACTAAGAGAATAAATTAATACAGGTATAAAATCTACACTTGTGAACAGCCCACCAGTGTGCTGCCAGCACAGCCAGAGGAGCAGGGACATACTGAAGTGCTCAGAGCTGTACTAGAACGTGCCCTTCCAGCCACAGGAGGAGCTCTATTCCCTGTCCTGCAGCTGCTTGTCCTTGCAGTTGATTAGTTTACTCAGTGACAAATCCTGGTTTCTGCTCCTTTGTATAAAAATTCTCATGACATACATAAATTCAGCTTTTTTTATGCACACATTCACACACTCCTCAGCCTTGCCTCACATGCTGCAACGACTCCCAACGGAGCCTGACACGCAGCTTTTCCCCTCCTCTTTCCTCCCAGCCATCCCATAACTTGCAATCTCTCCTAGTCCAGCGGCACAGAGCAGCCCCATCACACCCAGTGTCCTGAGCCTAAAGCAAACCTTCCACCACAGAGCAGACAATGCTACCAAAGTGTTACAGTGACAGTCCAAAGCACAGCACTGCAAGGAGACAACAGGCCTTTGGAGACAAAGCCCATCCAGAGCCCCAGGATAAATCCAGGGCTTCCTGCATAGCACAGCAGGAGGAAAAGGACTGCACTGCGTTGAGAGGAATGCATCTCCTCTCCAAATAGAGGTTTGTGGCCACCAGGCAGGACAGGAATACATGCCACACACAGGTGATAAATTCCACCCAAAGAGAAGGCAGATGAGATGAATTCAGCATGTAGCAACAGAGCACTTCACCTCTGACCTCAGGAACCACACACTCCAGCCAGCCACAGCTGACCCAGTGCAGGCTTACAACCACCTGTGCACACCTCAATGGCTACCTGGTCTGGTGACCCAGCCTCCCTGACAGCTCACAGAGGTTTGTTTCCACCTCCTGCAGTTTACAGGGGACACTCAGCACAGCATCCACATGAATTCATCATGCAAAGGCCCTTCAAATTCCCACCCTTCACCCATGAGATCTGCCATCACTCAAGTTCAGTGAGGAGCTCTAGGAGCAGCAAACCATGCACTACAGGATGTTATCCACGTTAATGCACTGGCAGCTCTGGGAGCAGATCTCAGCACACACTGACCAGAAAAGCACACCATGCTGAGGAAACAAAAGGAGGTCCTGCCTTGCCAGGGGTGGGGGGGCCCAGGGGTGCAGGAACAGCCAGCAGATTGGCACTGGGGACGAGGGGAGGAGCAGAGGTCACCTGGAAAGTACAACAGTTCAAGATGCAGAAGGGTTTCCTTGCTCCTTGCTTGAGAGCTGCCTGTACACTAACACTGCACTACTTGTATACATTGAAACTCCCCAGCACCACAGAGCCACAGCCCTTCCCTGACAGGAGATGCAGAACACACATCTTGATCATGCCATCTCCTCCCCACATCCACTCACACTCTGGACACCTGTCTAAACAGGCAAACACAGGAAGGACTCTTGATCTGCTCCTTCCAGTATGGAGATTTTGCCATCTTTTATTCCCCCCACTTCAAGAGAGATTATGGCAGGGAGAGCTGCAGGTTGTGTTTCAGAGCTACCTTCTTAACCTCAGAGGGAAATGGAGTCCCTGCTGCACAAAGGGACTGTCAGGACAGGCATGACCCACACACCCCAGCAGCTACTGCACAGACACCTACTCTGCAACGCTACGGCTGGGCTTAGACATTGTCCATAAATCCTCTCTCCTACCCAGCAGTTCATACCAGCCCTTACCTGAACACTGTTATTTACTGAGCTATCAAGTTACAAGCAGCATTTGGATTGGAAAACACTGCTAGAAACACAAACCAGAGGAGAGAAGCCTGTTTGCATTTCTGGGAAGAAAGCTTCATCTTCAGTCTGACAGCCAACAGAAACAACTGTCTTGGTGCTCGGGGTCCAGGTCTGGGGAGAACTGGAATGCCTGGGATCCTCAGAAGGAGAGGTGCCCACAACAGAAACCTCATGATAATCATCATCAGAAGTTTCCCACTGGAAGAGAGGCTGGGGAGCCAAGCTGAAGGAAGAGGAAGAGACTGGACTAGGAGCTGGGGTAGATGGCACATGGGAAGGCTGAGGTGGAAATGGGAGGAGAGGTCCAGGGCCAGAGACATGAGAAGGAGCAGCATTAGCAGGGACTGTCTTTGCAGTTTCTTTGGAAGGCTGGAACTGGGAAGAGGCTGCAACAGAGACTGTCCTCCTTGGGAGGAGTGGGGATTCTGGAGGAAAAACCACCTAGAAAGACACAGAGGAAGAAGAAAAGTGAATAAATCCAAAGAGGAACCAACAAGGAACTGGTTGTTACCAGTATGTTTATCTAATCTAAGGGAGAAAACAGCAAGAAAAGAAAAGGAGATTAGAAAACGTGTTGTGTAGCTCAAGGAAGAGCATCATCTTACCCCCAAAATGTCCTGCACAGGTACAGCACTGAGAAAAACAAAGCCTCCCTCTATGACAGGCTTCCCAGTGCGGATTTAAAAATAATCCCCACATGGACATTTGACATGTGATAGCAGCAGGCTGCAGAAACAGATACCATCACCAGCTCCCTCAGATCCCACTCTAATTCCTAAACATCCAGAACTAGAACCACATGCTGCTTCCCTTCACAGGCCAGAGAAGGGTGAACAGAATTAGCCCTTCATTTCAGGTGGCTTAGGACACTCAAACTTAATCTGCACCACCACACAGTGCTATGTGGGCAGAGGGACACGCTGGGATTTCCCAGCACACGTCCCTGCTTTCTACCTTCTCTACTTGCTGTCCACCACTCTGCTCTTCCCCCCGGGGTCTGGCAGTGACAGTGACCCCCTCTGTCAGCCAGGCACCCTGGCTCTGCCATTCCTCCTGTTCCTGCTCAGCGACGCCCAGTGTGTCCTGCAGCTCTTCGATCAAGCGATCTTGGGACTCAGTCTTGTGGAACATGGCAGGACCTAGCTTACGCCTTGGAGAGAGCTCCCGAGACATGGGGTGCACATTCGCTGTCTCTTTCGTCCTCTTGATTAAAGATTTAATCTAAATGACAAAGGTGAAAGTATCAGCAGAGAAGAGCAATGTCACAGCAAGCTCCAAGATGCAACCGCACAAACTCAAAGACGTTAGTGACAATTGCGAGCAGGAAGAGTGATGACATTTATTCCACAATGCCAAAATTCCTCTTGGCACAGCCCAGAACAGTGACTCAGTGCAAGGAAAAACCCCGTAAGAATAATCACAGCAGCCAAAAATAACTGTCTAGAAAAGGAAGGGAAAGATTAACCAGAGGGAAGCCAAGATAGGAGGTGCAGCATGACCACTCCACTGAGCATTACAGAAACCTCAGCATCACAAGGGCACAGAGCAGGCTCTTTGTGTTTGCCCTTGACGGGCACAAGGCTCTTGGTGCACAAAGTGTACTTCCAGCACAGGAAGGAACACCAACAGCTCCAGTAATGAGACCTAAAAAGGCGAGCAGAGGAGCTGCCCTCCCAATCAGGAACATCGTCCAGTGCGATGAAACAGCCCTTGCAACTTTTCAGAGGTCTGTAAGGACTGAACCTCACCCCCAACTAGGCAATAAAAATCCGTTTCATGAGGAAAGCCCTACAAAGTGCCGTGTTCTGTGCTGCTGAGTGACGTGCAGGAGGGAGCACAAGACAAAGCCGAGGGTTCCGAAGCTCTGTGCCATGCAGTGCAGTGCCCCTGCTCAGAGCTCCATGCTGTTAGTGGGGTGAGCCCGGGCACACTCACTGCACACACTCAGCGTTAGTGTGCGGGCAGAACAGTCCCAGCTAGGACTCGTCCTACTCCTACATTCACTCAGTGCCTGCCTGGCCTGATGCAGAAATCCTCTCAATGGGTGGTTTGGAGACCCATGGCAGATCCCATTCAGCTTTCCCAAAGTTTTCAGGAGATTCCGGAGCGGCTGCAGAGCTTCTGAACTGCTCATTTTCCTGGTCTCCTCTGGCTTTGTTCATGTCAGCAGTACCTGCCTTCCTAGGAGTTCTGTCCCTGCCCTGCCTCTTCTTGCCCAGGTCAGGACCATTATCTGCCTTGGTTTCATGAGGCACTTCAGCTTTTACCTCCTGTCCTTGCTCCACTGTAAAGCCCAACTGGTTTTTAGTGTCTGGGAAGACATCCCACCGATCCAGGGCAACAACAGAGGGTTCATACACAGAATCCAAAACGCTGTCATTCTTTGCATGTATCTCTGGTGCATGTGCAGGCAGCTCCAGGGCCCACAGCTCATCTAAAACTGTTTCCACACTTCTGCCTGGGGAGGAAAGGGCTGACTTGTCCCTGAATGCTCCCTGCTGATCCTGCTCTTTGGGTTCCTGCCCCTTCCCCTGACCATTTAAAGCATTTGAAATGGGTACACTTGAGATTTTGGGGTCAGTTCTCTGCTCCTTCTTCTCAGTCTCTTTGGCCAAATCACAGCCCAGACCCCGTGCCTCCACATCAGCAGGCCTACGGAGAAGCTCCACACTGGAAGGCGGCAGAGCCTGGGAGGAGTTTCTAGAAAAGTCAGGCTTTCTGCTCAGCTGAGCCAAGCTTGCAGGAGTCACCTGCTCCCCACGAGTGGCATAACCAGAGGAGCTGCGTGGCGGGGGCACAGGGACTGTTTGTGTCAGACGGGGCACAGGCGGAGGGGCAGCAGGATGCCCTGGAACAGCCAGCACTGCAGCGTCACTGCCTCCCTCAGCGCAGAGCTCTGCTGAGGGGGCACGTGCTGGCACTGTCCAGTCCCCACTGGGAGCTGCACAAGGGTGTCTGCACTGGGGCAGCACTGTTACACTGTTAGGAGTGTCACTGGAGTCTGCTTTTGCTGAGCTGGGAACCGGTTCTAGGGAGGGTTCAGAAATCAGAGACATAGTGGAACTAGTCTGCAAAAAGGAGACAGAAGGATAAGGAGAGAAAGAGATAAAGACAGAGGTAAGCAGAAGGGGAAAAAAACCAAAGAATGAAGCATTTTAACAATCGACTTCCAAATCAAAAAGCCATGTTGATCCAAAGCTTTACTTCCAGGAGTAAGGAAAAAAAAATATCAAAGAGCAGAACCAGTATGACATTGTGCTGATCTTCACACGAGTCCTGCAGCCATCGAGATCCTTTTCCTGTGCCTCCTCCTGAGTGACAGCTCACGTGTTCACCTGCAGCTGTGACAGGGGGCACGTCACAGCCACTGGGAAGCCAGACACAAACCCAGGAATGTCTGGGCTGTGAGGAAAGGTCACTTTTTGAACTTATTAACAGTCAGGCATGTAAATTTTATATTTCAAAGCTGAAAAAAATGCAATCAATGAACAGAACAAAGCATGACATTTTCTTCTTGATACACTAATAAAATGCTCCAGTTGGCTGAGTTCATGGCAGTGAAAACAAAGCTTGAGGGCATTCACAGCAAGAGCAGATGACATGGGCTTTGTTCTATTCACATCACTAATCTCACCTTGGACGTGGCACACACTGAATCTATATGAGTCTGTCAGTCACTCCATGCCCTTGTGAGCATTGCTTAGGTGGCAGATTAACATCTTTCCCTCAGGCCAAAGTCTCCACATTAACATTGTAATAAAATCAGTATTAATTTTGATCCAAAATACACTTTAAGAAGAGCAACTAATGCAGTGGGTTTGGTTCTCTTTGACTTACAGGGTCTTTTGAAAACAAAAAGTCATGGGTCCTTCTTTCCCCATTTCCAGGGGTTCCTGGCTAAACTCCGGGAGACAAAGTGGTATTACTCCTTTTTTCTTAAAAAGGGAAAATCAGAACAGTGGTTTGGATAAGCTCACACAGCAGGTCAACCTAAGACCAACGCTTGAGCCTTCAGTTTTAAAAATGTATCCACAAAGGATTCCCAAATCCAAGAGTTATCCAGACCTGCTCTGATTCCTAGTCATATTTTCCAAAGAAGCCTCAAGCAATCAGATCCTTACACTGTAAGGTAGCAGGGCACATAACTTCCTAAGCCTCATGGTATCTCAGTCTCTGCTTACCTTTCTGAGATGCTTATCATGAATAAAAGGATAAAATTAACCACAACATGCATAAACCCCGTCAGTAGATGGGAGAGTCATAACCTTGAGCTGCCCTAAGGTGCTGCCATCCTGAGGGGCCAGGAGCTGGCACACACACACATATCAGCAAAGTCACAACAGCAGTGCCCAGAAAGGGAAGAGCAGTAGGAGACCAAAGTGCATTTCAGACTGCTCTTCTCCCTGAGTAGCACAGCAAGGCCCACCACAAGTGCATTCAGTAGAAAAGAGGTAATTTCACAGTATTCTGCTTAAGTTGGATGCACCTGTAAAAGTAACCTGGTGCGATCTGTGGTTCACAGCTTCCAGGCTTCCTGATGAAGTCAGTCATTTTCAAGGCAAGACTAACATGTTGCTGAAAAGCCAGTATTTCCAACATATCAAAAGCATACTGGCACTGGGTAAGCACCCAACAGTAACAGAACAGTTAACTACCAGCATCCAGCTATGCAGTACGCAAGGCATCACATTACACAGAAATGGCAGAGGGTGAAAAAACAAGTGCATTAAGTGATCTCAGTGCCTGCTGACCGATGAGCCAGATAACCAAAATCAAATGCACTCTGTAAGCAAAAAGAATGAGCAACTCATTAAAATGATCAAAAGATGACAAAAGGGTGATGTATCAGCCTGTAACTGCACCTCTTACTCGGGAGTACCAGGAAAATCAAGCACCAGTGCCCTCCACTCCTCCCATCCATTGCAACTTGTGGTTGTACCAACAACCAACTCCAGCTAATTACACAGCATACTTAGGTTTTCTGTCCTGTATCCTGCAATGACACACAGGTCTGGTACTCAAACAGAAGCCTTTCATCTTTCACCTTCGGAAAAACTTCACTTCTCCCCTTATATTCAGACACTGGCACAGACCAGAACACATTTTTACAGACAAGCTAACACCACTAGCTGGCACAAACAGAGGAGGTATAACCAAACAAAAAGGACTGAAGGGAAAATGAAGCAACCTGGAGGACAGGAAAAAAGGAAAATAACTTAAAAACAGTCAATGACATCATTAACAAAAGGAAAATGATCACAGAAATCATGTTATTTGTGCTCCAGGAAGAACGTTCGGACACCAGATGATCTCAATGCCTCACAAAAACACAACTACTTTACTTGTAAAGCCTAAATCTTAAAACCTTTCTACATTTCAGTTTGCTCTCGGAGGTCAACCAGAAACCAAGCCAGGAAGGCAGGCAGTGTTACAGAAAGCAGCTTGTCTCTGTCACACAGGTTTTACTGGAGATTCAAGACTGCAAAGTATTGGAACACCCACACTTAAAAATGTCCTCTCCTTGTACCTGGCCAGGAAAACACCTGTGCTGGGCAAGGTCATTCTCAGTTGCCAAGAGCTCACCTGGGAGCAAAGGCTGGAGGCAGCAGCCACACCCTGAGCTTGTTTTCTGAGCCCTGATAAAAGCAGCAGGGCAGGAGGCCACTGTGCTCGGCTCCCAGAGCATGTGGAAGGGGCAGGGCAGGGCACACCAGCAGCACAAGTGTGAATTCTCTGCAGCTTCACTACACTGCAGTGTTTCAACCAGGCTGAACAGATCTTGTGGACACCCTGCACTACACCCTAGGACCTAATATGGAGAAAAAAGGCAACACTAAGGTGTCAATATTTGCAGTTGACTGAATACACACCACACTAAGTCTAGAGAAAACAGTGAGTAACTCCCAGATTCTCACAAAATTAAGTGCACGTGCTGGAAATGGCAGGCTGAGTTCCATTCCAGCAAGCACAAGGTAAGCCAAGCCCCTCAGAGCATGTCTGTTCACTGCTGGGTTCTGAACTGATACACTGGGTCACAACTCTGGGTATTGCAGTGACCTCCATGGAACCCAAATGGCACAGAGAGAACAGCAAAGCTGTCCCTGAATGTCCCCTCTACCTCTCCTCACAAATCAGAAGGTTAGGGACTTTCTTAGGATTAGAAAGCAGACTTGCATGTGTATGTAAGAAAGGCAACCTAACAAAGAGAATATCTAGTATACTTGCTTCTTCCACCACTCTCAGAACAAATTCAAGTCAATAGTTAGTAAGGCTACAAGCAAAGCAGCTGAAAGTAAAAAGGGAGAAAATATTTTTCATTTTGCTATGATTATGGGTAAATGAAATCTCATGAAAATAACCTCCACAGTTAATCATCTAGTGCAGGAATGATAACTTACTTATATGAATGAAGAACAAGTTATCCAAGTGCCAAGGGCCTCATGTATCAAGAGGACCATAGGCAAGTTACTCCTGGAACTATGCTATTATGGGATTTTTATGTGCTACTTGTGACTGAAATAGCAGTTCTTTTCTAATACAATAGTTTAATTTCCAAACAAGAGTCTGAATGGTATTTACCATCCTCTGCCCCCACAAGAGGCTCAAACTTTAATCCCATTTTTAGGTGAATAAGAGGTTTTATGTTCTAAGATAAAACCTTTGAAATCTCCAACTGCCTGATGCAAAGGCTTCAGTGCTGGCATCACATGCCTGGAAGATCCTTCTCAGGGAAAGCACATCAGGGTAAACACACTCCAGAGAGGAGGGTCATCCCACAGAACAGAAGGGCCTGTTCTCTGTCAGTGAGCAGAGTGGTGTCCCATGCCCCCTCCTTCTCATTAAGTTTTAGCACAGCAAAATAATTCACCCTGTACTGAGCAGTAACAAAGCTCATTATCTCTGGCAAACAGACAAACTGCAGAACTGAAGGAAAAACAGATCCCAGAACTGTCTTACCCTGCCAGTGATGAGAATTTATAGCAGTCAAGAACACCTACAGCAGCACTCAGAAAGCACAGATACACCACGGGAAGTTTCTCAGGGCAAGTGTGAGAGGTAAACAGGGCATTCTGGAGACCAAACAAGGTCAGCAGACGTGGCTAACACAGAAGAGAGACTGGGGGTGGGGAGGGACAAGATGAAGTATTAAGGTGTCCTGAGAGGGTACCTTGAAGTCAGAGAGAGATGCCATCAGCTCATCCAGTTCTCGAGTAGCTGAGGAAGCCGAGATGCGAGTCTGCTGCTGACTGGTGACCCGCTGGGGGCTGCTCACCTCACCCTGGCTCACAGTGATGGCAGGCCTGGGAGGGGAAAAAACAAAATGAAATTAAAAAAGAGTGCGTTTAAGCCTGGCAGGGCACTCCTAGATGGAAAGTCCCACTGCTCCCCTGAGCAAGCAGAGAGTGAGGAGTTTCCTCAGCATGGCCCACCCTGGCCAGCCCTCCCCCAGCTTCCCCGTGTAACACAAGCAGGTCCTGCCTCTCTGCCCACTCTAACGTGCACACACACACCACCAAGACACAGACAGTGACTGAACACTCATTTTGTCAGACAGTGGGCACCTGTGGTCAGCTGAGTTTGAACATTCCACCTCTCACACATGACTTATGCGTTTTTTTCATCCAGGAGTAGGTAACAGAGCAGCAGCATCTTCATGTGCCCACTTTATTTCTGACCCTTTAGACAAAGCCCACCTTCCATCCCTTGCTCTCCTGCAGCAGCTGCCCCTACACTACAGAAACCAATCCCACAGGAGCCTGTCCCACCCCACCCAAGCCTCTGACCAGCAAAACGTGACTCACACTGGACTTGGCACGGAGCTCTCCAGCTCATCCAGCAGGCTCTCCACGCTGGGACGCACATCTTCGATCCCACGGGCGCCGTTTCGCTTTGGCTTCTCCTTGGTCGGGGGCGCAGCCTTCCCTCCCCCAGAGCTGCTGTTCTCTGGCACAACGTAGTGAGATCCAGCCACGCTGGGCAGTGAGGGGCTTCTGCCAGCTTCATCTGAAGGAAGGGGAGCAGAAAAGAGCCCTTCAGAGCCCCAGTTCCACACATACATGATCATCATGGGCAAGAACAACAAACTGCCCAGAAATCTTGTGAAACATCCATCCTTGAAGTTGACCTTGCTTGAGCAGGGTGCCCCACCCATAGTAAAGGAACCTTTGATCAAGGGCTGGAGGGGTCTCCCTCAGGAAGGATGTTGGAAGGAAAAACCAGGCTGCTATTCTGAGAATAAAAGTACCCACTCATACCAAAGGTCTTGCTGTTCCTCACCTGCTGGGAAGCCACTGGCAGGTGTATGTTGAACAGCGTTCAGTTCCAGGAGGAGTCTGTCCAGTTCTGAGAGGTTGCTGCCCAGAGAGGAGCTGGTCATGGTGGGAGATGGTTCTGCAGACTTCTGCTTGTTCGGGAAACTAAAGATAAAGGGAAATGTGAAACTTCTGTGTCAAGATACAGCAGAAAGATAGAGGGAAAGTCGTATTAGATTCCCAAAGTTTACACATGTACTGTGCTCTTTTCAGGCTGATGTTTTTAGCTCTGGGGGAAAGAAGATGTGTACTTTGTGACATGACTAAACACAGCCACTGCTTAGTCACATCTCCAGCTGTCAGCCATGAAGAAATATTGGGTGGAATATTGATGGACAGGGCCTTATTTTAGGACTATGAGCTGCCCAGCCCTTTGGAAAGAGTTAATTGTCTGCAGATCTGAAATGCACAGAACAACAGCAGAACCATTAGCTCACATACAGGAAAATGACTTGTTTCTGCTGACACCACACCAAGCAGCAAAACCCTCCGCCCTGAAGTGAGGGAATGCAGGGCTAGCAAGGACTGGAGAGAGAGGCAAAGTACAAACCTCACGCTATCAGCAAAAACTCAGAAGCAATAGGTTATGTGATAACCTCTTACAACACTCAAGTCCTCAAAGTTTTAATTTGGGGACCTCTAATCAATTTATAAGAAAGTAATTTGATATATTTTCTACTGTGTGAAATGCACAAGGCTGTATGAAACACTGGCTGTAATTACAGCTTATCTTACATGGGTGATACCATTTACCACACAGAACTGCAAAGCGTTTCAAAGCAAAACTTAGCACCAATGCAGTGATTTTTATAGTAATTACACTGGGGACACTTCTTCCCACTGTCCATGGAAGGGAAATTTTTTCTTCTAGTTTTACCAATGAAGGAATAACTTCTAATGCTCTAGAGGTTCTCATTTTATCAAAAAGATACTTTCCAAATCCAAAATGGGAACTTCTGCCTTGTGCACAGGACCACATTATGCCCAGAAAGTTAATATCTAACAGGTTTAAGGACTCTGACACCTGTAACACCAGTGACAATCATGAATGCCATAAGGGCACTTCTTATCCTTCTCTTCAAACTGAAGAATAAAATGCAATCTGAGGAGAACACACTTCATCCCAAACCCACACACCAGCTGCAATTCACACCAGAACCAAGCCATGCCAGACCCTTGCACAGGAGGACTTATGGCTGTAATTACTTCCATTTCGTGCTAATTGCATGCAGTCCTCTGAAAAAATTACAATTACTGCCTCCATTGGGCCATCACTGGCTAGGCCTGCCTCTACCCAGAGTTGGTTCTGGTTGGAAGTAACTTCCTGCTCAGCAGAAAGAGCTGGTATGGTTAGAACATGACACCAAAGAAACACCAGTCTCCACGCTGCAAAAAGGTGTCCAGGATGAAATTCTGACTCTTCCTCACTCACCCCCATGTCAGCAGAAAGGTCTGTCCCACTGCACAGGCTACTCCTCCAACCTCTCAGAGTAAGAGCAGCTGCCTTTGTGAGTATAAACTTGTTCTCTATCAATCATCTACTGAGACAGAGATTGTCAGAGGTTCAAATTTACCTGAAAATTCAAGTCACTGCACAGGTACTGAGTTCCCTGGTTTAACCGACCCAGAGGCCACCCACTTCCTAAAGCAGTTTTGTGCTGATTAACAGGGGGGTGGATTTGTCACTTGTGTCTGGATCATATCCTTCACAACACAATCCAGATCCTGCTCTGTCTGATGGACCCTTAACCTCTTGCAGCTGAGCGAGCCAAAGGGCCGGGTCAGCGTTTGAAGGGAGTATGAAAGTTAAGGTGGCGCGTTACAAAAGAGGTAATCACAACTGGCACAAGGCAGCCTGGCACACACGGGGAGCAGTGCTTGCTGCCACTGATAGAAGGCAGCTTGAGCCACAGCAGACTCAAGTTGTGAGTCAGGCTTATCTCTTAACAGGGACAAGATACCTGTAGACGTGTTCCTCTTCACTGGCACGGGGAGAAGGAGAGCTGAGCCCGTCTTTGGGACCTGAGGCACTGGAGCTTTTGGCACTGGAGCTGTATATAGGAGACTGGGACTGAGGCTGTGGAAATGAGATTTGCATTGGAAACAGAGAATACAAAGCAAATATGTACCTTATTGCATTGCAAACCCACACATGGATAGGGCAGAACAAAGCCCAGCAGAATTTAAAAGAAAATTCTGCTCTTTAGTCAAGCCAGCCTTTATCAGATGAGCTACACCAGGAACAACTGTTCCCCACTTCCTTCAGACTTGCCTATGAGTCGCAGCTCTGTGCTGGAAACCCCCTGTCTGCTTCCCACAGGCTACAAGGCAGATGACTAACACTAATCTCATCACGCCACCATTCTGTCAAACAATGACGATGGGTTTCAAATTCTTCTGTGCCATTTTCTCCAGCCAGTTAGTTCTAATAAAGACCCACACCTCCCCCATTTCCCCACTCTGTTCATAGCCAAACTCACCCTCACTTCTCCCTATTCCTCCTCTTTACTCTCCTGAGAGATACTGCGCCCACAAAGCGAGCACTGCGCCCCTCCCACATCCACTTACTTGCTGGTGGCTGTATCTGGGTGTGTTGGGTTGCCACTGGTCTAAGGGGTCAATCACAGTTCCATTCAGGGCCTCATTGGAAGGTGGTGGGGGCACTGGAGGGGGCACAGCAATCTCCTGGTACGTGTGGTTTCCAGTTGGATAGGAGTAGGGCGTTTCCTCTGTGAGAAACACTGGTCGCTTGGAGATATGTGAGGTGGTGGATTCCAGGTCTGCCAGTAAGGCGTCTGCAGGAAAGCAAAAAACGAAAAACAAACACGGTAAAAGCCAGGACTACAGCTTTGTCTCCTTCTTTTCATTCAAAGTATTTGTACCAAAAGGTTTTTAGGAAGAATTTTCAATTAGGGTAATCTACCAAACGCCCTGAAAAACATTACTGCTGCTGAGGAATGAACGAGTTACCCAAACTTCTACTGCAAAGGAAACACCGAGATGTAACAAAGCAGCCAGAAAAGCTGTGTCAGTCTCAGATTTTTGTCTTAACTGGAAATCCACCCAACAGCAGGGATCCGTAGTCTCACTGCCTGCTGCAGAAGAGCAACCCAGGCAAAACCTGCCCGGAGATCTACTCGCAACAGGATATTGACACAGACTAATTACAGGCCCCACATCATCACCGAGTCATTTACTGTGGCCGCAGGCATTGCTTTCTGCAGGAAAGATCTGAGGAGGTGTTTTCTCCAGAGTCTAAGGTAGTGGAAGAAGCATGAAACGTTCAGATCAGTCCACTGGTGCAGCAGAAGTACGTGCTTCCGTTTTTTTAATAGAAGGCCCTCTCAGTACATCACACAAACAGTTAACTAGTTTCCAGAGCCTGCCAGGTAAACGCCATTTTTCTCCTGGAAACAATTCTCAACTAGCTGGGTGGAGACTGCTCACAAATTCCTGAAGAGAAGGAAAACTTCCACCAGCTAAAACACTGTCACTCATGCCAGGGAGAGGACCCACGTCACACAGTTAGCATCTCTCAGAAATGTTAAAGCTGAAAAACGCTCTCCCTCAGAGACAAGGCATAAAAAAGGCATTCCCACCTTTCCAGATTTCTCCCTGTAAACTATCCTCTGCCCATTCCCAACCCTGCCCTCTTCTGCACTGACTCACAGGCAAATCCCAACCTGTTGGACCTTCTGACCTGTGAGCCCACCCTGCAGAGCCCACTGCAGTCCCGGGAGGGGGATCTCCAGCGAGCACCTGCAGGTCTGTGCCATGCTCACTTTCCAAAGAAAGCCTCCCTGGCTGCATTCCCAGCTTTCCGCTGGGGCAGCGGCACTGGGACACACCTCGGCAAGGCTGTTAGAGAGGAGTCAGTTCTCGACTGTGGGAGCATCAGGACATACCTGGCAGGTCCCTTTGGAGATGTGGACTTCAGCCAGAAAATAACACAACTTCAGCAGAATTAGCAGGGGAGGCTCCCTGAAACCCCCTGGGCCCCCCTGCACAGACGCAGCCGCCTTCAGTCTCAGCAGGATCTTTCTCCCGCACACAGCAGGTACTCACACTCAGTTTGGGGTGTGAGGGCTCACCCTGAGCGTGGCCGTCCCGCAGTGTCCCCCACCGGGGTCACAAGGACCTGGAGTTATCTGGTGGCACCAGAATAGCAACCGAGCAACTGCTCGCCCTAATGGCTGCCCACGGCTCCCAGGGCAGCACCTGCCAGCCCGGAGCCACCTCCCAGCACAGCAGACCACAGCAGCCAATGCACTCAGCAAGCCCTCAAGAAATACATTAGAAGAGGACAGTATTACAGCATTAGAAGATGAGGAAGGTGCTGCATTTATATTTGTTCTTCCGAAACCCACAGCTTCACAAAAGAAAAAAAAAATAAATAAGCAGTCCTGCACTCAGAGAACAGAATACAGCCATTAGCAAATTAAATACTGTGTTAAATTAGTTCCATACGCCTTTCACTGAGTTAAAAATATATTCCAAACCATTTAAGTCACAGGCATCTTCCTAGAGGGGCCAAAATACCCCAGAGGCAGATTCTCTGACGGGATATAAGCATTCTGCAGCTGGGGAAAAATGAACTGAATCTTCTTTTTAAGCAAAAGAACAGCTGGTGGATTCCAGAGTGAAAGGCACATACCTCCAGGGAACTGCCGATGAGCTGCAATTCCTACAGTCAGGCAGGTCCTGTGACTGGAGGTTTCATGCACACAACCTCCCAGAGAAGTGCTGGCCGAGAAGGAGTGGTTTTTGCTTCTCCCCTCCAATGACAAAGGCAAATCAAACTCCACCAGGAAGTGAAAATCCCGTGAGGGTGTTGGGCTCCTGCGGCCCTGCAGAGGGGACCCAAACCATTTTTCCACCCTCCAGCCCTTACTGCAGGACAGGCAGCTCTAACTATCTCGCCTCAAAACTGCCCTGCTCGGCTCAGCGCTGTGCTGGACGATCCACCGGACAGAAACCCCTGCCCTTTGCTACGGGCAGAGAGAGCCCGAATACACGAACCCCTTGACTTTCACAAGTCTGCGGAAGATCGGTCTGGGAATACCAGGAGCACTCAGCCCCATGGCTGCGAAGGAGTTAAGATTAATGATTAACTTCCCCCATACCTCCCCCTTCCTGACTTGAGCAAACAAGGCAGAGCCGAGGAACGGGAAGTGGAGGGAGGAGAAAAGGAGAGGAATCACTCGGTTACTCAAACTAAACTTCAACTTTACAACTGATACCGAAGCAGCTGCACGAAGGCACCACCCCAAGCCAGCGGGGCAGGACAGGCGCTCACACACCGTTTTCCCGGTGGAAAAGGACCTCTCCTTGTGCTTGCTCGCCCCCAAGTTCTGTGTCCCCCCTTCCCTGCGCCCCAGCCGCTCCCTCCGAGCTCGCAGCCACGACACAGGAAAAGTCTTCCCCACTTGCGTCCCTCCCCGTTACTGTTTCCGGATCCAATCCCATCAGCAACCGCAGGTTCCCAAAGCTCTGCTGGAATGGGAAGCTGCACCCGTTTAAAGGGTCCAACACGGGCCGCAGAACGTCCCCGGGGAGTGCAGGGGAGAGCGGCGGTGGCACCGAGCCCATCCCGCCCCACGGGCATCATCCTGCCCGAGGGAAGGCACGGGCTGCAAATCGCTCCCTCGGAGGTCATCCCAAGGAGTTCTGCAGTCCAGAGCGCGATCTGAGGCAATTACTCAAAACCCAACGAAAAGGAAATCAACCAAAGGGATTGACGCTTTGCTTTCCATGCGGCACCTCATCCCAAGAGGTCCAAAAGCACTGTGCATTCATTTAGGATTTGGGCAGTTTTTAACACTACCAGAAAACAAATGTAAGATAAGAGATGGTGGGAAAGAAGGGAGATTTATTAAGAAAAAAAGGTGTGTCACTCTCACAAATGGACCAGCAGCTGTAGCCTGATGAACTGTGACAGGGATGCTGTGCCTTGTGCGGTGCTGCACCTCGTGTCACAGCACTGAGTTCACTACAGTGGCTGCTCCTTAAATGGAATATTAAATGCTTAAATAGAAATATTAAAGGCTCGATCGATATGCTGGATAATGAAGTGTTCCTGCCCAAGGTGACTCCTCAGGGACAGCACTGCAGGAGGTGTTAATCATCCACTTAGTCTCCCCCAACCCGTAGGAAGCAGCTGACTGGACCATCCTAAGGCCAGGTCCCACAGGCACCATCCATGAGAGGGCACCACCACATCCTCACACGGACAGAGCAAGGAAACCCCACAGCAGTGCCCACTCTGGCACTCCCTTCACCTCACTCGCTCAGCCCCGCAGAGCCGGGAACGTGTCCCCGTCACAGACACAAACTTTCTGCCGGTGCCACGTGTGCTGCACCTCCCCACGGAGCTGCATCTCACACCGGCACACGCTGCAGAGTCCCGGGGCTACCGCCCAGCGCTCTGCAAGCAACCACACACTGACCTCACCCCCTCTAACCACTGCCCTAAATACTCTCTACAACGCTACAGGCACAGCTCTAGCAGGCAGGATCTCCCAAAGATAAATACCATAGATTTATTTATCTCCAGAGGATGGATTAATGATTTTGCAGAGCTAAAGTAAGCCAGACAGGGTTATACTAGATTTTCAAGCCATTGCTCCTCCACGGGATCACCCCTCCTTCCACTCTCACCCCTACAGCAAGCTACTAACACAACCCACAGACAAAATGTCAACTCATGGAGCAGAATGACAGTCCAGTTTCCAAAGACCTGGTAGAGCTCAGCCTACCCACAGGCACGGGCTGTGCATACAGAAACCTGTATTTTCCACTCCATTAGGCAGCGTGCTGCTCAGTGGGGTGTGAGAAGGAAAACCTGCTAAAATACCACCAACTCAGCTGCTCCTGCTTGTCATGGCTATGCTGGAGCAGTCACAGAGCTGATAAAACCCTAACTCAGCACAAGAGCATCTCAGAGTGTGCACAGCTGGTCCTCCACGGGCTCAGGTAACTTGACCAAGCACCTGATAAAGCTGCATGCAAACATGAGAGAGGACAGAGTCCTCCTCCCTCCACTGGGCAACCCAAAAATTACATGCTCAATTGAAATCACATTCAGGCCTGAGGGCTACTCAAACCACATCCTCCCCAGTATGGGAGGACACTGGTGTTTGCATTCAAGTGGTTTTTCAACGTGAATTTTCCTGTGGAGGAGGGACAGTTAAAGAATGATACCATTTCTGATACCTTTGTTGCTATAAAGCATAAGGCACATGGAGGTCCAGGGACATTATTTTGCTTCTCTCTACCTTCCTTCCCTTTTCCCCAGAATCATTATTAACTATGAGCTCCCTGAATCCCCCACACAGCTCTGCCCCTACGTTAGGTAGGTATGAGTGACCCTTAACACCAACTGTGTTGCTTCAGGGGAGTTCCCAGCATCTGCCAAAGCTCTGCTGCCATTTCAACAGCTCAGGACAAGAACTCTCAAGCTGATGTCCGATGCATTGAACCCTCAGAATAAGCCCTTTTACCAAGAAAACTGGCAAGGTGGAAGAGCAGGACCCATTTACCAGTTCCAGTTACAGACTGCACATTCCTGCACTATCTCCCCAGCCCACACCTCTGTGGGCCGAGGAACAGCTCACGCATTCCAGGGGCTCCAAGGCAGGCTCCTTCTGCCATCGCTGCGTGTCAGCACTCGCTGTCCTGCAAAGGCAGTATCCTCCAGCAGGAACAGCTTGTGTGCAGCCAGGGGCACATTCCTCAGCTTCCCACATCCAGGTCTGCCTGACAAAGAGCAGTAACGCCAGCCTGGGGATCTCAGCACTGCTCTAAGGTACAGAACAGGAATGGGTAACACCAGGGCCCCTCTGTACCATGCATCAACACCCTTTTCCAGAAATCTTAGCCCCCTTAAAAGAATGAAGTTACTAAACAAAAAATTATATATATATTTAGATGTATCTTCCCATGCATATGGAAACATACTTTGTTCATTCTCCCCTTCCTGTGCATCTCAAAAACGCTCTTGGATTAAGGTGACACAGTGAAGCAGAACATTATGCATTAGTTTTGTAAAAACCTGTATGACAAGGCATCAACAAATTCACATTTGCCAACTGACATCAAGCAGCTTTTCAATGCTAATTTTTCCTCAAGCAATAAATAGTTTTCCACTATTCATAAGCAGCTTAGGGGTTTTAATTTATTTTTTTTAAGTGATGCAATTTAGAGAAATCTAAATTTGCTTTCCTCTGTCAAGGAGAAGCAAAGTGTGTCCAGGAGAAGTGTGTCCAGGGTAACTGCAGCCTGTGTGAGGGCTAGAGGGACACAGCATCCTCAGGGAGCTCAAAGACTACAAGATTATTGCCAGGAGAAAGCAACTTCAGATTTCCACGTGCAGTTCATCTCTCTCAAGAACTGAGGATTATTAAGCCACGCTGACACAGCAAATCACAGCATTATCAATATGGTAAGTAGATCAAAAGGATGGCGGTCAATTTTCTTCTACATCTCGTCTGCAGCTGGGAAGGAAATGGAAGCATAACTGAAGCGAGACACTTCAAATGCCTCAGATATCAGCCTTTCTTTTTCAACAGCTGAAAGCCACATCTGTGCATCCATCAAACTGCATGTTCCCTGTAGCTCTGCTTCTTGCATGGGACATCTGGGAAGTGACAGTGGAGACAGGGTTTTTCATCCAGCCACCACACAGAGCAAATATATTCAGGCACAGAGTCCCATCTCCCCCAGATCTCTGGTGCCACATGTCCCTGACAGCCCAGACACAGCACAGTGGGAAATAGGGATGAGATGTCTGAGCACAAACTGCAGCTGCACTGAACAGGTCTCTGCCCCTGCCCTGCTCTTTCCCCCACCTCTACTTACCCAAATAAGCAGAACTGCTACAGGTTTTCCTGGTTTAGGCAGCAGAAGATTCCCAGACGGTTGGCAAATGGAAATAAGAAGCAAGACAGCCATAAGGGCAGCTCTAAATGAGGACATGGACTTTACATGATAACATGTCTCAGAGTAAGACAAGTTGCAGACAACTCATCTGCAGAATCACAAACCATTTTCCAGCCCTTTTCTCTTAACACCTGTAAGATGCTGAATTCAAATCCTTGATTTTTGCTATTCCCTAAACAAACATGGGGAATTGCACATCTAGAACTGAACTCTGAGCTTGCAGCCTCATCTGAGCAGCCTCTTTGCAAAATCCCTGAATCCAAACTTTAAATAACCTCATCAGGTTCAAAGAAGTTCTCTCCTCCACCTTCAGGAGTAAATGCAGCTCCAGCTCACAGATGGGGAGACAGCTCGAGGTGGTAACCCAATCCCTGGCTCGACAGTTTTACATTGTGAGTAACTGCAGAGGAATGGGGAGCCTGGGTATATTTATCCTATTAAACAGCCTTTCAAAAGAAACGTTTCCAGTGCCCTGAAAGAGCTGCATCAAGCAGACTTGTTGGAGCCTTGCTGCAGGACTTCACTGCCCTGGAACTGGACTCCAGAAGGTGTAGGGAGCCCCCAAGACCAACACTGATGGCAGGAATTCCCATTTTAATGGCAGTTTTGACTTTTCTCAGGTGAAAGCAGGCATTGATTTCCAGGTAAAAGACATTTATTAACAAGTTCTTAAGGCTTTATATTCTAATCAATGCTTTTAAATGCAAAAAGATCAGAGACTACAAAAGCAGTAAAATACAAAGACTACATTCAAAAAGCGACCTGAAAAATTCAAAGTGCAAGTAGATGCTCTTAAAACCCTCAAGTTCTCCAGTTCACATGTATAGAAAGCATGTAAAATAGGTTGGCTTATTTTCCAAAACATTTTGAGGAGATGACATTTAAAAATTTTCCAAAATTTAACCAGTATGTCAAGAAGGTAATTAGAATACAGGACACGTAACAGCTCTCAGCTTTCTTGTGAAGCAGGGACAGATTGTTATTTAAGATATAGGAAAGTTCAAGGCACAAAAGATAAGTCATTTTCCAGACCTAACAACTGCTGCAGTATCAGTACAGAGCAGCCACTGGGATTTTTACTTCATGTTGCCTAGACCTGCCTAGAGGAAGTTCAGATTGCATGGTCAAAAAAAAAATTACCCAGCTATTTCTTTAATGTACTGATGCTTATTTGAAGCCTTGTGCTTTCTCATTATCATGAGAAATGTGTCACTGCTTAATAAAGAGAATGTCCAGACTAATATGTGGTATGGTGAATTCTGATTAAGACAATATCCATGAAATTCTTGAAGCTTCTCTGTACTTTGAAACCAAACCTGCACCTCCTTAGAATAAGAAAAAGTTTGCATTTGTGGCACTGATTTACCAAGGTGGGTGGGTGCTTCAGAAAAGCTTAACAGCAAAGGCAGCCACCTCATAGCAGTTATACCTGACTACACCAGGCTGCAGGGACAAACTAAAGCACAACTCATCCTGTGACAGACAGAACTGCTTTCAAAATCAGATGTGGGCAGCCCCTGTGAATCCTGTCTGTGCCAGACCAGCCAGCTTGGCCTGGTACAGCAGCCCATGCACCAGCTCTGACCACTATCAGCAAAGGCCTAAACAAAGACAAGACACTGCAGTGTGAGATGTGGTCTGCACGAGCAGCTGCACCAAGGGCTGTGGCTTCCTGTCCCAACCACGGA